>NC_141687.1:1048029348-1048629348 GCF_964263255.1 Lissotriton vulgaris
TCACTTTGGCATCTCAAACCCCAATGTTGTCAATGCGAAGTTACTTATACGCAAATTTACCAACATATTCCAATTTGTTGCAAAATAATTAGCGTCTATTTAGAAAGAATACACTTATAGGGCATTTGCCTTGTGTGTTTTGATCTACAGATCTCTCCAAAACAAGAGATTTATTTATTCAGTTCGTTTTCGCTACATGCAATGAGTACATGTTTGTTGACACTTAAAAGGCATGTAACATTTAAACCAGTCAGTCATACAGTCTGCATTACAAGTTAGAATATGATTTATACGGGTCATTGATAAAATGCTGGATAACTGTAGGGCTGCAATTCATCCTTGTGGAACTAAATTGGAAATAGAACAGAGCTCTGCAGATTTACCGCTGGAACATAGCGAACGGGAAGGCACCTTATTTGTTTCCATGTTATGGTAGAACTGCGTAATTAACTCCTGTGGGCCACAGTTGCCCTAAACGACAAGTATCCCTCTTATTAAGAAGCGTTGTAAGAGCAGGAAGGGCTAACAATAGTCTGCTCCTCCACCAAGCAACATATTGCATCATTTAATAGGACAGGCAAGCATTCCAGTTCCATTGCTCCCAGAGAGGCTGTATAGTAGAGGGATTGCATTTGTAATTTACTCTTTCACTTTTGAGTAACTTTACTACCTCTGGTTATTCATAAAATCAGAGTGTAAAGTTATTGAAAAGTGTTGACTTCTATGTCTCCACCTCCTCACTTTTTGCACTGGAGTCAAATAATCATAACGTATGACCTTATTGCTGCTGCATGTAACTTACCACTGCATTTACTATCTGCTGGTGTCTCTGGAGTCTGGGTGGAGACTCTGCCCCTGTTCATACATTTACGTGTATTAATAGGAGATTTCAGAACATGGGGCAGAATCTGTGCTCACAGTGTGGAGACCTCTGCATGGCAGTAAATTGCAGACCTCTGTATAGGAGTTATTAGGAAAATTATATGTACCTGAAAAAAATCACGCGCAGCTGACTCACATTCCCTATCCACCTTATAAATACTACCCTCACCACTAAGTGCTGCCAGTGTTGAAAAGAAAGACAAATTTCACTGAGTAGTAGACAGTTCTTGTAGTTAAATCTGTGATTACAAGCAATTACGTAAGCTGCCTCCTTACTCCTTACGAATGCGAGATGAGAGGAGGTGGGTGAAGGAACCTCTCTAGCACATAACTGGCTAAAATTCTTCCTGGCGGACAAATTGGAGCCCGTTTCAGTCTCATCCCCCTTGAGGAGGATGTCCTCCCCATCATGCACCCCTACCTGCTATATCAGATGCCACTTCAGGGCAATACTAATGTGGTGCCAGGTAAGATCATAACCAGTCCTGCCCTTCTCTTCTCCGTAGCTTTTAAGACAGTTTTACTATGGGACTTTCAGTCCTGGGATTATACTGTGTTAAATCGAAAACAAGTCCCAGAATACTAAGAAAACATTTGCTTTGGCCAAACGAGTCACACATGGATCTGAAAAATGTGGCAGCTATGACTCTCTTTATCTGTAAAAAAAAAAAACACTGAATCAGAAATGTCAATATGTATATTTCTATGTCTGTTTATAAATGTCTATAGAGGGTTATTCTGATTTGTTTTTGGCATTGAAATTAACAATGTCAATATGTGTTTGCCTATGTAATTTAATTGTAATCAAATGTATCCTTTTCATATATACTGGTAGTCTAATATGTATTAATGTTTTATTTTATTTAATTTAAAGCCCTGTGTTGTTGGCACCTCCACCAGCTGTCACAACGCTTAACTCTGCTCTAAACAGTTCAAAAAGCAGTACAATATAAGGGGAATGAGAGTTTTCGGGTTGTCCATCACACGTCCTCCCATTTCAGAATCAATAACATATCCTCCTACCTAACTAGAGAAGGGCAAAGATATTTTTGTTTGACCAATATTAGAATTAGAAACAAAAGTTATTGGGTAAAGAGCCCCCTTGCAGTGTCCATTGGGTAACAAGGAGCAGAGCCCAATGGTGAAGCATGCCTCTTCCGTGGTTGAGGGCCTATCCATCCTACAAAAGATACTTTCGGTAACCTGAATGAGTACACTTACCAGAAGTTGGTTAGGTAGGACCTATGGAAGAGCATACTTTATTATTGTTATTGCTTTATGCCATAAACACACACATGAGTGGTGAAGAATGAGCGCCTATACATCATCAAGCTCAACCAATGTCACGATGCATAAGTGCATAAATCAAGACACATAAGCACTTACAAACCATTTCACCAATTTTTCTTTTTTGCTGATGCAGAACTGTGCAGCAGAAATGGTTTCTCCTTCGTTTTTCCCAATGCTGAAAAACCTTAACAATTATCATCGGGTAAGCCAATACATCTGCTTAAGTTGAGACCTTTTGTCTTACCACAGCTTTGTTTATGTGTGCCAAATGCTTGTATGTGGGAGCAAAGCCAGCTCAAGATAATTCTATTTGGGTTAGAAATGGTTTTAAGTGGCAAAATTGTATTCTTGAGTTCAAATAAAAATAGCAATTGTTGGTACATCTCTTACCTTCATACGATAGCTATAATTTAATTTTAAATGTCTCACATTTATTTATTATCTGATAGAAGGTTCTGTTAGTTATATTGCCTACACTACTGTCTCTCTACCCTACATTAGCAGTTAAGAATAGAGCCAGAGAGTTATGGATGCTTGACAAAAAAAAGTGCACAAGTAAAAGGGGATTACACTAACCATACTAAGGGCCGATTACGATGTCAGTCGGAGTTGCTGCCGACTGATACCGTCACAGTCTTCAGACCAACCGACCTCTGGTCAGCGGTCTCGACACCATACTTACAATGCGAATGCACATGGTGCAGTCCCATACTCCCACTTCTCTATGGGAGCTTGTGCTGCAGCCGTAAACCGTCCATAGCACAAGCTCCCATAGAGTAATAAGAGATTCTGTTAATCCCTGCACCACATGGCAGGCACCTTGAGGTGGCCACAGGGCAAAGGGTGCCCTCCTAGGGGCCCACAATGTCACTTTCCGACAGGCTTTCATATCAGAAAGTCCGGCATGGAAAACCTGTCTGAAACTGAGAATCGAATTCCAACGTTGGAAACACTGTTCATTGGGATTGCCTGCCGGTCTCCTTGAGCCAGTCTGAATCCAGGTGGAATGACCGGCCAATTTCAGTTTTGACACCTACATTGAAATGCGCAGTCGGAATACGAAACCGCACTGGGGCTCGGAAATCCTGCGACCTGCAGTGGGAGGTTTTTTGAGCCTCAACGTAATCGGGGGATCACTGACACAATATTGAATACAAAAATATCGAATTACCAAAATATCGATGAAAAAATATAGAATGCAAAAATATCGAATTCCTATATACAAACAGGTAAGTACAAAAATATTGAATACAAAATATCGTTTTAAAAATATAGTTAGTCAAAATATCGAAAAAAATTTAAATGTCTTAAAAGTAATTTAAAGTAAATGAAATAATAAATGTAATTAAATAAAACATACTTAAAAATACTTTAAAATTAATAAAAAATTAATTTAAGTTATAAAAAAACATAACATTTTATTTTTCAAATAATATATATATATTAACGTAATATTAATAAAAAATATACCATATTTTTACCGTAGGATAGAAGGAGGGTAAAATGTACTATTACCACTCCAGTGAGTGCAACAGTAGGGAAAACGTTGGATAGGGTAGGGGTAAAAATTACTTTTCCCACTCCAGTGAGTGCAACAGTAGGTAAAGCGTTAAGTAGTGTGGGGGTAAAATATACTATGAAAAACAAAAAATTAAGGGAGGTCTCAGGGAAAATTTAAAGACCAGCAAGGTGTATCTCACCTCTAGAACGTATATATACCACAAAACACCTCGGGTCTAGACAGAAAGGTGGGTGAATGGGAAAAGGACAGGGTCAATGTATGTCAAGGGTTAAGACAACACCTCCTCTATTCGAGAAGAGAACCTCTTTTGCCAAAACCCATCATTCACAAATTGTGATGTTTCATCATTAGGGCCTGGCCTCCTCTCGCCAGGGACCTCAGTCTTCAGAATTGACTGGGGTGCCCTTAGCTGATTGAAGAGGTAGAGGAAGGATGATGACTCCACCGAGTACAATATAGAACCCAAAGGCATATCTTCGTGCTATGTGAAGAGGGTTTTTTAACTAAAGAGGAAGAAAATGTGCAGCGCTGAATTATACAAAAACGTGTGTGTTAAAAATGACTAAAGGAGCTCTATAATAATTTTATTCAAAGAGTGCCATTGTCAAGATTAAAAAGCAGTTCGCTAACACTTGAGATTACCAAATGTTAAGCAGTGAAAATAGGTCGACATGTTTCTGCCCTCGCAAAGATCTATTAGTATTGGGGCATTCTTCAGGACCAGACAAAAACATATATAAAGCTGCTGCCGATAGTGAAAAACTATACAGTGATAAATGTAAAAACATATCATACACTACACCGGTAATGTCCAACTGGGCAAGTGTGGAAGTAATTACCGGCTACCCATATCAATTGGGTAATTACTATTCCCACTCCAGTGAGTGCAACAGTATGGAAAGCGTTGGATAGTGGGAGGGTAAAAATTACTATTCCCACTCCAGTGAGTGCAACAGTAGGGAAAGCTTCGGATAGCGGGAGGGTAAAAATTACTATTCCCACTCCAGTGAGTGCAACAGTAGGGAAAGCGTTGGTTAGCGGGCCGGGTAAACATTCCTATTCCCACTCCAGAGAGTGCAACAGCAGGAAAAGCGTTGGATAGCGGGAGGGTAAAAATTACTATTCCCACTCCAGAGAATGCAACAGTAGGGAAAGCGTTGGATAGCGTAGGGGGAAAAATGACTATTCTAACTCCAGGGAGTGCAACAGTAGGGAAAGCGTTGGATAGTGTAGGGGTAAAAATTACTATTCCCACTCCAGAGAGTGCAACAGTAGGGAAAACGTTGGATAGCGTAGGGGTAACAATTACTATTGCCACTCCAGAAAGTGCAACAGTAGGGAAAGCGTTGTATAGCGTAGGGGTAAAAGTTACTATTCTCACTCCAGAGAGAGCAACAGTAGGGAAAGCGTTGGATAGCCTAGGGGTAAAAATTACTATTCCCACTCTAGTGAGTTTAACAGTACGGAAAGTAATAATTTAATATTAATAAAAATAAATTAAATATCAATATCAATAAAAAATTAACTAACAGTAATTACCAAATTAATATTAAGTAATAATTAATCAATTAAAAATACAAATAAATATTAGTTATTAAATGTAATTACCTATTCATATTTAAATAACAACTAATTAATGTTCAATACCAAAAACTAATTAATAATACAAATTATTACCAAATAATAATTAAGTAACAGTAAATTAATTAACAATACACAAAAAGTATTTTTAATATGTAATCAATTACAATTAAATTACTTCCCACCCTATTCCCCTATAAACTCACAATCCGCTACAGAAAATAAATTAATACAATTATCATAATTATCAGGCGATCCCTTTTAGTGTGTGCAGGTCTTCCTACGAAACTACTCATAAATATTTTATAATTGGCTAATACTGCAGTTTCCACTTACGGTCCTACAGCTACCCTGTGTGTGGACTGGTCTTTTTGCACACTTTTTTTCTCACTGGAATTTAACATCCCTCACCATTCCAAACTGATTTGACTTTTGGTATGATCCATCACTGGTGGTTCCTTGGGTTTGGAGAAGCACATAATTCCAGCAGGTGTGTGGCTCTTTAACCGGACCATCTTTGGTTCTATCCCAGATGATGAAGCTCTGCCATATGGGTGGGCTGATGGGATTCATTTCCTTTTTCTTGTACACACTTTACAGGTAGACACAGAGTCTGTCACATTTTTCTTTGCCCCCATTAGTTGTACAGAGCATTGACAGTCCTTTTGTATTGTTATACTGTGAATAAGGGGTTTGTCTGTATTTTGGTCTTTAAATAATTTTCCCCTTAGACCCTCCACCAACCTTGTTTTTTGAAGCTCCAATTGTTGTCAGTAGTCTCAGTAGATGGGAACTAGGCGTGACTTGAGGCTAAGCACAACAGAGAGTTGGTTGGATAAACCAAGCAGATTGGCCTCTCTAGGGCCTGGATTAAGGACATTTGAAAATGTTTCTGAATTCCAATCTGAAAAAGGATCTCTATTTTGTGATAAAATGTATTCTCCATGTGGATCAAATCTGAAGTTTCTCTGATACTGTCGAACTGCTTTTCAGGGTCTTTACTCAGTCAGGCCTTTGAAGCTCTGGAGGTCTGTAACTTTGGAGAAAAAGGTTTGAAAAAGTTTCCAAACTTCTATTAGTGCCCACACAACCACAAGTTTCCACTTCTTAGGTGTCCGTGACCTCAGAGGGAGCCCTTAGAGATTCTCAAAATGTAACAGAGAAGGCACAGCAAGGTCTAGTCCAGGTTCAATTGCCACTAATACGCTGGGATTCATCACCAAAATCTCCTCTTTAGCTTCTTTATGTGTCTGGAGTCACCGATGGCATCAGCCTTATGGTACTTGGAGATATTTATGTCATTGGATTTCAAGTGGAAAGGGGTCCTTCACACAGATCAGATTCCAAGTGGAGTAAGTTCAATCTGCCTGGTATCCTTTATAAGCCCAGCAGTGTTTTGACAAAAATGTTTTGGGGGGTATCAGCTAGTTGGTGTGGATGACTCCTGGGTACTACTTATTCAATAGCGTGAAAGTTCCCGGGGCAACCTTACACACCATTACAGTAGTTCCTGTTGCCTTATTGTAATCCTGCCAAAAATGCCATGTCAGGGTATTTTCAAGATGATGAAAATTGTCACTCAAACAAAATGTGGGCTGTGATGGCTGTGAGGGGGAATGCAATTGGGAAATTACCAGTATCTTCTCATATCTAACACTAGAATCCAGTTTGAAGCATAGCTGTACATGCAACAACTGCAGTGACAGAAGCCTGGTCAAAAGGAGGTTCCTTCAGCAACCAGACATAGGATACACATCAATTGTCTTTGCATTCTATTCACTCCATATCCAATTTGCCCCAAGTGTTACATGTGACTGAACAGACCTGTCAAGCAGAATTGTACACTGTGTTATCACAGGATGCTCACAGCCCCACCCTACATATTCCGTATAGGCAATCGCATTTGGCATAGCAGGGAAATGTGAGTTGGTAATGTACAAGTACAAACACTCATCCGTGATGTTGTCAAAATGTCCACTGCCCCGCATCAAATAGGCAGCTCCTCCCAAACAGTCATAATGTACACTGGCACGCAGTCTGTATGTAAACATGTACAATACATCAACATATATTTAAACACAATGTTAAACTGCATCTCCCCTTCACATTGCAAAGGGAGAATCAACACCTCCTGCAGAGCAGACCAAATAACTCTTCACTGATGACAAAGAGGACATCCCTACCTTCGACATCGACGCCCTCCAACAGCTCATGGACACCCTCAGCACCCCACCTCCAGGAGCAGGGCAGCCCAGCTACAACGAGGAGACTGTTTTAAGTTGGCCTGGCATATGCTTTCCACTATTCTAGTGGGTACTTTGCACCAGTCCAAATGACGCTTATTGATGGTAGGTTTAAAGACAACCTATATAGAAAGCTATCCTAGTGGTAACTGTGGTGAGCCTTGAAGGAATGTAAAGCAGCTTGTTTTACCAGTCTATAATCTAATGAATGACCAAATGAAAGGAGAACCACAACAGGTATAAATATAAAATATATGTATTTATTCTAAACACATGCCTCTTGTCTCGTTATTAGTTAATTAGCACAATACACGTTGATCCCCAGGGGCGTACCAAACCATTTATTAAGAAAGTGGTATAAGAACAACGACTGACATAAATATATTGCCTGTAGCCTTTATAACTGCTGGGGCCACCAGGAACCACCCAAGGTAGTGATACAGGGGACCCATGGGGGACGCGTGCAGTGTCTGAACACCACCGCGAACCACCATTAACTTTTATGGGGAAAGTCGCCGTTGAAAATTTAAAGATTAAGGACACTTAGAAGAGGACTTGGAGCAAACCCCTTTAGAAATAGAAGGTTCTAGAGTCAACACCCACTGGAGCATGGGAGTACTTGAGTTACCTCACCCAGGAAAGCCTGGTGCATAGGTGTCTTTTCGTGTCAGGTTTCGTCATCGATTTCAATGGTGAGCTGCTGCAAAGTGCTGCTGGCGACCAAGTGAAAGTGTACGGGTGGATCCATGGGTTGAATGGAGATGTGAAGAACCTGAAAGCAGAGAGGACAGAGTCTGGGTCACTTGCCAGTGACAAGGAATGCGATGAGTAGATGCCCACCGATGTCAGGTGATTTCAGGTGAAGAAGGTGAAGCTTGACTCTTCAGCCACGAGGACCAGGAGGCATCGATGTTGACCCGGTGCTGGATTCAAGCTGACCCACAAAGGATGTTGAGTGCTGCGGTGTCAGTTTCCGGATCACACCCAACAAGCCTTGGCAACAGCGACCCACGCAGAAAGCAGAGATTGGCTTTGGTGCAGACCAGCAAGGTCTGATGGACTCACCCCTTGGTGGGGAGTCAGGGCATGTCTGGGGCAACCAGGAAAGCCCAAAGGAAAGAAGAGTTACCTTCGTGGGGACCCACCTGTCGACGGACGAGAGATCGCGAAGGGGATTCAAGCAGAAATGCTAGAAGCGGGCTCACCAAACACTCGTGGAGTGTAGGCCCACAATCTTTGGTGCAGATGGAGCTCAGGGCTTGGACTACAAGCAGTTCAATGCAAAACTTCAGGAAAGTTTGGGAAGTGGATGCACTAGCAAATGTGCATGGTGTCCAGGAGTTCCGGTCCCAATCATGAGGGCTGTGGGTCTCAGCCTTGCTAGGATCTCGTATCGGCCTCTGAGAAGTCTGAAATTCCATGTCCTGAGTCACAAATACTTTGGGGTCCGGCGGGAGCCTCAGAAATGTAGACCGGCAAGATGCTTTTTTGGTGCCTGGTTGAACAGGGGAGTCACATGTAGAATGTAGAAGTTCCATGATATATGTATAAGAGTTTCGTCCAGGTGTAATCTGAAGTCCTAAGGACTGAGGTCCCATACTTATACTAAGAAAGCGGGTTGGACATAATTTGTAACCCTGGGCGTAGCACTTCGCTACGCCCACGGAGTGGGCGTAGTGTTGCCGAAGTAGGCATAGCAGGCAACACTATGCCCACCCCGCGGGCGTAGCGAAGTTGCCCGCCAGTTGCGAGAAATGCGCATGCGCGGGCGCCCGCGCATTCGCATTACTATCCAAGATGGCGGCGCGAATCGCGTGATGACGAGAGTAAGCCCCGGGGACGCGGCGGACAAGGTAAGTGGTTTTTAATCATTTCTAAAATGTAATTTAAGTATTTAGGGAGGGCGGGAGGGAGGCGGGTGGGGCGTAGTGGGGCTACACGAAGTACGTAGGTGGACGTAGTGTCTCGCCCACTTCGCCTAGCTTCGCGAAGTCCCACTACGCCCACTACGCCCACCGTTAATAATTTGGGGACCCACCTATGGGAGGTTCTGGGAAGAGGGGTGGTTACACTCATTCCCTTTGTCCAGTTGCATACCAGAGCAAGGGATGAGTGCCCCTGCAACCAGTTTGAACTGGGATATGCACAGGGACACCAAGTGTGCCTCCAGCACTTTCTGAAAAGAATTCTCTGAATGCACCCACCCAGCCCCAACACACTAAAGCCTGTCTGGGAGGTAGTTACACCTCCCTCTGACAAGAAAACTATTGTCCAGGCCTCCCCTGCTGGAGTTTCATCCAGTAGCAGGAGGTCAAACCTGTGTCTGTGGCTGTAGCATCCATTTTGTGATGCCAGGGCTCTTTTAAACTATTACGGGTTAGGTCATTGGGTACACGTCTCTCCCTCTAGAAGGGTGGAAGTCTACCCCTGCCGCCAGGACTGGCGTGGGGGTAGGATTTCAAAGTATTAGACACCAAACACGACATGTTTCCATGCAGCCATTATAAAGTTAGCATTTACCGCAAGGTTATAGTGCACTTAAGAGTATATGGAAGGGCTGCATCACAGAACAGCCTCAGAGAATAGATTCCAAAAGCTGCAGAGGGGTCCTGCTCATTAAGCATGGGCGGAAAATCCGTTACGGTCGCGGATTTTGCCATTCCCTGTAGTGCTTCCTGACTGGGGCCCCTCCAGAGATCAGTTGCTAGTTGCAACAATTGTATGACCCTGCTCTGACCCTCACAGCCGGATCATAGAATAGCTACAAGTAGGCCACAAAGGTCCTGGAAAAAAAAATGCACTGCAACAGAAAGCAAATTACAGATAAGGAAGCAGGTGCCAGACTGAAATTTTAAAACAGTGACACATTAATAAATCAACCCCAAATTAATTCATGTCAGTTGAAGCAGGGCAGGTGTGCTTGCTTTTTCCCCCATAATCTACAGTGATGATGATGAACCAGAGGGTGGCATTGATGTACCAGAGGGTGGCATGGGTGAAACAGAGGGTGGCAGTGTTGAAACAGAGGGTGCTGTGAACCTGTGATGATGAACCAGACATAGAAACAACATAGTCGCGACCGTTGCGTGCCGACAAGTAAGTTCGCAATCGCGAACTGGTACAAAATCCTCGCGAACTGGCTGAAACCCTTGCGAACACTATAAAAACAAAAAAATCCGCAAATTCGCGAGAATTCGCGGATTTTGCGGATTGCGAGTTCGCAAATACGCAAATTCGCGAATGCCAGATTCGCAAAATTCGCCCATGCTTACTGCTCATGCATGGGCACCCTCTCACACAAAACCAAGCACCCTGTGCTCAGGATTGATAAGGCCTGCCATAGGAATGACTTATAGGTTTATATGTGTCAGTAATTAAAGGTAGATATAGGTAACCTATATCTTAGTAAGGGGTGCATGCACCACATTATCCAGGCTGCAGTAGCAGACCTGTGGTGCCATTTTGTAAAACTTCCCAGGGGTGGCATAATACATGCTTCAGCCCCTGGTAGGCATCTGGGGTACCTAGGCCCTTAGTACCTAAGGTACCATATGCTATGGACTCACAAGGGTAACCCAGTAACCAATCTGGAGTGTACCTAAAGTACATGCAATCATTTTAGAGAGGAAGCAGCTAGGCTGGGGTCCTGGTTAGCAGGGCCTCAGCTAGACTAAAGTCGAGAAACAGTGAAACACCAGAAAAAAGTGGGGGTAACCATAGTAAGCAGATCCTACTCTCCTACACAACCCCCCCAAACGCAGGGGCAATACACTAACCTTGACCAGTAGAGTCTTCATGTTCGAAGTGGAAATATCTTGAGAGTCTATCTGCATTGGCATGGTTACTCCCAGGTCTATGCTCCACTGTATAGTCCATCCCCTGTAGGGAAATGGACTACCTCTAAAGTTTGGGGTTTTCACCCTTCATCTGTTTTAGCCATAAGAGGGGCTTATGGTCAGTCTGCACAGTGAAGTGAGTGCCAAACAAGTATGGCCTCAGCTTCTTCAGAGCCTAAACCACAGCAAAGGCCTCTCTCTTGATAGCTGACCAATGTTTCTCTCTAGGGGGTCAATTGTGATAGCACAGCCCCTACCCCAAGTCAGATGCATCTGTTTGGACAATGAATTATTTGGAGGAGTTAGGACTTTGCAGAATCGGTGCAGTGCACATTGCCTGTTTCAGGTCATCAAATGCCTTTTGACAGCTAACTCTCCACTAAACTTTCTTTGGCATTCTTTTAGAAGTTAAGTCACTCAATGGTGTCACAATGGAACCATACCCATTGACAAATCTCCTGTAGTACCCAGTCAAGCCCAAGAAAGCTCTGACCTGTATCTGGGTAGTTGGAGCTACCCATTCCATGACGGTCTGGATTTTGCTCTGTAATGGTTGAACCTGGCTTCCACCTACAAGATGGCCCAGGTACACAACCTGACTCTGCCCTATCTGGCACTTAGTAGCCTTGATAGTTAGGGCTTATTTCTGCAGGGCCTCCAAAACTTTTCTTAGGTGGAAAAGGTGATCCTCCCAGGTGGAGCTAAAGACAGCACTTTCATCTAGATAGGCTGCACTGTAGTCTTCAAGGACTGTTAGGACTTTGTTCACCACCTTTGAAAAGTGGCAGGTGCATTTTTCAAACCAAAGGGCATTACCACAAATTGATAGTGCCCACTAGGGGTAGAAAATGCTGTCTTTGGCTTTGCATCATCAGCTAATCTGATCTGCCAGTAGCCAGCTATAAAATCATATGTGCAAATTGTGCTGAAGCCAACATATCTATAAGCTCATCTGCTCTTGGGATTGGATGGTCATCAGTCCTAGTAACTGCATGGAGACCCCTGTAGTCAACATAAAACCTCATCTCTCTCTTACCACCCTGGGTGTGAGGCTTTGGTACCAAGACCACTGGACTAGCCCTAGGGCTATCTGAGGGTTCAATGACTCCAAAATCAAACATTTTCTGGACTTCTGTCCTGATACAGTCCCTGAATGATCAGGTTGCCTGTAAATCTTATTTTTAACAGGCAGACTGTCCCCAGTGTCCACTTCATGAGTGCACCAGGTGGTCTGACATGGATTCAGAGAGTACATATGTATGAACTGATTGAGCATCTGTCGGAAATCAGTTTGCTGCTAATCAGTGAGGCTGCCTGCCAATGCTACATCATCTACTGACCCATCATCAGGGTTCCGAGAGAGCAGGTCTGGGAGAGGGTCATTCTCTTCCTCTTGCCCTTCATCAGTAGCCATGAGCAAGCCAATGTCTGCCCTGTCAACATATGGTTTCAGTCTGTTGACATGAAGCACCCTTTGGAGGCTCCTGGGAGTGCCTAGGTCTATCACATAGGTAACCTCTCCCTTCTGTTCAACAATAGTGTGGGCTCCAATCCACTTGTCTTGGAGAGCTACTGGGGGCCACCAGCTCCAACACCCACACTTTCTGTCCTGACTGGTAAACAGTCAGTAAAGCCTTTTGGTCATGCCAGGCTTTCTATAAGTTCTGGCTAGCCTCAACGTTTTTAGTTAACTTTTTCATATGCTCAGCTATCCTTGAGCGGAGAACAAGTACATAGTCCATTATGTCCTGTTTTGGGGGTTTGAGAGGTAACTCCCATCCCTCCTTCACCAGACACAATGGGCCTCTTACAGGATGCCCAAACAGAAAATCAAAAGGGCTCTAGCCAACCCCCTTCTGAGGAACCTCCCTGTATGCAAATAAAAGGAAGGGTAGCAGGATGTCCCATCTCCGCCTAAGCTTTTCTTGGAGACCCTTGATCATACCCTTTAAGGTTTTGTTAAATCTTTCAACTAAACCATTGCATTGTGGGTGATTTGGTGTGTTGAATTTGTAATTCACTCCACACTCCTTCCACATTGCAGTGAAGTAGCTAGGCATAAAGTTTGCACCTCTGTAAGATACTTCCTCCTTAGGGAAACCCACTCTTGAGAACACTCCCAAAATGGCTCTTGACACAATCGATGCTGTAGTGGGCCTAAGGGGAATTGCCTCTGGGTACCTAGTGGCATGGACTACCACCACTAGGATAAACTTGTGCCCAGATGCTGTCTGAGGATCAATTGGTCTAACAATATCAATCCCCACTCTCTCAAAAGGAACCTCCACCACAGTTAGTGGTATCGGGGGGCCTTTGTGGTGCCACCTGCCTTACCACTAGCTTGACAGGTGACACAGGAGCGACAAAACTCCTTTGTGTCTTCAGACATGTGGGACCAATGAAAGTGAGGGACACTTCTGTCCCAAGTCATGTTTTGGCCCAGGTGTCCAGCTAAAGGAATATCATGGGCTAGTGTCAATAGGAAGCCCCTGAACTTCAAAGGTATAACTAACCTCCTGGATGCACCAGGCTTGGGGTCTCCACTCTCTGAATTCAGAAGTCCATCATCCAAATAAATCTTATGGGTGCCACTAGCATTCCCAGCAGCCTCAGCAGCAGCGTGCTGTCTGAGGGGTTCAAGAGAAGGACAGCTCAGCTGCTCCTGACTCAGATCTGTCCTGGAAGGGCCCCTGTCCCCAATAACTCAACCTGATCAGGCTCAAGCTCCTCTGGGACAGTTCCTTCTTCATGAGCACAATTATCTCCCTCAAGAGACTGATCATCAATCTGAGGCAGGGGGTAAGGCACGGCCTTAACCCTACTGCTCCTTTTCTTGGAAGGCACCTAGTCCATTATTCCAGGAACCAGGGCCTGTTCAGTTTTAGACATTTTGGCCTGTGACCTAGTCACAGCAAACACATGTGCAGAGATTACTAACATTTCTGCTTGGGTCCTTAACTCCACTTCAGACCAGACTGAAGTCTCTAAATAAATCATTGCCAAGCAAGCATTCTACTGGGAGGTCTGTACTTACAACAACTTTCTTGAGGCCAGTTACGCCTCCCCAGGAGAAGTTAAAAACTGCCAGGGCATGGTTGCACCTGACATTGCTAGCATTGGTCACTTGGTAAAGTTCACCAAGTATGATCTGTCCGGGGTCACAAGGTCTTGTGTCACCATGGTTACACTTGCCCCTGTATCCCTGTAGGCCATAGCCTGTTTTCCATTTATCAAAGGCTGCTGTCTGTATTTGCCCAAGTTACTGGGACTCACACAGGAGGACATGTCCATGCCTTAATCACAGATCAGGACAGCCTGACTTGGCACTCTGACTTGGCCAGAGTCCATCTCAGTACCCAGGGATAACCCTACTACACCCTTCTGCTGAGTGCCACCACCTGGAGCCGAACTTGGGGGAACAGTTGCCTTAGGGGCAATGGTGGCAGGAGATGAAACTTTATTTCTAGTGCAATCACTAGTCCAATGGCTATTCTGCTTACAGATTTAGCTTCTTTTGGCTTTTCTCTTTGGAAAATTGGGAATCCCCTCCATTAGAAGCTTTTTAGGGACCTTGTGAAGACTTCTGGGCTTTACCCTTCTTCCCATCCTTATTAGAATCTTGCTTCTTCTGGTCACCACCTTGGTTCTGTACCTTCTGCTTCACTCTGGTTCTGACCCATTTTTCTTCCTTATTTCCCAATTCTTGGGGAGAGGTCAGATCAGAGTCTATCGGGTGCTGATGCAACAGCTGATTCTGACAGTTATTAAGGATTTGCTCCCTCATAATCAAATTGTATAATCCTATATAATCACACACTTTACTGCCCAGTAACCAGCCCTCCAGAGCCTTAGTAGCACAATCTACAAAGTCAACCCAATCCTGAGTCTCTGTCTTTTGGGTATCTCTGAACTTTACACTGCTCAGAGGTTAGGCCAACCCATCTATTCGAGCACTCTCCAGGACTTTGTAATCATCAGCATCCTCTTCCCTGACAGTGAGGAGCTTGTCTCTACCTTTGTCTGCAAAGGAGAGCCACAGGATTGCGTCCCACTGCTCCTGGGGGACCTTCTGTACTTTGCAAGACCTCTCCAGTGCAGTTATCCATTGTGGATATCATTCCCCACTCTGGTAGGGAGGGACAATCTTGTTTAAGTTTCTATGGGCATAAGACTTATCCCTACCACTAGGGATGTTGATGTCACCATGGGACTCTAGTCCCATCTTTATCTTGCTCTTTCAAGCTTCAGGGATTCCCTTTCTAATGCTAATCTTTGTTTTCTTATGTTCAGTTGGGCTTCTTCAAACCTCAGCTGATTCTCTCTCTTCTCCTGGGAGGTGTCCCTTTTATGAAAAGAGACAGAGGTCCCTACAGATGTGTCAGAATGGTTAGATTCCACTGAAGGAGATCTTGGCCTTCTAGGCACATCCCCAACTCTTCCTGGTGGGACAAAGACAGAGCCACCTTAGCCTTCTTCATTTCCAGTTGGAGCTGGTTGGTCCAGGTCTAGGTTATTGTCACCTGCCTGGTCAACATCAGAGTATGAGTCCTGGTGGTTTCAGGCCATGTAGACTTCCTATGGTCATCCAGCAATAACACTTCTCTGAGGTGATAGGTGGTGGCATTTTTGCCTGTCTTCAATTTCCCCGTAGTACACAGAGCCCTTAATTCTAAAAAAGGGAATGTGTCATACTTGGATGCCTGTATTATGCTGACATCTGGCAGGGACCCACCGGTTCCTGGCCCTGAAGATATAACTAGTGAGGTGTGGTGTATGCACTACCTACTCTATTTGTTTACCTACTAAACTCTCTTGAGTTGTAGAAAGGTGTGCTTTAGCCCTTAACACACAACTCTAAGTTCAGTAGAACTTACTGTATTTACGCTTGTATTATATGTACCTCTGGTACCTTTAGTGGTTTTCAAATGATCAATCACTTGAGATTATCTGGAAAAACAATGGCAAGCTGGAATACCACATACTGCACACCAATGTGAGAAGTTGGCCTGCCATATGCTGTCCACTATTCTAGTGGGCACCTTGCACCAGTCCAAATGTCCCTTATTGATGGTAGGTTTAAAGAAAACCTATATAGAAAGCTATCCTAGTGGTAGCCTTGGAGATCAGCCTTCAGGCTAAGTGTTGAAGGAATGTAAAGAAGCTTGTTTTACCAGTCTATAATCTCATGAATGACCAAATGAAAGGAGAACCACACCAGGTATATACATATATAATGTATGTATTTATTCTAAACACATCCCTCTAGTCTCTTTATGAGGTTAGAGGCAAAAGTAAATTCAGTAAACTTAATTAGCACACAGTAAATTAGTACAATATACGTTGAGCCCTAGGGGCGTTCCAAACCATATATTAGGAAAGTGGTATAAGAACCACAACTGACATAGATACAATGCCTAGAGCCTTTAGCACTGCTGGGGCCACCAGGTACCACCCAAAGTAATGACACAGGGTACCCACAGGGGACACGTGCAGTGTCTAAACACAACCGCGAATCACCATTAACTTCTATGGGGAAAGTGCTGGTTGGAAATTTGAAGATTAAGGACACTTAGAAGAGGACTTGGAGCAAACCCCTTTAGAACTAGGAGGTTCTAGAGTCAACAACCATGGGAGCACTGGAGTACTCGAGTTACCTCACCCAGGGAAGCAAAGTGCAGTGATTCCACCTTACGTCCATGTAGCTCATGTTGTAGGACTTGAGTCACAGGGTGCAACATTAACGTTTGTGGTCCGATGGCACTGACACTACAACAGAGACACACAAATTAGTTACTTCCTTGTCCAGCACAGAACGGACTCACACCCAGAGCCCTGGGGTCATTGTTCACACCCCTACGCTGGACTGGAATACGCCAGGCCAGCCCATTCCGTTTACAGTTACAGGGGAGAAAGACAATGCTACATGTCCCAGGTCTTCCCTGTGGTGATATGATGATCACAGGTCTAGTTGTCAGCATGCCACAGCCACTCCCTAAGGGCTGGTTTACACCACACCACACCCATCCAGCAAAGGCATCACAGGACATGTGACCCTGCCAATAAAACAGGCGGGGCGCACATGCTTGAGGCCATTTCCACTCTCTATCTGAGTGTGTCCGTGTGGTCATTATTTATGCATGATGCATAATGAGTGATGTGGTAGGGCCTAGGGCCCTACCACATCACATTCTCCACTGCCGGAGGTGACATGATAGTGTCCCAACCAGGAGACTCAATCATAAAGGGCCATTGACTTACGGTGCACAGAGTTGGTGGCAGCTGGGGCATTTTGGCCGGCACCGGCCTACCGACATGAAGCGATGACTCGCGATGCACAGAGTTGGTGGCAGCCAATGGACTTTGGCTGGGCGGGCCTACCGTCACAAGAAGGTGACTTGCGGTGCACAGAGTTGGTGGCAGCCGAGGCACTTTGGCTGGCATGGGCCTCCTGCTACATTGCAATGACTTGTGGTGCACTGAGTTAGTGGCGCCAGAGTTGAGCGGGTGTGCAGCCTGCGATGATGCGTAGGCCTCGATTTGCCATCCTGCCAATCAAGATTTGATATGAAATGTGAGCCCAGCTGGACCACAGTGTGTACTGAGGGCAGCAGTAATCTTCTCGTTACTGAGGGTTTAAATGCTAGAGAGCAACAATTGACTTGTTTTTAAACTACATTATACCATTTTATGATGTTTCTGTACTTGGAAATGTTCTATTATTGTGCTTTTATGGCAGCATTTTTCGAAATAAAGTTTGAATTGATTGATTGACAAACCGTGATGCTTACAGGTATGAGAAATCCTGCACCATGAGACTGTAACAGATGTTTGTGCAACTGTAACCTTCCTCTTCTTTCCTACGAAGGTTACGACCACACGTACTTCTGTTACAGTCTTTTTAGCAGGATTTGTCCTTCCTGTACGCATTCCGGTTTGTCCAAGTTATATACACTGTACCAGATTGGGTTTTTGACTATACGGACGCTTGACCGTTGTCACCATTTGTCCAACAGGTTTATGAATACTGACTTCCGGAGTATGGAATTGTATTGGGGAGTTCCCACAGCATATGGAGTTACTTGAATCCACACGTTGCCCTGATGAAGTTCCCCCTTGGGCGTGGGAGTGCTTTTCGGATTGTTTAGTTGTGTATTTGTAATAAAGAACTGTTTTTTCACTACTGTTGACTACTGAACTTCATGACTGTGCGCACCCCCATTTCAGTTACTACAATTTTGGATCTGGGGCACAGAGGCATCTGGCAACGTCTGGAGTTAAGGTTGATTGCGCAGGAACCCTACAAATTGGAACTGTCGTGTGGTGCAGAAACAGGGGCCCGCCAATGCTATTGTGGACATGCATCCAAGGCATGTGTGAGGAAGTTTGGAAGGGCTGGCCGTGAGACTCCTCTGACTCTGGCAATTGTTGGTTGGGAGGTACCAGGGGCCAACAGGTGCAGCACAGCCAGCAGCTTTGTCTGCGGAGTGATGTTGGTTGTGCGCTGTGTTGGTACTGTTAGCCTGTGTGCAATGTGGGTCGGGATGCGGAGAATGGTTGTCCTTTTGTGCCTGTAATGGGCAATGACTTCCTCTGGCGTTGGGTCTCTGAGGCTGGTGCGTTTTTTAGGAACCTCTGCTATCCTGTTCTGCGCCACCTCTGTGGTGGTCCGGGGGCATTGGGGTGGTGGTGGTGGGTGTTGTGAACCTCTTGGGTCTCTGAGTTGCATGATCAGTGTCTCCATGACATGTGTTGGTCTTTAGATGTGGCTCTGTACTGAGCTCCCTTTCATACTGCAGGTGGTCTTCCTGATTTACACCAGTAAAAGGCAGGTGTTAAATCCCTGCTGCTAACACGCCTTATCGCCTGTTTCTAGATTGCATCGCAGATCTGGATGGTCCTTAAGAATATCACGAAGTGGTGTTTTTGTGTGTTTTTGCACAGGAATGCCTACTCTGCATATCATAAGCGTTAGATGTCGCTCTCATCCGTGGCGATGTTTTTCGCGGGAGCTATCGCTGGAAAACTAGCAATATCAGCAGTTTGCAGCAGCTTGAGAATTGGGTGATAATTCTTTCACCACATTTGCTGCGCTAAAGTGCAGATAACTCAGCGATAAGTCCTTGAGAATATGGCCCACTATTGTGTCTTCTTTAAGTGTCTGTGAGAATCTCTGCTAGATCCAACCCAGGATTTGGTACTCTCTCCGAGGTCAGGACATCATATTATTGAGCTGCCTGTTGAAAAAGATGGGCTGGCAAGCCTCTATATTTCACCCTACAAAAGCAATGACCAGACTGGACCATAGCACGTTGCGGATTTCTGAGTGTTGCCTCAAAACTACTGTTGACAGTTTTGCGAAGGAGTGACTATCTGGTATGGCAATCAATCCTGCCCCTTCCCCAACTTGCTATGGGTCAGGGAAGGATGAATTGTATTCTACAGACACTTGTAAATTGCAAGATTCCCTGAATCCATGTGGGAAGCAGATGAACTGTGGCAAAGGATGCAGGTGAATGTAACTTTCTAAAATAAACTTCATTATCCAACATAGTTACTCATTCTTTACTTAGTTGAACAGTAAATTTTAATATAATTAATTTGTCCAGACCTATCTGTCATGCTGATCATAGAAGTTCATTACATGCCATTTTCTAACCAATGCTCAAAACACTCTCCCCTACACATGATAACGGAGTCACATTTGACACTTTGAGAACTACTGTTTCATAACGAATAAATCTTTAATAGGAAATGTCAGGAGAGCATGGAATTTTAAGGTATTTTAGATACCTCCGACACAGTCAATGCTCCGGCTTCTTTCAAAGGAATCCTGGTGTATTGAACATCAAGGCATACCTTTTCAGACAGCTAGACACAATCAATTACTATTTTGTGGTACCTGGCTACAGACTTCTTGAACTCAATACTGTTATCATTCCATTGAAAGTCCCTTCACAAGAAAGGTGGCCATGAATTGTGCTTTAAAACAAGTCAATGTACGTAATTTTTCAAAAATATTGGGGTATTTTACCAAGGCAGGCGAAATGAAATTATTGCCGCTTTTGCTGCCGTTTTCGGCCGCAAAGCGGAGATAATTTAATCGCCCTATTAGCAAGCTGTTGCTAACATCAGTTAGCAACAGATTTTTGGTGATAGCGAGCAGTTTGGGGCCCGCTTTGCATGTCAGCAATATTTATCACTAATGATATGCAAATTGGGTGTACCCAACCTGTTAGCGACTGAAAGCAGTTGCTAACATCGATTTCGCCTATTATCAACGCAGGCGTAGCGATTAAAATATTTGCGCAGAGCGCGAATATCGCCAAATTCTAACACCTGCTCAGACCACTTCTTAGCCTGTATATCCAATGTGAGGTGGATATTCAGGTTAAGTCCCTATTAGCGATAATGCCTGAATATCGTTGAATTACCAGCGATATTCACACATTTCGTCTGATATTTTATCGCTTTGGAGATAAACGTTGCTAATAGTACATTATCTCTGCGATAAAATACGTTGATGCGCGGCGATAAAAAAAATTTCGCAAAGCTTATTTAGCGATAAATATCGCTAGTTGTTGATAATATGCCCCATTGTTTCTTAAAAATTGGACAAGACAATTAATGTAATTATCATGACAGGTCTACCACAAGTAAATTAACCATAATCAGGTTCTCGCCTCCTTTTCTTTTCATATTTTTATATATTTGAATATGAATATGCTGTGGTCTATAGTAGTGCTCTAACACCTGCTCCTCATTTCCGGGAGTCCAGATTTAAGGCTGCAAACAGAGCCTGGAAGAGAAGTAGAATCCTAAAATGGTCCTCCTGCTGATTATTGGAATAATCACCATGCTAAACTGGAGATGATTGGCACACTTTTCAGACGGTTCTTTAAGAAATCCTGATGTGTTCTGTGACCTCAAGGCTTTTTATGATCAAATCAGTTTTCTTCTCATTCAATGTTTGTATCCCATGCATACTGAATGCCCTCAATCGTGCTCCCAGACGGTGTGCAGTCATTTGATCAAATTCATTTTATCTACTTACCGTATTATCGAGTTGCAGATATCGAATGGACAGAATATCGACTGTCAGAATATCGTTGAACAGAATATCGAGTAATATCGACTGTAAGCTAAGTAATATTGAATCCCTTAATATCGAAGTTAGATATATCGAATTAAGTAATATCGTTTGCAATTATAGAGATGTTAATAATATCACAATGTATAGTAATGTTATGTATTTTATATACTAATAATAATAAAGAGTTTGTAAAGCGCCTGGTTACACTGGGTAGTGTGTCCCGGCGCTGTGGCCAGAGGGAGATGCAGAGAAGTGTTTAAAAAGGTCCGGCAAAAGCTCAGGGCTCTTGTCTAGAAGACTGTATGTGTTTAATATTTTGGGGCCGATTCTGATTCGGTAAAATCCTCTACCAATAGTTGAACGGAGCGTATTTCTCGTATAAATCATACACCTTCAACGTCCCTGTACGTACGATCAAGTACAATTCAATCCCAAATCATTCGTTTTCGGCCCAGGAAGTACGATTCGTGTCGGTGACACTCCGTACGACCCTTTTTCTACGGGAGCTGAAAACATCCGTAAAAGCAGAGTCCGGCCCGAACTGCACCCCCGGTACGCGACATACATGCCATGAACCCCATCGTCCATGTCATCTCAGTCCTGTACGCCTAAGACCTGGTACACAGAAACTGACAGCGGCGTAGATGGTGAGAACAATGTACCGCAACAACGGAAGTGTACTTGTACGGTGCGTCTTACACGCTTGCGTATATCACCATTGCAATAGTGCTACGAGCCGCACACACGCCATGAATGTTGGGGTACGGTGCGTCACACGCTCGCGTATGGCACCATTGCAATAGTGATACAATGCACCCACATGCCATGATTGTTGGGGTACAGTGCGGGTCATGCGATGCGCACACACACCATGAATGTTGGGGTATGGTGTGTTTCGTGCTAGAGCATGGCACCATTGCAATGGTCATACATCCTTTAACCGCCGTGAGACGCCAACAGCCATCTTCTGCTTCAGCGTTTCTTTTGACATACACGCGGCCGTAATTTGACTTGCATAACCTGGGTCTTCATTCTCGGCATCTAACCGAGTAGCAGGCCGTTTTCCGTGATGACATCACTTCCAGTTCACGCACGTGTGCGTTTCAACTTAATCATCCCAAAAAAAACCTTTCTTCAAATGCGTAATCGTTTTTTAACTTTTGGATATAACGTACAGAGTATTCCTGTAATACACCATTCTGGGTCTTACGCTATCGTTGAACTGTTGACTGAGTGTGCCCTAAGGAACCACCATTGGACCTCCCATAGAACTTTTTAAAAAGATATCATACGTGCAGCATCTTGAAACACGTTTCGTTGAGACACATCTTTACACTCAACCCCTGATAGTGTATTTGTGAAGGAATTATTATCGCAATATCCTGAAAAGCTCTTAGAAAGAACATTTTGTAACTCCTGAAGAAGGCGATTTTTTAACGCCGAAACGCGTGTCGAGTACATTAACTGCCACTTTTTTAATTGAATGTTTGTCAAATGATTTTTTATATTTCATTATATGTTTTTAACTTTATAGTGTATTCATTGATATGTATTATGTGATATATGATTTTCTGATTTTAATATGAATGTTTAATAAATAAGAACCCAGTTTGATAATAGATTGTTTTTTTGCATTTGCTTTTTTTGCAACCTTGTTCCCTTGTTGTTACTTTGTTGCCTAGGATTTGATACACACAACGAGCCGCACACACACCATGAATGTTGGGGGACGGTGCGTCACACGCTCGCGTATGGCACCATTGCAATAGTGATACAATGCGCCCACATGCCATGATTGTTGGGGTACGGTGCGGGTCATGCGATGCGCACACACGCCATGAAAGTTGGGGTACGGTGTGTTTCACGCTCGCATATGGCACCATTGCAATAGTGATACGTGCTGCACACACACCATGAATGTTGGGGTACGGTGCATCACACGCTCACGTATGGCACCATTGCAATTGTGATACGATGCGTACACATGCCTGAAATGTTGGGGTATGTGCGTTACATCTGAGGGGTGGGTGGAAATGACTCCCAGCAGTGTCCAGACATATGAGGGGTGGGTGCAGAGGACTTCCAGCAGTGTCCAGACATATGAGGGGTGGGTGCACAGGACTCCCAGCAGTGTTCAGACTTATGAGGGGTGGGTGCACACGACTCCCAGCATAGGCCAACAGTATGGCGATGGGTGGATATGACTCCCAGCAGTGTCCAGACCTATGAGGGGTGGGTGCACAGGACTCCCAGCATAGGCCAACAGTATGGGGGTGGGTGGATATGACTCCCAACAGTGTCCAGACATATGAGGGGTGGGTGCACAGGACTCCCAGCATAGGCCAACTGTATGGGGGTGGGTGGATATGACTCCCAGCAGTGTCCAGACATATGAGGGGTGGGTGCACAGGACTCCCAGCATAGGCCAACTGTAGGGGGGTGGATGGATATGACTCCCAGCAGTGTCCAGACATATGAGTGGAGTGGTGTGGCTCACTGGTTAGAGGCGGCAGACCCGGGAGCAGAAGTCGGCCGGGACCAGGGTTCAATTCCCGACGCGGCAGGGTCGTGGACTTTGGTCAGCAGACTCGATAATTCTCGCTTCGGTGCCTACTCTAATTCAGGGGTCCCACTCGGCAACTCTGGGCATCAGCTTGCCTAATCTCCACAACGGCCCCTCCAACGCCGGGGATGCTTGGCTCCACCTTAGGGACTCCCAGCAGGGACCATCCCACAGGGAAAGCCAGGACGGGTTCCCCAGCGTTACACAGCGCCAGGAAACCTCCGGGTAACAGTGCGCTTTACAAGCTCAAACATAATAATAATAATAATAATGAGGGGTGGGTGCACAGTACTCCCAGCTTAGGCCAGCAGTATGGGGTGGGTGTATATGACTCCCAGCAGTGTCAAGACATATGAGGGGTGGGTGCCCAGGACTCCCAGCATAGGCCAACAGTATGGGGGTGGGTGGATATGACTCCCAGCAGTGTCAAGACATATGAGGGGTGGGTGCCCAGGACTCCCAGCATAGGCCAACAGTATGGTGGTGGGTGGATATGACTCCCAGCAGTGTCCAGACATATGAGGGGTGGGTGCACAGGACTTCAAACATAGGCCAACAGTATGGGGTGGGTGGATATGACTCCCAGCAGTTTCCATACATATGAGGGGTAGGTGCACAGGACTCCCAGCATAGGCCAACAGTATGGGGGTGGGCAGATATGACTCCCAGCAGTGTCCAGACATATGAGGGGTGGGTGCACAGGACTCCCAGCATAGGCCAACAGTATGGGGGTGGGTGGATAGGACTCCCAGCAGTGTCCAGACATATGGGGGGTTGGTGCACAGGACTCCCAGCAGTGCTCAGATATAGGGGGTACACCATCATCAGCATACCACAACTACAGGGGGGTATGTCCACATCCCTAACTTGTGACTTTCATGATAGTGCCATAGCAACACATCACTTACAGCAGTGTCCCACTCCATGCAGGATAGATTTATGTCACACACTGCGTGACACACCACATGTTAGTGTGATGTCAAATTCCACATGCATACCCGCCCTTGGAGGTTGCTGGCGAAATACACAACCTACCATCATGACACAATAGTGTATAGTAATGTAACAGACCACCAAACAAAGAGAGCGAAAGGAAACACACACTGTCATGTACATCCCAGTGCTGATAGGAATGTCCAGGTGGTGGTCTGACCACCAAGATGTAGTCTCTCATGGAAGGAATAGGCTTGAAAACCCTTAGGTACAATGCTCAGAATTGTGAGTCATGTGCCCAAATACCCTGCAGAACAATTCCCAGCATAGGGGTAGGCTGTGATAACACACATTCATAGTGGCAAAAAGGGTGAATGTGTCCGTGAAGGCACTTGTACATACTCAAAACAAAAGTACAGTGAGTAGCATGGATGGCACAGACGAATGAGCAGTAGACATCTGTGAGCAGGCATGGCCATTGCTGAAGGCCTGGGTTTTGTTGCAACAAATCAGACGGATCCTTTTCAGGCCCAAATTGAACTTAGTAAGCTTTATCGCAAGATCAGGCTGCATTTTTTGTTTGCAGGTAAAACCACTGGAAATTCACAAGAAGCTGCCATCAGTAACACTGGTTTGAAGAAACCCTCAACATTTAACCCTACCGTGTTAGGCCAACCCTCCAAGGTGTTAACATTTGAAGACGCAGTCAACCATGATGTAAAGGAGCTCTTCTCTAACAAATATAAGACGTACTCCAACTTGACTAGAGTTGAAAAAACTGCCATCAAAGATCTGACTGAGAATCCCCTTATTGTGATCAAACCAGCTGATAAGGGGGGTGGGGTCGTCATTCTGGATGTGGATACATATCGGAATGAGTGCCTTTGTCAACTGAGCGATGTCCGGTCCTATAAAAAACTTAAAGAAGACCCGACGCCCAGACTAACTAACATCATAGCTCACATCGTTGAGGAAGCTTTAGCTGAAGGCTGGCTAACTCCAAAAGAGGGCCAATATTTACGGGTAGCAAATCCGACCATTCCATACTTCTATCAGCTCCCTAAAATACACAAGGCCCAGCGTCCACCACCTGGCCGACCCATAATATCGGGGATAGGTTCGGTACTAGAACCTTTGTCGACCTTTGTCGACGTGTTCTTACAGCCTATGGTACGGGAGATGCCCTCCTACTTAAAAGACACCAAGGATGTGTTAAGATTATTGCCTGATATGGAATATGACATCGAGACAGATCTATTGGTGTCTTTCGATGTCGAAAGTTTATATACTTCCATACCTCAGACGGAGACCCTACAAGTAATAGAAGACCTGTTACTGTCACGGGAATTAAACTCCATTACCCCAGTCAGACTAATTATGAACCTGGCAACCCTGGCCATGACGGAGAATTTCTTCGCCTTTGAGGATTCTTTGTATCTGCAGATCAGCGGGACTAGTATGGGCAGCGTTTTTGCCCCTAGTCTCGCGAATCTGTATGTACATCAATTTGAGCAACAGCACGTGCTCGCAGACACCAACCCCCATCTATCGTGTCTGCGAGCATGGAAACGCTACATCGACGACATCCTGGTGGTGTGGCGTGGAACAGAAACTCAACTCAGAGAATTCTTTGAATGGTTGAACCAAAGAAACCGATATCTAAAATTCACCATGGAATTTAACACACACAGACTGGCCTTCTTGGACCTAATGATTATTGGCACAGTAGATGGACTCAAGTCTGAGCTTTACCAGAAGCCCATGGCTCGAAACTCTCTACTGAACTATCACAGTTGCCACCCTAAATCCCTTAGGGACAATCTGCCATATGGGCAGTTTCTACGCATACATAGAAACTGCTCGGATAAGGAATCGTTTGAAGTCCATGCAAGCAACCTAAGAAAAGATCTCTTAGAGAAAGACTATCCAAAACCACTGATAAACCGTTCCAAGAAAAGAGCACAAAATAACAACAGAGCTAGCCTTCTGGAAATAGCGCAGCCCAAAGAGAAAACAGAAAGAATGACATGTGTGACAACATTTGGTACAAGATCTAACCAGATAACTAGTATCATCAAAAAACATTGGGGTATTTTGAATACGGGAAATGACACACTGCCCGTTCCCCTATTTGCCTTCAGAAGGGGACCTAATCTTAGGGACAAACTGGTCCACACTAGACCAAAGACCGAAATCCCTAGAAACACAGGCACCCTGTGGAATATGCCAGCAGTAACCGGTCATCACCCTTGCGGACAATGTGCTGCATGCCCGCAGACCCGTAAATCCACTACTATCGATATCGGTACAGAACATCCTTGGGAACAGCGGAGGTTTACGAACTGTAATAGTTCTAACCTCATTTATCTAATCAGCTGTCCTTGTGAAAAAAAGTATGTGGGCATGACCACTAGAAAGGTGAAGACACGAATATCAGAGCACAAGAGCTCAATACGCTGTGGGAAACAAACAACCCGCATGACTAAACATTTCTTGGAGGCACATCATGCACCAGCAGATTTACAATGGACCGTACTGGAACAGCCCATGATCCCCAAACATATCACTGATGTCAGCACATTTCTACATCGCAGAGAGCAGAGATGGGTGTACAAACTCCAAACGGACATCACGGGTTTAAACAAAGATATCCCGTGGATGTCCCTGTAAGATTTGTTACACAGAATCTTAATCCTGTATCTACTATACATGGTGCTATGCACTATAGGTGTTCTCTGACAACCCTCCGTTCCTACCAATCCTCCATCTTGGGGTAGAATTATATTGTGAACACCCTCTCTATTAATTCTCTAAAGGGCTCATGCGAACTAAATATACTGAAGGTCGCTATAAGTCACGCTGCATGGAATACTAGTACCATGTCCACTAAGCTCATGGCTCTATAAAAACATTGTATATACTACCAAGGGTATCAAAGTTAAATTAGTCTTGGCATGGGTCATACTTCTGTCATTTACTTTCTCTCTCTCAGAGGCAGGCCCATAATGACAAATTGATTGGTTAACTAATAAGGCAGAATTACCTAGTAGCCACAAAAGCCCATCACTTTGTCAGCTCCAGTGCATATTTCAGATCAGACGTATTAATATGCAAATAGGGCGATTAAATAAATATATACAATCACTCTGCCACAAATTTGTTGTTTCTAAATGTTTGCATAAAACTGAACCCAACGTGTGTATCCTTTAATGCACAAAGAAGGTGACAATTCGCCCCGTTGTAATCGCCGGAATACATTTCCGGACTACACTTTCATTTTGTGCCTTCTAGAGACTACAATTCCCATGGAGCATGAGCGCTGCGATGCGCTCAGAGACGCGTGGGCTCACGTTGCACGCGTACTGCTCCCTGACCTACCCGAGTCATCTTAAATATCCCGCTTCCTGTCCAGTCGGTACCTCCCACAGTCAGCCTAGAGGAAGGCGCGGAGTACCGACGGACAGGTAAGCGGTGATGGCGGCAGCATTGCGTGAGGGTGTGAGCCTTTTTGGAAATCACGCTCGAACTTTTGGTTGTTTGTTTAAAAACGGGAGGTCCCTTCAATTCGATCTAGTTGAAGGTGCGAGCCTTTTGAGACCACGCTCGGACTTTTGGTTGATTACAAAAAACGGGAGGTCCTGACAAGTCGATCTAGATGAAGGACAGGCACTAATACGAGTCTACAATGTTTGTTATCTTTTGGTTGAGATCGTAAGAGTGCTGAGAGGATATTATAACTAGCCCAGATAGATTAACCATATAACTACTTAAAGAGTATCTACGAGATCTTCTTTTTGGCCCATGATTGAATACATACAGGGTTCCACAAACATTAGAAAATGTACGTACAGGGCACTACAAACATTAGAAAGTGTTTTTCGATTCCTGGTTATAAACCCTCACTGACATAGGGAATGTGTTTTACAGACTAGGTTCCAGTGAGCTCTTCCTCCTTCATTTCTTTTTTGTTCACATCCACTAGAGCGGTGCTCCATTTGTACCTGAGCTGTTGCCGGGTGAGGTGGAGAGTCCATTCCCCAGAACATGGGTGAGTGTTCTAAACTTTGCATAAACCCAGGATGCAGGTACCTGGTTGAACGAGTTGATTATTGATACAACCTATGACCTTGAAATGTTTGGCATACAATTAAATATCACGAGATTATCTCTGTGTATTCGCAGCTTTCGCCACTAACTGTATGTTTTGTGTATTTACATGTATGTTTGTCTACTGTTGATTGACTGGATTTTCTCCATCGGTGTTTTTCAGGTGATATGATCTTTTATACACACCATACACTTCAAGATGAGCAGTAGCACTTCTTTAACAACTAGGTCCTGATGAAGCAGACTGGTATCCTTTGAACCTAATACTGCAGAAACATGTCAACCAAATCTTAGTAGTTATTTGTTATTACTACTTGCACTGTTTTTTTAACCTTGGGTGAGGGTAGGAACATAATAAATTCTTTCTCCACTCCCTCAACCTAATATTAACTTCCTCACTTTCACACGCCACAGCGAGCACTTCATGCACTGCCTTTGATTTATTTATGCCCCCTGATACCATTATAAGAGTCTATCCATACACCCTAAATTCCTTCACATTTTGATTAGGTCACAATCCACCTAATCCTAAGTGGTTCATTCCACTTCCTTCTGGTGAAGGATCCCAAGTGATGTAGGGTGGTACAGGACGGGTATCTGATGGGAACTATTTTTCACCAAGAATACCTTGGATTCTGGGATTGTGTTCTTTTTATATAAAATAATACACATACAGGTGTCTTGAGAGTTGCTTTTCTTTTCTGTTGACCCATTTTTACACTTTGTTTTTTCATTGCTGAAGGGAACCATCACCAAAAAAGGAAATGTGCACACATGTCAGCACAACAATTGTGCAACTGTCTGCATTGAACATCTCAGGTGTCACAGAGGAAGGAACACTCCTTGGGACAATATAACCAAAGATTAATTGCAGAGACACTGTGATGGCACACAAATACCATGGTCCACCTCATGACCATCAACAAAAAACATCTTTCAGACCCCCAAAACATTACCATGACACCAACTCAAGGGCCCTCATCACCAACATCAAGTACCTTAAAAGCAATAGTGTAGACTGCAAAATTAAAGGCTTTATTCAGCTTTAAATGAAAACAAGTGCAAAAGTGAGTCCCAGCTCAAATAAGGCCAATTGCCAGTCCCAAACAATGTCTTGTAGGGGGACGTTGGGGAGGTCGTCTACTCCAAACTTGCCTGCACAGGAATGAACTAATGGGCTATTGACCCTTGGGGGGCATCATCGGGGTCAGGACCAGGCACCGCATGGACAATAGTGGGAAGGGTAGATGTGGTGGGTGCAGGGTGGGACGTATTGTCCTCAGTGGCTTGTGCGGAGTCAAAGGTGGAAAGATACTCAGAGATGCACACTGTTGCCACTTCGTCCAGAACAAACCCTGCACCTGAGGACACTATGGGAGTGGAGGTAGAGGGCAGTGAGGGTTGAGGACTGTGACTTTGGCTGCGTGTCTGTGGTCTGAACCCAGTCCCTGTGGGTGTGCCTGCAGCCCTCTGAGTTTGCGTGCCAGGAGGTGTGCGCTTCGACTTTTGTGGGGGTGTGCTGCTTGTGTCCATTGGTGTGTGTGATCGTGCCTTCCTGAGTGTGCTTTGGACAGGTATGGGAGAGGGGAGTGTGGATGGGTCCGAAGCAGGTGTGGGGATGGACCGCTGCAGGAGGGAAACTGCTGCCGTCAGTGAGGAGTTCATGGATGTGAGAATCCGACGTTGGTCAGACATCGTAGCTGGCATGCCCTCCATGAACGGCAACAACTGGGTCAGTATTTGAGTCTGGTCATGGAGGACATTCAGCATTGATGTCTGACCAACCTGAATCTGGCGAAGTAGGTCCACAGACTCCGCACTGAGGGCAGTAGGGGAGACAGGGGCAGGGGCTGCAGTGCCTGGGCCGAAGGAGACATGGGGGGCTGCACAGACAGAAGGGACCGGAGCAACTGGGAGGGTGGGGATGGTTCTGGAGGAGGTGGGGACAGACACAGTGATGCTGCCAGGTGTTGCGGCGTATTCCCCCTCCTCCCCCTCCATCTGCGTGGTAGGAAGTGTCGCCATCCAAGAGGTCTGCAGGCTGACTCCTCTCACCCTCCATGCCACTGGCTCCCTCCGACTCCTCAGGGATGGTGGCACTGTGGCTGGGTCCCTCCTCTTGGTCCATGCAGATATCTCCCCCTGTCTCTGTTGATGATGAGGTGGGCAAGGAGAAGAAACTGAAATGCATCAGTCACCTGTAAACATCTGACACATTATCACAAAATCAGTAGGTCACAGTGCAAATCATCGCATGCATCATGAGTAACAGCCAGATAGCCCTGCACATATTTGAGACTTGTACTGCCCAGTTGGTATAGACACAATGCTACTTGGACACAAGGATCCAAAGAACACACCAGGCCACTACTTGAATGAGAATGACACTGAGAAAGCTACCGTTTGTTTACAGGAGAGCAGATCAAAACAATGAAGTGATGCCACCTCAAGTACACAAAAAAATAAACAGTAGTGGCGCCCCTCAGGGAAAACCAATCCACCTCACTCCCCAACGTTATACCACACTCAGCTCCCTGTATGTACATTGGTGAAAAAATCAATGTAAAAAAAATATGTTGGCTTCTTGGGACTCAGAACACTTTACACAATCGACATGCATTGAATGTGGTAATTCGCAATCTTGTGAAGACAACACATATGTGCATGCATGACATATCTCTCACAATGAAATGCACACAAAAAAGATTTACACATTCTTTGAAACAGCTGGCACCCTTTAAGATAAAACACTGTTAGAAACAAATGGCGTTGCAGATTTGCCATATACATGGTCCAACGGAGGTCTTGATGGCTTGACACTCATTAGTTTGTACAATTGACAACAAAGGAGTTTGAAGACCTCAAGACCACTGTGGGGACATGTATATGGAGATCAAGGCACACCATTAATCACTAACACTGGCCTCTTTGAAAAGCTGCCTTCTTCTTTCAAAACATTGGAAATAACGGTTTGTGTGAACTACTTTGTGAGACAACTTTCATGCAGGCATATAAGTGTCCTTTACACAATTCATCATATTAACACATTCAAAACATGAACAACTTTTGACAAATCTTGTGAGTGCCAAGGTACAATCATTTATGTGACACTACTTGAAATATGTCAGTCCTCACATGGGCATCCATTCCCTGATGACACAGTTGCTTGCACATAAGGCCTACTGGCTGTCATGTGAAGTGGCACACATTTTCCAACTCAGGACAATGCTTAAGCTAATGGGCCTGCAATTGTGATGTACAAAATCATTGCTGCATTGTGGACACACCATCATCCCCAGGCAAAATGTCAACACAAAAGTGTGCACACTAAGACAAAACAGCGTTGCATCTGAACTACATACATGTGGCAAAAATGTATGCGGCAGAATCATGTCTGCAACCAAATAACATCGGCTGCCAAGCCCCAAATGAAATCACTGGCCACCATCACAGGGGCAGTGCATGGTGAAACATTGACCAGCCAATTCTCAACCACATTTCAGACCTGGCAAGGCTAAATCAGGCAGGCCCATGTAGACCTCTCCTGCACAACACCCCCAAACCTCAGTCAATGTGATTGATACAGCTCCAGAAGTGAGACCTCAGAATCAGGGTAACAAAAACTGTGCAGCAACAATTCCAAAAGTAACCCAAGCTCACCTTGTGGGGCTGGGAATACATATTAGTCACAAACAACCAACAACAGATTGTTGTGAATAGGCACACAGGCCCTGCCCAGTGTGAGTATGCACAAGCCAAATCTTGTATCCATGTCCAGTGGACACATGTAGCAGACACAGGAAAAATACAAATTATGCCAGGGACCAATACCACAGAGGCAGGCCCATGCTGAACCCACATAAGATGGGCATAGTGTTGGATGACACACATGATTAGGAGCCCAGGGTGTCTTAGGGGACTGTAGTGGACACACTGATCCTTAGGTCAGGAATGAGCTGACTGTACCATGAGTAACCGTCATGGCACTATGCATATCTCCCACTGATGTACATCATGTCTGAGAACACAACATGGATCATGCATGCTGCAAGGGTGTGCAGTTGAAACTTCACACCTATGTTGAGACTCATCATCAGTGCAAACAAATATGAAGCCCAAACAAAGTGCAGAGGTCATGGCACAGGCAAGGTCCCAAACCATGTCACAGACCACCCTCCCACAAGATGCGCAAATCAATGTGCCTTCTTTTTTTCTTGCACCCTAGATGAGCATATGCCAATGGAATACACACAGAACAGGGGGCACATGTTGAGGAGGGTAAGGGATGAAAATGAGCACCAGGTGACTATAGGGAATCGAAAAGACACTGCACATATAACCTGTCTGACCAGACACCCCAACTGTGGGAGTGTAGCCAGGCTTCAGAGCACTTCAAAAAGCAGGTGACACACAACAAACAGCCATGTACCTACCCCCTCCTTGCTGCTGTATCTCCTGCAACTGCCGATCGAGGTCTGGAAACACCACTGCCAGGACCTGGAGCATGTGGGGGGTGAGGTGACGGCTTCAGCTTCCGCCATGCCGGCGTGGAGGCTCCATCTGCAGCAGGACCCGGGCGATACGCCGGGTCCAGCACCGGATGTCTTGCCACCTCTTCTGGACATTGCGCAGCTGCCGGCGATGGCCCCCCACAGACCTGACAGCCCTGACAATGTCCATCCAGATTTCCCCCTTCTCGTAGGCAGTTACCTGTCATGAAGACAAAGTTAAACAACATCACTAAACCTGCTCCATGTCCCAGAGACACATTCTTGCACACCATTGATAATGTGAACAGGGCATAGGATGGTGACAGGACTTGCATCATTGTCCATGTGAATTAGGCCTGTGGGCAAGCCCCAATGTACTACATGGCATTGAAAGGCAACAGATGGCATAACGGGTGCAACACAGTCACTGATTATGGCACACACTGGGCAACAGATGCAACTGCAGGGTTTGGGACACCTCGTGCCAAGCAGTCACATATCCCACTCCACTTAAGAACCCTCAGCAGACCAGACAGACACAACCTGGCACAGATCACTCGCCTGTCACTGACAACAGTGGATACAATATGACTGGCCCCTCCCCCGCTTTCTTGAAGTCCTTGATCACCCCCTACTGTCCCCCCGCACTTTGAGGTCTACCCACCTTCAGCTTCTGGTCACCCCCCGTTTCAAACTCACCAAACTAGGTGGCCGCAGCTTCACTCACCTGGCTCCCAAGTTGTGGAATTCTCTTCCATTCTCACTTAAGACCTCGTGTTCTCTCTTATCATTTAGGAAATCCTTAAGAACTTTGCTCTTTTCACACCCCCGCTAAGTCCCTCTTGCACAGCCTCAGTGTCCAATCAGCGCCAGGAAACTCATGGTGGCAGTGCGCTCAATAAATTCCCCTTAACATTAACATTACCATTAACAACCATCACTTTGCACATGTGCCACTTGTCAATGGGGTGTCACAGGTGTCGTGCTAACTTTGCAGGTCAGGCACACAGCACTGCTTACTTGTCACATCAGATGGCTAGAGCTGCTGCATACGCCATGCAGCAGTGGTGCAACACATCACATACACACTCACCCAGATGACAAGGAACATTCACACACTTCAATGTCCATGAAGTTAGACACATCATTTGGACAATCTTACCACAGGTCCCCTTAAGTCATAAACATCTGCGAGTACAGTCACCTGTCACTCCTGGGGGAACACTGTTCCACCTCAGGACATTTGGGAATAAAGCCACCAAGGTCTGGCATGGCTGAATGTGTCATTCACTATGCAGTGAATGTCACAGTAAGCACAATGCAAGTGAGGAGTAAACACACATGAACTACATCATGCTCTGCATGAGAGACACCACCATGTACACCCCCGGGACTCACTCACAACCACATTGCATGTCTGTCCCACCAATACACAATGCCTGTTGTGACACTCACACAACAGGTGCACAGTCAAAGGTAGTGCAGTCAGCACTCACCTGCTCCTCTGGTCTCCCATACAGCCTGCTGTACTGTGGTAGAAGGGCATCCAGCAGTGCCTGGTTTTCCTCCTCGATGAAGGCTGGGGCCCTCTCCATAGTACGAGCCATAAAATGCCAGAGGATGCAGACACTGCATCAGTGTGGTCCACTCCAATGTTGTGCAGGCAAGTGCCCTCTGAGGTTTTCTTGCTGCCTTAAATCAGTGCTGATGAGGGGCTATCGGTTCGAAGAATACAGAGTTATAGCTCAGATTCGTTCGCATTGTACGTTTCCTCCAATCCCTTTAAACATACAGGTCTGACACGCGTTCGCACCATTCAAAATTTGAGCCTCAGCTCCACAAACATTTTGCAACATTGTATATTTTTGCCCAACTGACTTTTGCAGGGCACCTGAGGCACACACTCAAATCTCAGTATCCATGACAACCAGGATGCATTCAGGGCCTACTACTCATCCCTAGGTGTCCCCTAAGTTTTTTTGAGAGCCACACTCGTGTACGGTGCATTTCACGTGCTCTCGTATGGCACGATTACAATAGTGATATGATGCGCACACACTCCCGGAAAGTAGGGGTATGGTGCGCTCGTGTATGGCACTATTACAATAGTGAGACGATGCGCACACATGCCCGAAAAGTAGGGGTACGGTGCGCTCGCGTATGGCATGATTACAATAGTCAGACGATGTGCACACATGCACGGAAAGTAGGGGTACGGTGCGTTCATGTATGGCACAAATACAAAAGTGATACGATGCGCACACACACCCGGAAAGAAGGGGTACGGTGCGCTCGCGTATGGCACAATTACAATAGTGAGACGATGCGCATACATGCACGGAAAGTAGGGGTATGGTGTGCTCGCGTATGGCATGATTACAATAGTAAGATGATGCGCACACATGTCTGGAAAGTAGGGGTCTGGTGGGCTCGCGTATGGCACAATTACAATAGTGATATGATGCGCACACACACCCGGACAGTAGGGGTACGGTGCGATCGCGTATGGCACGATTACAATAGTGAGACAATGCGCACACACCCCCGGAAAGTAGGGGTACGGTGCGCTCGCGTATGGCACGATTACAATAGTGAGATGATGCGCACACACGCTCGGAAAGTAGGGGTATGGTGCGCTCGCGTATGGCACGATTACAATAGTGAGACGATGCGCACACACACACAGAAAGTGGGGGTACAGTGCGTTTCACATGCTGATGCGAATGCAGGGGTCTGGTGTTGTTTCACATGCTGTAGTGAATATAGGGGTACGGTGCGTATCACATGCTTTAGTGAATGCAGGGGTATGGTGCATTTCACATGGTGCGTTTCACATGCTGTAGTGAATGCAAGGGTATGGTGCATTTCACAGGCGGTAGTGAATGCAGGGATACGGTGCGTTTCACACGCTGATGCGGATGCAGGGGTATTGTGTGTTTCACATGATGCGTTTCACATGCTGTAGTGAATGCAGGGGTATGGTGTGTTTCACATCCTGTAGTGAATGCAGGGGTATGGTGCGTTTCACACGCTGTAGTGAATGCAGGGGTATGGTGCGTTTCACACACTGATGCGAATGCAGGGGTACGGTGCGTTTTACACGGTGCATTTCTCATGCTGTAGTGAATGCAGGGGTACAGTGCGTTTCACACACTGTAGTGAATGCAGGGGTACGGTGCATTTCACACGCTGTAGTGAATGCAGAGTTATGGTGCGTTTCACACACTGATGCGAATGCAGGGGTATGGTGCGTTCCAAACGCTCACCTATGGTACCATTACATGAGCAGGCCCTAGCACAGGGCATCTGATCTTGTTGCACAATCGATGTGTAATGACCTGTTGAAACATTTCATGTGTGAAGGGGCACTATGTGGTACACATCACCTTTACACTTGTCCCATATGTATAATTATGCAGATGTTGCCATGCACATCAACACTGGGATGGCACAGTCATCACTACGGGCACCTGTCTCATGATGCCAGAGACCGGGGCACTTTGTTACTTGAAATTTCACGCTCAGCATGGCCCTACGTGACTATATCCAGTGTGTGTCATATTAAAGATTGAGCTTGCTGTCTGTGTTCCGTAAACTGCATCTGCTGTTGGTGCATCTAACATGGGTCTGTGTTGAAATGGGAATGGTTTCACACGTACGCACACCATCCACATGTGCATTCCCACAGCTTGGGTCTGATGGCATCATACATCATTTTTCACCAGGCATACATGTCTGCATCGTGACAATGGCTGCGTTGTTTTGATGTCACATGCACACCTTATTTGCATTGTGTTTGATATGTACATTTGACATTCCATGTGACCTGTGCGTGTGCCTTGCAGTCAGCTTTCTGGATGGAATGACAACCTTCCACTGCAGGTTTGGTGACGTGTGTCACTCCAGTGATATATCGGGCTGTTGACTCACACCATGCCAGAAACCGGTCCTCGGAAGCTTGTTTCGGTCCAGGAAGACATGGCTTGGCAGTTTGGGCTGGACTGTTCCCATCAGGCACAGGGTCAGACTGATTTGCATAAAGCCATGTCTGAACTGGAGTGGCAGAGTGGGCTAAAGAACGGTGATGGATTAAACCCAGATCTTTTGACTGGGTGAGAGTGTTTGATTGATTCAGATGCTCCGTCCATCACCACCCCCTTTTGTACTGCTTTTGGCCACCATAAGTGTGGCAGGGTATACTCAGACATGAGTCCCTTGCTCACTTTGCCACTGGATTCAAGCAAGCCGGGCTGGAGACGGCTGGAATGCCAGAAACCAGTCCTCGGAAGCTTGTTTCCGGTTCAGGGAAGACATGGCTTGGCAGTTCGGGCTGGACTGTTCCCATCAGGCACAGGGTCAGACTGATTTGCATAAAGCCATGTCTGAACTGGGGTGGCAGAGTGGGCTAAAGAACGGTGATGGATTAAACCCAGATATTTTGACTGGGTGAGAGTGTTTCATTGATTCAGATGCTCCGTCCATCACCACCCCCTTTTGTACTCACTCACACCAGCCCAGCAGCTCATTTGAGGGCATGTAATGTTTATTTGTCATTCAACAGGTGTATCTGGGTTTTCGTAGGAGTGCCAGCAAGCTGGCATATGTGACCTGAATGTATTGCACATGCCTGACTCCATAGTGACCTGATGTGTAGTAGCAGTTTTGCATGTGCTATGTATATTGATATCGATGTTGGCTGACAGTTATTCTCCATTCTTCCCAAATATGTCCTGCAGAGCACCGCCTCTACCAAGGCCATTTCCAGACTTGGCTACCATGAGGAAACGTGCCTGCATCTGATGTTACAGCTTCACTCGACAGTTGATTCAGGACTTGATAAACAGGCTGGAACCACATCTCTAACCGCAACACAGGTATCCTACTGCGCTGACCCCCAAGATAAAGGTGATGGCAGCACTCCATTTTTTGCCACTGGTACGTTTCAATTAACCATAGCTGATGTAGGTGGAATGTCATAAACAATGTACAGCCGTGTCCTGCGTGATGTTTTAGCAGCCATGTTGGAGCACATTGATGGATTCATCAAATTTCCTACTCCTGAAGAGTTGAGAGATGTCAAGGGTGAATTCTATGCCCTGGGAGGGATGCCACATGTCATTGGGTCCATTGATGGGACACATGTGGCTTTTGTGCCACCACAGGCTCAGGGGCAGGTTTACCGCAACAGAAACATTATCATTCAATAAATGCCCTGGTGGTGTGTCTTGCTAACATGCTGATTTCCCATGTTTGTGCATGTTTTCCAGGATCGGCACACAATGCATTCATCATGAGGTGTAGCAGGGTGCCAGGAATGATGCTGCAGCTGCGCAACGATCGGGCATGTCTAGTTGGTGGGTAAACTCTGTTTGCCCTGTCTGTTTCTGTATCATTTGCTCTGACAGCATCTCCTGACCCACTTATTTCCATGATGTATCTTTGTAGGTGACTCAGGATATCCCAACATGCCATGGCTAATGACACCTCTCCGCAACCCAAAAACAGCTGCAGATCAGCGGTACAATAATGCACACGGGCAGACCAGGCGAATGATCGAGAGGACGTTTAGCCTCCTGAAGAGCCGATTCCAGTGCCTCGATAAGACCGGTGGATCCCTCCCATTTGCCCCGGCCAAGGTCTGTAATATCTTCATAGTGTGCTGCATGCTGCACAACATGGCAGTTGAGAAGGCAGTGCCACTCATCCTGGATCCTGAGGAGCAGGAACATCCACCCGTTGAGGATGAAGGGCTTGGTCGGGATGCTAGTGATGAGGAGGAGGATTATATCCGGAGTCAGCTCATACACAACTTCTCATAATTGTGAGTCACTGGCAATATGTGTGTCCAGCTGACTGTATGCAAAATAACTTTGATGTGTGTTCTGATGTGCCACACAAGTGCTGATGTCATGCCACACAGAAAAGCGCAATGACTTAGCTTGACATTTACATGTGTACTACATTGTTCCTGGTTTGTACTTGCCCATGTCTTTAGCAAAGAGTTTTAACGGTGAGCCCTTGAGTGTCTGTCATTCCCAGGTTGCTGTGCTGTTGTCTGTTTGTGTCATCTTAATCCTCCTGATATTCCTCATGATGATTGCAACGTGGCCCGATTCAGCGGTCCATGCGCGGACATGTGTAAATGCCAGTTCAGGTAAGAGATCCAAACAGGCTGTTTGGGGTTCGTATGGTTTGTGAATGTGTGGGAACTGTTTTTGTGCATGTTGTAGGACCATCCATACATGTCACGCCACCATGGATCAAATTACATGTTGCACCACTCCCATGACAGGACAGTCACCCTTTTCGACAGTCATCTGTTGTATAGTTTTGACTCTGGAGAAGGCATAAATGTGTGTAAACCTTCTCCCTGGTACATTTCGGATACCACGGGTTAACATTCTGTGGGACATCACAACCACAGGCTCTATGGGGAGTTGCAGCCTCACTGTGTACAGCAGGATGTGTTTGGCTCATCCACTTAATCTTGTGTGCCAGTGCAGTTTGATTTCCAATCAACCATGTTGTAAAGGTGTGGGCCAGTGTACAGTGTAAGTCCTACATGTTCTCTCAAATGTCCTGTGAGTCTGTTCGTATGGATGCATTGCTCCTTATGCCAGTATGTCATTTCACTGTCACGTCGCTTCCTCAGGGCCGGTGGAGTGCACAGCTTTGCAAGCCTTCTCAGTAAGTTGATGTTAACTTTCCTTTCCCATAAGCTTCTTAAGGCTCTTGCGGGTGATGTGTAATTTCCCTTCTTCACCCTCACTGATTCCCAGGGGTAACTATGGATTGTTGCCTTTGTGTGAGTAGCACTGCAGCACATTAGAATGTCTGTTTATTGGAGCCTTATTCATACACTGTGATTTCCTTGATTACCGTATGGCTCAAATTGCATTGAGTAGGTTAGAATAAGAAATGGCTACAAGGGATTTTATTCATAAACTAAGTACCTAAGGTTTAGCGTATAGCATTTAAGGGTTGATTAAACAATTGAACCCTATCATATCCACAGGATAACTATATCATTCTTTTGTTGTTCATAAACATTTGATGAAATCAAGCTGAAGAGAAGATAAGATGAGCACACAGTAAATTAATAAAATCCCTTGTAGCCATTTCTTATTCTAACCTACACATTGCCCAAGTCTACAAGGGTTTATTGGGTCACCCATTCCTTCTCATACGAATTGCATTGAAGCAGCCTGCAGACCGTTATACCCCCTTCATTTAGCTGCAAAACTCTGCTACCTTTTATGTGTCCGTGTTCAATCATTTGATCTAGTATAATTTTCATTGCTGTGATCCCAAATGGGATACAGTGGCTGTTGTTTTGCTTTAAAGGTGTAACTGTTACAGTATAGGTCCTGAGGTATTCTGTGATTCAGTGACAAGAAGTGTTGAATCCTTATGCTTGGTTACCTTTGTTTCAGATCTCCCTCCCTGCTGCGTCCTTCCTTTCCTTCTCTCGCCTGATCACCCTTTTGAGTCTGTCATTTCTCCTCAGACCAAGGGGCTATCGGGAGATGGACCACTTTGAGCATCGCCCGTTTCTGAGGATTCAACGAACCGACAGTTCCAGGCAGTCGTGTGCACATTGTTTCACCAGCATTACAGGTAAACTCAATGCATGACTGTTATTTTCTTTTGAGCAATGCCACTGGCCATGGACACAGGCCTCAACACAAACTTGATTATGTGTGTAACATCCTAGGCATTGTAAAAGAAAAATCACAGTAACAAGGAACTCAGGGAGAACAATCAGAAGACCAAGAGAATTAATAATAAAAACATAAGCTTTTTAATTCATCCTTCATATACAATACGTTCTTTCATAAAAAAGATTTAAAATAAGCATAATTTCGAAATTAAAACCGTTGTTTAAGAGAACAACCACAATGTACAATTATTATTTTAAAAACATTTAGACAAATGGTGGCATTATATTATTCTTATTCAACACAAACTTGATCCATTTGTGTAGTAAATGTGTTCCCCACAGTACAATGTGCCTCATTAATGTCACCGCAGATCTCTTGCCAGTTTGCATGTATCATCTATGGCATAATTTACTAGGATTGTGCATATGGTAGTATGTGTACAGTGGCAACATGCATGCAGTTTATCATGGCTAATGATCCATATTGTACATGAAGTACATGGTTGTGTACATATTGTTGCAGCTTGCTACCCACAACGGGCAGGCAACACCTGCTGATGCTGTGTGTCCTGTGCACAGCTTGGCCTTTTGGTGCCTGATCCTGTGGCAGTCATATTTGGTGATTGTTCATCCATTTTCTTTCAGTGAGCCATGGGTAACTAGACACTCCTTCCTTTCCATACACCTGTTACATTGTGCCTTTCAAACCTCCTTGTCTTTGTGTGCTATTTTTTGCATGGTGTCTCATCACTTTCGCCCTCATGTGTTCACCACCGAGTGCCCTGATTCTTCAACACACACGCCTCCCAGATGCTCCTCCCTCCCTCTACCCATTCCGAATGCGGGCAGAAGCTTGTCAGTGCCACTGTTGTGCCACGTCCGTGCCAAAGGCAGGACCGTCAGCGCCTGCAATGTGCACAGTGCAAGAACCTCTGGTCCTTTCATGACGCAGGTGACACAACAGATTCATGCTCAGGCCACTCTCCAAACAGTGAACACCAGACAATAATCCACCTGCTATCAGGAAACCCCTAAGCGCACCCATGCCAGCTGTGCAGGCTGTGTGTGCAACTCCTACTGCCAACACTGCGCTGCTCCGCATAACAGACCATGTCTGTACAACAAGGTCATGTACCTCCTACTGCACACCCGCTCCATCCAGCTGCACGCCATTGGACTCTGTTCCCTCCACAACACAACAGCCCCACACATCGCCTTCATTACAGTAACCTGGTTGAACTCATCCACAGCACACTACTTCAACATTGCCATCACAGACGGATACAAGATCACCCGCAGGGACCGCACCAACAATCCAGGGGGATGAATTACAATTATTTCTGAATTACACCCTCAGAGTCACACACAACACCAAGGACACACTCAGCATTGTCAAACATCTGCACTTCAGGTTTTACAACAACCCCCTGACCACCCTCAGTCTAACTATCATCTACAGATCTCCAAGCCTACACCCACAATTCTGCTAAGCCATCTACAATTATATTCATAGTCATTTATTGAGCGCACATCTAACCCAAAGGGGTGTCTCAGCGCTGTAGTGGGCCAAAAATGAGGCAGCATATGGAGGAGCAACTAATCAAGCAGGCTAAATAGCCAGGTGTTAAGGGCTTTGCGAGACTCACATTCAGACAGAATCATACGCAGCGGAAGAGGTAGCTTAGTCCAACATTGGGTGGTTCCTACCTGAAAGGTTTAACCTCCTGATCTAGGTTTTGCAAACCAAGGACTAATGAGCAAGTGCTTGTCATTGGAACGTACAGATCGTGATTGACAATAGGGACGGAGTCTACTCCTAAGGTAAACTGGACCACGGCTTTGTCCTGCCCTGAAGGCGACTGTCAATGCATTGAAATCTATTTGTGTAGCCATGGGCAGCCAATGGAGTAGTCTAAGATACGGGGAGATATGTTGTGAAAGTGAGACTCCACATACCAGGTGGGCAGCAATGTTTTGGACCGTCTGCAGTATACGGACAAGCCTAATGTGAGACCCACGCATGAGCCTTTTGCGTAGTCTAAATGGGAGGTGATCATTGTGTGTACCACCGTTTTCCGGGTTACATTGTACAGAATCTTGATGATTTTACTCTTGCCAAAACAAGCGGCACACGCCTCTTGTACCTCTGTGGCAAGGGATAGCTTATTGGCCCATCTAATTCCAAGATTCCTGTCCGAGTCCTTGTGTGCCGGAGCAATGGCTAGTTCCTCTAGCCACCACAGATTTGAAGAGAGGGGAGAAGGTTGGGGAACAAAATAGGATCTAGGTGTTATCTGGATTAAGTTTCTAGTAATTGTGGTCCATCCAGGCCACAATATTCTTGAGACAATTTTTGAGTGGGTAAACATTTAAGGTGAATAAAATCTGAAGATCATCAGCATATGATATGATTTTGACTTCAGACATGGCAATCGATTCAGCCTGCGGGGTTAAGTAAATATTAAAAGTCAGAGGGCTCAGGGCAGAGCCCTGAGGCACGCCCCACTTCAGTGGTTTGACTGGGGAGATGAATGTGTGCAGTGCAGTCAGATAGTAAGGACAATATTCAGTTCAGCACTGAGTCCCCCACTCCTATGGTCTCAAGGCGGTTCAGAAGAATGGGATGGTCGATGGTGTCTAATGCTGTAGACCAGTCTAACAGCACCAACTCCGCCTTGGAACCTCCGTCGACCGCCCAGCGTATAGAGTCTGCCATTTCAATGAGGGCCGACTCCGTACTATAGCCAGGATGGAAGCTGGATTGAGAGTCGTGAAGGAGGCTATTATCTTCAACAAAGGCCGTCAGTTGCTGCCATGATAATTTCACAGAAATCTTGGACGGAGCTGGTAAAAGAGAGTTAGGTCTATGATTGCATGGAGATTCAGGAGCTGCGTTGGCTTTCCTTAAGATGGGCAGGAGGAACACGTGTTTCCACACATCCGGATCAGAGCCCAATCTGAGGGGAAGATTCCAGATGGCTTTTAAATGATGATTGTGAATCTTAGCAAGGATGTTGTATTGCTTGGCGGGCAAGGGGTCAGTAGGGAAACCGGATTTACACATCTGCAATTCGAGCAGAGAGGCTTCCAATGAAATTGTGGCTAATTCTGAGACCACAGAGCTGGGAAACGGCTTTACTGATTGGTCCTCAGACATTGGACAACTACATCAGCATACTTGCCCTCACCTACACAGACTACATGGGTCAGGGGGACAGCAACTCCTGGCTGGGGAACAACCACACCACTATCCTGCATTGGTAAATCAACATTTGCATCCAGTTGTCCAAAAAACTATACACTGCACCACACTCCACTACAGATCCATCAAAAAAGCTTGACCTGAGTCAACACAAACGAGCTGTGTGGCACCCTCACACAGGACACTCCAACCAATGACGCCGCCACACCCTGCAACCACACACACCGGATCAGCAACTGATCCAACACTGTTGCCACATTGGCGGACTTTCCTGTGAAGCACAACAACAGTTAAGCCACTAGGGAGAAGGCAGACCTACTGGACTCATACAGGTCTAGCCGGACTCATGTGCAAACCTTGTAAAGCAAACAACCATCATTTACTTTTAACTCCTGAAATCCACAACACACAGACATCACCATATCATCAGCATGGACAAGAGGACAACCTTCAGGTATGGCCTAGGGACCAACACACACAACATGGCCTCATCGGCATTGTAAGTGAACTATCTAACCCCAGCTCTCCATCCAAAAGACATCCCACCCTTGCATGTCCAAGGGGATCCCTTGCAACTTACTACCACTCCAAACTTGTGGACGTACACGGCAGCCTCGCCACACAGAGGCTGACAGCACTATTTTGCACAGGACACACCCCCCCTCAGGTCCTGGACTCCGTCAGCAGCAAAGACACCACCCGGCTCATGTACACCATCCACTCAGGCTCTCCATCAGGACCCTTCCCACACAACATCTCAATCACAGCATACACCATCCTTGAAACCCAGCTCCGGCACGGCATGACTGTCTCCTTTGAATATGCCACTTTCCATTGGAGCTGGAAGCATGCAGAGACCCAGGCCCTTCTTTGACAACTGACGGCAGTACCGCAGGATGTCCTGGAACATCACCCTACTTGCCTACCCAGCAAATGTCATCAAGAAAACAGTCAACGAGCAACTGACCATCTGCCTCCAAGCAAACCTCTCCAGGCAACACGCACCAGACCATCTTCCACAGTAATCACCCCAGTGCAACAGCCCTCATTGCCACCACCAACGACATCTTGGACCTTGCTCAACAATGGTGAGAACACCACCTTCATCCCATCGACCTCTCAGTGGCATCTTACACCATGTGCTACCACACTGTCAGATCACACATCTCCAACACTGGAATCCAGCGGAAGGCCCAGGATTAAATCACCAAGTACCTCCCCAGCAAGGGCCAGGGAGTCTGCATTCCTCCTTCGGCATGTAGTACACTTGGGTTATCGGGCCCTTATCCCAGGCTTCATCTCTCAGTGTGACAATCTACAATGTCTCCATGACCCCCCTCTCCAACACCACATGCGCACACAACCTCATTATCATGTCCTCTGCCATTGACACCCAGCTGCTCCTCACCCTCACCAAAGACCAAGCCACTCCCAGATCTAACCTTCAAGAAGGCATGAGGTGCATTGACAAAGGGATGAATATCAGCCACATAAGGCTGGACTTGGACAAGACTGAGTTCATCAACTGAGGAATGTCCCCTTACGGCTGGGGCAACTCCTTGTGTCACACCGGCTGGGCAGCGCACAAGCACACAGTGGCCACACACTCAAGAAGGTGCTCATCATAGACTCTTTGCTCACAATAACCATGCAACTCAAGACCATCTCTACCTCATGCTGCAAGTCCCTCTGCATGCTGCAAATGATCTTCAGATAGATCCAATCTTAGTCAAGACAGACAGTCACCCTGGTCCACGACACCAGTTGGGTCAACTACATCAACGCCCTCTATGCAGGAACAACAGCCAGACTCCAGGAGGACTTGTGCACATCCAGGGTGCATCTCCACACCTCATCCTCAACATCCTCTGCCACAGTCACATGACAGTCCACCTGAGATACCTACAATAGTCTCACTGTCAACTGCAGGATCACCTTCATACTCCTTAGCCACACCCAGGTGGCACTCCACAACCCCAGCCCCAAAGTCATACATGGACGTCTCCCATCCAACACCCCATTGACCCAACTTTGTTCAGCCAACCTTGCCCTGGGCACCATTCATTACATCCACAGTACAACTGCATGCGGGAGATAGTTCTCCCACCTCACGAAACAGTCCTGATACTCCCTCCCTGGGCATCTCCACATGACCCATGACCTCTACAACTTCATTAAACTCTTCCAAAACTGTCTGTCCGAGCAGTATGGAAAGTCCCCCCCCCCCCCTCAGCAGATTGAAACCATAACGGGTGAGTATTCTGCTCCTTGTATGTATTTGATTATGCAATGTGACCTATGTGTGTCCTCGACCCAACTCAGATCCCAGTGTATGGATGGCTTTAGTTTGTTCCACACTCTGGCATACTTTGACATATCCCCACAAGTATGTTGTTGACTCAGGGAAAATGACTACAACATCAATTTCACTTGTGTTTGTTTTGTTTATTTATCTACATTGTGCGGGAAACGTGAATAAGCACTAGGTGCTGTACAAAAATGCTGGGAATCCAAAGTTCACAAAGAGAGATGTGATGTCTGGCAGTTTGTTTCATCAGAGTCCAGACCACAGTGCTTGGCATCATTGTTCATACTGCAACCAGCAAGTCCATGTGGGACAGTAGGAGAGTCAATAAGGTAATGCTGTTGCACAAAAAGGCTAGATGGCAGACCAGGTGACCTGGGAGATGGGCATGGCCCACTGCCTCTCACTGCCTTTTCTGTGGACAAAACACCTTCCTTGGGGACCCTTATATGCAGGCCTTGACGATGCATAGGACGCTCCGATAGACGATTCCTCCTCCTCCTCTCTCCCTGTGCCTGTTGGCGGTCTTCGCCTAGATGTTTCTTGCCTGATGAGACAGGGAGGGTGCTCCATGTTGTCAGCAATACGATGGAGTGAATGGCTTGTGTCCTTTTGCACCGCCAGGAGCTCAGCCAGTCTTGCCTCCATCTGTCCTTGGTGTTGTTGTTGACTGGGAGTTGCGCGGCCTGCTGGTTTTTGATTTCGGTGAGGGCCCACACTACCTGACTGAACTCCCTGGTGTCGCGCCGTTATGCCTCCATGATGTTGCGCAGTTCAGACATACCTGGCCCTGCAGCTGGCTGGTCAGGTTCTCGCCCCCGCCTTGTGCCACTTCCACCACTCCTGCCCACACGTGCCTGGCCTGCCGTTGTGGGCACATCGGGTCGACGGGACCCCTGAGGGATGGCAGTGGTGGTGTTGTCTGCCACCTCCTGGGTGCCCGGCGAACCTTGTCCCTCATTGTCTGACTGGCTCAGTTGTTGAGTGTGGGCAGAGCTCCGAGCTTTCTGCTGAGATGTGTCAGGAATGGGTGTGGTGGTTGGCGCAGATGTTCCTGATCCAGGTGCTGCACGGTTTTGGGCACCAGAAGTGCCAGGTTGGTCGCGGTCATCCATGGAGTGGTGAGAGGCGTCGATGGCAGTGGGATGAGGGTCCTGCATAGCCTGGGACTGCGATTCCTCTCCCCCATAGTTAGGGGGACATTCCGCACGTTGCCCTGTGGGTGAGAGAGACAGACAATGTTAATGCCATTTTATGCAACATCTATTTTTCATATACATTGTCATTGGCACTGTTCCACCTGGTAGTTGTCTATGCTTTGAGTTGTTCTCAATGTGCACTTGTGGATGGGTATGTTGTGAGTTCAGATTGATATGTGCTCAGGAGTCATTGACATGTGAGGGACTATTAACAATGACTTGCACAGCCATGCATATCAGCAGGGTTTTGCCAGTCATTGAGCACCACAGCTATGCCAGGAAGGATGCAACAAATTTACAATGCGGATCAGCATGGTGGAAAAATGACACAGCTGTGTTACGCATCTGTGCCGTAGGAGTGGCACATTGCTGGACTTGAGACACCCGTGCAACGCAACACCACCAATGCTCTGTGGCGCCATATCTGCACAATGCAGCGTCAACCCTTATGCCTGCTTCAAGCATGCACAAGGTTTTGAGGCAGCATGTGCATGAAAGTAACTGAGTGAAATCTTTAAGATTGTTTTTCGTACGGTTCGCAAAGATACGGACAGATTTTTTACCAACAAATTGTACTACGCGATTGGGGCGGATTTGTACGATTCGTATGGAAACGGCTATGAATACGAATCATCGTACGGATTCCTTTCCCGAATCAGAATCGACCCATTCATGTTATGGTTTTTATTTATTTTTAAATATATGCATTAAATGTTTAGAAGTTAATAATTTTTTTTAAAGGTAATTTTATGTTTTAGTATTGTAGCGGGTTATGGGTTTATAGGGGAATAGGGTGGGAAGTAATTTAATTATAGTAAATAAAAGAATATTTTTTTGTAAATTATAAATTATTTTAATTACATGTTTGAGTTTTTTTTCCTGTAGCGGGTTGTGGGTTTATAGGGGAATAGGGTGGGAAGTAATTTCGTTTTAATTAATTAATTATTTAAATAATTAATTATTAAATAATTATTAATTAATTAATTAATATTTTAGTATTTAATAATGTGTATTGTGAATTGTGTTAATTAATTATTAATTAATTATAAATGTATTCATAATAATTAAAGATAATTGGTATGGTATTTGCATTTAAAATGTTATTAATTAGTTATTAAATGGACATTAATTATTAATAGATAAATTGTTAATATGTTATTCGTGTTTTTTTAGGAGTGTGTTGAGAGTTGATAGGGGAATAGGGTGGGAAGTAATATAATGTTAACTAATTAATGAATTAATTAATATTTTATATTTAATCATTGATATTGTTATTTGTGTTAATTACTTATTTAATAATGAATTGTAAATTGAGTAATAATGAATCATTTATTGGTCATTATGTTAATTGTGTCGAAACTATTAATTAGTTATTTAATTGATGTTAAGGGGGCGATTCAGATTCAGGAAAAAACACTCTGTATAGCTGTACGGAGCGTTTTTCCTGTACGATTCGTACACCTTCAACGTCCCTTTACGTACTAGGAAGTACGATCCTAACCGCAAGCAAAACCCCATACAAATCGTACCAAATACCATACAAACAAAAACTACGTACCAGACATATCCGGGTCATACTGTACGCGCTGTCCGTACATAAACAGGAAGCATTTTCCGACTGACCAAGTACGATCCGTTCCACCGACACTCCGTATGACCCTAATGCTACGGGAGCTGAAAACTACTGTAAAAGCAGAGTCCAGTCCGAAGCGCACCCTGGTACGCCACTGACATGCCATGAACCCTATCGACCGTGTCTTCCCTGTCCTGTACGCCTACGACCTGGTACGCAGAAATCGACGACGGCGCAGACGGTGAGTACAACGTACCAACAACGGAAATATACATGTACGGTGTGTCACACGCTCACGTATATCACCATTGCAATGGTGAAACGTTGCGCACACACATACGCACTGTGGGGGTACGGGCCGTACACGTGTGTCACCATTGCAATGGTGAAACATCCAGCACACACGAACGCACTGTGGGGGTACGGGCCGTTCGCGTGTGGCACCATTGCAATGGTGAAACGTCCCGCACACACGAACGCACTGTGGGGGTACAGGCCATTTGCATGTGGCACCATTGCAATGGTGAAACATCCCGCACACATGTACACACTGTGGGGGTACGGCCCATTTGCGTGTGGCACCATTACATTGATGAAACGTCCCGCACACACGTACGCACAGTGGGGGTATGGCCCGTTCGCCTGTGGCACTATTGAAATGATGAAATGTCCCGCACACTCAAACGTACTGTGGTGGTACGGGCCGTTCGCATGTGGCACCATTGCAATGGTGAAACGTCCCACACACACAAACGCACTGTGAGGGTACGGGCCGTTGGCGTGTGGCACCATTGCAATGGTGAAACATCACGCACATATGCCGTGAATGTTGGGGTACGGTGCGTAACAATTTTGCCTATTCCACCACATCAATATGAATACGAGTCTCACACACGCCATCAATGGTGGTGTACGGGGCGTCACACGCTCGCCAACCTCACAATTGCTATGGTGGTTCAACATGCACACACGCTATTTATGTTGGGGTATGGTGCACACATCTGAGGGGGGTGTGGATGTGACTCCCAACAGTGCCCAGACATAGGAGGGGTGGGTGGATCTGACTCCCAGCAGTGCCCAGACATAGGAGGGGTGGGTGGATCTGACTCCCAGCAGTGCCCAGACACAGGAGGGGTGGGTGGATGTGACTCACAGCAGTGCCCAGACATGACATGGGTGGGTGGATCTGACTCCCAGCAGTGTCCAGACATAGGAGGTGTGGGTGCAGAGGACTCCCAGCAGTGCCCAGACATAGGAGGGTTGGGTGGATCTGACTCCCAGCAGTGCCCAGACAAAGGAGGGGTGGGTGCAGAAGAATCCCAGCAGTGCTCAGACAAAGGAGGGGTGGGTGCAGAAGAATCCCAGCAGTGCCCAGGCATAGGAGGGGTGGGTGAATCTGACTCCCAGCAGTGCCCAGACACAGGAGGGGTGGGTGGATGTTACTCCCAGCACTGTCCAGACATGACATGGGTGGGTGGATCTGACTCCCAGCAGTGCCCAGACAGAGGAGGGGTGGGTGGATCTGACTCACAGCAGTGCCCAGACACGGGAGAGGTGGGTGGATGTGACTCCCAGCAGTGCCCAGATATGACATGGATGGGTGGATCTGACTCCCAGCAGTGCCCAGACATAGGAGGGGTGGGTGCAGAGGACTCCCAGCAGTGCCCAGACATAGGAGGGGTGGGTGGATCTGACTCCCAGCAGTGCCCAGACTCAGGAGGGGTGGGTGGATGTGACTCCCAGCAGTCCCCAGACATGACATGGGTGGGTGGATCTAACTCCCAGCAGTGCCCAGACATAGGAGGGGTGGGTAGATTAGACTCCCAGCAGTTCCCAGACATAGGAGGGGTGGGTGCAAAGGACTCCTAGCAGTGCCCAGACATAGGAGGGGTGGGTGGATCTGACTCTCAGCAGTGCCCAGATATAGAAGGGGTGGGTGCAAAGGACTCCCAGCAGTGCCCAGACATAGGAGGGGTGGGTGCATCTGACTCCCAGCAGTGCCCAGACACAGGAGGGGTGGGTGGATTTGACTCCCAGCAGTGCCCAGACATGACATGGGTGGGTGGATGTGACTCCCAGCAGTGCCCAGACATAGGAGCGGTGGGTGGATCTGACTCCCAGCAGTGCCCAAACACAGGAGGGGTGGGTGGATGTGACTCCTGGCAGTGCCCAGACATGACATGGGTGGGTGGATCTGACTCCCAGCAGTGCCCAGACATAGGAGGGGTGGGTGCAGAGGACTCCCAGCAGTGCCCAGACATAGGAGGGGTGGGTGGATTTGACTCCCAGCAGTGCCCAGACATAGGTGGGGTGGGGGTATCTGACTCCCAGCAGTGCCCAAACACAGGAGGGGTGGGTGGATGTGACTCCTGGCAGTGCCCAGACATGACATGGGTGGGTGGATCTGACTCCCAGCAGTGCCCAGACATAGGAGGGGTGGGTGCAGAGGACTCCCAGCAGTGCCCAGACATAGGAGGGGTGGGTGGATTTGACTCCCAGCAGTGCCCAGACATAGGTGGGGTGGGGGTATCTGACTCCCAGCAGTGCCCAGACATGACAGGGGGTGTATCTGACTCCCAGAAGTGCTTTGTGAATGTCTGGGGCATCAGCATCACATAATTCCTACTTCTGTATGTGTACAGCAATAACCTCTGACAGTCCTGATGATGCCATAGCAAAACATCACGCACAGCAGTGTCCCACTCCATGAAGGACTCATACCTGTAAACCACTGTGGGACACATCACATGTGGGTGTGAGTTCAGATCACACATGCTGATACACACATGGAGGTTGCAGTAAATCTACATACCCTACCATCATCACTCAGTGGACTGAAGTCATGTAACAGGCCGCAAAACAAATAGAGCATAAAGTGTAAACACAGTTTCATGTATCTCATGGCCGTGATATGAATGTACATGTGGACAAACAAGTGCTGTGTCATGGACGTAACAGGGTAGAAACACCTTAGATCAAAATCAATTAATTTTGAGTAATGGGCTGTAATTGCCTGCATTACAAATCCGAACATAAGGGTAAGGCTGTGACCACATATATCTGCATAGTGTGAAGAAGGCTGATGTTGTCCATGCTGGCATACATACATACTATGAACACAAACACAGTGAGTAGCAATTCAATTCAAAATTGCTTTATTCGAGTAATTACTCATAAAAGCAAGACATACAAACACATTAAGAAGCAATTAAATGTACAAGTACTCAGAAAATACAAAGCACTTACAAATCCATAAAACCGTTATGTAAAACAAACCACAATGTTAATAAACAATTAAGAAGGTGTAAAAGTTCATTATTAAAAAATCTTGATTTTAAATGACCAAAGTTAAAAACCTTAATATACATTTCATGGAGACACTGTCATTACATAAGCAGGGAATAGTCGATTCACTAGCAATCTCTGCTTGTCATCGGCAGAGAATAGTTACATTACTAGCAGTCTCTGCCTGATGATCCAAGCCCACCCAAGGTATTTTGCAGTGGCAATTATGATCCATGTAAGGGAAGTTGTACATAAAATACGCAACGCAACTCTACTACATGTGGTACCAAGGTTTCTGCACATAGGTGCCAACCAGACTCGTCTAGGAACACTATACACTTTGCAAGAAAACAAAAAGTGTCCGAGAGATTCACTACCTGAGCCACAAGCAGGGCAGATAGTGGACCCTCCAGAGCCCCATTTTGCTGTTAGTGATCTTAAGGGGAGTGAACCAGCTCTCATTTGGAACAAAAGTTTCCTGTCTAAGGGTTTAGATATAAAATCCCAGTACATTTCAAATACAGGAAACAATTTGACCTCCAGAAAACCAACAGCCATGGACCCATTATTAGAATTACTCAAACTGACGTTAGCAACATATTCCCAATACATGTTCTTTAAGATTAACTTAGACGGAAATAAAGCTCCTGATGGGTCAAACCACAACTCACTTAACCCGAGCTCAAACAACATCAGTTTTAGCTTTTTAAACCAAGCAATCTTGTGGAAACAGTCTGCTTGGATAACGTCAGTAAATCCTTCCGCATTGTGGGCGAGCTCAGGGGTAGTCCAGAGCCTACGCCAGTATAAGATTGGCCGTAGTCTGGCTAAGTCCACAATTTGCTTCCTGCCAAGATCGTATCTCAAGGGCAGTAATGGAGTGCTATTCGGGGTACCAGTAATTAACCTCAAAAATGTATTCTCAGATATTTGGAGCGCACTCAAATTTTCATAACCCCACATCTCTGCCCCATAGAGAGCAGACCCGATTGCCTTGGCTTCATAAATCATCAAAGCTGGTTTAACTGGTTTAGTCAAAGACTTCTTATGTTCCAGATTGATAACACCAGCTAATTGTTTATGGCGTAGAGTTGCTATATCAATATGATGACACCACCTATTGTTATCCGCTATGTGGATCCCCAGGTAGGTGAATGAATTTACCACATCAAGAGGACGACCACTCATGACGATTTTGGACTTGAAACTACGATGTGGATTAAATATCATGAGCTTCGTTTTAGACACATTCACCTCCAAACCGTGATCCACACAGAAGGTATCAAAGATGGCCAATGCATGTTGTAAACCACTTGGGGTTTTGGATAAAATTAATGTGTCATCCGCAAACATTAAAATAGGAACTTTTACACCTGCAAGAGAGGGAGCATCCACTGACTGAGTTAACATACGTGGGACAATACCGTTGATAAATAGGGTGAACAGGGTTGGGGCCATTGAACACCCCTGCCGAACCCCGCGCTCAACGGGAAATTCAGCAGTGTCCTTTCCATAACCCCCCCACTGGATTTTTGCATAGGTTAACTCATGAAGTCTCATGATCATAGTCAGAAGAACCTCAGGAACCCCCAGAACCTCCAGAACCTGCCATAGTTTTGCCCGCGGCACCAGGTCGAAGGCAGCCCGTAAGTCGACAAAAGCCGCATAGAGACTGCCTCCTCCTAATACCACGGTCCTCCACTGGATCAATTGAAAGCGAAAAACTTGATCCACTGTGCTGGTTGCCCTTCGGAAGCCAGCCTGGAAAGGTGATAGGATGTTATTATCATCTGCCCATTCAAGCAATCTATTAACAATCACTCGGCCGACTATTTTTTGTATAGTGTCGATCAAGCTTATTGGGCGATAATTACTTGGCTGAGCACGATCTCCCTTTTTGTGCACAGGAATAATCACAGCCCCCCGCCATGATGCCGGAATGTCAGCACCCATAGCGATGTGGTTAGCATGGGTCACACAGACCAATGAGCACAACTCATCCTTGAGCAGGCATGGCCATTGCAGAAGGTAATGTCCTCAAATATGTAAGGCCTGTACTAATTTTACTATAACATTAGTGCACCTGTCTGTAGTGTAGATCTCACGTGTCACTGAGGAAGGGACACTCTTACGGACAATGTCTGTACACAAACTGCACACATACAAGTCCACATACTGTGCAGCAACATTGGGATGGCGCTTATATACCATGTTGAACATCATTACCATCTGAAGGTGGACACCATTCACAATCAGAAAACATCAACATGACACCAACTCCTGGCCACACAGCACCTAAAGCAAGTACCTGAAATGTAATAGTTCAGATAGAAAAAAAAATGCTTTATTCAGCGTAAAAATCAAATGTAGGAAATAAAAGAGTCCAGGCTCAAAGAAGGCCTTTGGCCAGTCCAATAAACTGTCCATTACAGTGGTGACATGGAGGTTGTCACCCATAAACTTGCCTGCACATGGATGGGATCACAGGTCTGTGGACCCATGGGGGGCATCATCATTGTCACTGACCGGCACCGCAGGGACAGGAGTCTGAAGGGTAGGTGTAGTGGGTGCAGATGGGGAGGATACCTCCACAGTGGCTGGTCCATCTCCAAAGGTTGCCACATATTCTGCACTGCACACTGCTGCCAGCTCGGACAGGCTACCACCTGACTCCAGGGACACAAGGGGATTGGAGGTAGAGGGAGTGAGTGATGCGTAGCGTGTCTCTGGCTGCATGTCTGCCGTCTTTCCTCAGTCCCTGTGGCTGTGCCTTTAGTGTAGTTCCTAGTTTCCCACTAGGCCTTGCGCATTGGAATAACATAAACAGTAGTATCGACGTGGAACTGCTTATATTCCAGGCCTCCACTGACTATGCTAAACTTAATTGGGTTGTGTTACCAACTAGCTCAGAGGTCACTGGAAACTTTCTTCTCTGCATAGGAAGTGATCAGCTTCCTTGGCACAGACAAGAAGGGATTCAGTTTTCCAACAACCGTGCAACATGACAACTTTGCTCCTCAGATCAAGAGTCAATCTCTAGGGTCGTGTGAAACAATAGACATGTATTTCACTCAGTCAGTCTAGTGCAGTTTACTTTCACGAGATGTAGAGAATAGAGAGACGGGCGTTTGTCAATAAAGGGTTAACATTTATTGAACAGTCTTTCTTCTCGTACAAGAGAAATGTATTGCCACAATTGCAATAATTGTTATTATAAAAAGTACGTACAGTAAGATAAGTATTGCGAAATAGAACTGTAAAAGCATTGATATGGTTTCTTAGCCATACAATGGTTTAAAAGTAATAAAACATATATACAGTCATATATACATTAGGCTAACATACTCAACTGGTGCTTCTAACTAAGCCTACCCCAGTGTGCCTGACCTAAGCCTAACACGTGAAAAGGGGAGTAAGTAAGTAGCTTAAGTTAAGTTGGTTTTGCCAAGGTTTGTTTCAAGAATTCTCGTCTAAGGGTTTAGTCAACACCATACCTCTGAATAGAATGATGGAGGATTGGTATCTCCTTCAGGGGTCTCTCTCGATATCCCAGTCACCCGCAAGGGTAAACCGGAAGCGCCGGGACTGGATTTCTCTGCACGAGAAAGGCAGCGGCTCTCTTCAGCGCGTCGAGGAAGGAGGGGGGACAGCGTCCGCGGGCAGCTGGAATCTGCTGGATGTCTTCGCAGAGGACGGCTGTTCAGCTCCTTAAGCGTACTGCACCATAGGTCGCGCTTTGGCGGCGATAATGGTAATCAGCAGCTTCACCACCACAGGATAGCAGGCTGCAGCGACAGAGTGCTAGATTTACCAACACAGGGTCATGCAGGCAGCTGGCATCAGCAACAGGCAACGAACATTGCTTAAGGCAACGTTGGTAATATTTATACCTGACAGGTGCCGGGTTTGACGCAAGTTTGCTGGACATAAGACGTCAATTAAAGATGTCACTAGGAAGTGATAGTTATCAGTTGCTCATTAGAGTTCCATTACTAATCAAAACATAGCAAGCGGGGATTTCCAGGTTTGCTAAGTTTTTATCTTGTTGAAGAACTCGGAGTGTTATCTAGGAATATCAGATAGTGACTGCTGCTCTGTCATTGCACTAATTGGTCGCAAAGGAAGTAGCAGAGAGTCATGCTGGAATGTGGCTCTGTTCGTGTGAGGCCAGAGATGACTTTTCAGAAAATCGCACTTGAACGGTTATGCCAATATAGGGAATAAGTGGATTTATAGCCGAATAGGGGCATAAGGTCACAGTATCGATCAGGAACCTAGATTAACACGCAACACCCACTCCACAGGTTAATGTCCATCAAAATTACTAAAACTAAGCAATTAGATGCATGTGTAACATTGCCCACCCCAAAATACATAAATGCATTCGAAATAGGCGTACTTGTAATACATGGAATTTTAGGTACTGTACGTTTTTTAAAAGCATAGAAATCATTCAAATAATTATTGCATATGAAATCAATGAATGATTATGCAAAAAGAATTACACATGAAGTATCTCTGACAGAAGAAATGCGAGATAAATCATCACATAAAAATGCATTGTAATAACATGTGTGCTAGAGGCTGGTGTAGTATTGTTATGTCTATAGATGTGTTTAGAAATAGAAGTGTGAGGCTTCTGTTCTCTAAGAATAGTTTTTACGTTAAGCAAAGAATTGTTTGAGCCACAAAAGGTCAATATTAGAAAAAATTGTCCAATTCAAAGAAAATAGATTTCCAAAGCTTATTGCAGTTTTTGTTGATCAAAACTGAAGGCCGAATTCAGAGTTCATGGAACGCTGTGTGTCGGAAAGCTTCTAAAAGTTATTGGTTCTCTACGGGTGAGAACATCGTATCAGACAGGCTCTCAAAGAATTGGTCTACAAATTCAGGTGATAGTTCAACCAAATTAGATAGCGCTGTAACTTGGCAGGTGTGAGAATGATTGCTGTCATCATATTCGGGAGCAGCAATGCTCACAGCTCGCTGTACCTGGGTGATGTTGCTTTTGTCACTCGCTCCACTGTTACCACTTGGCTGTAGTACAGGAGTCTCCACAAATGCCGTCATCAGGATTGGTAGCCGCTGGGGACAACACAATGCGTGAGCCGTTATTGGACTGAGCAAAGTATCAACGTCCATTGGTACTGCTGATGGAAGTGAAAGACAGATGTCCAACACGCATTCATCGCCGCAAAGCATACACCGTAGCACAGGTAAAATGCAATTTTGCCATATTGGTCTGAATGAAAGGAACCAGGTCATGTTTAGATCTCTCAGCCTGGCCAATCCGAGGACGTTAGTTATCCTGTCCCGGTAGCGCATTGCTAGGATTGTCTCTTCCATTCCCATGGGAGCTATGTCTGAGCCGAGGCTTGCCATAACGTAGCAGGAGGGTCAAAAATAGAATCCCTGCGATGAGTCCCAAAAATAATGGTATGCCGCCAAAAATGGAGTGCACAAAATTAGGAAAGATTCCCAAAATTGCCTGGAAGGGTGTTAGCAGTCCCGTAAAGACTGTCTTAAATATGCCTGGGATGCTTGTTGCACTAGACATGTTAAGGAGTTGGCTGAATATTTCTACGAAATGCACGGGGCAATTTGTTGATAAAAGGTCATGAACTTCAGTAGCCGTCCTTGCGACTAGAAGATCATACGTCTCTTTAGATGACGTTATAGGCACTGTTGTCTGTAAAAGTACAGATTTCATTTTGCTTAATGTATCAATTCGTATAGAATAGAGATTCAGACGAGGCCAGATGGGAGTCACTATGTCTGGAGGCCCGCTCGGGAACAATGCTTGCATACAACATTTGACCATGGACGTTACTTCTATTAGATAACTTTTCCCTGGCGTCAGGCCACAACATCTGTGATCCGTTCTAAGAATGTAACTCCCGTTTGCGAGTTGCATAAAGAAGGGCTCTATCTGAGTTGCAGGTGTGACTAGCTGGTGGCATGAAAGGTTGTTTGAATTTCCATCACATGCTCCGTGTAAATTAATACCTTGACACAAAAGTATACCGCTTAGTGAATGTTTACAATTCTCACCACTAAGAAATACATTTTTGTCACTGTCACTATAGCAAGAATGAGTGTATGGTAATTTACATTCGGATTTTACATATCCTTTAGCCGATTGTTCATACTGGCCAGCAGGTATGTATTCAAGGCACTTTTTAAATCGGAAAGTTGTTATCGGAATTGTGATAATCCCGTGTATTATCCATTCAATGACAGGACTCTCTGACATTGTCAATGGTAACCTCTCGAGTTTTTCGATGCTCAGGATTGTATAGTCTGCTCCTTTCTGAGCCAAACTGATCTGTTTATCAGTAAGGTTAAAACTGGAAAATAATGACGTTGTGTTGATTAAACGCCAAGGCACATAGCCTGAACGAAGATTTTGCAGCGTCCAGCCTAATTCTATAATAGAGCGTAATTGAGACTGGCCATGTTGTAACATTAGCAAATCTCTGTCTATCACATCAAAGGCAGAGGATACAATATTGTCCAACGAATATATTCTGGAAGACAGAGTCGTTAACCCATTGTCTACCACAGAAAGTGATTTCTCCAAATTAATACGATCAATTTCTCGTATTTTCTCAGCAGTTTCAATTTGCTTTACTTTCCAAGCCTCGTTGTAAGCAGCATAGATGCTGGTCGCTATGAAACGCTTTTGACGCTGTTTGCGTGGTCCAAGAATGAAATCGCGCAAATCAGCACCATCTTTTAATAAAGACAAGTGTTGCTTAATTTCAGCCAGTTTGGATGTAGTTAGCCATTCTAGGCAGAGTTTCCCTAAACTGTATGTTGTTATAATCCCTGGATGTTGTCTCTGGGAGTATCTAGGGTCTAATCTGGTCATTTTTAAACTCTGTGTTTTATTCAGGAATCTATCTTGACAGCTATTTGTGTCTGTAGGCCAGATTAACCACTTTTTCCAATCAGGATGTGTTCTGTTGAAATGTAAAATTTGTGACACGTCTAACTCAATATCTGTGGTTGTATTCTCAGCTATTGGCTTTGGTATAGATGGTGTTTTAAGGTCTTTGATCTTAGCTAGGCCAAGACAAGATGTTTGGTGTATTGTGTCATTTAAAAACAACATTTGTTCTGGTATCATGCAGGTTCTAAACAGTGCTTCTATGCCTTGCACCTGCCAATCTTTTGTACCCCAGATTGTTTTCGTTTCAATATTATTTTTCCAATAATCAAAACCAAATGTCATCATTTTGTCATAAAATGCTTCTGAATATATCAATTTAGAATTTGTCAGCATTGTTTTCATTCCTGTTTTATCTAACAGTTTGTAATAAAACGTTTCTGCATCACTGGTGTTAAACCCTGAAAAATATTTGAATTTCTCAAAAAATGCTTTAGAACTGCTTTTAGGTGGTGTAGAACAATGTTCCCATTGATTATACATAAAAACATTTCTAGGATGTGCAGATTTATGCAAGTAATGATCCCCATAGTGGGTGTAACAGAATAACTGCTCATAACTAGATGAACCTTGTAAATAATCATGATCTGTGAATCTAGCTGACATTACTAAATCAGACATCATGTCATTAATACTGTTAAAGTCCCAATCATCAGAGAATGTACTCGGTTTTACAAAGTCACTTAAGGAAACCTTTAGTTGATGAGGATACTTCAGGATTTCGACCGGACCATAGATCTCATAGTCTGTTTTCTCCCATACTACCCCACCAGGTATTGGAATTGCTGTGACATTTACTGTTGACAGTTCTCATTTCTTCACGTGGGATGATCTGTGTGGTTTCAGGACTAGGTTGATGTTCTGACTTGCTGTGTCCATTGTAATATATTTTCCTTCAACAAATTTTCCCAAACACAGTACCATGATGAGCCAAAGCAGGAGGAAAAATACACCTAGACCGAACCAGAACTCTAGCCAAGGGGAGATAAGGTAGATTTCCTTCAGTTGATGAAAGAGTTCTGTTGCTTTTTCTTTAAAAGACTTTTTTGTTTCTGGCATTACTTCGGGGTCGTTTAGATCTTCAGAGAAGTTGTCGAAGTTGATGAAATAACCAGAGGCAGTTCTGTCAATTGATGGGATTGTTCTTTCAATCTGTCTCTCGGTAGCACTTTCTGATGCCACATCATTGTGGACTGGTGTTGTTTCTTGACGAACTGTTTCAATCTGTGTTTCAAGAGGCACGAGTTCCATGGCATTATTGCATAGTCCTTCATTGTGCACTGCAGGCTGATCGAATGTGATTAGTCTTTCAGTTTGAACCTCTTGGATTGTTGCAAGTTTGGGTATTCTGTTGTTTCGTGGGAGTCCACTGGGCCTACTGTTGATTATAGGCCACATGCTTGTGGTTTTACCAGATCGATAGACACGACTCTGTTCTCCTTTTTACCAGCAAGGGGCGGTAGCACAACTGATCTTGTTCCGGTGACTGCCAAGACAGGTACTGCTTTTCTGTAAGAAGGCCCAAATTCCTTCTTAACCGCGATCTTTTCTCTGACTAGATCCCCAATCTTTGGAATCCAGACAGGCCTTGCTGGGGCTGTTGCGGGTGGTGCCTCGTCAGTGGTACTTGGCTGTTGCTTTAACTTTATGTTGCTTAATGATTTTCTTGTTTCATTCAGTTCCTGTAAAACAGCCAAACGATCCTTTACATCAAAGTGCTTTGTTTCTTCTTGTACCACTGACATCTGCCTATCGAGGTCCTGAACTCGCATTCTAATTCCGAACAATAGTTCGTATGGGCTGAAACCTTTTAGAGAATTTCTTGGCATGTTGTTAAGACTAGTCTGGACACTTATTAAATGTTTGACCCACCCAGCGCCTGAACCTAATACCTTTGCTGTTATAGATTGCTTTATGTCCCGGTTTTTTCTTTCTACCACAATATTCCCTTCGGGGTGCGACGGACAAGAATACCGCAACCCAATTCCCATGCTAGCCATGGCCTCCTTATAGGCTCGAGAGCTGAAAGCAGGACCCTGGTCAGAATGGAACGTGGTAATTGCGTATGTGCCGATAAAGACTCGCAAATCTTTTATAACCGTTCTAGCGTCAGCCGAGCGCTGGAGGCCTCATTTTTTAAGTGCTTTTCGTCTTAACTAATTAATAGGACGCAGGTTGGGGTGCAGCCAGCGTTACGCTCTTTCTGACTGGTAGCCGGTAGCAAGGTTCGCTACTGCGATCCCTATTGCAGTTTTCACAGTTGTTTGCATATATTTGGTGTTCTACACTCATTCCCGGCCACCAGTATACTGATTGTAATTCAGTCAGAGAAACCTTAATTGTTTGGTGTCTCAGACCCAAACCCATATGTGCGTCTGCTATTAAAAATATTCTCCTGTTCGTGTTTGGAATTACTCTGTCCCCCACTCCAGGGATTCGAGCAAAAGGAACAGAGTTTGCATCGATTATGTATGCATAATTGAGTGGATAGTTTACGGGTAGTGCTGCACAGTCGCCTTTTACGGTCGTTTTTACTGCCAGCATGGTTTCCCCGTCTATGTATTTATCTGTACGCTTTTTTGTGGCTACGGAAGCCGGTTTAGTTGCTTCCGCGGTGGCTGTATTAGCCAATGAATTCCCTGCAACGTGAACGCCATCACGTTGAAGACTCTGTGCGTGAATCACGTGAGTCTTTTGTAGTTCTTTACTTAAAAGAGCTACCTCGTTCCAGAGCATTTTATGCTTTATTGTGGCACCAGTGTCATCTTTGTAGTCGTTTTCGATCCAACTCTGCAGTTTATTGTTGCAAGAATTGACGCAAAAATGAGAATCGCACTATAAGTGTGGGGAATTCGCATTCTGCATTTTCGAGCGCCATCTTTAAACATCTGATTTCAGTTCTTTGAGCCGAACAGTACTTTACTGATTCAGTTTTTGTTATTTTCGGTTTGATTTTACCGCACCGCCAACGACATTTAATGATCGCACATGCTGCATCGTAGGATTTTCTCTCCACGTTGAAATGCTGTACAGAGCTATCTGTATAGATTATACAGGCATATAGTGGGAGAGGCAGAATTTCGATTGGCAGAGGATATTCTTCTTCATACTCTAAATCATTCAGTTCTTCGTATTGCGGGGCGAAATAGTATTTCACGTCTTCCGCTCCTAGAGAATCTATGCACTGTATCCATTTTGGATCCAGTGACACTGTAGGCAGGTTTACTGGGCTGAATAGCGCCTCGAAGGCGGATTCCGCTGTGAGGATGTTAATCCTTTTGCCGTGTGCTAGTTCTCGTTCATTTGCTAATGCGATTTGCACTGCGTTCACAGTTCTTTTTGTGTGACTGAATGTTTTTTCTGCTTGTGTGTACAAGTGAGATTTAATTGAAATTGGTACCTTTTCTCCCTCATTAGAGGTTAGGTATGTGAATCCGCATCTTCCTGGGATGACTCGGATTACAAGATCACGTGTGTTGTCACGTGTGTCTAATTTTGTTTTTGCTAACATGTCTGTTTGCAGTGATCTCAAAATTTCTGTGTGTTTTTGAGTCCAATTGATTTGTTTAAAATCAGGTTTAATTAGTTCGTAGAGAGGTTTAACCCTCTCTGCGTAATTTAGAATGTAAGTTCTTCCGAAATTCAGAAAACCTAGTATGGATTGTAAGTTCTTCAGCGTTTTGGGAGCTTGGAGTACAGCGCACTTCTCTAAGAAGTTGTCCGCTAGGCTTTTCCCTTCACTTGATAATTCGTACCCTAAAAATAGTACTGTCAGATGGGCAATTCGGGACTTTTTAAAGTTGAATTTGTAACCCTCTGCTGCGAACCCAAGTATGATGGTGTTCACTCTTTTCAAGTGAGTATCCAAGTCGTCATCTGTGAGATAAATATCATCTACGTAAGATAATGCTTCATCATCATAGATTTGTAGTAACTCTGTTACCCTAGCTGAGAATAGTCCTGGGCTGTTCTTGAACCCCTGTGGGAGTCGACAGAATTTTTTCTGTGACCCAAATGCGGAGAAAGCGGTCAAATATCTGCTTTCTGGTGCAATGTTTTGACAAAAGAAACCATTAGAAATGTCTAATGTCGTTTTGTATTTTTTCCTAACTATGTTATTCATTAGGGCTGCACTATGCGAGTTTTGTACTGCAAAGGTTTTGCAACATGTATTAAGGTGTCTGTAGTCCAAAACTAGACGATATGAATTGTCTGGCTTGGAGACAGGAAACAAAGGATTGTTCATTTGAGAGGTGCATGTTTCAATCACCCCCTGGTATTCAAGTTGATCTAAGATCTCCCTGACCTGTTTTTTAGCTTCTTGCTTTATGGGATACTGCCGTTGGGCAGTTAGTTCACTTTTTAATTGGATTTTGTGAGGCGGAGAGTCCTCATCCCATCCTACATGATTTTTATACAATGCAGGTGCCTGGGCTACTGCCCATTTCCTTGCATATGTATATTTTTTGTGAATCGGTATGTGATTCGAGAAGGCAGGCATAATCACTTCTTCGCCACGAGGGCACTCCCTGACAAACTCCGGGGGCCAATCTTTTTCAGCTAACAGAATATCATAGCCTTTTGAGAGCTTATCCCAAAATAGACCCTTAATTTTCCTAGTCTTATCACCCTCCATACGCAATGTTATTTCGTATATTTTATGGGGCTCGCTAAGTCTGGTGTCGGCAGTTTCAACCTGAATGTATTCATTCGTGTCCACTGTCTCCAGATGACTCATCAAGTTCTTGCGCGCTATACTGATTTCTGCTGCACTGTCCAACATTGTCAATGCCCACTCCCCGTTTTTCAACTGTATCCTCAGTATTCTCGGCATGGTTGATTACTCTAATACTGGCTACCTTCTTTTTAGGAAATTGAGATTTCTTATTTTGAGCAGGTTCCTTGTCTTTGGACTTGGTGTGCTCTCCGGGGTCTGACCGTCCTCTTCTTTCCGAATTCTGTGGAAGAGATCGAGAGGGACGTGTATCAATACTTTGATATCTATCAGGTTTTTTCAGATTATCCCTATTTCTAAGGTTATATCTTTTCTCAGAGGGCTCCCGCTGGGGAGACTGGCGTTCTCGAGTCGGAGTTCTTTCCCTCCGTCGAGGAGACCTTCCTCTGGACTGGAAAACTTTTTCCTTGGGAGTGGATTGTTTATTTACATCCCAGTTCTTTTTAGGAGTGTTTAAATTATTTTAGTAATTTCATACCTAGATTTAAAGCGGGCTCTGGACCGAATTCATTTTGAATCTGTTTTAGCACTTCTGGTATTACCGCCATAGACGGAACACCGTGTGTTTTTGTGTAAATGGAAGCAAAAACTGTACCCCAAGTGTCACAGTCCTCCACGTGTGGTGCAATTCCCATAGGAAGGCAGATGGTCAAGATTCTGTGTTTCTCAATAGGGGTAGTATCAGGAAATACTGCCTCTATTTGAGTGATTTTCTCTGCTAACCAGAAAGGAATTTGTTCCCGTTTTACGGGTGTTTTACCAAGACATGACTGTATGTTCTGTGGTGTAATTTTATTTGTGTTCCCCTGATGAGGGGTCAGCTGGTGTGAATTAACAGCTGGCTGGACTGTTGCAGTCCGCTTTACATATTGGACTAATTGCCTATGTATTTTTATTAATGTGTTTAGCTGTACTAACAGCTCTTCCTTAGACATTCTTGCAATGTCAGGATGTGGTGTGTAGCTGGCTAGAACTGGCCACGTGGCTCCTGGTCTACCTAGAGGACCGAGCCTAGTTATGTGATTATTGTGTTTTAGGGCGCCATTAAACCAGAGCAGGTGCTCTTGAAATTTAAGTGGGATTTCAATCTCCTCGAAAGGAGCGTACTCTCCCGGAGGTTCCTCTATTTTGTAATAGTGAAACTCTTGTGTTCTAGCGTTTGCCGCTGGAAAGTTTATCCATGAATAGAATACCTCTGTCTGCCGATACTCGTGAGCCTCTATCACGAAAATTACTGTACCACCTTGAGGTGTCAGTCCGTTTTCTATAAGTTTTAACGTTATAGATCTTCTTAAGTGAACCGGGATGATAATAGCATCCGGGTCTGTGTATTCTGGACCTTGCTGAGTCGCGTCTACTGCGGCCCCAGAGGTTCCGTTGTTTTCTACTGACATTTTAAAAATGCAGGTTTGCAGAGTAGGTCTCCAAGGAGACAAAGATTAGGTGCACAATATTTTGGAACACTGTATCCTTCAACGTTGAATAAACCAGAGCTTTACATAGGAATCTCTTCCTACTAAGGTCGGGCGGATTTTAACCTTTCACCCACTCCAGACGTCTATTGGAGTATTTACGGGAGAAAGGGGTCTGTGTGAAATATGCACGACTGAGTTACTCTACTGTCTTGCGTTAGTTTATCGCCTTACCAAACGTTGGGCGCCATGTAGTGTAGTTCCTAGTTTCCCACTAGGCCCTGCGCATTGGAATAACATAAACAGTAGTATCGACGTGGAACTGCTTATATTCCAGGCCTCCACTGACTATGCTAAACTTAATTGGGTTGTGTTACCAACTAGCTCAGAGGTCACTGGAAACTTTCTTCTCTGCATAGGAAGTGATCAGCTTCCTTGGCACAGACAAGAAGGGATTCAGTTTTCCAACAACCGTGCAACATGACAACTTTGCTCCTCAGATCAAGAGTCAATCTCTAGGGTTGTGTGAAACAATAGACATGTATTTCACTCAGTCAGTCTAGTGTAGTTTACTTTCACGAGATGTAGAGAATAGAGAGACGGGCGTTTGTCAATAAAGGGTTAACATTTATTGAACAGTCTTTCTTCTCGTACAAGAGAAATGTATTGCCACAATTGCAATAATTGTTATTATAAAAAGTACGTACAGTAAGATAAGTATTGCGAAATAGAACTGTAAAAGCATTGATATGGTTTCTTAGCCATACAATGGTTTAAAAGTAATAAAACATATATACAGTCATATATACATTAGGCTAACATACTCAACTGGTGCTTCTAACTAAGCCTACCCCAGTGTGCCTGACCTAAGCCTAACACGTGAAAAGGGGAGTAATTAAGTAGCTTAAGTTAAGTTGGTTTTGCCAAGGTTTGTTTCAAGAATTCTCGTCTAAGGGTTTAGTCAACACCATACCTCTGAATAGAATGATGGAGGATTGGTATCTCCTTCAGGGGTCTCTCTCGATATCCCAGTCACCCGCAAGGGTAAACCGGAAGCGCCAGGACTGGATTTCTCTGCACGAGAAAGGCAGCGGCTCTCTTCAGCGCGTCGAGGAAGGAGGGGGGACAGCGTCCGCGGGCAGCTGGAATCTGCTGGATGTCTTCGCAGAGGACGGCTGTTCAGCTCCTTAAGCGTACTGCACTATAGGTCGCGCTTTGGCGGCGATAATGGTAATCAGCAGCTTCACCACCACAGGATAGCAGGCTGCAGCGACAGAGTGCTAGATTTACCAACACAGGGTCATGCAGGCAGCTGGCATCAGCAACAGGCAACGAACATTGCTTAAGGCAACGTTGGTAATATTTATACCTGACAGGTGCCGGGTTTAACGCAAGTTTGCTGGACATAAGACGTCAATTAAAGATGTCACTAGGAAGTGATAGTTATCAGTTGCTCATTAGAGTTCCATTACTAATCAAAACATAGCAAGCGGGGATTTCCAGGTTTGCTAAGTTTTTATCTTGTTGAAGAACTCGGAGTGTTTTCTAGGAATATCAGATAGTGACTGCTGCTCTGTCATTGCACTAATTGGTCGCAAAGGAAGTAGCAGAGAGTCATGCTGGAATGTGGCTCTGTTCGTGTGAGGCCAGAGATGACTTTTCAGAAAATCGCACTTGAACGGTTATGCCAATATAGGGAATAAATGGATTTATAGCCGAATAGGGGCATAAGGTCACAGTATCGATCAGGAACCTAGATTAACACGCAACATGCCTACTTCCCTGTGAGAGTGTGTGCCTGGAGTAATGCCCCAACACTTCCATGGTGGTGTGCTGGGTGTCCCTGTTGGGTTGCGTGTCCCTGTACGTTTGCTTTTGCATTTGCTTTGGACAGGTATGGGTGAGGGGGATGTGGATGGGTCAGAAGGAGTGGAGGGGATGGTCCGCTGCTGAAGGGCAACTGCTGCCGTCAGTGCTGACTCTATGGCCAAAATACTCCGAATTTGGTCAGACATGTTAGCTGACATGCCCTCCATGAATGACAACAACTGCTTCAAGATTGCAGTTTGGCCATGGAGGATGCCCAGCATGATTGTGTGACCAACAAGTATCTGCCGGAGTAGGTCCACAGCTTCGGCACTGAGGGCAGCAGGGGACAGAGGGGTAGGGGCTGCGGTGCCAGGGACAAAGGAGACATGGCGGGCAGCACGGACCAAAGGGACACTAGCACCTGGGAGGGTGGAGATGGGTCTGGAGGGCGCAGGTATAGACACAGAGATGGACGAAGCTGTCGCCGCATATTCCCCCTCCTCCTGGGATTCAGATGGCAAACCGTCCGCATTGTACGGGGTCTCGGCTTCCAATGGTACGGACGGTTCACTCCCCTCACCCTCCATGCCACTAGCGCCCTCCAAATCTTCAGCACTGATGGCACTGCAGCTGGGTCCCCCCTCCTGGTCCGTGCTCATGTCTCCTCCTTCTATCTCAGTTGATGATGCTGTGGGCAAGGAGAAGAAACAAAAATGCATCAGTCACCTGTACACATATGACACGTGTCCAAATACAGTTGGTCACATAGCAAATGATGCCATGCATCCTGAGTAACAGCCCGATAGCTCTGCACATATTCGAGACTAGTACTGACCAGTTGGTATTGACACAATTCAATTTGGACACAAGGATACCATGAACACATCAGCCCCCAACTCCTATCAGAGTTACACTTAGGAGAATCTGTTGTTTAACTTGATAGCAGACCCATACACTGAAGTGATGGCACTCAAAGTTCAGTATCATAAAAGCTTTAGTGGTGTCCGTCAGGGCACAAAAAACACCTCGCTCCTCAAGGTGACACCACACTCAGAGCCCTGTGATTACATTTGGGTGATCCAAAATGTGAAAAATATTGAACATCCTGTGACTCACAGTACTTCACACATTCAAAATGTTCGGATTGTGTACATTTTCACACTTGTGAAGAGAACACGTATGTGCGTGCACGAAAGGACACTCATAAAGAACTACACCCAATAAACCTGGACTGATTCCAAAAAGAGCTGGCACCCTGTCTATTGAAAGACTGGTAGGAATAAATAGCGTTGCAGTTTTGCCATTATACATGGCCCAATGGAGGTCTTGATGGCATTTCACACATTATTCTGTACAATTGTGTTCAAAGGAGTTGCAAGAGCCCAGAATAACTGCGTGGACATGTATCTGGAGTACAACATACAACCTCATTCACATACACTGGGCACATTTATACAGGTACCAGCTTGTAAGACAAAATTTGCAAAACTTGCTTTGTGTGCACTACCTTGTTAGACAAATATCGTGCAAGCACATAGGTGCCACGTACACAAATCATCATATGTACACATTAGAAACCAAAACACAATAATGACTAGATTTTTTGAGTGCCAGGGTACAATATTCAATGCAAGTCAACTTGCAACATGTCGGTCCTCACAGGGGCATCTGGTACCTGATCATGCATTTGATTGCACATAAGACCTACTGCCTATCATGTGAAGTGGGCCACAAGTCCAAAATCTACACAATGCTCATGCAAATGGGCCTGCAAATTTGTTACAGCAAAATCATACCTGCATGGGGCACACACCCTCATCCCTGGGATAAAGTACAACACCAGAGTGACAACTAACACAAAACAGCCTACCACCACCACCACATACATGTTGGACTCAAGAATGAGGCACAATCAGGTTTAATATAAATTCACATAGGCTGTCAGGCATACAATGAAAACACTGCCCACCATCACAGGGGAAGTGCATGGTGCACCATTAGCCATCCTATGCCTACACACAGGTCACACCTTGCAAGTCAAAATCAGGCAGGCACATTAGACATCCCCTGCACAACACCCACATTCATCAGGCAATGCCATTTATACAGGTCAAGAAGTGCAAGATTAGATTCAGGGGACACAAAACTGTAATGCAAGTAGTCCAATAGTAACTCAAGCTCACCTTGTGGGGATGGCACTACATATCAGTCGCAAACAAACAACCAGCGATTGCTGTGAATAAGCTTACAGGCACTGCCCAGTGTAACCATGCAGAATCCAAATGTAGCATCCATGTCCAGTGGGCACATGTAGCAGCCACCGGTTACATTCAATCTATGGCAGGCTCCAATGCCACTGAGGCAGAATCTTGATGAACACACACTGAAAGGCCACTGTGTTGCATGACACAAATGAATATGAGTCCAGGGTGTGTCTGGTGACTGTAATGGGACAACTGATCTGTGCACATGGAATGCGCTGACTGTACCATCAATAACCGTCATGGCACTATGCATAACTTACAAATGATGTACATCAGGTCAGACAACACAACATGGGTCATGGATGCTGCAAGGGTGTGCATTTCACACAACACAGTACTATGTTGAGACGCATCATCATGGCAAACAAATACAAAGTACAAACCAAGGGCACAGGTCATTGCACATAACAACACATGTCACAGACCTCACTCCCACATGATGAGCAATTCAATGTGCAGGCCAAATAAATGGCACCCTAGAAGAATTTGTTAAAATGCCCAAAAAGCACAGACCAGGGGAAACATGTGGAGGAAGGGGGAGAGGGATGACAACGGACCCCATCTGAATATTTGTAATTGAAGCAACAGTGTACAAAGTGCCTGGCTGACCAGACAACCCAACAGTGGGAGTAAATCCAGACGTCAGAGCACCCCAAGTAGCAGCGGGCACACAACAGTACCAACAGCCATATACATACCCCCTTCTTGCTGCTGTCGTTCCTGCAACTGCCTAGGAGGTTGGGAAAGACCACTTCCAGGAACCGGAGCATGTGGGGGGTGAGGCAACGTCTTCCACCATGCCGGCGTGGAGCTTCCAGCTTCAGCTGCACCTGGGCGATACGCTGGGTCCAGCACCGGATATCTTGCCACCTCTTACTGATGTTAGGTACCCGCCTGCGAATTCCCCTCGCACACCTGACAGCCCTGGCAATGTCCAACCAGATCTCCCCCTTCTCGTAGGCAGATACCTGTCAGGGAGACAAAGTGAAACAACATCACTACACCTGCACCATGTCTCAAAGACACACATGCACTGCATTGTTGAAGAGAATAGGCCATAGGATGCTGATAGGACTTGCATCATTGTACATGTGATTTTGCCCTCTGGGCATACCCCAAAGCACGACAAGCCTATGAAATACAACAGATGGCATAAGGGGGAAACACACTCACTGATCATGGCACACACTGTACAACACATGCAACTACAGGGTGTGGGATAGCACGTGGCAAGCAGTCACATTTCCACATCCACTCAACAACCCTCAGCGGACCTGACAAATACACCCAGGCACAGATCATTTGACCGTCACTGACCACAGTAGGTACAACCATCACTTGGCACATGAGCCACCTCACATAGTGGAGACACAGGACACATGCTAACTTTGGTAGGCAGGCACACAGCACTTCCCACATGTCACATCAGATGTGCATAGCTGATGCATACGCCATGCATATGCGGTGAAAAACATCACATACACACTCACCCGGATGACAAGGAACAATCACATACTTCCATGTCCCTCAGGTCTGAAACATCATTTCCCAAATATCCCCTCGGGTCCCCACAACTCATGCACTTCTGTGAGTCCCTTCAGCTGTCAGCCTGGGGGAACACTGTTATATCTCAGGACATTTGTGAGTAAAGCCACCAAGGTATTGCACACCGGAATGTGTCTTTCACAATGCATTGAATGTCACAGAAAGCATAATGCAAGTGAAAAGTCAACACACATGAACTACAACATGCTCTGCATGAGAGACACCACCATTCACACCCCCTGTGACTCCCTCGAAACCACATAGCATGTCTATCCCACCAATACACAATGCCTGTTGTGACACACACACAACAGGTGCACAGTCAAAGCCACTGCATTCAGCACTCACCTGCTCCCCTGGCCTTCCATACAGCTTGCTGTACTGTGGGAGGAGTGCATCCAGCAGGGCCTGGTTTTCCTCATCAGAGAATGCAGTACGCGACATGATAGTCCAGGGAATGCAGAGACAGCAGCAGTGTGGGCCACTCCAATATTGTGCAGGCAAGTGCACTCTCACAGCCACATGCAGCCTTAAATCTGTGCTGCTGAGGGGCTTTCAGTCTCAGGAGTACAGTGTGATAGGCCAGTGCACTTTGCATCCTACCTCCCATCCAATCCCTTTAAACTTAAGGCTCTGACACACTTTTGCTGTTCTTCAAATTTGAGCTCCAGCTCCACAACCAATTTGCAACATTGTATTTTTCTGACCAACTAACTTTTGCAGGACACCTGTAGCACACATCCAAATCTCAGTACCCATGACAACCAACCTGCATTAAGGGCCTACCACTTGTCCCCTTGGTGTTCCCAGAGTATTTTTGGTGATCCTCTCATGTGTACAGTGCATTTCACATAGCGTAAGTCCCCATTACAATGGAGAAACATTGCGCACACACAAACGCACTGTCGGGGTACGGGCCGTTCGCATGTGGCACCATTACGATGGTGAAACGTCCCGCACACACGAACGCACTGTCGGGGAACCGAACGTTCACGTGTGGCACCATTGCAATGGTGAAACGTCACGCACACACGAACGCACTGTCGGGGTACGGGCCGTTCGCATGTGGCACCATTACAATGGTGAAACGTCCCACACACACAAACTCACTGTCGGGGTACGGGCCGTTTGCATGTGGCACCATTACAGTGGTGAAACATCCCACACACACGTACGCACAGTGGGGGTACCGCCCGTTCGCATGTGGCACCATTACATTGGTGAAATGTCCCGCACACACGCACGCACTGTGGGGGTACGACCCGTTCGCGTGTGGCACCATTACATTGGTGAAATGCCCCTCACACACGCATGCACTGTGGGAGTATGGCCCGTTCGCGTGTGGCACCATTACATTGGTGAAAAGTCCCGCACACACATAAGCACTGTGGGGGTACGGCCCGTTCGCATGTGGCACCATAGCAATGGTGAAATGTCGCGCACACATGGCAGGGATGTTGCTGTACGGTTAACACAAGGATGTCTATCTAGTTTTTGTCATTGCATACTTACATGACCCTGCCCTAGGTGTGCCAGGCACTGGAATAGCACAGGATATCAGGTCACGTAGCACAATCGATGTGTGAGGACCTTTTGACACATGTGATGTGTGATGGTGCATTATGTGTTAAACATCACCTTCCCTGTCCCCCCATTGGTATCTTCATGCACATGTTGTCATGCACATCAACACTGGGATGGCACAGTCAGCGCTAAGGGCACCTGTCTCATGATGCCAGGGACCATGGCACTTTTGCCCTGGAAAATATGATGCACATCATGTTCCCAATGTCACAATCTAATGGGTGTGCCATGGTAAAGATAGAATATGATATATGGGGACTGTGAAATGCATCTGCTGTTGGTGCTCTGAATATGTGTTCGTGTTGTGACGGGAATGGTGTTGCATGTCCGCACAACATGCAACATGTGCATTGCCAATGGCTTCTGTGTATAATGGCACCATACATCATTGATCACCATGAGTATACCTGACTGCATTGTGACAATTGCTGTGGTGTTGTATTGTCACTTACACACCGTTATTATCATGTCCTAGGATAAGTACAATGTATGTTCCTCGTAACCTGGCTGTGGCCTTGCAGTCAGCTGTCTGTATGGGAAGTCATCCTCCTAATGCATGTCTGTTAACGTGTGTCACTCCTCTAACATCTTGCTATGCTCACTAAGAGCAGGCCAGCAGCTCCCTGGTGTTTAAGTAAATATAGGAGCACAATCAACAGATGAGTGTGACTTCTGTTAGGAGTCTCAGGAAGCTTGCATATGTGTCCCAGATGTATTGCGTATGGCAGAGCCCATAGGAACTTGATGTGTAGTAGCATTGTAGCTTCTGCCATGTACAGTGTAATAGTTGTTGTCTGACATTTGTCATCGACTTACCCCAAATATGTTCTGCAGGGCACCCCCTCTACCAAGGCCTTTTCCCGACTTGGAGACCATGAGGGAACGTGATTGCATCAGACGGTACAGATTCAGTCGTGCGTTGATTCAGAACTTGACAGGCAGGGTGGAACCACATCTGCAACCATGACAGAGGTATTCTACTGTGCTGACCCCACAGCTAAAGGTGATGGCAGCCCTACATTTCTTTGCCACACGTACGTTCCAATTTACCATTGCAGATGTGGGGGGTATGTCCCAGACAATGCTCAGCCGTGTGCTACGTGATCTTTTAGCTGCCATGTTACAGCATATTGATGAATTCATCAAATTTCCTGGACCCGAAGAGTTGACAGATGTAAAGGGTGAATTATATGCCCTGGGAGGGATGCCTCATGTGATTGGGGCCATTGATGGTACACATGTGGCTTTTGTGCCACCACAGGCTCAGGAGCAAGCCTACCGCAATAGGAAACATTACCACTCAATAAATGCCTTGGTGGTGTGTCTATCTAACATGATCATTTCCCACGTTTGTGCACGTTTTCCAGGATCTTGCCATGATGCATTCATCATGAGGCGTAGCAGGGTACCACAGATGATGCTGCAGCTGAACAACGAACAGGCATGTTTTGTTGGTGGGTATACTCTGTTTGACCTGTATGTTTCATTTTTTGTTAGCTCCGACCGAATGGCATAACTCTAATTGTCAAGAAATCAAGAAAGACTAGCTAGGTTTATACAGGTTAGACTCAGTGGAGTACGTATGTCCAGGGAAACCAGTGGGTTTCTTTAAAAAGCCCTCACCCACCAACCTAGTTGGTGGCATGCTTCATCATCGGGCCCACCACAGTGGCACCTAGCGTGCCCCGGGTGTGCTTCGACGCCAGATTACTGCGGAGCTGGTATAATTGCTGAGAGTGCAATGTGGTGAGTGTGAAGGTGAAAGTTAAAAGACCATACAGAAATCCCAGCACCCGAGGGTAAAAATATTTTAATAAAACTGGGTATCTGTTGGTGCGTTAAAAAGGCAAATAGACACGTTGGAGTATGGATTATGACCTCCAGTGTCCTGTGTGGTCTACATGTTTCAGCCTGGCCTTTCTTAATTTAAAACAGGCTTTCCTCAGGACCAAGTGAGTATGTGTGGGGTTATTAAAACTAATTTATAGTGAGTGTGAAAGGATTTTATGTGTAGCACGCGATAAGGTGCTATATGGGGGAGAAGGGGGTTCCCTCTCGCTTTGCTACATATAACATAAAAGGGGGACATACAGACGTACAGGGAAGAGTCATATTAGCATATTGTTGCAAAACCAATCGTCATTCCACCGTCTTGTAAGGTGAGTGAGCGAACTATATATGGCTAAAGTGTGGTCTTGTCAGTGGCAAGACTCATGTGATCGTTATCTAGACGCCGGTTGTAGTGGTGGGCTAGAAAACGGAAATGCCAATGTGAGGATCAGGTAAGTGAAAGAAAATTATTCTTGTTGTTATCCTCACACAGTGTTTTTCTGTTCAAAGCCTCCTTGGGTCGCCTGGCAGAGAAACAGACCCTAAAGGAAGGCAGTATGGTTTTTAGAAAGATATCCGACCTGTAAGGGAAAAACCTCAACACCTTACCCCATTGTAGCTGTAGCGCGCAGCCTCTTTACTCACGCAACTGTCGATCTGGCTCCTCCTTGGACCTCTAATCCTTCTGCCGCGCCCGGTTTGTGAAAGCCAGGTTGGCCGAGCCTCTTATTTAAACCCTCCGTAATTATCTGCACCTGGATCGGAGTAGAAATAGAGGGAGGGGGGCCGCGCTGAAAGCGCCATGTCATGTGCGCTGTGCGCGTGCGGCCGCTAATGCGCATGCGTGCCGGAATAGCGGTCCTTCCTCGGCGCGCTGGTAGGCGCGTGCGTGCTGGAATAGTGGTTCTCCCTCTGGGCGCTGGTTAGCGCATGCGCGGAAGGAACTACCGCGCATGCGTGTAATGGGTTTATAGAAATGAGCATTATATCTCAGGGATGCATGTTAAATTATGAGCACAAGGCCAAATGCCCTTGTGAGAGGTGCTAAATCAAAGATTAGAATAAAGTGAGACCGAATAGGCTATACACAGACTGAAGAAGAGAAGGAAAATCCATACATTAATTGTTAAGAGAATTCCATGGTATGGAATCATTTAGCCCATCAATGTGGGTTGACAGACGATAGATCCAGCGTTGCTCTTTTTGGAGCAGGAATCTTTCATTATTTTCAGTGATGGGAAATTGTTCAATCACAGTCCAGGAAAAATCATTTGGGGTGTGATTGTGGGATAGAAAGTGGTCTGTAAGTCTGCTTATGTTTTTGCCACATCGGATGGTGCTGCGATGTTCCGTCATTCTTGTCCTTACTTTCCGGGTGGTCATACCCACGCATCGAAGGCCACATCTGCAAGTCATGAGGTACACCAGATTTGATGAATTACAGTTGGTAAACTGGCGCTGTGTCCATACCTTACCAGGTTCTAGGGCCAGAGTTTTTGAGGGGGCTGTAAGGTGGCATACACTGCAATTATTGCACGGTTGGTGTCCAGTAATTTTTGGTAAGCCCCAGGCATTGAGGACAGTGTTGTCGGGAGTCGCATTATTTGGTCTGGGTCTGGTGTGTACTAGGGAGTCTTTTAGATTCTTCGCCCTTTTATACGCGAACCTTGGTTTATCCCAATTTCGATTGCCTGAGTTAATGATCTTCCAGTTCCTATTGATTATATTTGAGACCTGGTTTGATACAGTGTTGTAAGTGGTGACGCATGTCAAGGTTGGTTCCTCAGGAGGCCTGGTTGTTACCTCAAGGAGTGCCTCTCTATTCTGGTTGCGCGCCCTCTTACAGGTGGTGTTCAGGATCCTGGTGGGGTATCCCCTGTCTTCCAATTTATGAATCAAAGTGGCTGATTGTTGTTTGAAGTCCTGGATCCGGCTACAATTACGTCTCAGTCGTAAGAACTGTCCGTAAGGGAGATTTTCCCTTAGAGGTCTGGGGTGGAAGCTGTCAAACCTCAAAAGGGAGTTCTTAGATGTAGGTTTGTGGTGGGTTGTAGTTGTCAGGCCATTCATGTCCGCCTTGATGTTAAGATCAAGGAAGGCCAGTTCCGAGGTACTGCTCATACAGGTGAACCTAAGGTAATTGTCACAGGTATTGATCCATGTGAGGAATTGGTCCAGGGAGTCTTGATTTCCTTCCCAGATGACCAGGATGTCGTCGATGTATCGACGCCACATTTTGATGTTACTTATGTACGGGTTGTTCAAGGATTGTATATGTGTTTTTTCAAAATGGGCTACGTAAAGACCAGCTACGCTGGGTGCGAAAACGCTCCCCATGCTTGTCCCATTAGTCTGTAAATACAGCTTGCCCTCGTACTCAAAATAATTGTCTTTCAATGCCAAGGTGGCACATTCCATTACGAAACTGCGAGGAATGTGATGGTTCCAAGTAGTACCCCTTAGGACTGCCTCTAGTACTTCTAGTGTTGCGTCCTGGGGTAAACTGGTGTAAAGGCTCTCAATGTCCAACCCGACAAGGATTTGAGTGGTCGGGTTGTAGTTGATTTCTTTGATTACATTGAGGAGATGTTTAGTGTCCTTGACGTATGATGGTGTGAGTTGTACCAAAGGGTTCAGAAAGAAATCACAGAAACGGGAGAGGGGCTCTAGGACAGATTGGTTCCCAGACACGATAGGTCTTCCCGGTGGAGGAGTTACTCCCTTGTGTACCTTTGGGAGAATGTAGAAATATGGGATCTTGGCATTTTTGCTGCACAGGTAGTCAGCCTCCTGTTTTGAGATGTGTTCTGCGTCCCGGGCATTTTTCACCAGGATCTGTATTCTCATGGTCAGTTCCTCGGTGGGATCCTTCTTGAGTGGTCTGTAATTTCTAGTGTCGCTGAGTAATCTGCGACATTCATTGTCATAATCCTTTTTGTCCATGAGCACAATACCTCCGCCCTTATCGGCAGGTTTGATGACAAGGGCGGGGTTGGCTTGAAGGCGTCTTATTGTCTCACGTTCCCGATGGGACATGTTGTTGAAGGTGTTCTTCTCCTGTATATGCTCCACTTCATTGTAGACTGCCTGTTCAAAAGCGGCAATCTCGACAGGAACACTGGCGGGTGGTGGAATGAACGTGGATTTCAGTCTGAGACCTGTCTCGTTGGGGACTTCCTCTTGAGGGTCGTTGGATTCTGTTCTCTTTTCGAAGAATGCTTTCAATTTAAGTTTTCTAAAGAACTCCGCTAGTTCCATGTGTAGTTTGAAGTGATCCAGTTTGGCTGTAGGGACAAAGGATAGGCCCTTATTCAGAACTGCTAATTCTTCATCTGTCAATTCTGTGCTTGAGATGTTGAACACCAGCTGGTCCTTGGTTCTCACAGCTGTAGCTATTTGCTCGGTCCTGCCTGTTCCTTGGTTTTGTTCCTCGTGTTCGAACTCACTGGTTCCGCTTCTGGTGTCCAGTGGACCTGTGGTGAATTTCTTCTTTTTCCGCGATTCCTGCGGCCCTGCGATAAAAAAGGGTATCTTTGGTTTTGGTTCCCCTGAAAGTAAGGCATCTGTCCTGGTGCGTACATTGGGGGGAAGCCATAGAAGGGAGGCGGTATTGGTCCAAATTGTGGTGGCCCAAAGGGAGAACCACTATTCCAGCACGCACGCGCCTACCAGCGCGCCGAGGAAGGACCGCTATTCCGGCACGCATGCGCATTAGCGGCCGCACGCGCACAGCGCACATGACATGGCGCTTTCAGCGCGGCCCCCCTCCCTCTATTTCTACTCCGATCCAGGTGCAGATAATTACGGAGGGTTTAAATAAGAGGCTCGGCCAACCTGGCTTTCACAAACCGGGCGCGGCAGAAGGATTAGAGGTCCAAGGAGGAGCCAGATCGACAGTTGCGTGAGTAAAGAGGCTGCGCGCTACAGCTACAATGGGGTAAGGTGTTGAGGTTTTTCCCTTACAGGTCGGATATCTTTCTAAAAACCATACTGCCTTCCTTTAGGGTCTGTTTCTCTGCCAGGCGACCCAAGGAGGCTTTGAACAGAAAAACACTGTGTGAGGATAACAACAAGAATAATTTTCTTTCACTTACCTGATCCTCACATTGGCATTTCCGTTTTCTAGCCCACCACTACAACCGGCGTCTAGATAACGATCACATGAGTCTTGCCACTGACAAGACCACACTTTAGCCATATATAGTTCGCTCACTCACCTTACAAGACGGTGGAATGACGATTGGTTTTGCAACAATATGCTAATATGACTCTTCCCTGTACGTCTGTATGTCCCCCTTTTATGTTATATGTAGCAAAGCGAGAGGGAACCCCCTTCTCCCCCATATAGCACCTTATCGCGTGCTACACATAAAATCCTTTCACACTCACTATAAATTAGTTTTAATAACCCCACACATACTCACTTGGTCCTGAGGAAAGCCTGTTTTAAATTAAGAAAGGCCAGGCTGAAACATGTAGACCACACAGGACACTGGAGGTCATAATCCATACTCCAACGTGTCTATTTGCCTTTTTAACGCACCAACAGATACCCAGTTTTATTAAAATATTTTTACCCTCGGGTGCTGGGATTTCTGTATGGTCTTTTAACTTTCACCTTCACACTCACCACATTGCACTCTCAGCAATTATACCAGCTCCGCAGTAATCTGGCGTCGAAGCACACCCGGGGCACGCTAGGTGCCACTGTGGTGGGCCCGATGATGAAGCATGCCACCAACTAGGTTGGTGGGTGAGGGCTTTTTAAAGAAACCCACTGGTTTCCCTGGACATACGTACTCCACTGAGTCTAACCTGTATAAACCTAGCTAGTCTTTCTTGATTTCTTGACATATAAAAGCGGGGATTCAGACTAGCTTACCTAGTCCTCCCTCTCTCTTTTGATTTAGTGATAACTCTAATTGTGACACTGTGTATATTTGTAGAAGATGCAGGATATCCCAACATGCTGTGGCTCATGACACCGCTCCACAACCCAAGGACAGCTGCAGACCAGCGGTACAACAATGCACACGGACAGACCAGATGAGTCATAGAGCGTACGTTTGGACTCCTGAAGAGCCGATTCCGTTGCCTTGATAAGACCGGCGGATCCCTCCCCTACACACTGGCAAGGTGTGTCACAACTTCATCGTGTGCTGCATGCTACACAACATGGCAGTTGAGGAGGCCGTATCACTCTACCTGGATCCTGACGACCTGGACCATCCACCTGTTGAGGATGCCGGACTGGGACAAGTTGAAAGCGATGAGGGGGAGAAGGATGACATCCGGAGTCGGCTCATACGTAGCGTCTTCTCCTAATGGTGAGTCACAAGCATTTGTGTGCAAACTACTACCATAGAGTGGCATGTGTTGCCAGCTGGCTGTATGCAAACTCACTTAGAAGTTTGTTGTGATGTATCACACATGTGATGATGTCAGGACAATCGCATATGTGTAATGTGTGTGTTAAGGATGTACATGTGTACTACATTGTGATTAGTTACCATGTCTGTAGGACGAACTTTCATATGTGAACCCTTGTGTGGCTGTCAATTCCAGGTTGCTCTGCCTGTTGTCTGTCCGGGTCATCTAGGTACTCCTGCTAGTCATCCTGATGATTGCAACATGTGTCGAATCAGCGTACCATGCAAAGACATGAGGGAATGTCATTTTGGGTAAGATATCTGAACAGGCTATTTTGTGCTGGTATGTTTTGGGAATGTGTGGGAACTGTTCATGTGCAGGTTGTGGTCGCACAAACACATGTGTCATGAACATGGAGCTAGATGCATGTTGCAACACTCCCATTACTGGACAGTCACCCTTCTTGTCAGTCATCTGTTGTTGAGTGTTGACTCTTGTGAATGCATCAATGTGGGTATACCTTGGCACAGACACATTGCGGTACTCACCTGTTAACATTGCATGTGACATCACAACCATAGGATCTTTGTGGAATTGCACTGTGACTGTGTGCATCAGGATGTGTGTGCCTCATCACGTTTATATTGTGGTCCAGTACAGTAAGGTTTTCCTGATGGAATGTTGTGAAGGTGTGGGTCAGTGTAAGGCTCACATGGTCTGACAACTGTGCACTGAGTCTGTTCGTAGGGATGCATTGCCCCTTGTGCCACTATGTGATGTCACTGTCACGTCACAATATCATTGCCGGTGAGGAACACAGATTTGCTAGATTTCTTGGTAACTTAATGTAACTTTTCATTTTCCATTATCCCAGGATTGTTTCACTGATGACGTACCCACGTAGTGCTGTAGAAAATGTTTACAGGTCTGTGCCACCAGTCGGTTGTCGTTAATCCCAGCAATATCTTGTGCCCAGCTGCATATCCTAGTCACAGTAGGGGTGGTGTATTGCATTTGAGGTTTATTACTCTCTGTAGAGTTTGGTCTCACCAGCTTCTCATGTTTGGCATTGTAATGCTCAATTGCCATAGCCAAGGATTGGCTTTTGCTAGGCTTCCTTTTTTTCCAATATTCCCCTTCCTGGTTGAATGAGCTAAGTAGGGCTCTTGTGGGCGATATGTATGTCATATTCATGATTTCATACTGATCGTTAGTACAGCAGCTACAGATTACAAGCCAAAATCGTATACCGACTTGAGGTTTTTTAACAGCGTGAACAACACAGAGTTAATCCGGTTCAATACAAGAAGCATCAAGAATTTTCTCTCCTACTGCTGCTGCTATTTATCGACACTCCGCATAATTCGGCTCAAATGCTGAGTCTTTAGGATCACTTTTGTTACATCGTCCCATGAACTTTGTCTTTTATAACAGACTTGCTGAACGTAGCGTAAACATAGCCTACAGTACTCGGTTCGAAGGTACTCGCCCCTGAAGAAGGGAACAGGGCTTCCCGAAATGCATAGGGCGACGCTCTCCAACAAGTGCGATTATTGAGAAATGAAATCAAGCAACTGTGCTTATAATGATGTATATAGGAAGATTATGAATTGTTGCACTGATTTAGTGATTCAGTAATTGTATGTATAATGAAATATAGGTATTATATGTTCTGTTATTCAATCGAAACAATTGAAGACAATGGTTTGACTTGAGAAAATATATTCCATTGCAAATAAATTTGTTTTTGCTAAGAAAAACTTTTTTATTACATATTATTTAGGATTGAAATTGTGAGAATTTTTCTCCCCAGGAACAGTGCATCCTGCATGTAGGCCCTGCTTACATTTGTTTTGAAAATTCATGATTTCCACAGATTTCCAGGACAGACAAAGGTGTATAGCCTATGTGTAAGTAGCTGTGCTACAAATGGAATCCACTTATTTCTTATGGCCTCAATCATAGGCTGTGACTGACTTGATGATTGCATGGTTCTAATTGCATTGAAGCAGCCTGGGGAGAGTCTAACCCCCTTCAGTTAGGTGACAGACTTGGCTACCTTTTATGTGTCCCAGTTAATAACTCAGCTGGTGTATAATTGTAAGACCTGTGCTCACCAATATGCTACAGTGGCTGTGGTTACAGTACACAGGTGTTACTGTTACAGTATCCGTCAAGCGGTCTGATGTGATGCATTGGCAAGAATGTTTGATTTGTGATGCCTGTTTACCTTTCATTTCAGATCTCCCTCCCTGCTGTTCCCACCCTCTCCTTCCCTCGCCTGATCACCCGATTGAGTCTGTTAATCAAACTCAGACCAATGGGCTATCTGGAGATGAACCCCTTTCAGCATCGCACACTTTAGAGGGCTGAAGATACCAGCAGTCCCGGGCAGTTGGTTGGAGATTGTTGGAGCATCATTACAGGTACCCAGATTGGATGACAGTTATTTTTTGTGTGAGCTATGCCACTGGCCATGTACATTGGCTATAGCAGCATGACCACAGATCTGACTTGAAACATTTAGGTTGTTAATGTATTTCTGAGTGTCCATTGTGCCCAATTACTGTTACGGCAGAGGTCTTGACAGTCTGCATACTTCATCTATGGCATACTACATGATGTTGGTGCATATGTAGGTATTTGTCCAGTGTCAACATGCATGGTGTTTGTGATGGCTCAAGGTCCATTATGTAGTTGCCATACAGGTTAGTGTATGTACTTATATTGGTTTGCTACCCACAACAGTAATGCAACACATGCTGATGTTGTCTATCCTGTGCCCCGTTTGGCTTATTGGTGCATGAGCATGTGACCGCCATATTTGGTGATGCATCACCCATTTACTAGAATTGCACCATGAGTGACCAGAGACTCCAGACTTTCTATTTACATCTCATATGTTGCTGAGCAACTATCCTTATGTATGTGTGCAACTTTTCCATGATGTGTCACACCTTCTGCCATCATGTGTTCACCCATTCCTGATGCTGCATCCCCAGTGACCCTGCAACCCCCAGTGCCCAGATTGTGCCACACACACGCCTCCATAATCCTCCTCCATACATCCATCCTTTGTTACTGCTGGACGCAGCTTGTTTGTGCCTCCGTTGTACCACCTCCATGGCAAAGGCTGGACAGTCTGCACCTGGAGCGCAAACTGCGCCCGAACCCCTGCACCCCAAAATGGACACTTCATCAGACTGCACGATGAATCCAGCACCCTCCGTGCACACAACCACTGACACAATTCCTCCTGCTACCAGGCTACCTCGCAACACACCCAAGGGCACTTGACCTGCTGCAACTGCAGTTTCTGCAACATCTAGACCACAAATATATAGACCACAGTACCCACCACCTCGGCTGCATCCCCCTCTACACCCGCTCCATTTGCTAACATGCCATTAAAATCTGGGACCTCCTAGCCTCAACCACCCCCAACATTGCCTTCCTGACAGAGACCTGGCTGAACGTCACTGCCACACCAGACATCGCCCTTGCCATCCAAGAGGGGTACTATGTCTCCCGCTGAGACAGCACCAACAGAGTGGGTGTGGGATTTGCGCTCATACACAAGGACTCCCATGGAGTCACGAGCAACACCAACAACACCCTCACGACTGCCGGGCATCTGCACTTCCACTCAACACTGACCCCAAAACAACCGTCAGAGTAACTGTCGTTTACAGACCACCCAGACCCCAGCACACTGTCCAGCAACACCATCAGCTACATCATCATCAGCCACAGCCTCACCTCCACAGACCACATCCTCCTTGGGGGCATGAACTTCAGACAACGACATCCCCAACTCCACTGCCCTGATTGACAACCTGTGGATACTCAGACTCACAAAGCTCGTGACCACAACCACCCACGCTGCTGGATACACACTGGACCCCATGTTCTCTGCAAATCACCACGTCTCATTTGACAACACAACCAAACATTACTGGACTGACCACAGATGCATCCACTTCACATTAAGGAAGGCAACCAGACAGCACTGCACCCAACAGTTGCCTCACCTCTGCTGGCTCAGATTCACCTAGGACCAACAGACCACCACCATCGGCCACGAACCAACCACCGACCACACCAACACCAACACCGCCCCCAGCAAACTGAAACAGTGGATGTACAACTGGGCCAACACCCTTTACCCACTCAATGATTCTGCTATCCATCACACCTAGAGGGAAGGCCTTTGGATCACCAAGGTCCACCTGGCCACAATACACACCTGTCAGAAAGTGTATGAGGACTGGTTCCGCCCCGTACACCAAACAGCTGCACAGACCACAAGCACACCACCCACAAACACCACCAACTCTTCTGGAGTGACATGGGGATCCCCTTCAGGGACTGCCTACACAACAACACAGACAACACCAAATGGCTCTTCTACATCATGAATGACCTCCCCAACCCCAGATCCTACACCAACGAAATTTGACTATCCCACAACCTGAATGAATCACTGACCACCTTCTTTCCTCGGAAGATCACCGACAACCCCAACAGCTTCAACACCGACACCCACTCATCCTCTGCAAAGAGCACCACCCCTTCGACCCCCACCTGCACCATCAACTCGACCACCTGCTCCAACATCAGCATAGTGAACACCATGAAGACCATGATCTCCATCCACTCCAGTTCACCATCTGACCCATGCCCTCAGCACGTTTGGACATAGCAAGCACAGCCATGGCACACCATCTCCGATTGACATTCAGATTTTCCTTCAAGACTGCAACCTTTCCGGAGAGAATGAAACACACCGAGAACAACATCCTCCTGCAGCAATCCAAGATGGACCCCAATGAACTCAATAGCTTCAGGCACATCTCCTTGTTCCCTTTCCCGCCAACAGTCACGGTGGAAAGTGTCACCGCACAGCTGACCACCTACCTCAAGGGCAAAATACATCCTGGAGACATCCCAGCCCGGCAATTGCTGAAACCACAGCACCAAAATTGCCCGCATTGCCACCAACAACATCTGCATCCTGAGGGACAAAGGAGGAACAGTGGCACTCATCCTTCTGGACCTATCAGCATCCTTCAACACAGTGTGCCACTGTACCCTAATAGCACGCCACCACATGGCTAGCATTGAAGAGTAGGCCCAGGCCTGGACCACGTACTTCCTCTCCCGCTGTACCCAGAGTGTCCGACACACACTCTTCCGCTCCAAGACCACCAAGATCATCTGCCACCTCACACAGGGATCATCCCTCAGCCCAACACAGTTCCATATCTACATGCCACCACTCACTCACATTGCTCAACAACACGGCCTCAACATCGTCTCCTTCACATACAACACCCAACTGGTCGTATCCCTCACCACTGCCCCCCACAGCACCAAAGCCAAACTCCACTGGGGAATGAATGCCCTTGCATAATGGATGAAGGTCAGCAGGCTGAAGCTGATGACAGATAATTTGGAGGTCCGCATCCTCAGCATCACCACATCATCCAGGGACAACACCTGTTGGGCAACTTCACTCTGAACTGCCCCAGCACCCAACCAGCACGCACACAACCTGGGGGTCATCCTCAACTGCACCCTTGCCATGACCCATCAAGTGAAAGCTGTCTGTACTTCATGCTTCAATACCCTCAGGATACTCTGCAGGATCTTCTAATGGATCCCCTCCGACACAGGAATGAGCATCAACCAGCCCCTCGTCACCAGCAGACTGGACTGCAGCCGCACCCTGTATGCATGAACATCATGGAAGCTCCTGCAACACATCCAGGAAGCCTCGGCACAACTCATCATGGACGCCCCCTGATGCTGTCACATCACACCACACCTGAGAGGCCTGCATTGGCTCCACAACATGAGGATCACCTTTGGACTCATCATCCACGCACACAAAGCCATACCCAACGCCGGCCCAGCATTCCTAATCAGCCAACTCAGCTGCTACACCCCCACCCACAGCCTACACTCTGATGAGTTTGCCCTCACAACAGTTCCATGCATCCAGAACACCAGCACCGGTGGTAGATCCCTCTCCCACCTCGCCGCAAATACACTCTCCATCACGACTACCATCTGACCCAGGACATGTTGGCCTTCAGAGGACTCCTCATGGCCTGACTCTTCGATCAGTAGCAGTCCCCTCCCCTTCCCCCAGCCCCTTGGAACACCCACAGGTATGTGACGTACTTTACAAATATCCAGATTCATTGGGAGTCACCATATCATCTGCAGGATCACCTTTATACTCCTCACCCACTGTCAGTAGGCACTCCACATCCTCTGGCCAACAGACACAATTTATGGACATCTCCCATCCCACACCACGTGCCTGAGGTACATCCAGCCTGCCTTGCCCTGTGCAACTTTCCTCGCCTCCACAGTCCAAATGCATGCATAGAAAATTATTAACATATCAACTAAGAGACCTGGTAGACCCTCACTGGAGACAGACACATTAATCATGACCAGTAGAACTTCATGTGACTTCAGTAACTGTTTGTCAGAGCAGTATGGCAAGCCAGCCCACCCACCCCTCACCAGGTGGTAACAATCATGTGTGAGTATTTCTCTCCATGGATGTAGTTGATCATACATGGTGAGCTATGTGTCTCCACAACCAGACTCAGTTCCCACTGTATGGATGTCTTGAGTTTGATCTGCACTCTGGCATACTTTGACATATCCATTCACATATGTTGTTGACTCACATCAAAAAGGACTCTTCATCAATTTGTAATGTGTTTGATAGGTTTAATTCTCCATCTTGTGAGTAAATTGTGAGTAGGGGTTAGGTGCTGTACAGAAAAGTGAGAAATCCAAAGTTTATAGGGAGATATGTGATGCCTTGCAGTTTTAGTCACCAGAGTGAAGACCACAGTGTTTGGCATCATTGGTCACACTACGACCAGCAAGTCCATGTGGGAGAATCAGACAGTCAATAAGGTGATGCTGTTGCACACATTGGCAAAATGCCAGACCTGGTGACCTGGGAGATGCGCATGGCCCTCTGCCTCTCACTGTCTTTTGCGTGGACGACCCACCTTCCTTTGGGGACCCTCATGTACAGGCCTTGACAATGCCTGGGACTCTCCGTCGGATGATTCCGCCTCCTCCTCCCTCCCTGTGGCTCTTTGCAGTCTTTGCCTAGATGTTTCTGGCCTGGTGACACAGGGAGGGTGCTGCATGTTGTCAGCAATCCATCGGAGTGAGTGTCTAATGTCCTTATGCACCGCCAAGAGCTCAGCCAGTGTTGCCTCCATTCGTCCGAGTTGTCGTCTTCGCTGGCGTCTTCGCTGGCGTGTTGTTCGGCCTGCTGGTTTTTTCAATTGATGAGGGCCCCCACTCTATGGCTGGACTCCCTGGTGTCCCGCCGGTAGTCCAACATGATATTTCTGAGTTCAGACATACCGGGCCCTGCAGCTTCCTGGTCAGGTTCTCGCCTCCGCCTTGATCCACTCTCACCACCCCTGCCCACATGAGCTGGGCCTGCTGATGAAGGCACATTAGGGCGCCGGGACCCTTGAAGGTTGACAGTGGTGGTGTTGTCTGCCACCTCCTGGGTGCCCGGCGAACGGTGTCCCTCATTTTCAGACTGGCTCAGTTGTGGATTGTGTGCAGGGCTCCGAGCTGTCTGCTGGGATGTGGCGGGAATGAGTGTGGTGGTTGGCGCAGATGTCCCTGATCCAGCTGCTGCAAGGGTTTAGGATCCAGAGTGGCCAGGTTGGTTGGGGTCATCCATGGAGTGGTGAGAGGCGTCGCTGTCGGTGGGCTCAGGGTCCTGTGTAGCCTGGGACTGTGAACCTTCTTCTTTCCCCTGGTTGGGGTTGGGTTGTGCACGTTGCCCTGTGGGTGTGAGAGACAGACAATGTTAATGGCATTTCATGGTATTTGTATTTTTAATGTGCATTGTCCTTATCACTGTTACACCTGTGTCTGATTTTGCTCACTGTTCACTTGTGCAGTCACATGGATCTGTGTTCATGTTGCTTTTTCTGTGTGAGATTTACAATGCATGGCACAGCCAGACATTTCAACAGAGATTTGCCTGTCATTGTGCAGCACAGCTATGGCAGCAGGGATGCAAGACATTTACACTGCGGTTACCATGCTGGAAAAACAACAGAGCAGCATCCTGCATCTGTGCCATAGTATTGTCAGATTTCTGGAGTTGTGTTGCTTGTACGACGCAGATCAAGCAATGCTCTGTGTGTGCCGATGTGCACAATGCTGTGCCATTCCTTACGTCTGCTTCAGGCATGCCCCAGGTTTTCAGGCGGTACAAAAGGGGGTGGTGATAGACGGAGCATCTGAATCAATCAAACACTCCAGCCCGAACTGCCAAGCCATGACTTCCGTGGACCGGAAACAATCTTCCGAAGACCGGTTTCTGGCATTCCAGCCGTCTTCAGCCCGGCTTGCTTGAATCCAGTGGGAAAGTGAGCAAGGGACTCACGTCTGAGCATACCCTGCCACACTTATGGCGGCCAAAAGCTGTACAAAAGGGGGTGGTGATGGACGGAGCATCTGAATCAATCAAACACTCACACCCAGTCAAAAGATCTGGGTTTAATCCATCACCGTTCTTTAGCCCACTCTGCCACCCCAGTTCAGACATGGCTATATGCAAATAAGTTTGACCCTGTGCTTCATGGGAACAGTCCAGCCCAAACTGCCAGGTTTTGAGGCAGCATGCGTGTACCAGTGGCAGAGAAAAATGGTAAAGATTTTGATTGACCAATTTTAGGAGGTGTTGCAGTGGCTTAACAGGCAGTCAGTGCCCACCACACCACACACACACACACCACTACCAGTACACCTACTGCTGGCACAGTGCTTTAGAGTGTTGTACATCTCCCAGGTGCATCACCTTGGCAATACCCAGCACCATTGCAAGAATTTATGTAGGTCTGCTGTCTCAGTAAGGTGTAGGTACAGCGTCGTGATGTGAGTGCAAGGGACTTGAGACTCCGCCCGCTGCATATCCTGCTTGACTGCTTCATGCAATTGGAATTTGTTGTGTACCATGACGCTTGTGACAGTGGGCCACTACATTACCTAGGCCAGTTTGCTATATTTAGGTGAGGGGTGTGTGTGACAGGCTTGGCTGGTATTTGGAGTGTGAGTTGCGACTGTGCCGCACTCATGTTGTGGCTGCCCCCCCCATGGTGCATGCTGTCATGACCGTGGTTGTGAGTTACTGTGCAAGATATCTGACCTTGTTGTCCTTATGTTAGTGTTTGCACTGCTCACATGAGGGCTTTGTGCTGCATACACCAGGCCAAGTATCAGCTATGTTGTCAGTACATTCACACTCCCAGTACAATGAGCATGGTCCGTGTGTGTACCTGGGCCATATGGGATTGGTGCTATTGGGCCTGTGCATACACATTATTGGCAACTGGGGTGGCCAAAGTTTTGTCATATTCACCTTCCCCCTTGCAACCTCCTGACATTCCCCATGCAGCTTTCTGGAACTCATGCCTTGCACCCACCCCCATACTCTTGGGCACTGCTGGGAGTCAGATCCACCCACCCCCCTATATCTGGGCATTGCTGGGAGTCCTATCTACACCCCCTCCTGTGTATGGGCACTGCTGGGAGTCCTATCCAGCCACCCCTCCTATGTCTGGGCACTGCTGGGAGTCACATCCACCCACCCATGTCATGTCTGAGCACTGCTGGGAGTCAGATCAACCCACCCCTCCTATATCTGGGCACTGCTGGGAGTCAGATCCACCCACCCCTCCTATGTAAGGGCATTGCTGGGAGTCCTATCTCCACCCCTTTCCTGTGTCTGGGCACTGCTTGGAGTCCTATCCAGCCACCCCTCCTAAGTCTGGGCACTGCTGGGAGTCAGATCCACCCACCCCTCCTATGTCTGGGCATTGCTGGGAGTCACATCCACCCACCTGTGTCATGTCTGGGCACTGCTGGGAGTCAGATCCACCCACCCCCCTATATCTGGGCATTGCTGGGAGTCCTATCTACACCCCCTCCTGTGTATGGGCACTGCTGGGAGTCCTATCCAGCCACCCCTCCTATGTCTGGGCACTGCTGGGAGTCACATCCACCCACCCATGTCATGTCTGAGCACTGCTGGGAGTCAGATCAACCCACCCCTCCTATATCTGGGCACTGCTTGGAGTCAGATCCACCCACCCCTCCTATGTAAGGGCATTGCTGGGAGTCCTATCTCCACCCCTTTCCTGTGTCTGGGCACTGCTTGGAGTCCTATCCAGCCACCCCTCCTAAGTCTGGGCACTGCTGGGAGTCAGATCCACCCACCCCTCCTATGTCTGGGCATTGCTGGGAGTCACATCCACCCACCTGTGTCATGTCTGGGCACTGCTGGGAGTCTGATCCACCCACCCCTCCTATGTCTGGGCATTTCTTGCAGTCCTATCTACACCCCCTCCTGTGTCTGGGCACTTCTGGGAGTCCTATCCAGCCACCCCTCCTATGTCTGGGCACTGCTGGGAGTCAGATCTACCCACCCCTCCTATGTCTGGGCATTGCTGAGAGTCCTATCTACACCTTACTCCTGTGTCTGTGCACTTCTGGGAGTCCTATATAGCCACCCCTCCTATGTCTGGGCACTGCTGGGAGTCACATCCACCCACCCGTGTCACGTCTGGGCACTCCTGGGAGTCAGATCCACACACCCCTCCTATGTCTGGGCACTGCTGGGAGTGCCCCATGTCAAATGAGTTGTTTGTATACTCACCAGGCTCCACAACTCCATTAATTCCATGTACTCCCACCGGTGGTAGTAGGGCCATGTCCTTCTCCTCCCAGGGATATTACTGTACTGGTCTGCGGGGACCACCACCTCCGGTGTGATCGGCGTTGGCGTAGTCCCCGTCCATCTTGCGCTTGACCATACTCCGCAGATTGTACCACCTGGCCTGGCAAACCATCCTGGTGCGCCTGATGGGTGCAACAGCATTGACCTTATTGACAATCCTCTCCCATATGCGTGTTTTCTCTCGTATGCTGGTCTGTCTGATCAATGCGCCAAACAGCTGGGGCTCAAATCTGATGACCTCATCTACAAGGATCTCCATCTCCGGGTTTGTGAACTTTGGTTTCTTTGGGCCAGACATGTTGTGGAGCGAATGTGTTTGGGGGTGTGGGGGTGTGTATGGATGTGGGTTGTGCTTCTGAATGTGAAGAGAGGGTGTGGGTCTGAATGTGATTGGGGTATGTGTGAAGGTGGATGTGTGCAGTAGTTTGTGTTGTCAGTCTGTAGGTTGATGTGTATGTTGCAAAGGATCCTGGTTTGTATGTGGGGACCCTTTTTATTGCTCCATTGGTGGGTGTGGCTTAGTTTGAATTTAGGGTGGATGTGTCATAAGGGGTGGATCTGAGTTTGCCCCTCTGTTTGTCAGTTTGGTTGTGGGCAGGACATTATTTAGCTATGGTTTGTACACAGGAGATTTGTTTTGTGGTGTTGTGCGACTCGTTTGCACACTCCCTGTGCTGTATTCGGGGTACGCATGATTTGTTTGTGGGTGATAGTTGCGTACTTTGGAGCGCGGCTCTCTCATACAGTGAAGTTTGACGTTTTGACGGGGTACGCCTGCGCTTCATTGTGGGGGTGTATGATTTAGAACTTTATTGTGTGTGTGTCTCATACGCGACGTATTGTGGGTGTACGCGTGTGGGTCATTGGGGGGGTGTTAGTCATCGGGGTTTAATCTGTAGCTCTGTCATATGCGACGTATTGTGGGGGTACGCATGTGGGTTGTTGGGGGGTTCGTCATCGAGGTTTAATCTGCGGAACTGTCACACGTGACGTATTGTGGGTGTACGCGTACGGGTCATTGAGGGGGCTTCGCTTTTTCTTTTGATGTGTGGCTCGCGCATCCCGCAGTTTGTACACAACGCCTTTTTCCCATACGGACAGTGTTCGAGCTCCCGTGTCAGTATCGTACTTGGCAGGTCGTACGGAATGTTAACAAATCGCACGGTTCAATAGGCGGGTCCGTGTCGTACGGATCTTCCCTTGTTTTTCATACGAATCGTACATATTCATACAGACTATTTGTATACGGATCGTACTACGCAATTCGGACGATTTTTTATGATTCGTACGGAAACGGCTCCGAATACGAATCGCAGGACGGTTTTTTATATCAAATCAGAATCGACCCCTAATTGTTAATAATTCATTTGTTAATATGTTTTTCGTGTAAGTTTTTAGAAGTGTGTTGAGGTTTGATCGGGGAGTAGGGTGGGAAGTAATTTCATTTGTATAACAATTTATATATTTTTTATATGTTACTAGCTTACCCGTCGCGCTGCGATATCAGAAGAAAAGGAAATGTAAGGAAACTTGTTATGATGAAATTCAATTTACATTGTGTAATTTTTATTGAAACTTATTCATTTTAATTTGGGAAACATTTTAAAGTGTTGTTTTCATTTTGTTCATCTATTCAAGTGCTTGTGGATTTTTGTTTTGTTTTTCCGTCTGGTGCGTACACGAATAAATCAGAAGGTTTTCCGATGTGTGAGCTGGCCACATACAGTTGTAAATGTGAGAAGCACAGGTTCTCCAAATCTAGTCCACACACTTGCAGGGATTGTCCTTGTGCTTTGTTGATGGTCATTGCAAAAGCGAGTCGCACCGTTAACTGTAAACATTCATTTTTGGAAAGATTATGAGGGTCCTGGGGGACCGGGGGCTGATATTTAACATTTTTTTTTTGCCAGAAACCTTCGCAGGAGTGTACTCAACAGCTTTTAACAATTTCATTTATTTATTTATTTTTCTTTTTTTTTGCCAGAAACCTTCGCGGGAGTGTACTCAACAACTTCCCAAAGTTTCATGGCGATCGGATGAATGGTGTAGTAATGCATAAAGGACACACAGACATACTTTCGTTTTTATATATGTTGATTTATTTAAAGTTATTTTATAGTGTTAATTGTGTCTATTCATTTATATTTGATAGTTATTATTGGAACCATTACCATGCTAAACTAGAGACGATTGGCACACTTTTCAGATAGTTCTTTAAGAAATCGTGATGTGTTCTGTGACCTCGAGGCATTTTATGATCAAATCAGTTTCCTTCTCATTTGATTTTTGTATCCCATGCATACCGAATGGACACAATCGTGCTCTCAGATGGTGTGCAGTCATTGTATTGAATTTTTGTATCGACTTACCTTATTATTGAGTTGCAGATATCGAATGGACAGAATATTGACTGCCAGAATATCGTTGAACAGAATATCGAGTAATATCGACTAGGTAACTAATATCGAATTCCTTAATATCGAAGTTAGTAATATCGAAGTAAGTAATACCATTTGCAATAATATAGATGTTAATAATATCAAAATTTATTGTAATGTTATGTATTTTATTATGTATTTTATTTGTATGTGTTTTACATTTATTGTTATGTTTTTTATTGATTTTAAATATATGCATTAAATTGTTAGAATTTATTCATTTTTTTTAAAGGTAATTTTATGTTTAGTATTGTAGCGGGTTGTGGGTTTATAGGGGACTAGAGTGGAAAGTAATTCAATTATAGTAAATTAAATAATATTATTTTGTAAATTAATAAATATTTTAAAATACAATTTGATTTTAGTTCCGTAGTGGGTTGTGGGTTTATAGGGGAATAGGGTGGGAAGTAATTTAATTATAATAAATTGAATAATATTTTTTTGTAAATTAATTATTTTAATTTAATTCTTGTGTTTTTGTTCCCATATCAGGTTGTGGGTTTATAGAGGAATAGGGTGGGTAGTAATTCAATTTTAATTAATTATTTAATCAATTAATTAATATTGTAGTATTTAATAATGTGTATTGTTAATTGTGTTAATTAATTATTAATTAAATATAAATGTATTCATAATAATTAAAAAGAATTGGTAAGTGTGTTAATTGTGTTTAAACAGTTCATAATTAGTTATTAATTGGATATTAATTATTGATAGTTAAATTGTAAATATGTTAATTGTGGGTTTTTTTTAGGAGCGTGTTGAGAGTTGATAGGGTAATAGGGTGGGAATTAATATAATTTTATTTAATTATTAATTAATTAATTAAATAAAATGTTTGTATTAATAATTTATATTGCTATGTTTGTTAATTACGTATTTAAAAATGTATTCTAAATTGGTTAATGAATAATAATTTATTGGTAATTATGTTAATTATGTTAAAAAATATTAATTTGTCATTCAATTGATATTCATTGTTATTTGTGTATGTTTTTATGAGTGTGTTGAGGTTTGATAGGGGAGTAGGGTGGGAAGTAATTTAATGTGTATAACATTTTTTATATTTTTAATATACTATTTATTTAAAGTTATCTTATAGTGTTAATTGTGTGTATAAATGTATATTTGATAGTTATTAATGTTATTGGTAATTGTTATTAGTTTATGAATTAATTGATATTTAATTATGTTACTTTAATATTATTTTATAATATTGGTGATTATGTTTATAGGGTAATGTGGTGGGAGGGTAATGTTTTTTATTTAATTAAATAATTCATTGTTAATTTTTGTATATTATATTGTAGGAGTGTGTATACTAAATTATTCCCCTTCGCTATCCAACACTTTCCCTACTGTTGCACTCACTGGAGTGGGCATAGTAATTTTTACCTACCCGCTATCCAACTTTTTCCCTACTGTTGCACTCACTGGAGTGGGAATAGTAATTTTTATATACCCGCTATCCAACACTTTCCGTACTGTTGCACTCACTGGAGTGGGATAGTCATTTTTACATACCCGCTATCCAACATTTTCCCTACTGTTGCACTTGCTGGAATGGGAATAGTAATTTTTACCCACCCACTAGCCAACAATTTCCCTACTATTGCACTCGGTGGAGTGGGAATAGTAATTTTTACCCACCCGCTATCCAACATTTTCCCTACTGTTGCACTTGCTGGCATAGTCATTTTATACTCTACTCGAGCTCGGCGGAGAAGGGTAGGTCAAGAAGCCAGGACACAAGAGATTGGAGTTTTAACCCAGGAATTCATCCTTGATGTCTAATCCCGCCGACCCCTCTGGTGGCTGTTAGTTCTTAACTTAGAGGCATAGGACAAACCCCACAGAGGTAATACACACACCACTTTACACATGACACCAGCATGTTGTTGTTCACCTTTTTATAGGTCCTGATGAATCGCGGGTAACTTTTACCCATTGTGAGAAACATGTCGACCATCTTCACCCCTAGCCCCATCTAGGGTCACCTGACCTTACTCGTTGACACCTAGTGAGCTAGCCCCCTGTTTTTAATTGCAGCCAGGGGACCCCCAGAATAAAGTTAATTCCGGTACCCTTAGCTACATTTTAACATCCCATTCCACTACCACACACCATCCTGCCCACACACCCACACCTCACCATAAGGCTGTTGGAAAAAAGATCTCCGCCAAAGAGCCCCTCTTTGAGGTGAGCCCGTCGGGGATTGCACCGCCTCCCCGACGAGGAGCAACCGCCGATGATGAAGCATGACACCCTTATGGGTGTGTGAGGCAAATCCATCCAACAAAATGGATGCCCCAGGGTGTTACTCTTACACCTTTGGTCACGCCAGTTAGATTTTCCCTTAGTCACACATAGGAACAGTCCGGCAACTCCTTTTTGTTGTATACTCTACGCTATGCCACGTTTTCAGTATTGTAATATTATCTTTTTTTAAATGTTTTATTTTAATGTTTTAACTTATTATATATAATTTATTTTTAAATGTATATTATAGGTTTATTTATATATATATATATGTAGTTATATTTTAAGTTCTGTTTTTAACATTTTATTAATTAAAAATATTAATACTTTTTGACAATAGTAATTCAATATATATTTAGAACTTTTTTTTTTTTTTACATTTCATTTAGGGGTCGATTCCGATTCGGGAAAAATAGCCACCGTCCGAATCGTATCCGGAGCCCTCTCAGTACGAATCGTACACGTCCGTCCGAATCGCATAGTACGATCCGTATCTCGTCAATCCGTCCGAATCATCACGAAACGTCCGAATTGCAAGGGTGAAACCGTATGACAAGGTCCCTTCACAGTGAACCGTACAGTTCGTAAACATGTTGTACGACCCGACAAGTACGATCCGGACCGGGGTATATGGACGTTATTGTTACGGTCCACGTCAGGTAAGGGCGATTCGTACGGACAACCAAACAATCGCATACACACCGTACGGTGCATACACCCCATGATCACAGGGGTACGGTGCGTACCCCTGCAATCATGGGGTGTATGCACCGTACCCCATGATCGCAGGGTGTACGCACCGTACACCCCGCGATCATGGGGTACCTGATCGCGGGGGTACAGTGCGTACACCCCATGATCGCAGGTGTACGCACCGTACCCCTGCAGACATGGGGTGTATGCACCGTACCCGGGGGGGGGGGCGTTCCATACCTGTTTCGAGGCGAACTCTGCTTCTCCGGCCGTTTTGGGCTCCCGTAAAAAAAGCTCCTGCTCCTGGTATGAATCGTACTTCATCATACGTACGGGGACGCTGCAGGATACGATTCATACGAGAAAAAACGCTCTGTATGGCTTTTCCGAGTGGTTTCTCCCGATTCTGAATTGACCCCCTATTATTCATTAATTTTAACATTTTTTTATTAATTTTAAGTATGTTTTTACTTATTTATATTTATTATCTATTTATTGTTTGTATTACTTTTAAGACATTTAAAAAATTTGATTATTTTTTAAAACTATGGGGCATATTACCAACATAGTGTCGAAGAGAGGTTTTTGCCGCCTTGGCATTATGCCTCTCTTCGCCACTTCTGAGACGCTAGGCTGCACAATATTACCAAGGATATGGTGCAGCCTAGCGTTTCGCCCTGGATGGCGATACGTTTTAGAACTTCACGCCAGCGCAGGCAGAGAAGGTTTGTTTATGTACAGGAAAGTGTTCCTTCCTGCACATAAACAAAGCTTAAATGCCATTGTGTAACTTACATGTGTGCTGCTTCATAAAGCACACATGTAAGTTACAAATTGGCATTTTTAAAAACCTTGGCATTTTGCTTTTTTAAAAACCTTGGCATTTTGCTTTTTCCATGAGTGCTGCAAAAGACAGCACACATGGGAAAAGCAAAAACGAGGAGAAATTAAGCATTTCTCCTCGTTTCACCACCTTAAGAACAGGTCTTTCCTGTTCATAAATTCGGCGCTGCCACCTATTATCGCCTCTCTTGATAATAGGTAGCAGCGTCGAAGTGAATGGGTTTTGCGATTGAACGCCCAACGCAACACCCACTGCACACCTCCTTTCACGATGAATTTATCGTGAAAGGGGCCCTATTACCAAGGCAGCGATCAGTTAATTAACTTGACTTTAAGCCACGTTAATTGACTTAACGCTGCCTTGATATCGCCGCGTTATCAGCAGAAAGGTGCTGATGACGAGGCGATAAGGGGCTTGATAATATGCCCCTATATTATTAACATCGATATTTTGGATTCAATATTTTTGCACATACCTGTTTGTAGATAGGAAGTCTGTATTCTGATCCTCGATATTTTTACCTCGATATTTTGGTAGGTCGATATTCTTCACATCGATATTTTGTCAGCGATCCGCCTCCGCTCCAATCACTGATTGACTAAATCTTTGGTTTTGACCAGGTGTGGGTGAAATTATTATAGTGTCTGTGAAAATCTCAAAGTTTGTGGATTTTGTGTTTCCTGAAATACACAGTTTCACAAGTTTTGCAGGGAGCTCGGAAGTGAGAAAATAAGAAACACAAGATATAATTGAGATAACTAGGACAATTTCGATTGCCATATTTTGTAATTTATGTTTGGTCTGGCTGTGATTATATTAATCATAGCTATTTTAGCATTTATTTTGATGAACCCAGTAAATGCCACATGAACCATCCTTCTCGCCTGCCTTCCAGTAAACCTAGAGCAAATTAATTGGATATGTGTTGCCGTTCTGAAGGCAGATGCATTTGCAGGCTACAGTGCGGTTAAGGAGAAATTAAGTCATTTTAATGATGTGGAGCTATTAAGGATGTTATTTTTCCTTTTGATCGAATTACTTCTATTCCGGTAATGTAAAATAATGTATGCAAACAAGCATACTAATTTGGCTATCGCTTTGCAGAGGTATTGACCTTCAAGTTGACTCTTTCAGACCCGGTTGCAATTTTCAATAGACATTTCATAAGCAGGGCTTCCTGTTTTTTTCAAAGTTTAGTCCATTGGTAGATTTTAGTGAATGCAAAATGCATTTCAATAAGAAAATTGGAGTTTCCAAGGTAAACATTCAATCAGGTCACATCTCTTACGTTTTCGATGTGAAAAGGCTCGTTTCACTTCATTGTGTCATCATGTCTTACTAAAGGTCAGTTTCTGACGACAGTGAATTAAAAAATAAATACAGTTAGCTAGTCAGATAACGGTAATATGAAAACTATCCACCTGGGTTTGTAATCTATTAAAGAACATGCATGGAAAACAGAGAACATGATAAAATCGACTTCATTTGAATGATAAGAAGATACAATTACATAAGAGTATGTAGCACCAGTGCTTTGCTCTGTTTGTAAATGTTGGAATAAATGTATTAAACATGGCTACATTGCACAGTCATATGTTATATTCGGTGCTTAAGCAGCAGAAGTTCAGTCCAAGTAAGGAAAGATAAATAGGGTCTGTATCACGATGCCTTTTTGTGCCATTCACCAGCTCGGAAGGGGTCAGAGAGCTTCTTTGTTGGTGTCTTCAGCACATGCATTAACTTGAAAATTCATCGAGGCAGTGCATGTTTTGCTGAAAGGAGAGCTCAGAAACACATAGAGGCGCTAACTAACCTGTGTTTCCAAGCTCTCCTGCTTGCAACACATGAATTAACTGACAATTTATTAAAAAAGAATCGCAGGCCCCTTCACTGCCAGCCCAACAGAGAAGACAGCTTCATGATAGGGCCCAGGGGCCTAATTTATGAAAAGTGACGCATCGCTGCGTGAAAACAGAGATGCGTCACTTTTCACTGCGCACTCCTTGCGACATTCCTGATGCGTCATAGTTAATGTATGACGCATCATGTCGCAACGAGTTACAGATACATCAGTATTTCTGACATATCTGTAAGCGCAAAAGTGACGCATTGCTGGAGTGTGTCACAAAAGTGACGCAACTCCAGCAATGCGTCCTTTCACATGGGGAAAGCCCCATGTGAAAGGGCTTGCGTCAGTCTTACGCCTGCTGTGAGCCAGGCGCAAGATTTTGATGCAACAGCGTCCTAAAAGTGACGCAGTGAAATCTCATAGATTTCACTGCGTCACTATTACGAGGCTTTTTGCGGGGGAACGCCCCCTCTGCATATATTATACGTGACGCAGGTATAATGTGGCGCAGGGGTTTAAAAAGTGACGCATCCACCTAGATGCGTCACTTTTTAAATATGGCGCAACAGGGTGTATTTTTTACACCGCTGGTGCGTCACAAAAAGTGACTCACCGGCGGCGCAAAACTGACGCAAGGCATTCATAAATAATGCCCCAGGTGTTGAATCATTGCACAACCACAATAAGTGTTACATCGGGCACCATCAGTGTTTGAGTTTAAGTCACAGAGACATGTGCCACACATTATCAGCCATTACCAGTGGGGAAACTAAAAAGCACGTAATAAAAGCCACCCCCAACCACGGGGTAATGCTATTGTCTGTGGGTCAGTTTATCCACCCAATCTAACTTATGCACCTCTAACCAAGTTGAGGGTCTTTAAATTGTGGGGGCATATTATCAATACATGCGATACAATTATCTCCGTTTTAGCGGCAGAAAACTGCAGCTAAAACGGCGATAATGGGCTTGATAATTTGCTCCATGGAATTCCAATTGAAGCCCATGTTAGATGTCCTTCACATTTAACATGGGATTCAATTGGAATTCCACAGAGCATATTATCAAGCCCATTACCGCTGTTTTAGCGGCAGATTTCTGCCGCTAAAACGGCGATAATTGTATCGCCTGTCTTGATAATATGCCCTGTGGTCTTTAATAATTGGAGTGAATGGTGGATTTTCTCAAGCATGAATGATTTGCTTTACTCATGCCATTCTGAGGATTACCCAATTCTAACCCCTCCATGGTGGCTCACTAAACATTTTTGATTAGCTCTATTTCCTACCGTTAGTAGTAAGTTAAGGCAGTGTTTTGTGCAAAGATCTTTTACCACCTTATTATGAATGCACGTCTGGAGGTGGTAATGCATGAAGAAAATGTGAATGGTTGGTGTGTGACATTTTGTTGCAATGAGGATGTGTTTTGCTTTTCTTTGTGTTGCTTTGTTTTTATGTTATGCCATGTGTAACGTAATGATGTGCTCTAAAGTAGTTGCTGTGTTGCATTCTGTTTCCTACAGCAGGTCTTGGGTCCAAAATTACCAGGTGCAGTAAGCTCGAGACACAATCGTCCCCACCAAAAGCAAGCGGGATACATTCTACAGTTAATGGCCCACTAATGGCGAAAAAAGGGAAAATGGTTTAATAAATCTCCAGCCATGATGTTATTCCCCATTCCAGACCAAAAACATAACTGCACATTAATGATTGGAAGATGGCACACTTCTCAAATCTCTCCATGCAGATATCTTTCTGGGGTGACCAGTCATTCTACCACAAGAAACAGTAGGGCAGGCTCTACGTCTCCTCCTGGGAACTAACTACACCTTCTGAAAAAGTAGCCACCATTGCAGAGTGCCATGTACGAGTTCCATTTCTGTGGCAAAAGGAATCTCCCTTATTCTGACCTGACTGATGAAGTTAAAAAAATAATTTGTCCTTCTTAAAGGGCTTCTTTCCCCCTTGGTCCCACCTTCTTGCTTCGCCGAAGTGGGAGGGATGGGACTATTTAGTATGTCAGAAGGGTTGCGTAGCAGAATATCGAGATAAACAATATAGTGGAACCAGAATATTATCTAAAAAATATTGTCTGCAAATACATATGTTTTTTGCATACTTTGAATATAAATTACCACAATATTGTGTCAACAATGGATTTTAACCAAACTTCATCAAGAAAGGTAAGAATACTGAAATGTTAACATAGCATTATATGTAATTTACTTAAAATATTAAAATACAAACTAATAATAAATAAATATATTAACAATAACCTAAAATCAAGAATCAACAAACATATACATATTAAAAAAATACAAATGTTCTTTTCAAAAACATATTTAAACAATTTGAAAGTAACTTAAAGATTAAAATGAACAAACATATATTACTAATAAAATATATCTCTAATAAATAAAACATAACGTGATTATCAAAATGACATACTTAAAAAATATAAATGTAAAAACAAATTAAAATACTAACAACAATTTAAATTAAACAACACCAGGGTTTCTCCCCAAGTTTGGATCAATCATTTTACATCCATATTTAATCACAAAAAAAGAAAGAAGTTCTTTATTTACTAATGTGTTTTTAATACCAAAAGATAGGGTTATCTTCACATTAAATGTAAGCTTCGGCGGAGCTTACGGAACTCGGCAAAGTGCAAGAAAAATTCTGCCATGCTACATGGAGCTACGCGAACAGCAGAGCTCATTAGATAAATGCTGTGCGTGGTGCTTTTCAGAGCCAGGTGCTTGTGAACACTGTTCAATCATCACGAACAGCACAATGCACAGTGCAAGCTGGTGCTGCTTCCTTTCTGCCACTCGAGTACATTTTTACTCGAGCAGCAGCTTTCTCAACGAGAACGTACGGTTTCTCAACGCGAGCGGTGGTGAGCATTCATGACCACTCGCAATAAGTAATCTCAGTAGGTGGTTGATTTTCTATGCTCGCGCTCACCAACTTGATGTTGACAATCGCGAATGAGGAAAAATCTCTCCAGGAGGTGGATTTTCTGCGAAGTGGAGTTTTTGGGAAGTTTGCGGGATCCACGTAACATGGAGTAGCTCACCACCTAGACTTTATTGAATGAAGCTATCTCAGCCTAGGATAATCAATCATTCAATCACTACATTTGTAAGCGCACAACTCACCTGTGAGGATCTCAAGGCACTGGGGGTGGGCGGGAGAGCTGCTACTGCTTGAACAGCCAGGTCTTGAGGTGTCTTCTAAAGGGCAACAAGTCCTGGGTCTGTCGTAAGCAGATGGTGCGGGTGATCCAGGTTTTCGCAGCGAGGTGGGAGAACGATCTGCCACCAGCAGTCACTCGACAGATATGGGGGATGGTGGCAAGGACGAGATCAACAGAGCAAAGATGGCGGTTTGAGGTGTAGAAGGTGAGTCGTTCTTTGAGGTATGCTGGTCCAGTGTTGTGGAGAGCTTTGCGAGATTGGGTGAGGAGCTTGGAGGTGATCCTCTCATTGACAGGGAGTCAGTGAAGGTCTTTCAGATGGGCTGCGATGTGGCTGTGGTGGGGGATATCAAGAATGAGGTGTGCAGAGGCATTCTGTATGTGTTGTAGTCGTTTCTGGAGTTTGGCTGATGTTCCTGCATAGAGAGCGTTGCCATATTCCAGTCTGCTGCTGACAAGGGCCTGGGTGACTATCCATCTGGTACTGGTGGGGATCCATCTGTAGATCTTGCAGAGCATGCAGAGGGTGTTGTTGCAGGAGGAGGAACAGCATTCACTTGCTCCGTCATTGACAATGCGGAGTCCAGGATGACTCCCTGGTTTCAACTTGTCCATTCAAATGTATGTGTTAGCCTGCCCCGCCCACGTGGAATGCGTGCTCTGCCATTGCGATGCCAGTGAGTGATGATTTTCAAATGATGCACCGTCTTGGTAGTGCGCACATGCGGTTTGCGGGGTGTGACCGTGATGGTCCTTGTCAACTCAGCAAATGTAATGCTCTATTCTGGCTGGACAGACAGAGGTTGCAGGACCTTGTAGACCAATTGTCACCTCATCTGCAGCCACGCAGGACATATCCAGGAGCAATTACACCCACAGCAAAGGGGATGGTGGCACTTCACTTCTTTGCAACTTGCACTTTCCAGTGCACAGTTGGACATGCCGGGGGGATGTCCCAATCCATGTTCAGCATGGTACTGCAGGATGTGCTGGATGCCATGATGTCTTACAAGGATGATTACATCCATTTCCCACGTCCGGCAGAGCTGGCTGCAGTGAAGGGTGACTTCTATGCCCTGGCCCAGATCCCACACGTAGTGGGTGTCATTGATGGGACACATATTGGTCTGATTCCCCAGGCACGTGAAGCTGTCTATCGTAATAGGAAGCACTACCACTCTATAAATTTGCAAGTGGTGTGCCTGGCTGACAACATCATCTCTCATTTGTGTGCAAGATTTCCAGGGTCCGCACATGACTCCCACATCCTGCGGATCAGCATTGTCCCCCAACTGATGGCTAATTTGCGTCAAGAATGTGCGTGGCTTGTAGGTGAGTGTGCTGTGATGACTACTGTGTTGTATGTGTGCCATGCTGTTACCACCAATCCTGGTAATGATGTATGTGTCTGTCATCCCCCCACCTAGGCGACTCTGCGTACCCAAACCGACCATGGCTCCTGAGCCCCATACGGTATCCAACTACCCCAGGAGAAATGCGCTACAATGAGTCCCATGGGAGGACACGTCGGGTGGTGGAATGTACATTTGGACTGCTGAAGTCTAGGTTTCGCTGCCTTGATAAAACCAAAGGGGCCATGCTATACTCACCCGGCAAAGTATGCAAAATCGTGGTTGCCTGCTGCATGCTCCACAACCTGGCCTTACGCAATAACATTGCACTGATCATGGACCCTGCAGACCAACAGGTTGCTCCGCCTCCCATACCACCCATGTCCAGTGATGAGGATAGTGGGTAGGAAGAAGGTGTAGACCAGAGGCGTCAGCTCATTGCTCGCTACTTTACTTGAATGTGAGTAACTACCTCTTTTACTGGTGTTCAAAGCATGATGTATGTTCGCTGGTGATGTGTGGATGTGGTGTGTGGATGGTGCATGTTCTGGTATGTTCTGTTTGCAAATGGGTGTGGGAGATGGTGTACATCCAATGCTCCCTGATGTGTGTCCTGTGATCCGCTTAATTTGTGATGAGTATGGTTTGTGGGATGTTGCTGTATGGTGTGGTGTGATGGTTGTGATTCAGTTTCCTGACCTGTGCTTGTTGTTCTCTCATTATCCCTAGGTCACTCCCACAGAGACATGATTGTCAAGTACATTGATACCTGTACCTGGTAATGACAAGTACTAAGACGAACCTTTGATTGAAACATGGAGGTCACACAGCATTGAGTGTTTACGTGGAGTTTATTTACAGGGTGTGGATTACTGTTTACGCATATTTACAAATAGGTGTTGGTGGGGAAGTTAGAGTTGAAGGTCATGTCGGATGAAAACACCGTGGGGACAACACATTGTGTGATGTACACCTAGTCCAACAGACGTGTGCCAATGGCATTGTGGTGCAAGATAGTTCGTAGAGTGAATGCCAGGCTCAAGGAAGGGTGAAGTCAGTGGCGGCCTCTCTTTGAGCGAGTGGATGGTGCATTGCCACTGCTGTGAGCTGGATCCAGCCTCGGACGGCCCCTCCGTCTTGGAGCCGGAGCGGTGCCAGCTGTGGGGGCAGGTTGTTCTGGGACAACCTCCCTGTCAGTGGCCTCAGGTGATGGTGGCGGTGGTGTTGGTGCCCTGTCCCGCTGGCCACTTGGGGAAGGGGGGAGGTGGTGTTGGTGCCCTGTCCTGCTGGACACTTGGGGGAGGGGGAGGTGGTGTTTGTGCCCTGTCCCACTGGATACTTGGGGGAGGGGGAGGTGGTGTTGGTGCCCTATCCCGCTGGCCACTTAGGGGAGAGGGAGTTGGTGTGGTGCCGGATAACCACTCCCTCAGTGAGCGGGACATTGGTGCATACTCTCTTGTTTAGAGGACGCACCCTACCCAAATAAACGGACCCGCTCACCGGCAAATTGGATGGAGCCTGGACCCCCAGCGCCTTGAGACCCTCTGGGTGAGTAGTGCGCTATATACATGCTTTGATTGATTGATTGATTGATTGATACTTTTATTCAATTTTTAACAACCCGACCAGACCCATAAATAAAGGGATACCAGGGGTCTGATTGAGGTATTTTATATATACCCCTTTTGCCTTCATTATCATAAGAGCTTCCCAACACTGTGGTTGAGCCCACCCCGACCTGTAGGAGTCGGGGTGACCCAATGATGAAGCATGACACTACTAGGGTGTGTGAGGGTAACTAAAAACAACTAGTGTTGCCCCCCTCCATACATATGGATATGGTTAGCATATCAAACACATCCTTAGTTGAATAGTGGTTTATCCCTCCTTATACATAGGTCCCCTTCTCTTCCTATGAGCGCAACCTACATTGAACTTTCTAGTCCTTTAGTAGGGTGCTTTTGGAGTATTTTTTGTTGTACAGTTGTATTGCCGGACCAATCCCCCCCACCCTCACCCTCCCTGTCGACGTGGGGGCCTTTTGGGAGTTGCAGTGCTGGACCCACACCCTCCCCACCCTCCCTGTGAACATGGGGGCCTGTTGGGAGTTGTAGTGCTGGACCTACCCCCACCCTCCCCTACCCTGCCCCACCCTCCCTGTGAACATGGGGGCCTGTTGGGAGTTGTAGTGCTGGAACCACACCCTCCCCCACCCACCACCATCCTCCCTGTGAACATGGGGGCTTGTTGGGAGTTGTAATGCTGGACGTACCCCCCCCACCCCAACCCCACCCTCCCTGTAGACACGGGGGCCTGTTGGGAGTTGTAGTGCTGGACCCACACCCTCCCCCACCCTCCCTGTGAACATGGGGGCCTGTTGGGAGCTGTAGTGCTGGACCTACTCCCACCCTCCCTGTGAACATGGGGGCCTGTTGGGAGTTGTAGTGCTGGACCAACCCCCGCACCCTCTCCCACCCTGCCCCACCCTCCCAGTGAACATGGGGGCCTGTTGGGAGTTGTAGTGCTGGACCTACCCCCCACCCTCCCCTACCCTGCCCCACCCTCCCTGTGAACATGGGGGCCTGTTGGGAGTTGTAGTGCTGGAACCACACCCTTCCCCACCCACCACCATCCTCCCTGTGAACATGGGGGCTTGTTGGGAGTTGTAATGCTGGATGTACCCCCCACACACCAACCCCACCCTCCCTGTAGACATGGGGGCCTGTTGGGAGTTGTAGTGCTGGACCCACACCCTCCCCCACCCTCCCTGTGAACATGGGGGCCTGTTGGGAGTTGTAGTGCTGGACCTACTCCCACCCTCCCTGTGAACATGGGGGCCTGTTGGGAATTGTAGTGCTGGACCAACCCCCCCCCCCCACCCTCTCCCACCCTGCCCCACCTTCCCTGTGAACATGGGGGCCTGTTGGGAGTTGTAGTGCTGGACCAATCCCCCCCACTCCCACCCTCCCTGTAGACATGGGGGCCTGTTGGGAGTTGTAGTGCTGAAACTACCGCCCACCCTCCCCCACCCACCCCTACCCTCCTTGTAGACATGTGGGCCTGTTGGGAGTTGGAGTACTGTGTGATAGTGGTCATTAGTTTGTACTTACCAGCCTCAAGTCCCTCTTCTATTCCTTCCAGGCTCTCAGGGTGCAGTATGCCCAGCACCTTCTCCTCCCATTCGGCAAATGGTATGGGCTCCAGGGGAGTGCTGCCGCCAGTGTGATGTGCCCGCAGGGGGTTCTTGGCCCTGATGCCTTTCACCCTTGCCTTGAGGTCATGCCACCGCCTCTGGATCTCGTGTTTGGTGTGTGGCATGGTCCCTGAAGAGTTCACTCTGGTCACTATGCTGTTCCACATGTTGGTTTTGGTTGCCAAGGTGGTCTGCTGGACTAGGTTGCCGAATAGATGTGGTTTGACATGGATGATGTCATCCACCATGACCTTCAACTCAGTGTCTGTGATCTTGGGGTTTTTGTTGGGTGTCATGGTGTGTGATGTTGTGCAAGGTGTGGGTGGTGTGGGGTGGGGTGTGCAGGTGTGTGGTATGTAGGGATGGTGTTGTCAAGTCAAGTCAAGTCATAAAATTTGTATAGCGCACTACATACCCAGAGGGTTTCAAGGCGCTTAGGAAGGGGAAGAGGATTATTTGTCAAATATCCACGTTTTAAGCTGCTTTCTGAACACTAGGTGATTCTGGGTGAGGCGAAGGTAGGCGGGGAGTGAGTTCCATGTTTTGGCAGCCAGGTATGAAAAGGATCTGCCTCCCATGGTGGTCTTGTTGATGCGAGGTACAGTGGCTTGGCTTGGCTGGAAGAGCGAAGTTGGCGGGAGGGGGTGTAGAAGGACAGTCGAGAGTTGAGCCAGTCTGGTCCGATGTCGTAGAGTGATTTGTGTGCGTGGGTAAGCAGTCGGAAAGTGATCCTCTTATTGACGGGTAGCCAGTGGAGGTCTTTAAGGTGACCAGAGATGTGTTCGTTGCGTGGGATGTCTAATATGAGCCTGGCTGAGGCGTTTTGGATTCGTTGTAGTTTCTTCTGGAGTTTAGCGGTGGTACCTGCGTAGAGGGTGTTTCCGTAGTCCAGTCGGCTCGTGACTAGAGCGTGGGTGACTGTTTTCCTTGTTTCGGAGGGGATCCAGCGAAATGTTTTTCTGAGCATGCGAAGAATGTTAAAGCAGGAAGAGGATACGGCGTTGACTTGTCTGTTCATTGAGAGTGAAGAATCCAGGATGACGCCAAGGTTCCGTGCGTGGTCTGTCGGGATGGGTGCTTTTCCGAGGGCTACCGGCCACCAGGAGTCGTCCCATGCAGAGGGGGATGTACCTAAGATGAGGACTTCTGTTTTGTCTGAGTTCAGTTTCAGACGGCTTTGTTTCATCCATTCGGCGACTTCTTTCATTCCTTCGTGTAGGTTAGTTTTGGCGGTGCTGGGGTCCTTGGTGAGAGAAAGGATCAGTTGAGTGTCGTCCGCGTAAGAGATGATGTTGAGGTTGTGTTGGCGGGCGATGGCCGCGAGGGGGCTCATGTATACGTTGAAGAGGGTGGGACTGAGTGAGGATCCTTGAGGTACGCCGCAGATGATTTCAGAGGCCTCGGACTTGAATGGTGGGAGGCGGACTCTCTGGGTTCTTCCGGTTAGGAACGAGGTGATCCATTCCAGTGCTTTTCCTTGGATTCCGATGTTTCTGAGGCGTTGTAAAAGGGTGCTGTGGCAGACTGTGTCGAATGCTGCAGAGAGGTCGAGGAGGGCGACTGTGTCTCCATTGTCCAGTAGAGTTCGAATGTCGTCTGTTGCTGCGATGAGGGCGGTCTCAGTGCTGTGTTTTGCTCGGAAGCCAGATTGTGAGGGGTCGAGTGATTTGTTGGCTTCGAGGAAGGCGGCGAGCTGGTTGTTGACGGCTTTCTCGATGACTTTGGCCGGAAATGGAAGAAGCGAGATGGGGCGGTAGTTTTTGAGTTTGGTGGGGTCTGCTGTTGGTTTTTTCAGAAGGGCGGTGAGTTCAGCGTGTTTCCAGTCTTCTGGGAAGGTGGCGGAGTTGAAGGAGCAGTTGATGACGTCTCGGAGGTGCGGAGCTATGACGGAGTCTGCTTTGTTGAAGATGTGGTGAGGGCATGGGTCTGTGGGGGATCCAGAGTGGATGGAATTCATCAGGCGGATGGTGTCCTCAGTGGAGATTGGGTTCCAGGCGTTAAGGGTGTTTACGGGGGGAAGATGGTCAGCAGATGGTAGGGTGGGTTGGCTTCCGGGTTGGTTGTCAAAGCTGTTGTGGATGTCAGCAATCTTGTTGTGGAAAAAAGAGGCTAGGGAGTCGCAGAGGGTTTGAGAGGGGGTGATGTCGTTGGAGTTGGCCGAGGGGTTGGAAAATTCCTTGACGATGTTGAAAAGTTCCTTGCTGTTGTGGGCGTTGTTGTCAAGTCGATCCTTGAATGCTGTTTTCTTGGCTTTTCGGATCAGTTGGTGGTGAGTACGGGTGGCGCTTTTGAAGGCGTCCTTGTTGCTGGTGGATGGGTCTTTTTTCCAGACCTTTTCAAGGGAGCGGCACAGTTTCTTGGACTTTTTGAGATCATCGTTGAACCATGAGGCCTTCTTGTTGCCAAGTGTGTGTTGACGTTTTTTCAGTGGTGCTAAGGTGTCGGCGGTGTTGGATAACCAAAGGGTGAGGTTGGAGGCGGCTTCGTTGGCATTAGAAGAGAGGGCTGGGGAGGTTCGAAGGAGCGATGTGGAGATCTGATCCGTGGTGATTTTGTTCCAGTTTCTTTGTAGAGTTGGTTGGAGGTGGATGATGGGTTTCGGCTTGTTGTAGGTGAAGTGAACGCAGCTGTGGTCAGTCCAGAGGAGATCCGTAGTGTGGCTGAAGGAGACATGGTTGCTGGAGGTGAAGATGGGGTCAAGTGTGTCACCTGCGATGTGGGTGGGGGAAGAGACCAGTTGTTTAAGTCCGAGGTTGGCGAGGTTGTCTAAGAGGGTGGCGGTGTTGCGGTCGTTGATCTTTTCAAGGTGGAAGTTGAGGTCTCCCAGAAGGATGTAGTCTTTGGAGGGGAGCGCGTGTGGGGTGATGAAGTCCGTGATGTCTTCACTGAATTTTGCGCGGGGTCCTGGTGGTCTGTAGAGGAGGGTGCCTCTAAGAGTTGTATTGGGGTCGATGTGGATCTGGAAGTGAAGGTGTTCGGAGTTAGCGAGGTTGGCGTCGGAGCTGGTGGAGATGCGGATGGATTTCTTATGGACGATAGCGATTCCTCCTCCTGTATGGTCGGTGCGGTCCTTGCGTGTGATCTTATAGTCAACAGGGATAGCGATGGCGATGTCAGGGGCGGAGGAAGCGTTCATCCATGTTTCCGTTAGGAAGGCGACGTCAGGAGAGATGGTGTCTAGTAGGTTCCAAAGGTCAATGGCGTGCCTGTGGACCGAGCGGGTGTTGAGAAGGATGCATTGTAGGTGGTTGGGGTCGGGAATCTGTGGTGTGGTCGTAGCGGAGATGTTGTCGGTGCCGCTAAATTTGCAGGAGAGGCAGGAGAACGGTCCATGGGTGCGTCCAGGAGCGGCTTGGACGCAGTTGGGGGCGCGACCTGGGTTGAGGGCTAGGAGGGTGGTGGCATCGTAGGTAATGCGGGGGGGCTGGGCAGCGCGAGGGGCAGGGGGTCTGGCGCTGGGCGCGGTCCAGGCGCGGACGGGCGTAGACGGGCTTACCTTTGGCGCACATTCGGCGCGGGTTGGGCGCGGACGCTGCGCGTGAACGCTGCGCGCGGGAGCTACTGTCATATATGGATAGTGGAGGGGGAGGGGCGAGGGCGTCACAGCTGGGAGGCGGGGCGGGCACACGAGGACAACAACAAACAAAATGGAGGCGGAGGGGGGGGCACAGCGTAGCGCTACAGTCTAACGCGCTAACAGGAATGAAAACACTGTGGAAATGATCAATGAAGCGCTAATTAATCAAAGCGGCAATATTCTACACAGCAGATAAATTAAATTACACAATAAGAGCAGTTCAGGCAAGTCAGCGCTACAGAATCGTTAATACTGCAGGCGGAGTGACACAAAGCAGTTCAGACAGGCAGCGCTAATAAATAATTAATACAGCAGGCGATATGCAAGCAAATGAAAGGCGCTTTTTAAACTCAAAGCTTCAATGCAGCGCGTTAAAACCAGATGCCTGCGAGAGACACTGGGAGCGACCACTCAGCTTGTAGGCGAGGAGTGAGTCACGAAGCACGTAGGGAGTGGAGCGCACTTTCTACTCTGTGGGGGGGCGTCACAGCTGGGAGGCGGGGCGGGCACACGAGGACAACAACAAACAAAATGGAGGCGGAGGGGGGGCACAGCGTAGCGCTACAGTCTAACGCGCTAACAGGAATGAAAACACTGTGGAAATGATCAATGAAGCGCTAATTAATCAAAGCAGCAATATTCTACACAGCAGATAAATTAAATTACACAATAAGAGCAGTTCAGGCAAGTCAGCGCTACGGAATCGTTAATACTGCAGGCGGAGTGACACAAAGCAGTTCAGACAGGCAGCGCTAATAAATAATTAATACAGCAGGCGATATGCAAGCAAATGAAAGGCGCTTTTTAAACTCAAAGCTTCAATGCAGCGCGTTAAAACCAGATGCCTGCGAGAGACACTGGGAGCGACCACTCAGCTTGTAGGCGAGGAGCGAGTCACGAAGCACGTAGGGAGTGGAGCGCACTTTCTATTGTTGTGGGGGTTTGTGTGGTGGGTGTGCTGGTGTGCAGGTTGTATGTGTGTGTGTGTGTGTGTCTGCTGTTTGTGGTATTCTGCCTCTTTCTTCCAGCTGTGCTGTGATGCAAAGGATTGTGGTAATGGGAGGGATTCCTTTTATACTCTGTGTGGTGCTTGTGTCCCAATGGTTGTTGTCAGTCAGGTGTTCTGTGGGTGTGGTGACTTGGGTGCTCCTGTTTGTGTTGGGGGGGACTTGGGGCGTGTAGTTGTTGGTGGTGGGTGTTTCAGGTGGGTGGGTGTCCTGTTTGGTGTGTTTTCTATTTTCTTCCGTCCGCCATTTTAGAATCGGTTTGACAGCAGGGGTGATGTTTGTTTGGTCCTTTCGCAATCATGCTCTGTTTTCCGATGATTCCGCGGCGTTCCTGGGAGCTGGTGAGTTCCGTAAGAATTGGGGGGTTATCCTAATCGTGCGGCCGGACCCTCCGCAGGTCGTGTTGCGGTTGGCCCTGTTTCCGCTGTGTTTGCGTCTGCGGCGGCGGGAATTTATGTTGTACCGTCCACCTGTGGTGGACTTTCATGTGATCCGTCCACCGCGGTCGGTGTTTGATTTGATCCGTCCACCGCAGTCAGTGTTTGCTGTCAATTATATCCTAATCGCTACCGCTGATTATCCGCGGAGCGGTTGGGAGTATTTTTCCCACGACCATGGCGGATGGAACACGTTTCCCTCCGCCATCCTAATCGACCCCTAAGTTCCTTGTATTGTACTTTTACCTCTGACCTCATAAATTGTCCAGAGGGGTTGTGTTTAGAATAAATACATATATATTTGATATATACCTTGTGTGGTGTGCTTTCATTTGATCTTTCACGAGATTATAACTGGTAAAACAACTTGCTTGACTCGCCTCTAAGTCTTAGCATGAAGGGTGCTCTCCACAGCTACCAATAGGATAGCTTTCTATAAGGTTGACTTTACAACCTACCATCAATAAGGGTTGATTGGACTGGTGCAAGGTGCCCACTAGAATAGTGGACAACATATGCCATTCCAACTTCTCATATTGGTGTGCAGCGTTTGGGATTACAGCTTGCATTGTTTTACCAGTTAATCTTGAGAAGATCATTTGAAAAATCACATTAAGGTACCAGTAGATACATATAAATCAAGCCTAAGTTCTACTGAACTTAGAAGTTGTAGGTGTTAAGGGCTTAGAACACCCTGACTACAACTACTAGAGAGGTTTAGTAGGAAACCAAGTAGTGTAGGTAGGTGCACGCACCACACCTCACTATTTGTGGCTTTAAGGGCAAGAGCTAGTGTATCTTGGCCAGATGTCAGCCGGGGCAGACATATAAATATGACACTTTCACCTTTCAAGAGTTAAGGGGTCTGTGTGCCATAAGAAAATAAAAGCAAGGACAAAGTCCCACCACCCAACACCTGATAGAAATATTAGTGTTAGATAAGATCAGCATCAGATCCTGATAGACTAGGTAATGGGGATGGGGTGCAACCATCAGAAGAAGAGGATCATAGTGGGGTGCCCCACCAGACCTCTGATGATGATGATGATGATGAGGCAGATCAGGGTGATGTCAGTAGACTCAACCTGGGGAATCCAAGTCTACTTGGAGATGAAGAAGGCCAAAATGGACCTCCCTCCATCCCCCCACGTAGAAATGGTGGTGTGCCTAGAAGGGAAAGATCACCTTCAGTGGAATCTGACCATTTTGGTACATCTCTAGGGTCCTCTGCCTCTGCTCATAGGAGGAGAACTTCTCCTGAGAAGAAGGAGCATGAAGCTAGGATGAGAGAAGCTCAGCTTAGGATAGGGAGACAAGAAGTAGACTTAGAAAAAGAGACCCTAGCTTTGGAGAGAGAGAGAAAAAAAGAATGGGGCTAGAGCCCCAAGGTGGCAGCAATATCCCTAGTGGTTGGGATAGGTCTTATGACCATAGAAACCTAAGAAAGATTGTCCCTCCCTATCAGACTGGGGATGACATCCACAAATGGATAACTGCACCGGAAAGGGCATGCAAAGTGCAGCAGGTACCACCAGGGCACTGGGCAGCAATCTTGTGGCTTTCCTTAGCAGACAAAGGTAGAGATAAGCTCCTAACTGTAAGAAAAGAGGATACTGCCAATTACCCTGTCCCGAAGAGTGCTCTGACAGATGGGTTTGGCCTAACCACTGAACAGTATAGGTTGCAGTTCAGAGATATCCAGAAGACACAGACTCAGGACTGAACTGACTTTGTAGATTATGATACTAAGGCTCTGGAGGGCTGGTTTCTAGCCAGTAAAGTGTGTGACTATACAGGATTGTATAATCTAATCATGAGAGAACAGATTCTTAATAACTGTCAGAACCAGTTGTTGCATCAGCATTTGGTTGACTCTGATCTGACCTCTCCCCAAGAATTGGGAAAGAAGGCATAGAAATGGGTCCAAACCAGGGTGAAGCAGAAGGTACAGAACCAAGGTGGTGACCAAAAAAAGCAAGACCAAAAGGGTGGGGAGAAAGGTAAAGACCAGAAGTCTTCACAAAGTCCCCAAAAGCTTCTAAGGGTGGGGGTCCCCAATCTAAGAAGAAAGAAGGCCAAAGAAAACCATGGTGCAAACTTTGTAAGGTTAATAATCACTGGACTAGTGATTGTACCAAAACAGAGACAGCTCCAGCCACCATAGCCCCTAAGGCAACTGTCCCCCCTAGTTCAGCTCCAAGTGGTGGTTATCAACAGAAGGATGTTGTAGGATTAAACCTGGGAACTGATATGGACGCTGGCCTAGTCAGAGTGCCAACTCAGCTGTTTTGATCTGTGGTGGAGGTATGGCTATGACCTCCTCTGTGACTCCCAGTAACCTAGGCAAGTACAGACAAACTCCTTTAATCAATGAGAAAAAGGCTCAGGCCTACAGGGACACAGGTGCCAGTGTCACAATGGAGATACCAGACTTTGTGGACCCTAGACAAGTCATACTTGGTGAAACTTACCAAGTGATTAATTCCAGCAATGTCAGTACTACCCATAGTATGGCAGTTGTTAATTTCTCCTGGGGAGGGATAACTTGCCTTAAGAAGGTTGTGATTAGTGCAGACCTCCCTGTAGAATGTTTGGTTGGCAATGCTCTAGAGACTTCAGCCTGGTCTGAAGTGGAGTTTAGGACACATGCAGAAATGTTATAAATCTCAGCACATGTTTTTGCAGTGACTAGGTGACAGGTCAAAAAGTCTAACACTGGACAGGGACTGGATTCTGAAATAATGGACCAGTTGCCTACCAAGAAAAGGAACAGTAGGGTTAGGGCAGTGTCTTCCCCTCTGACTCTGAGTGAGGATCAGCCTTCTGAGGAAGCTGATTATGAGCCTGAAGAAGGAACTGTCCCAGAGGAGCTTGAACCTGATCAGGATGAGTTATTAGGGACAGGGGTCCCTTCCACGGCAGATCTGAGTCAGGCGGAGTTGGACTGCCCTTTTCTTGAACCCCTCAGACAGCAAGCTGCTGCTGAGGCTGCTGGGAATGCTAGTGGCACCCATAAAGTATATTGAGATGAAGGGCTCCTGTATTCAGAGAGTAGAGACATCAGCCCTGGTGCTTCCAGGAGGTTGGTCATACCTTTGGCATTCAGGGGATTCCTTTTGCCACTAGCCCTTAGCAGGACACCTGGATCAGAACAAGACTTGGGACAGAATTGTACCTCACTTTCACTGGCCCCACATGTCTGAAGACACCAAGGAGTTTTGTCACTCCTGTGTCACCTGCCAAGCCAGTGGCAAATCAGGTGGCACCACAAAGTCCCCCCTAATACCACTACCTGTGGTGGAGGTTCCCTTTGAATGTGTAGAGATTGACATTGTTGGACCAATGGATCCCCAAAGTACATCTGGCACAGGTTTATCCTGGTGATAGTGGATCATGCCACCAGGTACCCATAGCCAATTCCCCTTAGGACCACTACAGCACCTGTTGTGGCAAGAGCCCTCTTGGGAGTTTTCTCAAGAGTTGGTTTCCCTAAGGAGGTAGTATCTGATAGAGGTGCAATCGTTATGTCTAGTTACTTAACTGCAATGTGGAAGGAGTGTGGAGTGAACTACAAGTTCACCACGCCCTATCGTCCACAATGCAACTAGTTGAAAGATTTAACAAGACCTTAAAGAGTATGATTACGGGACTCCCAGAAAAGCTCAGGCAGAGATGGGTTATCCTGCTACCCTGCCTTTTGTTTGCATACAGGGAGGTTCCACAGAAAGGGGTTGGCTACAACCCATTTGAACTTTTGTTTTGACACCCTGTCAAAGGACCACTTTGTCCGGTGAAAGAGGGATGGGAGTTACCTCTCAAACCACCTAAATAGGATATTGGGGACTATGTGCTTGGTCTCCGCTTCCGGATGGCCGAGTACATGAAAAAGGCATCCAAAACCCTTGAGGCTAGCCAGGAATTACAGAAAGCCTGACATGACCAAAAGGCTGTACTGACTGTTCATAAGCCAGGACAGAAAGTGTGGGTATTGGAGCCTGTGACCCCAGCAGCTCTTCAAGACAAGTGGAGTGGACCACACAGTATTGTTGAACAGAAGGGAGAGGTTACCTATTTGGCAGATCTTGGAACTCCCAGGAGCCCCCATAGGGTGCTTCATGTCAGCAGATTGAAACAATATGTTGACAGGGCAGACATGGGCTTGCTCATGGCTACTGATGAAGGACAGGAAGAAGAGAGTGACCCTCTCCCGGGCCTGCTCTCTCAGAATCCTGATGATGGATCAGTTGATGGAGTAGTCTTGACATAGATAATATTCACACAAGTAGAAATATAATGAATTCATATCAAAATAAAACAGTAAAAAATATGTTGATAAAATAAATCCATAATGTTGTTAACATGGCACAACTATTGAGTTAATTATACACATGACTCTAATTCAAATTCATAAATAAATAAGTACATACAACAGGCAATTTTGGAAAATTAAAAAAATGTATAATTCATTGCTAATCACTATTGCACTTGTATCAAACTATAGCTCATAAGGGCAGTATTTTGTCTCAAGTTTAAAGCTGTCAAACAATCCATTTTTCTCACTGCATATATATTTCTATGTTAAGAAATACATCATTGAATAAAATTCCAGATTCTAAGCAGTGCCCTGTATATTTGACCTCCCATATCTTTCTCCATGCCATTGATAAGTACCGCAATGTGAAATAGTTTGCACAACCTGCTGTCAGGTTTTCTGCTCCCTCAGCTCTACTATCACATACTCCAGTACAATCCTAATTTTCACTCAATTTAGGTTTACAGTATTTTATTGCAGTTTTAAAGACATTACAAACAAATTAAAACAGCCGCCTCTAAGCGGTAGTGCTGAGCTTCTGCTGTGCAGGAGCGCAACCAGCGTGCAAGGCCCCGCTATCGTGATGTCCGTCAAAGCACTGTGCTGGGCGCGCATACAGCAACGACAACTTCAAAAGCCAACAACCCCATTCCCCACTCCCCCCCACTCCCACCCTCTGGATCCCCCTCCCCCCGTACTGTACCAAAGTCGCTCTCCCGCACCACTCCCGCAATGCGCCCTCCCCTCCCACCCGCCGACAACCCCAAACAGATTAGCTAGTTGGGGTCGCTGGGGATGTTAGTCGTAACAATCAGAGATACCGGGGGCAAGTAAGTTCTTTGAATTCCAGGACTAATAAGGAGTGGAATGGCAGCCACAGTTCTTCAAATTTATCCATCTCTCCTGCCACCATGAGGGACATCTTGGGCAACATCTGTCATCGTGCCCATTTTTAAAAAAGGAGATAGGGAGGATCCGGGATGCTACCGACCAATTTCTTTAATAGACTCTACCTTTAAGATCTTGGGCAGAGTACTATTGACTAAATTTAGAACAAACCTGGAGTTTTGCGGGGGCCTCGCAGAGATACAATGCGGTTTCAGGGAGAAACGGGGAACCCTAGAGCAATGCTCAAACCTACATCTCCTAATATCCAAGTATACAGTGGCCGGGGAGGGTTCACTATATTTAACCTTTATGGACCTCTCCTCGGCTTTCGACTTGGTTAATAGGTCCAAGCTCTGGGCTATACTCCGCGAGCTTGGTATTGAGGATTCCTTGGTGGCCCTCATAGCAAGTTTGCAGGGAAGGGCGATGCTCAGACTGCTTCAGGTCAAAGAAAGGGGTTCGCCAAGGTTGCATCTTGGCCCCGCTTTTATTTACTATTTATATAAATGACCTAGGGAAGTCCTTGTTAGCAGGCAATGCAGATGTACCGCGGGTAGGTGGGAAGCAGATTCCGGTTCTCCTCTATGCGGACGATGCCGTTCTCATCGCCCGTACGGGCATTGGTCTACAGACCCTTCTGGAGCTTTTTGGCTCCTTTATGGCTAACTTAGACTTAAAAATCAATGTAACCAAATCACACACAATGATTGTGGGCCCACAGAAAAATAAATTACACACAAAAACCTTTACCTGTAAGGGTGAGGTTCTCTCCAGGGTCCCTGTTTTCCCATATGTAGGGGTCCTGTTTGATGAGAAAGGCTCATGGGTTCCACAGATTAAGGCCAAGAACATTTCTTTAGCTTGTTCTACAGCAGCCCTGATGGCCTTTACGAAAAGATTAGGGGCTAAACCAATGAAGGCTGTGTTAAAAGTCTACAAAAGTAAATGCGTCTCCATTGCTTCATATGGTGCAGCTCTGTGGGGGTATGCTAACTTGGATAGTATGCATAGGGTAGAAAACAAGCTTATTAGAAGAATCTTATCAGTTCCAAATTCTACACCTACCTACTCCTTACATGAAGAAGTTGGCCTACCCTATATCATAGATGGACTGAAATTGGCCCCTTTACTTTTCTGGGCCAATACCTGGTTAAATACGGAGTTGTCTTTAAACCATATAATTCTTAAAGATGTGATTGCAAGGGAGGGGGCAATGAAAATATTATGGTTGAAATACATAAAGTCATCATTCACTGCCCTCGGGAGACCAGAACTGTGTACAACACCTTCAAATATTAGGAAAATGGACATTGCATGGATTAAGAAGGAATTCCAGGGGAGGACACGTTTAGAGAGAGAGGAGTTTGAAGTCAACAAACCATTAGTAAGAGCACATTTGGTCTTGTCCTCTTCCCCCTCTATGGAACCATACCTGCAATTTGTTACTAAACCCTTGCACAGATTTTTATTAACCAGATTTAGAATGAACTTGATCCACTATTCACTAGGCTGTTTCCCTGTGTGGGGAAAACCAGAGCAAGCACCACCCTGTGAGTGTGACCAGTTTTCTAATCAGGGCACTCTCCATTTTACGTTTTTCTGTGGGCTTTACAATATGGAGAGGGGAAAATATCTAATACCTCTCCTGAAAACTATGGGCTTTATACAAGTGAGACCAGCCTTGCTTTTTCTTAAACGGTTACCGGATGCACATGTCACTTTCTGTGTTGCAAGTTTTCTAACAGCCGCTTATAGAGGAAGAAACAAAAGAATCCCTAGAACTGTATTATTTTAAACTAAAAGTGAACCAATATATCAATTTCAACTCTCTTTTTATACATTATGGTGTTTAATTAAGTGACTTTTTTAAGGACACTGTGTAAAATAAATGTATTGTGGGTATTTTTAAAATGTTTTAAATGTATGTATTATTCTTGCCTTTTATGATTTTAACAAAAATCGAATAAAGTGTATTTTGACTGACTGACTGACTTCTCCATCCCTAGGACATGCCACAGCCTATGTAACCAACCGGCAATTGTAGAGAGCGTGGTGGTGCGCCAGTGGATGAGTATGTTCTGGACAGCAGAGCCCAGGGCAATCGCTATCTGCCTATCCCTGCTAGATCTCAAAGGGTACATTAGCCCGTTGGGCAGGCCCAGCAGGACATACGCGGGAAAGCGAGGCAGTTCAATGCCAAAGCATAGGTCAATCTCGTCCAAGACCTCCTTCCAGTAAGGGCTCAGTAGGGGGCAGTCCCATAGAACATGTGTAAGTGTGCCTATCTGTCCACAATCTCGCCAACAGGTGTTCACAATGTTATGGTTCATTTCATGTAGCCTCTCCGGTGTGTAGTACCAGTATGTGGATACCTTAGTGAACGTTTCGGTGAGACTGGTATGGTATGCGGAGTGTCCCGCCCGAAAGGAAATGTGGCCCAATCTGTGTGACTCAGAGCTCTACCCAGTTCTTGTTCCCAGCGTTCCCGCCCTGGATTATAGATTGTGAAAGAGGAAGGCTGCAGGAGCTTATAGAGATCCGAGATGAGTTTGGAGTCCGAGGAGCGCGTTACTAGCCACTTCTCATAAGGTTTGAGCTTCCAATCCGCCGAGTCGCGTACTTGTGGCTGAAGCGCCCAGTGACGCACCTGCGTATACCGCATCCGTTCGGTCTCAGGCAGATGGTATTCTCGCCTAAGATCCTGAAACGAAATGACACCGTCCGCGCCGTACATGTGGAATAGCGCACTGCATCCAGCCGTCCGCCAATGTGCAAAGGCTCTGGACTCCATCCCGGGATGGCAATCTGGGTTCCCAACCAATGGTGTAAACGGCGATGGGAAAGTAGTGAGATCATGCGCCACATTCGTAGCGTCCCAGACTCGCATCAGGACCCGCGTGATGAAGGACGCGTACAGGTTGGGGGGGCGGTGAGCTCTGCGCAGGAAGGGCACCTCTTGCAGGGCCCTACCCGCAACCGCCTGGTCCTGGAACAGCCAATGTTTATCTGATTCCCACCTGCTCCACACCACGAGATACCGTAGTTGTGCCGCTTGGAAATATTTGTGAAGGTCCGGTATGCCAAGTCCCCCCCGATTCAGGGGCCAATGTGGATAAGGTTCTCTTGAGTCTGGGTTTGCGGCCCTGCCAGACGAAGCGCGCAATGTCCGCTTGGATCTGCCGCATCCACCCTTTGGGGGGGTTGGAGCGGCAGGGCTCGGAACAAATATATGACCTGCAGCACGAGGGTCATCTTCACCGCGACTATTCTGCCCAGCCAAGACAATGTTCCCTTGTTCCAGCGGGATAACTCCTCCTTAATTTATTTGCCTAAGGCCGTGTAGTTGGCGGTCACCATGACGTGTAAAGAGGGTGCCAACAGAATGCCCAGGTAAGGCACCAAGTCCTTGGACCAGCGCATGGGGAAGAGGCCCTGTAGTTCGGTTCTTGTGGCAGCAGTCAGCGAGACGTCAAGGGCTGCCGACTTTCCCATATTCATCTTGAAACCTGCCACAGTGGCAAAGTCTTCTAATTTGGCGATACAGGCAGGGAGTGCTCTTCTTGGGTCTTCGAGCGTCAGTATAACGTCGTCCGCGTAAAGGCTAATGTTGTGTGTGTACCTCCCCATCCGTACACCAGTCGCATTCGGATTCTGTCGTATCCTTTGGGCAAATGGCTCCATATAGAGAGCAAAGAGCAGCGGCGACAACGGGCACCCTTGCCTGGTGCCCCGCTCTATCGCAAATTTCTGAGAGCTACAGCCATTCACCCGCACCACCGCGGTGGAAATTTATAGCAGTTGAATACTAGTGTGCGGAATTTCTCCCCTATGCCCATCTTTGACAGAACCTTCTCCAAGTAGGGCCAGTGCACCCAGTCGAAGGCTTTCTCTGCGTCGATCTACAGCAGCATCCGCTCCCCGGGATTCCGGGAGGCCTTCTCCAAGATATGGACCACTCTCTTGGTGTTGTCCACCGTTTGTCTCCCGGGGATGAACCCCGCCTGATCCGGGTCTACCAATCCCGGCAGGTGAAGTGCTAGGCGTGCAGCTAGGATCCCAGTGTACAGCTTGAGGTCTACGTTTAAGAGTCCTGTCCTTTCCCGGCTTGGGGATAACCGACACCGTTGCTTGGAGTAAGTCCGGGGTGGATAGCTCCCGGTCAGAGAATGAGTTGTAAAGGCACGTAAGGAGCGGCGCCACCTCAGGGCAAAACGTCTTATAGAAAAGGGGCGTGTATCCGTCAGGTCCCGGTGCCTTCCCGTGTTTCAGCCGGGCGATAGCCGTGATCACCTCCTCAACCCGAATGTCCTGTTCTAAGTGCTGCGCCTGTTCCGAGGCGAGGGAGGGAAGGTCTACCGACTCCAAATAGTCTTCCTCGGCCTGCGCCGAAGGGGGCGTGCCCACATACAAGTCGGCGTAGAATCGGCGGAAGCCGTCTGCTATCTGACTATCCTCTGTGCCCGTCACCCCAGCGGAGACTGATAGTTCCTTCACCAAGTGTTTTTGGTGCGCTACTCGAAGCTTATTCGCTAGGAGCCGGCCACACCTATCGCCGCCAGTGTAATACGCATGTTTCAAGCGTAACGCAGCGTATTCCACCCTATCCATGTCTAGTGCAGACAGGAGTTTTCTAGCAGCTTTCAGTTGCCTCCATACTCTGGGACCCCCGGTTCTCTGATGCACCAGTTCCAGCTCGCGCACCTTGCCGCTCTCTATTCCCCGCTGAGGAGACGGCAATAAACTCACCGCGGAGCACCGCCTTTAGCGTGGCCCACTGTGTCACTCGGGAGGTGTCTTCATTATCATTGTGCAGCTGGTATTCGTGAATTGCATCTCGCATACGTTTCACCACTGCCTTCTTATGCAAAAAGGTGTCCCGAAGGCGCCACACACCTCGCGAGGGAGACACTGGTGGTAGCCAAAAAGTGCCCGCAACGGGGGCGTGATCTGATAGTGAAAGAACCCCTATTTCCGAGGATGTGGCTAGGTCGCAGACCAGTCCCATGACCAGAAGATGGTCTAGTCTCGCGTAGGTCTTGTGTGCGTGCGAGTATTAAGAGTAGGCTTGGGCGGTAGGGTGGAGACGACGCCAAAGATCGTGCAGGTCGAGGTCGGCCATATGGGATTTGCCTGTCTGCAAGATCTCCCCGTTTGAGGGTGTCGCTGCGCCGATCTGTCCAACGACCACCAAGGCCGTGTGAAGGAACCGCTCTTGACGGTCATTGGGACTATATACCGAGCCAACAGTAAACACTAGAACTCCCAACTTGACCCTGTAAGCTAGGAGCCTCCCCTTCTGTTCCGCCACTTCATGTAGGGCCTCCCCCTTAAACGTTCTAGACACCAGGATCACGACCCCCGCCGTCTTGGTGGTGTTAGAGGAGAAGAACTGTATCAGAAATTTCACGGACCGCATCCTGTGGCAGTCTCTGGCCAAAAGGTGTGTCTCCTGCAAAAGACAAATATCAGCCTGTGTGTTTTCTAGCAGGGACAGCACTGCCCTCCTCTTGACAGGGTTATTCAACCCTTTCACATTAAGAGTAACAACCTTAAGGGCTGTCATCTATGTGGGTAAGAGCGCAGCTCAATCAGCAGGTCACGGCCCGGGAAGGGCGGTGCCCGTGTCATTAGCGTGTAGATGTGGTGTGAAGTCAGAGCAAATGCATCAACAATACAGTATGGTTACCGTCCCTCCCCCCTCCACTCCCCCAGAACTCCCCCCCAACAGCCCATCCCCGCCTCACCCGACCCCCATCCCTCTCCTCCCCAACAGACCGCTCATGCAAACAACCAAACTCACCCCTTCAACCTCAAAACTCCCCCATCCACCCTCCCCCCCCTCCCTCCCCTCAACCCACTGCTCAAGGAGCAACATTGTCCCAGTCTGGTCCCAATGGACTAGTCCGTGGAAAGTTATTCAAGTGGATGTCCAGCCACAACACACCCTCCCGCTGCCCCCCAACCCCGGAACCCTCGAACCTGCAAAGATGAAGAGGCCATGTCGATCTCCCCCCGGAGTATGCTCAGGCCATTAGGGCCACATCACCATTCGTCGTGTCTCTGGTCATCGCATGCACCGCACTGTCCATTTCCGCCCGGATAGTGGGCAAGTCTGTTCTCATGGGTGTGGGCGGGGATCGCCGCCCCTGAATCGTCTGCCATCCATCTCTGGTGCTGTGCTGGCGGCGGGGCGCAGGCGTGACCTCCTCCATTGCGGTGATTCCCAACACTCCAGAGGTGTCCTGGAGGGACCGGAGTTGGTGCAAAGTCCCATTCCATCGGAAGATAAGCAGGAAGGGATGGCCCCAGGAGTACTGCGTGTCATGCTCCCGCAGGAAGTCCGTCGCTATTTTGAACGCTTTGTGTTTTTGCAGGGTGATGGTCAACAAGTCCTGGAAAAGAGCCACCGAATGGCCACGAAAACGCAGGGATTGCTGCCGCCGTGCTTTTCGAAGAATCCGCTCTTTCAAGGGGTAGTCCGGCAAGAAGGCCAAGATGTCAGGGGGTGGCGCCGGCGTGGTAGGCCCTCTCTGTGCACTCTGTCAACTCGGATAGGGAAATCTCCAGGTTCACCCAATATGTCTCTGAACTAGTCCCTCAGGTATGCAGCGACGTCGTCTCCTTCCTCTTTTGATGGCACGCCTCGGACCCGGATGTTATTGCGCCTGGATCTATTCTCAAGGTCTTCAGCGTGGGCTTGGAGGTCAAGCTGCTGGTCCCTGAGTGGCAGTACCTCCTGCTGCAATTGCACAATCTCTTCGTCTGGCCGGCCTCCTCTATAGTAGCCACTCGGTCGCCAAGGGAATCAACCTCCCTTCGTACTTCCCGGACCTCTCCGGCCACCTCCTGCTTCAGCGTTTGGAAGTCTTCTCTGAGGGAACTGAACAGTGACTCTAGGAAAGATCTAGTGACCGGAGGCTCCCCCCCTCTGCTCCTCGGGGATTATTTGAGGGGCTCGGGGCCTGCTGAGTCCTGTCCTGTCTTGGGGCTCCCCTGCTCAGCATTTCAGGCAGCGTGCGGTCTGTCTTCTTGCCCCCTCTGTTCCCGGCCATTGTAGGTGCGGGGGGCGCGCTAAGTGGCGCTTGTCTCCGCGCTTGCTGGCGAATCTCTTTGTGGGGTCTGCGGTCGAGGTCACTCAGGCGGGCAGCACCGCCAAGTCTCACCCCTGTCAGTGGCTCCAGGAGCGCCGGCTGGGGGGAAGCACCCATGGACCCCCTCCGTCGCAGGTCGCTGTGGCAATGCCTGAAGGTGAGGGACAGGTCCGGACGGTGGTGGCAGGCAAGCGTTCGAGATCCCAGGGGCGGGACAATCAAAGTGCGGTCAGTCCGTAAGACCTGCCTTCGGACCGGTCGTGCAGCTCCCCCGACCCCTCCACAGCGCCCAGACCACGGCGGAGCCGCCTCTCTAGATCCAGGAGTGAGGTGCACCACGGGTCGTTCTCCCACCAGGTCACCACTGGCCCCCACAACCGGTACGTCCTGCAGTGCAAGGCCCAGACCCGTTCCGTGGTCTCGAGGGGGTCGCCAGGGCCCCCCCCCCTCAGGAGTTGAGAGCCGGCGCCGCTGGCCCACTTCCGGCAGCGACCACAGCCTCAAGTAGCGACCCCACGACGATCCGGGCCGCAGCTTCCCGGCTCCTTGCGCACCTCCACCATGGGTCGGATCCTGGAGGTAGGCCGGTGTCTGTCACTCCGTGGACGTGTAGGCTTACTTGGGAGGCTGCACGTTCACTCTGCTCTCCCGCACGGGACCTCGTAAGTGGAGCCTGAGAATGGTGTACAGACACGGGCCCAGCGGCCGGTCGGGGTCCTCTGTCTGCTCCTCCCCGAAGCGTCCTGGTCAGAGCGCCTCGCTCTCCGTTCACGCCTCCTGCCGCCGGCCCCCACCGGGAATTCGTGCGGGGCCAACCGCCTCCACCTGGCCGTCGATGTGCCGACAAGACCGCCTTCCTCAGCTCCGGCTGGTGACGACCCCGGCCCCCTCAGCTCCTGGCCCGTCCTCAGGACACCTCTCGCCCCAGGCCCTCTCCGGTGCTCCGCTTCTGGAACTCCGAGGTAGCACGGAGCCCTGAGTGTCACCGCTGCGTGCACCTCCGTACACCGCTCCGAATTCCGCCAGATCGGGGGGAGATCAGCGATATTCAGTGGTGCAAGGGCCCTGGATCGCAGGAGCTCACGGACAGTGCGTCCACTCAGCCCGCCATCTTGACCACGCCCTGCCATCTTGGCCACGCCCCCTCCATCTTGGCCACGCCCCCTCACTCAATTTAAAGTGCAAATGCAATCTAAAAATTATTCAAAGTGCAAGTGTAAATAAACGTTATTTTTGTTCTGTCATATTGTACTTGGTGATTATCTAAGGAAATATAGACACACATGTGCCTTCATTGTTGTTTTACGAAATTCATTCCCAAATAAAGCGCAAGTGCTTTAGTGTAAAATAGGTTCTAAAGTGCAAGTATAGAACATATTCACATTTTAATAAATGTGTATACTAGCTTCTACATTCAATGTGCAATTTATATTTTGGAATGTCTCAATGAACCTTGAAGTCCAAATATTTCCCTTTAATCTCATATTTTAAACAAGCATTGGAAATGCAATAGGTCTCGCATTAGGAAAGTTTGAGCAATTGGTATTGTAAATGACACTTTTTTTATTTATGTGTTGTTTTTGAAAATAGCAAAAGTAATAGGTTTGTCAGTTACAATGTCAATAGTTTTAACTTTCGCAAATGTGACACCTATAGCATTTGTAATGCAATGTGTGTTGTCTTTACGTGACTTAGATGATTGTATTGTATTTTCGTAGAGCAGTGAGCAGACTAGCAGAGAATGCGGGAGACTTCTCGACGGCTTAGTTCCATGCGTGACTGACACGGCTGGGGCCGAATCAGTCACATGCTGGGCGAACCCGATTTGGGAATTGATGAAGATAAAGGAAAGAGAAGCCAATAACACAGCCCATTTAAAAATCGGCACAAAATTCACATCAAACACTGAGAAAACAGAGTGTGAGGGAGGGACTTTTGCTAACCCTTCAACGTTTGACAACATTGGTATGCATTACAAACCTTGACGCATGTTAACAAAATCGAGGATTGTGCACAGAACAGCAATAAGCCTGAAACGTAAGCCTCTATTAAGCCTAAAAACTACAACTCCAAGTAGTTGCTTTGCTTTATTGTTTTGCATGCTGATGAAACATTTTGTATGTGAAAAATTAACACATCTTAGGTTCTGTGAGGTCTCACCCAGTCAAGAGATCAGGGCTAGATCCAACACCGTTTTATAGCTCACTGCACCATCCCAGCTCAGAACCTGGCTATATGCAAATTAGTCTGTTCCTGTCCCAGTGCATGATGGGAACAGGACAAACCAAACTACCAAGCCAATTCTTTCACTGGGAAGGAAACAAGCTTCCGGGGACCGGTTTCTGGCATTACAGCCGTCTTCGGTCCGGCTTGCTTGAATCCTGATGGTGCAATGAGCAAGGGACTCACATCTGAGTATACCATTCCACGCTTATGGTGGACAAAATAATTATTCAACAAGGGGTGGTGATGGACAGAGTTTCTGAATTAAGCAGAATACTCGATTTTGGCCACTATAGGTGTGGCAGGGTATACTCAGACATGAGTCCCTTTCTCACTGCACAATCAGGATTCAAGCAAGCCGGGCCGAAGACGGCTGAAATGCTAGAAACCCTTCCCCGTAGCTTGTCTCCTTTCTGGTGAAGAATTGGCTTGGTAGTTTAGTCTGCCCTGTTCCCATGATGCACTGGGCCAGAGACAGACTGATTTGCATATAGCCAGGTTCTGAGCTGGGATGGTGCAGTGAGATAAATAACGGTGATGGATCAAGCCCTGATCTTTGGACTGGGAAAGAGTGGTCTGCTTAATTCAGACACTCTGTTCATCACCACCCCCTTTTCTGAATCGATTTTGGCCACTATAGGTGTGGCAGGGTATACTCAGACATGAGTCCCTTTCTCACTGCACCATCAGGATTCAAGCAAGCCGGGCCGAAGACGGCTGAAATGCTAGAAACCGGTCCCCGGTAGCTTGTCTCCTTTCTGGTGAAGAATTGGCTTGGTAGTTTAGTCTGCCCTGTTCCCATGATGCACTGGACCAGGGACAGACTGATTTGCATATAGCCAGGTTCTGAGCTGGGATGGTACAGTGAGATAAATAACGGTGATGGATCAAGCCCTGATCTTTGGACTGGGTAAGAGTGGTCTGCTTAATTCAGACACTCTGTTCATCACCACCCCCTTTTCTGAATCGATTTTGGCCACTATAGGTGTGGCAGGGTATACTCAGACATGAGTCCCTTTCTCACTGCACCATCAGGATTCAAGCAAGCCGGGACGAAGACGGCTGAAATGCTAGAAACCGGTCCCCGGTAGCTTGTCTCCTTTCTGGTGAAGAATTGGCTTGGTAGTTTAGTCTGCCCTGTTCCCATGATGCACTGGGCCAGGGACAGACTGATTTGCATATAGCCAGGTTCCAAGCTGGGATGGTGCAGTGAGATAAATAACGGTGATGGATCAAGCCCTGATCTTTGGACTGGGTAAGAGTGGTCTGCTTAATTCAGACACTCTGTTCATCGCCACCCCCTTTTCTGAATCGATTTTGGCCACTATAGGTGTGGCAGGGTATACTCAGACATGAGTCCCTTTCTCACTGCACCATCAGGATTCAAGCAAGCCGGGCCGAAAACGGCTGAAATGCTAGAAACCGGTCCCCGGTAGCTTGTCTCCTTTCTGGTGAAGAATTGGCTTGGTAGTTTAGTCTGCCCTGTTCCCATGATGCACTGGGCCAGGGACAGACTGATTTGCATATAGCCAGGTTCTGAGCTGGGATGGTGCAGTGAGATAAATAACGGTGATGGATCAAGCCCTGATCTTTGGACTGGGTAAGAGTGGTCTGCTTAATTCAGACACTCTGTTCAACACCACCCCCTTTTCTGAATGGACTAGAAAAAGCACCAGATCGAGGGCGTATATAAAATGCATTAGTTTGTCCAATTATATTTTTTACATCTATATTTTTTCCTGATATTTTTGTATTTATCTGTTTAAGTATAGGGAGCCGATATTTTTAACATCTACATTTTTTACATCTATATTTTGTCAGTGAACCATCACCAACGTATCAAAACCTTGGAAGCAATAGGATCTCTATCAGACTAGTCTTGTTCCAATGTCCTATGCACAGTTCTAAAGGCTCCATAGCCTGAGGCACCAAACAAAAGCGATAGTTCGCTTAGGTGGGGGCCGGTTTTGGGCCCCTGGGGGCCGTTTTGTTACAGGGTCGTTTCGGCCCTGTACCAAAATCGGTCGAAAACCGACCCTGGCAAAGAGCTCGGGGGCACCTCCAACCATGCCTTCCCCCGCCCCCAGAGTGGGGAGTGGGGGGGGGTGGCGGCCGAGCACTTTGCCAGGGCCGGTTGTTGTTCCTAGTCCGGCCCTGTTACTAATTAATTTTTTTAAAAAGTTTCAGCTTCGTTACGAATTTAAAGAAGTCGATGCGAGTCTGAGTGTAATTAAAGTTGATTTTTGTGCTCTAGGACAACCCCAATGAAAGTATCTGTAACTCGTCTTCATTTAAATGCAGATTTGTCAAGGTAATTATTGTTGCCGGGTCATCACTTATTTCCATCAGAAGGGTTCATTCACCCACACTCCTGACCGTAGTTCCATGCCTGCCTCGTTTTTTTTTCGCCTACTGAGTGTTTTCATTGTTGAATCGGACTCACATTTTGAGTCCTGTCCAGCCGTAAAAAATGGAAATCTTAATTTACTAATGGTGGTTCAAGTTGATCTTGATCGTCATTTCTGCTTCCATCCTACAATCCGGTATCAACTTCCGAGCTTATCGGCGAACCCGCTTCCGAGATGTGATCAGCTCCTTTCGATTGTTCCCCAATCTTTCTTTTGTTACTGCTCATGGGATTAGACAATCTTTGTCTGCGAATATTATTTAATCATCTGGCAAATATATAAATCTGCCCTAGCTAATAATCGAGTCAGTCTCTCAGAAACATCGTAGCATTACGAACCCTTATTGTCTGTTCGTGTTTCTTTAATCTAGACAGCATGTCAGACTCAAATTTTACTATCACATCTTCTTTTCCTACTTTCTTTAATTCGATTTCCACTTCTTTTATTTCTTAGAAAATTCGGTCTTCGTCTTTTTTGGAATACTTAACCAAACTTTTCATCATATTTTCAGATGATGTTGCACTGTTAGTAGCCCACTCCTGTAACATACTTGGTTACGGATTTTCAAAGGTCGGTACTAAAATGATTCTCAGCCCAGGCGGGCTTCTTCCAACATCTGCGGGCCTCATTTTGAGGCTGTGCGTCACTTTTACGCCGCTGGTGCGTCACTTTTTGTGACGCACCAGCAGCGTGAAAATGTGCCTTGTTGCACCATATTTACAAAGTGACGCATCTAGGTAGATGCCTCACTTTGTAAACCCCTGCGCTACATTATACCTGCGCCAGGTATAATGTATGCAGGGGGGACGTTCTGACACAAGAAAGGGTCATAGAAGTAACGCAGTGAAATCTATAAGATTTTACTGCGCCACTTCTAGGACGCAAATGCATGAATTTCTTACGCCTGCCTCACAGCAGGCGTAAGATTGACGCAGGCCCTTTCACATGAGGCAAAGTTGCGTCACTTTTGAGACACACTCCAGCAATGCATCACTTTTGCGCCATTAAGATACCTCAGAAATACTGACGTATCTGTAACTCCTTGCGCAATGACTGTAAATATGACGCATCATTAGTGTCACAAGGAGGGCGCAATGAAAAGTGATGCATCGCTGTTTTCACGCAGCGATGCGTCACTTTTCATAAATGAGGCCCTAAGTATTTTTCTAGAGACTTAGCCTTCGACCATTTTGAGACCTCTGTGCATTTCAGCTTGTCCAGCTTACGCTTTAATGATTGTATACTGCTATCGCTCGTCGAGGGTTCCGGTCCTGGGTTCACAGCTTCCTCATTGAACACTGCGTCTGCTGTCTCCTCTCTTTCCCTAATGAGGGTATCCATATCAGCAATATTTCCTACCAGGAATGCTTGTTTACACACACTGTGATTTAGCCAAATAAACACAGAAACAACAATCCAGCTCTGCCGTGTTACCTCCCTGGTTCCTCTTCCCGTCAGTCAAATGCCAGACTCTGCCCTCTCAGGAGATTCTGTTCCAAGTCTACAGGTGTCCTCCGACCCACCGCAACCAGTCACTCCTCACCTGACGTTATAAATCTACACTGGTATCGATTCTGCAGGGAGGCTTCCTCGCTAAGTGCTTCACATCACCAGCAATGCTGCTGGACTAGAAAAAGCACCAGATCGAGGGCGTATATAAAATGCAATAGTTTGTCCAATTATATTTTTTATATCTATATTTTTTCCTGATATTTTTGTATTTTTCTGTTTAAGTATAGGGAGCCGATATTTTTAACATCTACATGTTTTACATCTATATTTTGTAAGTGAACCATCACCAACGTATCAAAACCTTGGAAGCAATAGGATCGCTATCAGACTAGTCTTGTTCCAATGTCCTATGCACAGTTCTAAAGGCTCCATAACCTGAGGCACCAAACAAAAGCGATAGTACGCTCAGAATTTGTAAATAACTCCTGGCCTCAATTATTGACACCAGGTATAAGAATTCAAAGACACCATGAACAACAGTCACTCTCATTCTGTTTTCCTTGCATTTATAGCAAAAGTTTACCATGAATGGTGCATTTTGCTGTAAACATTTAATGTTAGAAATTAGGTCTCTATCTGGCAGAGGTTTACACCCTGTGCTAGTAGGCACAACAATCCTAGCCAGTGTAAGTTAGGTACACAACCTAAATTAACCTGGGCTCACCCTCTGATTTCTTGGCACAGAGCAGTCAGGCTCAGCTTAACCTGTTGTGTGCCAACAAAATAATGGTTATGTCCTTGCCAATGGTGCTACTGTGCCAAGGACATAACCATTACATCCTAGCAATGGTCCACAAGGGAAGTGCTGGCGCTCCCCCTCATGGGCATCCATTTCCATGCCCCCACTGGGGATGGCAGCAGAAGCACTTCCATTGCCACTCCCAACTCCTGATTCGGCAATCAGATGATGTCGGCGCACTCACGGCACTCAGGGCACTCACGGCACGCCAAAATCATCATAGGCTGCCGGGCACGTGCTGAAACCATTTGCTTCCAGTGCATCCAGAGAGACATACGTTCTTCTCTCAGTGGAGGTTTTTTTTGGGGTAAACAGACACAGGGGGGAAGGAAAGAGTTTTTCCTTTACCCCTGTGCCTGTTTTGAATAGAGTCCTGTTCACCGATGGCGAGTGAGGCCCACAGTTTTGGAGCAGGAATCCATTCACTCAGTGTTTTGCCCCCCCTGGTGCTAGATCTGCAGTTTATTTTGCCAATCTGTCCCCTGGGGGGTCAAAACCAGCTAGAATCCAGGGATTCATTTTTTAATAATTATAGAGAGCTATCCCATGGGCAAGGATCATTCCCCTTTTTGGGATCAATGTTTTGGCCATTTCTGCCCCCCTTGAGGGCAGATTGGCCTCATATTTTTAGGCCCATATTTCCCAATAGGGGCAGAAGCCATAGACCACCAGGGATCTTTCTATATGCAATTATAAATGTTTTGGGGCATGGCCCCTTGGGCAAGAGTCATTCCCCTTTTAGCAATGAATTTTATGGCCATTTCTGCCCCCCTTGAGGGCAGATTGGCCTTATATTTCTAGACCCAACTGGGCAGAAGCCACTCGACCACCAAGGATTTTATTGTTTATGGAGAAACATGTTTTGGCTAGTGGCCCCTTGGGCATGGATCGCTCCCCTTTTTGGGGTTAATATTCTGGCTTTTTCTGAAAGGCCTTCTAATTTTATGCCCAGGTGTCCCCGATAGTGGCAGGAAGCCACAAGACCAGGGAAAGTTTGTGTGTTAAATGTAGTTCGGCTGATGGTCTGCGTGCTTTGCCATTATTTGTGATCATACCTTTTTTTTCTCCTTCTGATTTTAGTGCAAATCTTTTGTTTTATTTTGGACAACTTTTGCTTGCAGTTTCCGCACTGGTAGAGCAGCAGTTTGTGCTTTGTGAGGAAATGTTTTCTATATTGTTTACTACAAATGAGTATCAATGACCTGCATGAATGTGTGGTTTGGAAACTTTGTAATAATAGCAGCCTATTTAGCTTCTGTTTGATTGTGTGTGACATTTTCCTTGTACTTGTGCACAACGTGTATTGTGTTGCCTTGAGTGCAATTTTCTTTTGGTTTTTTTTCTAATGGGATATCAGTACTTGATGTGCCTGCACACAGTGTGAGTCCATTAGTCTCTGGCCAGTGAGTGGTATTGTTTTAAAGTATATAGGTCTTTGTGTGCTTTGTATTGATGAACTATACCTTGCAACTGCTATATGGCAGTAGTTTTTCTTTTTGTTTTATCAATCCACACTTTGTTCATTACCTTTACTTACATAACTAAGCATTATGGCTACCCGCAGGTTGACCACTCAGGTTGTTGGGATAATTTTTGAGTCTTCCTCTGCTCATGACTATGAGACGACCAGGATTCTGGAGGTGAATTTTCTGTCCGATAGGAATCATCTGATTATGAAGCTACTATCAGTATAGATGAAAAGCTACTCTCAGTGCGGATGAAGTGCCTCTTTTAGAGGAGGACACTGATGCACCAATAGTGCACCAAGAGGCATCTGGATTGCAGCCCGGGGTTGCAAGGGTTCCCACTGAAAGTGCCTGACTCTGTGTTGATCCTAAACATGGTGCAGGTAGTGTTGCCTGCTTTTAGTGGTGTTGCAGGGTGTAGAGTGAATTAAGAACATTTTTGCCTATGAATTTCTGTCAATTGTATTTTTGGCTAAGATTGTTGAGCGGAATAACTTATATGCTGAATAGTATCCGAGAGACAACAGTGCCAAACTCAAGCTCCACTCTAGAGGTACCTGGTGGACTCCCACAAATATGGAAGAGCTTAAGATGTTCTTGGGTTTAACTTTTTTATGAGCCTGACAAGTAAGTTGTCAATGTCTTCATATTGGTCTACTGATCCCTTGATGGCAACAGTTATATTTCCTGCAACCATAAGTCGTAATCGGTATTTGCTTCTTCTTCAGATGTTGCATTTGTTGACAATGCTTTAGCGTTGCCATGAGATGACCCTGATTGTGCCCGTCTTTTTAAGGATCGGCCTGTCCTTGATCACTTTGTAGATCGATCTTCAGAGATCTATGTGCCAGGAAAAGAAATCACTGTGGATGAATCTTTGGTCCTGTTCAACGGCCAATTGGTTTTTAGGCATACATTCCTAGTATTAGGGCATGTTATGGAATTAAGATGTATACGCTGTCTGAGAGTAGTACTGGTTATGTCTATAATTTCAGGGTCTACACTGATAGAGATTCCAGTATTGACTCCCCTGGTTGTACTTCCACTTTTGGAGTTACAGAGAAAATTGTGTGGTAATGTGTTAGAGGACTTTTAAACAAAGGTCACTGTTTATATGTAGATAACATTTACGCTGATGGTTAGTTATTCTGGGAATTGTTGAAAGTTGCTTATGGCACAATCTGTTTTAGCCATAAAAGTGACCCAAAAGAGCTGGTTTGTAAAATAATTGTGAAGGGACATTGCAGTGCCCTGCGTGGTGATGAACTTTTAGCTGTGAAATTTTCTGACAGGAGAGAAGACTATACTCTGACTACAATCCCTGATGAAAGTGCTTCTCCTGTGAGAGTTTGGGGTCAGGTTGCTGAAGTGAGCAAACGTGTGTGCATTTTAGATTGCAATAGGCATATGGGTGGTGTGGATTGATTCGATCAAAGGTTGGAACCTTACACTGATCTTCGTAGGGCGTACGTTTGGTGCAAGAAGTTGGCTATCCATTTATTCCATTTAGCTAGCTACAATGCCTTTGTTGTATATAATGATTGCTCTCCACAGTTAAAGATGACATTTGTTCAGTTTCAGCAGTCTCCCATAGGCAGGAACAGTCAGGAGTTCCTAGAGAAGCAGTTGTGAAGGATGCGGCTAGACTGAAAGATTGTATACACACTGTAGAAGCTACCCTGAGGTAATGGTCACTTACGTTATATAACCATATCCCTAAAAGCATATAAAAATAGAGGGCTAGGCATCTCCAAAAATGTTAAGGACTGTCCTCACACACCACCAGGTGTCATGCTTCATCATAGGCAGTCCTTGCTCTCTAAAAACCTGGTTTGATAGAGAGCAGGAATGCACCTGAAAACAGGGAGGCACTTCTAATCATTTAATTGGGGCCGTGCAAAAAGTGAGTTAAAAACCAATGTGTTACCCGAAATCACATTTAATCATAGGGTAATATTTGGTATTAAAAGCAGGAGTGTGGGGATTAGGGGAACTATTACCCCATCACCACTTTTGTCATCAACATGTTTCTGCCATTGGCTCTAATGAGTCTGCAGCATTCTCCAGGACGAGAAACAGGCTCCTATCATGGGGGCCATGTGTTAACGTGGTTCTGCCAGGGGTGGGGCACTTTACAAAATTGTGGTTCTTTCGAGACAAACAGGGACATTTGTATCTTTTGCCAGATGGTTTGTACTTTGTTTTTTGCATAAAAAATGTTATGCTGGTATGTGGACAGGCACTTGGATGGTGGGTGCATGGACTGCCACTTGGCTGGCAATGTGTGTGGACTGGCACTTTGCTGGTGGTGTGCATGAACTGGTGCTTGACTGGCAGTGTGTGTGGACTGGCACATGGCTGGCAGTGGGTGTGGACTTGCATTTGTCTGGCGGTGTGTGTGGACTTACATTTGTCTGGCGGTGTGTGTGGACTGGACCCTGACTGATGGTTTGTGTGGACTGGAGCTTGGCTGGCATTGGGTGTGGACTGGTGCTTGGCTGGTCCACAGGGGATTCTGGGTAAGAAAACCATGGGGGACCACACAGGCCACACATTCTTGGACTTCCCCGGGTGTCTAGCTTTCAGAAAAGTCTGGGTGAAATGTTTCAACTACATAGCCCCCAAAAACGCAGGGGACTCCTAGCAAGACCTAGTCTTTATTTGTGATTGATAATTTTCAAGTCTCCACAGTATGTTTTGGGCCATTTACTGTCACCGACACTAGGCCTACCCACACAAGTGAGGTACCTTTTTTATTAGGAGGCTTAGGGAAATGCTGGTTGCGTGGAAGTTTGTGTTGATCCCCACAGATTCCAGAACTTCTCATCTCAGAAATGGGAACACAATGTGTTTTTTATGACAAAGTTTGAGGTGTGCAAGCGATTTTGGGTAACAGAACCAGGTGAGAGCCACACAAGCCACCCCATCCTGGATTACCCTTGGTGTCTAGTTCCAAAAATGGAGAGGTTTGCTACATTTCCATGCAAGGGCCCAAAATCCACAGCTATGCACATTGCAATAAAAAGGTACGTTTTCTGTGGACAAATCCGATGTGTCCACGTTGCGCTTTGGGCAGTTTCCTTTCACTGGCACTAGGCCTTCCCACACAAGTGAGGTAACATTGTCATTGGGAGACTTGGGGGCATGCTGGGTGGGTGTAAGTTTGTGGCTCCCTGCAGATTCCAAAACTTTCTATCACAGAAATGTGTGGAAAATGTATTTTCTTTTTTTTTTAAGTTTGCAGGAGATTCTGGGTAACAGATCCTGAGGAGAGTCACACAAGACACCTCATCCGGAATTACCCTAGGTGTCTAATTAAAGAAAATTTACAGGTTTTCTAGGTTTTTTTCAGTGCCGGTTGAGCTAGAGCTCAAAATCTACAGCAAGGCACAATGCAAAAAAAGGTCAGTTTTCTGAAGAAAAATCTGATGTGCTCATATTGTTATTTGGGCCTTTTCCTGTTGGGGGCACTAGGCCTACCCACTGAAGTGAGGTGCTATTTTTATTGGGTGACTCAGGGGAATGCTGGGTTTGTGGAAGTTTGTGGCCCCCTACAGATTCCAGATCGTTTCTTCACAGAAATGTGAGAAAAATGTGGGGGGTTTCAAGTTTGAGGTTTGCAAGGAATTCTGGGTAACAGAACCTCGTGGTGAAAGCCACCTAAGTCACCACATCCTGGATTCCTCTACGTGTCTAATTTGCAGAAATGTACAGGTTTTAAAGGATTCACCAGGGCTTAAAATCCACAGCTAGACACATTGCAAAGAAAGGGTCAGTTTTCTGTGGAAAGATCTGATGTGTCCATGTTGCTTTTTGGACCTTTTCCTGTTGCGGCACTAGGCCTAACCACACAAGTAAGATGCCATTTTTATCGGGAAAGTGAGAGAATGCTGGGTTTGTGGAAGTTGTTTGCTCCTCGCAGATTCCAGAACTTTTCATAACAGAAATGTGAGGAAAATGTATTTATTTTTATAAAGTGTGAGGTTTACAAGGGATTCTGGGTAACAGAACCTGGTGAGAGCCACACAAGTCACTACATCCTAGATTTCCCTTGATGTCTAGTTTTTAAAAATGTACAGGTATGCTAGGTTTCCCTAGGTGACAGCTCAGCTAGAGCCCAAAATCCACAACTAGCCACATTGCAAAAAGAGGGGCAGTTTCTGTGGGAAAAATCCTATGTGTCCACGTTGAATTTTGGACTATTTCATGTCTCGAGCAATAGGCCTACCCGCACAAGTGAGGTCATAATTTTATCCGGATACTTGGAGAAATGCTGAGTGGGTGGAAGTTTGTGGCTCCCCACAGATTCCAGGACCTCCCTTATGGAAATGTGAGGAAAATTAGTTTTCTTTGGCAAAGTTTGAGGTTTGCAAGAGATTCTGGGTAACATAACCTGGTGAGAGCCACACAAGTCAACTAATTCTTGATTTCCCTGGGTGTGCAGTTATCAACAATGTGCAGGTTTGCTAGGTTTCCTTAGGTTGCAGCTGAGCTAGGGATCAAAATCAACAGCTAGGCACACATCAAAAAAGGGGCTATTTTCTGTGGCAAAATCTGATATTTCCAAGGTGAGTTTTGGGCTATTTTCTGTCACAGGCACTAGGCCTACACACACAAATGAGGTAACATTATTTTTGGAGACTGGGGAAATGCTGGATGGGTGGAGGTTTGTGGCTCCTCACAGATTCCAGAACTTTCTATCACATAAATGTGAGGAAAATGTGCTTTGTTTTACAAATTTAGAGGTTTGTAAGGGATTCTGTGTAACAGAACCTGGTGGGAGCCACACAAGCCACCCCATCCTAGGTTTCCCTGCAGGTCTAGTTCTCAAAAATGTACAGGTTTGTAAGATTTCTCTAGGTGCCAGCTGAGCTTGGGCTCAAAATCCACAGCTAGTTGCATTACAAAAAAAGGGTCAGTTTTCACTGGAAAAATGTGATGTGTCCATGTTGCGTTTTGACCTGTTTCCTGTCGCGGGCACAAGGTCTACTCACACAAGTGAGATAACATTTTGTATTGGGAGACTAGGGGAAATACTGAGTGGGTGGAATTTTGTGGCTCCCCGGATACTCCAGAACTTTTCTTCCCAGAAATGTGAGGAAAATGTGCCTTGTTTCATAAATTTTGAGGTTTGTGAGGGATTTTGGTAACAGAACCTGGTGAGAGCCTCACAAGGCATCACATAGTATATTCCCCTGCATTTCTAGTTTAACATTTTTTACAGGTTTGCTAGGTTTCTCTAGGTGCCAGCTGAGCTGGAGGTTAAAATCTGCAGCTGGGCACCTTGCTAAGAAAGGATCAGTTTTCTGTGGAAAAATCTGATGTGTCCACGTTGCTTCCTGGACCATTTCCTGTTGCGGGTACTAGGCCTACCCATGCAAGTGAGGTGGCATATTTATTGGGAGACTTGGGGAAATGCTGGGTGGGTGGAGGCTGCCCACAGATTACAGAACTTTCTATCACAGAAATAGGCAGATTCTTTTTGATTTTTACATCATTTGAGGCTTGCAAGTAATTCAAGGTAACATTAATTAGTGAGAGCCACACAAGTTTCCCATCCTGGATTCCCCTGGGTGTGTAGTTTTAAGAGGTTTTCCAAGGTGTCCGATGAGCTAGGGCCTAAAACCACAGCTAGGCACATGGCAAGAAAGGATCAGTTTTCTGTGGAAAAATCTGATATGTCCATGTTGCATTTTTGGGCTGTTTCTTGTTGTAGGCACTAGGCCTACCCACACAAGTGAGGAGCCATTTTTATCTGGAAATTGGGGGAACGCTGGGTTTGTGGGAGTGTTTTGGTCCTCGCACATTCAATACATTTTTATCACAGAAATGTGAGGAAAATGTTTTTTTTTACACAGTTTGAGGTTTACAATGGATTCTGATTAATATTACCTGGTGAGAGCCACACATGTCAATCCTTCCTGAATTCCGCTAGGTGTCTAGTTGTCGAAAATGTACAGGTCTGCTGGGTTTCCATAGGTGCTGGCTGAGTGAGGGCCAAAATTCCCAGCTAGGCAAGTTGCAAAATAAGGGTCAGGTTCAGTGGAAACATCTGATGTGTCCACGTTGCATTTTGGGCCATTTCATGTTGCGGGCAATAGGCCTACCCACACAAATGAGATATTATATTTATCAGAATCGCTGGGTGGGTAAAATTCTGTGGCTCCCCACAGATTGTAGGACTTTCCATCACGGAAATGTGAGGGAAACATGTTTTTTAGGCAAAGTTTTTGGTTTGCAAGAGATTCTGGATATCAGAACCTGGTGAGAGCCACACAAGTCAACCTATCCTGGATTCCCCTGGGTGTCTAGTTTACAAAAGATTATAGGTTTAAAAGGCTTCCCAAGGTTCCAGCTGAGCTAGGGACCAAAATCAACACCTAGGCACATTTAAAAAAAGGGTCAGTTTTTTATCTGGAAAAATCTGATATTTCCATGTTGTGTTTTGGGTGTTTCCTATCCTGGGCACTAGGCCTACACACACAAATGAGATGCCATTTTTATCAGAAGACCTGGGGAAATGCTGCGTGGGTGGAAGTTTTTGGTGCCTCACAGATCCCAAAACATTCCATCATAGACATGTGAGGAAAATGTATTTTGTTTTACAAAGTTGGAATAAAAGGACGCAAACTTGGCATTGATCCCTTATGTGGACAATAAGTTATGGGGGCCTCAGTGCACATTAACCCAAATTGCTCAAAAAAGGTGTGACACTGGGAGGCCTGGCAGTGAAAGGGTTAAGAAGCAATCTGTAAAGCAATTGTGCAGAACACAATTATCAGTATCTCAATAGAGAATATGTATCTGAGTAAAATAATACCAAAAGAACAACAATGCAATGAATGATTAAAAGTTAGTAGCTCCAAGGGGTTACTTGATGTCATTCAATACAAAAAGGGGGAACCAATTCTGGACAATATTTAGCGGGGTCCAGTGTACATGTCCAATCAACCATAGAATGCAGAAAGTACAAAGTTCCCCAAAGAATAGAAAGGAAGTGTGTATGTTATATACGAGGAGAGCAAAGACAGGGAACAAGAAGTTCCCTTGTTGGAACTAAGAGGCCTCACACATCCAGCGAGCTAGATGTCATGCTTCATCATTGGCCTCATGCTCCTCGTCAGACTGGCGCTGCAATGTCTGACGGGTGCCTAATAGGCGCTCTTTGTCGGAGTTCTTTTGTTCCAGCCAATGGTTGAGTGCGTGTGAGGGGTCAGGTGAAGGTGTAGTCGTGAGGGGATTGTGATATAATAAAGGTAAGTCAGTTCACAAGGACATTTATTCGCGTGGCTGACTCCCTTGATTAAAAGGTGGGAGGGGAGATAGAGACTGTAAGGGGCACCGCGGACTATCTCGGACCCTCTGGTCAGGTCGACATGTTTCTTGCCCAAAAGGCAATTCCTCAGGACCTCAAGTGCTCAGTACTACACAGTGATAAAAGAACAATACCGAAAAAAGGTAAATACAACCTCTCTGGGTCTGTAAGGGGGCAAGCCAAGGGGTTCTGCAGTAGTGAGGTGACCCTAAGGGTGTCCTTAATGGGTCCCGCAGTCTGTTCCCGTGGGGCAGCACAGTAAGGTATGGTACCTCTAGTGCGTGCAGCCAAAGCTTGTCAACCTACCCACAGACATGGCGCTCCTACAGTAGCGCGGAACAGCAAGGAATTAGAGATGAGAAGACTTGAACTTAGATATATTCCTGACTTGGAAACCACTGAACCATCAGGCCCCAAAATGAACAAGGAACCCAATTAGATCAACAGAATCTGTCTTTTCTTTTCATAGTGTTTAATTGAGGAAAATACAGTTATATAACAATTTTGGGATATGTAAGTATCATTGATTATATTTTCACAGTTGTTTTCTGTGTCTGTTCTTTTGTAGATTAATTATATGAGTCTAAAATCAGGAATTACAATATTAGTGAAACTCAAAATCATTGGGAACATGCCCATGGGGGTACATAATTTGGCAAGAATGTAAATATTTGTGCAACTTTTGGTGAAATTGTAGGAAGGTAACCACTTCGATGGTATATATTTTATTGAAGACATACAAATGTTTATGAATTAATTATGTGCTCTATGAGTAAACTCATCCAAAACCTGGGGTGAAATGCTTGTGATAAAGCATGAATGATGAAATGATGAGAAAATACAAACATGCAATGTATAGGAGAGACTTTGTCTCAAAATATGCTCCTGGACGTACCCTAAGATCTACTGACCAGGCACTGGTAAAAATACCTAGAATCTTCAAAGTCCACACCGGAGCACGCTCCTTCAGGTTCCTGGCGGCAAAAACTTGGAACTCCCTGCCAAGAACCTTAAGGATGGAACCAAACGAGAAAGTGTTCCTCAAACAGCTAAAGACCTGGCTATTCTGCAGCGTATAGAATAAAATATAAGAGTACCCACCTCCTAAAAACCTCTTCTCTGTCCATGCCTTAGCGCGGGGACACACTGTTGGTGTAACCAAGCGCTCTACAAATGAATAAATAAATAAAATATTATATAATGACAATTTCCAAAATTTCTAAATTCATATTTTGGATATTTATTAAATTACAATGAGGAATCAAGTGAAAAACATTTTTATGTGTACTCTGCCAACTTGTGATCAAGGAATGTAATAGGGGGCACACTTTAAAACATGGGGAATCATGATGCCTTCCATTCTTGACCAAGGCTTATGAAAGAATGGAACCAGGAAATGGTTCCACTAAAAGCTGCCATTGTGGGCAGGTATGAGGTCTAGTCGGACGGTACCCTTCAACCATTGCATGACGAGCATTCACTGCGCCGCCTGAGAAACTCCACCTGGAGTCAAAAGCTCGGGTCATGAGCCATTGAGCAATATGTAGGCACGGATGACAGATAAGTAGGTGAACTGGTCAGTTGGGGAACTTGATGAAGTGAGTACGTCATAGACATTGGTGTCCTCTTTAAAGGGTAGGAAATGGGCCAACATCTTATGGCTGATAAACTCATCTCCGCTCTTGTGTATATACAGAGTGTGACTCAGGCTCTTCTCTTTTTTGTAGACATTTGGTGCACTATTATTTCTTTTGTTAATGTTTGTGTTACGCAACACATGAGTTCAGTTTGGTATGTGTGAGCTATTGAACACTTGGATTACCATCCAAAGTGTGGAATAGAAGTCCTCACTCTTTTATTAGATCTCACTCAGTTTGGACTATTTTAGATTTTCACAGGTCATTCATAGCATGATGTATTATCTAACAGTTACTCTTCATCATTTTGCATGTGGTGTTTAGATTCACATTGCATGTAGGCACATAAGTTTCTGTGTCTCAAGACTTCCAGGCTAACTCGCCCCTTAATAAAGAAACAGAGAAACAAACACAAAGTAGGTTATTTATATTCCATTTTCTAAGCAAATTGTGTGATGGGTATACACTTAATAAATATGTAAGGAGTCAACTCAGGGAGTGAGATAAACTGTCCTGATGAGCCTGCAGGGAAGGTTGGTAGCAACATGTAGACCAGTCACTAAGAGGAAGGTAGAGCCATTGAACCCCCTATATACCTTCCTAACTTCTTTCCCAGATTTTAAACATACCGACTGGGACTTATATTACAGTCACCAGACAGGTATTCACTTGGAACATCTGCATTATATCAATCAGTGCTCCCATGTAATTCACTGTTAGTGGCATGCCTCGATTCAAGGTGGAACTGGAAGGAACTACTGAGAACAGAATGTGGGTGGGATCCAAGGGGAAATTATATTTATAGACCTACTTGTATCCTGTCCCCAACTAAACAATATAATAACACAAGAAAGATACCAAGGGTCTTAGAAAATCCTATAGCTTACACTCAATTGTGGTGTGTACAGGAAGGATAACGAAGGAGAGAACAAGAAAGAGAAAGTACCCATCAGCCCACCCATTGGCGGAACTTCGTCATCTGGGTTTTTATGAAATGGAAACTGGTATCCGCTAGGCACCTCATTAGAATGTTTCTTGAGAAGTGCTAGTACCGGATCCTCCAGAAAGATTGACAGCCAGTAGGTGGAGATAGTAGGCTGACGGTACAAGTTGCTGTGTTTATAACAAGTGAAACAAAGGAAAAGATAGTGATGTTTTAAAAATACCTTTCGTGATGTCTAAAGGTACTTTATTGGATGTGACCATCACGACGGCATGATTAAAAACAGAGTGACAGGCTTTTATCAGGACCTATGCTGTACACTACTGCAACAGTGAAGATAAATTGTGATAGAAAAATGATTATGTAGACCTACCAGTATATTTTAACTTTTAGGAAGTCTCATATCGTAATGTCATGAACTCTCCTACGGAAAAGGAAACGGTAGGGGGACAAAATATCGAAATTGAAATATCGAAATACAATAATATCGATGTTTTAATTTCGATAGTATAGAATATCGATGTCCAAAATATCGACAGACAGAATATCGTTTTTATGGTATGTATGTTACTAATATCGAAATTTAATAATATCGAAATTATGTTTAGTGTTACGTATGTTATTATGTTGTTTATATGTTTGTAAAATATGTTATTAAATGTATGTTTGAAAATTAGTAATTTAGTTTACATTTTGCGTTTTAGTATCACAACGGGTTGTGGGTTTATAGGGGAATAGGGTGGGAAGTAATTTAATAATAATTAATTACTTATTATATTTTTTAAAATATTTTTAAAAATTAATTAACTAATATTAATTAGTTAATTAAATTAAGTAAAGTTAATGTGCTAATATATTACATTTTTTTGTTATTGTTAATTATTAATTAATTGGTAATTAATTAATATTAATTAGTTAATTACATTAACTAAAGTTATTGTGCAAATATATAGAGTTTTTTGTTATTGGTAATTAATAATAATTGGTAATTAATTAGTTAATTACAATAATTAGAGTTAATGTGCTAATATATGTAATTTTTTGTTATTGTTAATTAATAATGAATTAGTAATAAAATAATATTAATTATTTATTTGAATTAATTAGAGTTGATGTGCTAATATATTTAATTTAATGTTATTGTTAATTAATTGGTAATTAATATTTATTAAGTGATTAATTGATATGATTTAATCATGTGTAGTGGGTTGTGTGTTTATAGGGTAATAGGGTGTCATATAATTAAATGTAATTAATTAAAGAGATTGTATTTCTTTATTGGTATTTATTGTCAATTAATTGGTAATTAATATGTGTTAATCAGTTTAATTAAAATTACATCAATTTAATAATATTAGTTGTTATTAATTGATTAATTGATATTTATATTAATTGTGTTTTTTTAATGTGTACTGTGTTGTGTGTTAAAGGGGGAGTAGTGTGTGAAGTAATTTTTACCCTCATGCTATCCAATGCTTTCCCTACTGTTGCACCCTCTGGAGTGGGAATAGTAATTTTTACCCCTACGCTATCCAACGCTTTCCCTACTGTTGCACCCTCTGGAGTGGGAATAGTAATTTAAACCCCTACGCTATCCAACGCTTTCCCTACTGTTGCACCCTCTGGAGTGGGTATAGTAATTTTCACCCCTACGCTATCCAACGTTTTCCCTACTGTTGCACCCTCTGGAGTAGGAATAGTAATTTTTACCCCTACGCTATCCAACGCTTTCCCTACTGTTGCACCCTCTGGAGTGGGAATAGTAATTTTTACCCCTACACTATCCAACCCTTTCCCTACTGTTGCACCCTCTGGAGTGGGAATAATAAATTAAACCCCTACGCTATCCAACGTTTTCCCTACTGTTGCACCCTCCGGAGTGGGAATAGTAATTTTTACCCCTACGCTATTCAACCCTTTCCCTACTGTTGCACCCTCTGGAGTGTGAATAGTAATTTTAACCCCTACGCTATCCAACGTTTTCTCTACTGTTGCACCCTCTGGAGTGGGAATAGTAATTTTTACCACTACGCTAACCAACGCTTTCCCTACTGTTGCAAACTCTGGAGTGGGAATAGTAAATTAAAACCCTACGCTATCCAACGTTTTCTCTACTGTTGCACCCTCAGGAGTGGGAATAGTAATTTTTACCCCTACGCTATCCAACGCTTTCCCTACTGTTGCACCCTCTGGAGTGGGAATAGTAATTTAAAACCCTATGCTATCCAACGCTTTCCCTACTGTTGCACCCTCTGGAGTAGGAATAGTACTTTAAAACCCTACGCTATCCAACGCTTTCCCTACTGTTGCACTCTCTGGAGTGGGAATAGAAATTTTTACCCCTACGCTATCCAACCCTTTCCCTACAGTTGCACCCTCTGGAGTAGGAATAGTAATTTTTACCCCTACGCTATCCAACGCTTTCCCTACTGTCGCACCCGCTGGAGTGGGAATAGTAATTTTTACCCGTACGCTATCCAACGCTTTCCCTGCTGTTGCACCCTCTGGAGTGGGAATAGTAATTTAAAACCCTATGCTATCAAACGCTTTCCCTAGTGTTTCACTCTCTGGAGTGGGAATAGAAATTTTTACCCCTACGCTATCCAAAGCTTTCCTTACTGTTGCACACTCTGGAGTAGGAATAGTAATTTTAACCCCTACGCTATCCAATGCTTTCCCTACTGTTGCACCCTCTGGAGTGGGAATAGTAAGTTAAACCCCTACGCTATCCAACGCTTTCCCTACTGTTGCACTCTCTGGAGTGGGAATAGACATTTTTACCCCTACGCTACCCAATGCTTTCCTTACTTTTGCACCCTCTGGAGTAGGAATAGTAATTTTAACCCCTACGCTATCCAACGCTTTCCCTACTGTTGCACCCTCTGGAGTGGGAATAGTAAGTTAAACCCTTACGCTATCCAACGCTTTCCCTACTGTTGCACCCTCTGGAGTGGGAATAGTAATTTTAACCCCTACAATATCAAACGCTTTCCCTACTGTTGCACCATCTGGAGTGGGAATAGTAATTTAAACCCCTACGCTATCCAACGCTTTTCCTACTGTTGCACCCTCTGGAGTGGGAATAGTAAGTTAAACCCCTGCGCTATCCAACGCTTTCCCTACTGTTGCACTCTCTGGAGTGGGAATAGAAATTTTTACCTCTACGCTATCCAACGCTTTCCCTACTGTCGCACCCGCTGGAGTGGGAATAGTAATTTTTACCCATACGCTATCCAACGCTTTCCCTACTGTTGCACCCTCTGGAGTGGGAATAGTAATTTAAAACCCTATGCTATCCAACGCTTTCCCTACTGTTGCACTCTCTGGAGTGGGAATAGAAATTTTTACCCCTACGCTATCCAACGCTTTCCTTACTGTTGCACACTCTGGAGTAGGAATAGTAATTTTAACCCCTACGCTATCCAATGCTTTCCCTACTGTTGCACCCTCTGGAGTGGAAATAGTAAGTTAAACCCCTACGCTATCCAACGCTTTCCCTACTGTTGCACTCTCTGGAGTGGGAATAGAAATTTTTACCCCTACGCTATCCAATGCTTTCCTTACTTTTGCACCCTCTGGAGTAGGAATAGTAATTTTAACCCCTACGCTATCCAACGCTTTCCCTACTGTTGCACCCTCTGGAGTGGGAATAGTAAGTTAAACCCCTACGCTATCCAACGCTTTCCCTACTGTTGCACCCTCTGGAGTGGGAATAGTAATTTTAACCCCTATGTTATCCAACGCTTTCCCTACTGTTGCACCATCTGGAGTGGGAATAGTAATTTAAACCCTTACGCTATCCAACGCTTTTCCTACTGTTGCACCCTCTAGAGTGGGAATAGTAAGTTAAACCCCTACGCTATCCAACGCTTTCCCTACTGTTGCACTCTCTGGAGTGGGAATAGAAATGTTTACCCCTACGCTATCCAATGCTTTCCTTACTTTTGCACCCTCTGGAGTAGGAATAGTAATTTTAACCCCTACGCTATCCAACGCTTTCCCTACTGTTGCACCCTTTGGAGTGGGAATATTAAGTTAAACCCCTACGCTATCCAATGCTTTCCCTACTGTTGCACCCTCTGGAGTGGGAATAGTAATTTTAACCCCTACGTTATCCAACGCTTTCCCTACTGTTGCACCATCTGGAGTGGGAATAGTAATTTAAACCCCTACGCTATCCAACGCTTTTCCTACTGTTGCAATATGTGGAGTAAGTTTATATATTAATTTATATGTAGAGTTTTTAATTTATTTTAAATGTATATGTATTAGTTATTATTGTTTAAATATGTTTTACTGTTTTTATTTAATATTTGTAAAATTATTTGTATTTTTAAATTATTTTTACTTTATTATTAATACAATTAAAAAAACGATATTTTTAATTTCGATATTTTTCTACTACGATATTTTTTTCTGATATTTTTGTCAGACATTCCTCCTACGGAAAAGGAAACATACAGAAGAATATACAAACAACAGAGAAGATATCAATATTGTAGAACATCTGATGTATTTTAATAAGTGTGCCCAAATTTTAGTGTATTACACTCACCCATATATGAAGGGGAGAAGACCTCACCTCGCCTGGCGCTCGCTCAGGATGCTGAGGCCACGCTCTAAGTCAGGATAAAAAAACATGGTAGATTAACATGTATGCACTTTGCCAAGAAGTACAAAGTTATTTCTAAAGTAACTAAAAAATGGGTGGTGACCAATAGCAGAACTACAAAGCAAAAGTGATGATGGCGTGATATGATTTCCAAGCGCTTATGTATAGTTTGAAAAAGTCTCACATGCCTTAAACTCTCAGACAATGTGTCAGAAATGCATGAAAGACACCCATGCTTACTTATCAAGCAAGGAGTCTTAAGTGGCATGTCCAACGAGGTGTACATATCGGACAAAAAATAGACATTTTAGGAATATCTGTACAATTTCACAAATTACTTATGTGTTTTGGTTTAATTAGAGTGAGGTGCCAAGTGCTAGCACCCTGCATTGACATGGTCTTCAATATTCAATTATTGTCTCCTGCTATGAGCCCATATAAACCCCAATATAGGTCTAGGTAGATGCAAGACCTTTTACCTACATTTGTCCTACCTTGCTCTTTAACAGTTATGGTGCTGACCTTTTACCTAGTAATGTGCTGAATAAATGTTGGGCAGTTTTCTTCATATCACGCAACAGGATTACCATCTTCTCTATAATAACTCTCTACAAAAGTCACTGCTATCGTCATCCTTAAACAAAAAGCCCACAGTACCAATATAGATAGACCCCCTGAGGTTACCTTTTTAGTATATAAGCACCACATCTTCGCTGGGCAAACCAGAGGAGAAGCTTCCATGCTGATGCGAGACGCGGTAATCCCTACACGCAGAACCTTCAGCACACAGTAGTCTGACATGCCTTGCGGGTTGTCCACCTCGAGACCAAAACGAGATCCTTTATTCTTTCCCATCAGGTAATGGGGTTTGCTATTTTCTAGGGGTACTCTTGGCTTCACACTACATACATGCTAGGTACACTTAGCCAGGGTTCCCGTCTTAGGAGTATGCTTGATTATTGCTATGTATCTATATGCCTGCATATATTCACTGTTTTAGTACCATGGTAGAATTCTACCTTTTATTTGGTTTGACTGTGCTTGCAATCTTATATATTTGTTTCTGTCTAATGTTTGTTGCAGCACATGTATTTTCTACTAGAATGACGCAGGTTTAATAAGTGATTCTTGAAAACGTCCCCATCGTTTCTTCTGTATATCTCTAAGACAAGAAGTGAGCACGAGTCACTGAACGAGGGCCGCTACGGTGGAGTTCCACGCCTCCACGTAGCCGAAGGTTTCCTGTTCCCGACTCCTCCCCCTGACCACGAGTCTGATGGCGACTGGCGGTGTTTGGCGTGCTGCTCGCTACTACCGGGTGCGGTGCTTCTGAGGCTTCGGATGCGGTGCTGAATTCCTGTCCTGTGGCCGAGGACTTCAACTGCTGCGCCTGTATCTGTGCCTGTCTCACGGGGATGTGAGTGAAGAGGAGCAGCTCTGCACTTTGCACTTTGCGAGACGGACTTCGGGCGCATGGGATACATTGTATCAGGCAGGAACAAGTAAAGACTTTCTTTCATCTTCGCCAACAATGTTTTGAGAACGAGTATACTGCTAGCTTCTGTTTTCATTGACTTTTGAAGACTTCTCATGTGTTTATCTGCCAGCTGCGCACTCCTCTTCACTGCAACGCCTGAACTTCTGTTATTGGCATATTGAGAGTCACCCTGCTGCCACATACAATAGCGCACATAAACTCGCAATTCTGCAAATGCGCAGTCTGGATGAACATTCAGCTCTCCTAATCTTTTTGGCGTTGCTAGCTTTATGTTTCCTGAGGTGCACAGCAGATAAACATTTTCTATGCAAATACGCACCTCGAGGAGAGCTTAGAGAGAGCTCTGTGCACAGCTGGTGATTAATGATCAGTTGTGCGATTTTCTATTTCAACGGTCTTGCACTGCATTATAATGGATCTTGGCTTCATTATATCTGCGTAGAACTGAAGAAGTTATTGCTGCTATTCTTATTGCTGGTAAACGCAGATACAGCTGGCAGGGTGCTCCCTACTTGCCTCTCCTCCCTGTTCTTCTACGCCTCTACACTTTTATACGCCCTTATTCTCCATACTGTCTGCATACTGCCCTTGGGGTCCATTCAAATGTCCTGCTGAAAGTTTCCTCTGCCGCTGAAGCTCCATATAATTGGGCACCGGTCGCAGTTTTGGGCCAACTTCAAGTACCAGCATACTTTGCTGCATCTGCAGTGGGCAGGCGCAAAGAGGGTAGCAGGTGGAGAGTATAAGGTTTTTTTTTTTTTTCTTTTTTCTCTCTCTCTGTTGAAACAGTTGGAAGTACAAGTTAACATGCAGTGGCATGGGCAAAAAGCTGAATGCACGCGCTAAAGCGCGTATTAAACGACAGCAGATGAAGGATGAGGCAGCTGCCACTAAGAATGCTGACATTAGCGCTGAGAAAGAGGATTTATTAGTTGATATTTCTGGAATCTCGGGGGATGAGGAAGAAGAGTCCACGGAGTCTGTCCTTCCCATCTCTGCTCAACCAATCTTGCCAGAGAATCCACCCCTAGTGCAAGACGATTCTGTACTTAAGGTGAATAGGGGCGAGACGATCAAACCAGGAGCCTCTAAAGATGGGGGGCTAGGACAGGCACAGAAAATCTCTAAAAATGTTCCCCTATTCGAGAAAAAGAATGACAATTTGATGCCTGTATCCCTTCCTTCTCCAGCAGGGGGAGGCCCAATTTTAATCCCCTCTACAATGGGAGTTAAAGATATCCCCTCACTGGTGGCATTGGGGTCACAAGAAAGTAATCTTTTGGTAGATGGAGCGTCAACTGATGTGGAGCCATTGGTATCTTCTCTCTCTGAAGTACAGAGTCCGATTCTAGGAATGGAGACGGAGACCACTGGTGAATTCAATATTTCAGTTAAAGACATGCTCAACATGATATTGGGCGAGGTGAGGGAAATGAAAAACTCGCAACGGTCTGAGCTGGCCCTTATTAATCAAAGGCTGGATAAAATTGAAGAAGTGATATCTTCCTTTCCTGCACGATTACAGGAAGCTGAGACAAGGATTTCGAATCTGGAGGAACATGTGTCTGATGTTAAAAAAGAGTTGTCATCTCTTTCTAAGACCTCTAAGTCTCTAGAAATAAAGCTAGACGAAATGGAAAATTATAATAGGAGGTCGAACCTTAGAATCGTGGGAGTCCCCGAGAAAATTGAAGGCTCTGATATAATACAGTGGCTTACCTCCTTCTTCCTCCATGAGGTTATTCCAGAATTTAAAGGGGATTTGACGATCACACAAGCACATCGTGTTCCTGCTCAACCATTTCCAAATTCCTCTCTACCCAGGACTATCCTTGTTAATTTTGCAGATATCCGAGTGAAAGAAACTATCCTGTCTAAGGCCTTCAAGCAGAGGCAATTTTCAGCTAACCCCTCTACTAAATCCCGGATCTTCTCGGATATGTCCGCTGCAGCAGCTAGAAGGAGGAAGGAATTCGTAAAAATGCTACAATTGTTCAAGGACAGGGGAGCGCAAGCTAAGATTGCTCAGCAATCAAAACTGAAAGTACTGGTTAAGGGCAAATTTCATTTATTTTCAGATATTGACGAAGCACAGGGGCTGTTAACCATGATCTCTAAGGACCAATGAATCTGGGCTGTGAGACTGCCCTTTGAACTTTGGTATAGAAGTTTCTTTGTGAATTTATGAATTTGGGTTTTCTTTGGAAGTTTATCGGCAGGCAGAGGAGATTACTTATCTCGCTGAATACTTTAAAAAATGTTGGGTTTTTTTTGCTGTGCGAGGGGGGAGGAGGATGGGGACTGGACACCGAGAAATGTTAAGGGGTGCTAATTCAAGGCACCTCATGGGTCGGGGAGGGACTGAATGGCGGGCGTGGGGGAAGAGCCATAAGGATGGGGGGACTAGAAGGAGAGGGTGGGGAGGGGGAGGGTGGTATGGGGCAAGAAATCAAAAAAAAGAAGTCTTGGATGATTTTATACATCTACTTGTACACAGCCGGAAGTCTAAGAATGTCGTTAATTCTGAAGTGTGGTACTCCTGGCAATGCTGGGCTTAATAATGGTCTGTTATCAGATTTGGGGATTAGTTATGTAGTGATTTTCCTTTGTTTAGATTTTCGAGTATGGGGGTGAAAATTATTTCCTTTAACGTAAATGGTCTAAATAATAGGAAAAAAATGAGAGCAATAGAATTATGGGCTAAAATGCAACAGCCGGATGTGATTCTGTTACAGGAAACCCACATACCCAGGTCGAAAAATGAGGAATTTTCTATGTTTAAAAGTTGGGCATCTTGTAGAGTATTATCTGCATGTTCTGAGTCACAGAAGGGAGTTGCACTATTTTTGAGTAAAAAACTAGAAGCCCAAGTGGGTCAGGTGGAGCATGATGGGATGGGACGATGGTGTTGGGCCACCTGTGTTATTCCTAATAGAAACAATCCCGTGACGTTTGTTAGTTTTTACGCCCCAACGGAGGACAGACCAGAGGTATATGAGGAGCTTTTTCATTCCTTGTTAATGGTCAGGGGGGAAATTATCATAGGCGGGGATTTTAATATTACGATGAATAAAATGCTGGATTCATCCAGCAAGTCGATGGTTCAATATAAGCCGAAATCCCTTAGATCGTTGAGGAATAATATAGCGCTTTTTAATTTATGGGACCCCTGGAGTAATCAAAACCCGGATAAAAGGGAATATACCTGTTGGTCCGGCAGGTACAAATCTTCCTCTCGAATTGATTTCTTTATAATTTCACGTCAAATTATTTTCTCCAAACAGATGATCCTCTATAACGGATTCTCAGATCACGCTATGATTATTATGGAAGTAGGATCGGTAGATAGGGTAAGAACCCCGAAGCGTTGGGTCTTCAATAAGAAATATCTGACTGATGAGACCTGGGTGGAGGGTATCAAAACAGAAATTTCTGATTTTCTCGCACGGAATGTGGGTACAGCCCCCCTCAACTATGTTTGGGACTCTCTGAAGGCATATATCCGAGGGCTAGTCATTGGGAGAGATGCAGTCGATTCATTGGCCGCCAAGAACAGGAATAAAGCGCTTCAACAGAAAATACAGGATCTGACTATACGTATGCAATATAACTTAGATAGATCGCTATATGACCAACTAATTGCGGCCAAAAGAGAGTTCTCTCAGGAGCTCTATACTCAGAGTGAGGAGATTTTTCGTAAGAGCTCTCAAAAAATCTATGAAGAAAGTAATTTTACTGGCAAACTCTTGGCGTGGCAGGCCAGAGAACAAGCCTCGTCGAATTTAATACATTCTTTGTACTCTCCTGAGACTTTAAGAAACACTTCGGATCCAATTGAAATTGGCGATATTATGGTCACACATTATAAGAAAATTTATGATACCCAAGCATCCATAGACCGTCAAAATTTATTGATGTACTTGGAAAAACAATCTCTTCCCACTCTTTCTTCATTTGACCAAACGAGTATGGTGATCCCCTTCTCGCGAGAGGAAGTAGAGAAAGTAGTTCATCAGCTCCCACTTGGGAAAGCTGCTGGCAATGATGGGTTCCCCTCAGAATTTTTTTAAGTTTTTTTCAACACCTTTGCAGATTTTTTTATACAACTATTAAATTTTATGTTGATGGGCGGACATGTTCCGGATTCATTTCGGGAAGGAACAGTGGTAAGCTTTCTTAAAAAGGGCAAACCCCCGACAGACCCGAACTCTTATAGACCCATCACGTTATTGAACACAGATTATAAAATTACCACTAAACTATTATCCACTCGTTTTAATTCTTTTGCCGCAGATTTGATTCATGGAGATCAAAATGGTTTTGTTGCCGGAAGGCTGCTGTTGACCAATACTCATTTTCTAACGGAGGCTCTTGATTTCTTTGAAGCACGAAAGATCCCAGCATTAATTTTATTATTTGATGCTGAAAAAGCCTTTGATTTGGTGGTATGGGAGACACTTTTTGTTATTTTACAGCACTTCGGCATTCCAGATGTAATAATAGATCTAATACAGAATCTTTATTCTGGGGCTAGGGCCAATATCATTATCAATACAGAATCAGTGGGACTTGTTTCTGTGAAACGTGGCACTAGACAAGGCTGCCCACTGTCCCCGATATTATTTGCTTTTTTCATAGAGCCATTAGCTACTGCAATTAGGAAAGCTCCACTGTTACTTCCCCCTATTAACTTAATGCCTAACTTTACGCAAACGACATAATCCTGCTAATTAGGCCAGAAATACAATGTCAAGCTCAGGCCCTACAAATTTTCGAAGAGTTTGAGGTTCTGGGGGGATATAGGATAAATAAAAAAAAACTGAAATTATAGTGTGCGGGGGCATTAAGCCTGTAATTCATCCCGACCTAAAGTCTTGCATTAATAATAAACCAAAAAGATACTTGGGGATATGGTTTTCATCTTCAGTTGCTGATCTTTATAGTTTGAATTTTGTACCAATGCTGCAGAAAGTCCGAGCAATGTTTGAAAGATGGAATTCCCTACCATTAACTATTATGGGACGTGTTGCTCTAATTAAAATGTCGGTTCTTCCGCTGTTCAACTTTCTATTTTCAACTATTTCTTGCGCTCTGCCTGGCTCATTTTTCTCTAAGGCTGAATCTTTGTTTTCTTCCTTTATATGGGCTAAAAAGACACCACGCATTGCTTTGCACACTTTATTTGAGGATAAGGAACAAGGAGGGCTTGCTCTTCCCAATCTGAAAGACTATTATAATGCATATTTGGCTCAATTTTTGACTAGATTTAAGGACAATACCCAACAACTTTTTATCAATTTTTTCTTTGATTTGATTTGTAAGGAAGCTCAGATTCCCTCACCGCTTCAAGTTTTCAAATCACCAAAAACAGTTAGGTATAAGGTTTTGCACTGGTTTTTTAAAAGACGCACAGCACTTCTAAAGAGGCACTCTCTCTCATTTCTCAATATATTCTCTCCCATTAGCTCAGTTTTTTCATTCTTTGGGGTGGATATTAATTTGGAGTTAGTAGAAAAATGGCAGAAAATAGGGTTCAGGAAATTGGATGATTTTTAAAAAAATGATACCTGGATTAGGATGTCACATTTGACGGCCCGGGTTCAGGGCAATTTTATATTACTGGGCTCATATAAGCTGATTTATGGTGTTTTGCTTCAATTAGATCCCACACATCTTTCCCCCCCTGATTCACTATTCACTGAACTTTTTCTGTCAATACTAGAAAGGAAGCCAGGGGAGTGGAAACGACGTTTAACCATGAACAGGGATCCGAATTTATGTGGCAAAGCAAGTAATAAATGGCTAGACCAGGAAAACATGGTACTAACGCCCGCCGCATGGAAAAGAATTAATGTGTTGAATTTTTCTGCATTGAGAGGGGCCAATTGGCGCAGAATGCTGTTTTTCAGTAAATGGCTTCTGTATTTTACCCCGGTCAAAATTCATAAGATGTATCCTGAATGCTCTTCGAATTGTTATAGGTGTTTACAGCATGACTCTGCTGATTGGTCGCATGTGGTTGCTAAATGTCCTAAAATTGTTCCTTTCTGGGAAAATATATTTACGTTTCTGCAAAACCAGTGCGAAATCCCAATTTCTGTTAACTATAAAATGATTTTGTATGGATTCGATCCTGAAATAATGCTAGAAGGGCATTTAGTTAAATTCATATATATCGCTATGGCTGTGGCAAGATCATTAATTCTTCAAAATTGGCGATCGCAATATTGCCCCAACATACACGAATGGCGTTATAAAATGCAAAAAGTTAGAAACAGCGAACAAGTGTATGCTCAAAGAGTGGGGTCGATTCGGAAGTTCGAGAAGATATGGGGTTCATTCTGTATTGATGTTAATTAAGCCTGAGGGCATATAGGGTTTTTTTTTTCCTTTCTACTTTGTGTTCCCCTATCTCCCTTCAGTATTTATCTTCATTGTTCAAATTTACTGTCATGGTGATATGTGTGCTTTCTAATTTTTGATGTTCTGTGTACATTCGGGTTAATTAACGTTATGCTTTTCTGTGTCCAAGACTTCAATAAAAAAAAACAAAAAAAAAAAAACGAGTCACTGAACGAAAAGTACTGTACTGTTTCAATGATCCCTGAAGGATCAAGGTTTGTCATGTTTGATAGTTGCCAGAAACAATTTTTCCTTGGTAAGGTTAGGGGAAATATGGTTGCACTGTGAGCGAGATGGTCTAAAGGCAAACATAGCTTTTGGGGCTATCTGGAATCAGTCTGGACACCAAATCCTTAGTTTACGTTGTCTAAACACACCGATCCTATGTTTATTAGAAACTAAACCACAGTCCATGGATGGGAAATTCAATTGAAGTGTCATAAGGAATGCCAATTATCCTAAATATTATAGATGAGTATATTATATCTTCTGATAGGGCTTTGGAATCAGTATATCGCCAAATGCCACTCACCGCAGTCGCACTTTGTAGAGTGCTCTGGTGTATGCCTGGTGTGCATCTAAACACATACACCTTTGTTGGACTTGGCCATCTATGCAGGGTAACCCCAAACGTTTTGACTTCATCTCTCTTCCTTTCTAACCCCATTTTATTGGCTTTTAGGACTCTGTGTACTTTCCCACTGCTCACCAGTGCTAATGAACTTGTGCTCAATCCTTAAGACATGGTAAAATTGACTTACACCAAATGGGTACAATTAATATACTTATAAGCCCCTAGTACAGTGGTACTACATGTGCTGAGGGCCAGATAATTAAATTGTATTAGTGGGTCTGCAGCACTTACCTACTGGGCCACCCATTTAAACATCTCTTTGAAACATGTATCAGGCCTGCCATTGCATACTGTGTGCAGTTTTAAACTGCCAAATCGACATGGCAAAATAAAAATGTTGTCTGGTTTAAACTTCCTTTTTTAATACATATAATACCCCAAGGAAAGGTCCTAAACAACCCATATGGCCGGGTGCATTGTATTTAAAAAGTTGGACATGTACTTTTAAGTCCTACTAGTGAAAATCTCCTAAATTAATTTTTCACTAATATGTGGCCTACTCATCCCATTGGATAACATTGGGTTACCTTATTACTGTGAGGACTGGTAGTAGGGAATCCAAAGTAGGAAGGATTTAGGGTGCATACCTGCCCAAGAACACACAGGGAGTAAGAGAAGAAATGGGATGCAAAGGGGATGCAAAGGGGAATCTCTGCATAAGGCAACAGATCTCTCACTTAATATCCATCCAACAAATATTGAAACAAAAAAATATAAAAAATTAAATATCGATGACAGAATTATCAACTCCATATACTTAAATATAAAAACCACAGATATGGAGAACACAATTATCGTTGTTAACAAAATCAATTTTTACACATATCGAAAACAAAAATATAGTTACCTTTAAATAAACATAGAATATGTCAAAAGTATCGACCCACACAATATTGAGTACAATGTTATCACCAACAAAATTAAATAATCATTATTAAAACACTAAAAAACACTTTTCAAATAAAACTTTTTTTTATAAACCCAAAACTTGTTAGACACATATTTAATTTAAATAAAAATATATTATATCAACAAAATCTTTACCCTTCATTTAAAAAAATTACAAGTGCAAAAGCACAGAATAAAACCCTCCAAAATGTGGAATATATATTATACATAAACAGTAAAACACAAAGTAGTATTTACCATAGAAGGATTCAACTGATAAAAAAATCAAACTATAGTAAACCAACCACTAAAATTAAACTATAAACAACTTTAACTAATAAAATCAAACAATGAAACCTAAATATAAAAGGCATACTAATTTGAACAACTAAATATTTCAAAAATGACAAACGCTGCAAGATGAGGACACTCTGATTGTTTGTACAAACCATTAAAGAAGAAAAATATACATCTCAACAACTGCATAACCAAGTGAGTAGCACTTATATTTATACTAAAACAGAATTGTTTAAAAACTTAAACATAGAAAATAATTATTAACACCGTTTTCAACGTTTATCTTTTTTGCACAGGCCTCCTGTAAGGAACCTACAGCTTGAAAACCAACAAACTACCACAAAATATTAGCTATCATAAACGTGCAAAAAGAAATAATAATAGTAAGTATGCTTTAATAAGTAATTAATGATAAACTCACAAAAATATTAAACAAAAACAAACCAAATAGCCTCATCCCCTACAAATGGTAATAAGGTACCATTTAAAAAGTAACTTACGTTTTTCTTTTTTAATCAGCAGAAATGAAGGCATCTGCTGCAAATTCATGCTTACAGGAAAAGGCAACAGACTAATTTTCTTTAATGTTTTGGCAGAATACAGTTAAAACCACTTATATATATGGGATAGGGAAGTTTACCATTATTTCACAGAAAGACTCAAAGTTACTTTTATGAAATTTATCAACAGGCTGTAAATATAATGGTTTAGAATTTTTGTATCATTGTATATGTTAGCAACATATGCAGAGTGAATAATCATAAATTGTAAATTTTTACTTATACTGCAATGTCATCATTTTCGTTAGTTACCACTCATCACTTTACTGGTATAATGTGTCAGGTGAAATTGTTATTATGCATATATTCGTATTCTGTTGCAATTATAATCCAAATACATGTCTGCAATATATCAAGCCGGTAATTTGAAATGAGTGGCAAAGATAATAGGACTGACTTTTTTTATCAAAGAAAGTGTTTGTTAATAGGTGGAGAAGTGTGGCTCACTGGTTAGAAGCGGCAGACCCTGAAGCAGAGGTCAGGCCCGGGACCAGGGTTCAATTCCCGAAGCGGCAGGGTCTTGGGCTCAATGTCCGCGGACTCGATAATTCTCGCCTCGGTGCCTACTGTAATCATGGGTCCCATTCTGCAACTCTGGTCAATAGCTTACTTAATCTCCAAAACGGCCCCAACAGTGCTGGGATGCCTGGCTTCACCTTGGGGGTGCCCAGGAGGGGGCCTCTCACAGGGAAAGCCAGGAAGGGTTCCACAGCGATATACAGCGCCAGGATGCCCCATGATAGGGCGGCAGTGGGCTTTACAAGTATACACACATTTACATTTACATGTGTAAGTTGCCATTAGTTGTCTTAACTTAATCAATGAATCAATCATTACATTTATAGAGCACGCTACTCTCCCGTGAGGGTCTCAAGGCACTGAGGGGAGGGGGGTGTTGCTACTGCTCAAATAGCCAGGTCTTGAGGTGTTTTCTGAAGGTGAGATGGTCCTGGGTCAGTTGTAGGAGCGCGGGGAGGGATTTCCAGGTTTTGGCTGCCAGGTAGGAGAAAGATCTTCCTCGGGTGGTGGTTCTGCGAATTTGTGGGACAGTGGCGAGGGTGATGCTGGTGGAGAGGAGTTGGCGGGTGGGGATGTAGAACGAGAGGCGGTTGTTGAGGTATTCGGGGCCCTTGTTGTGTATCGCTTTGTGTGCGTGGGTGAGGAGCCTGAACATGATCCTCTTGTAGACGGGGAGCCAGTGCAGGTTTCTGTGAGCGGATATGTGGCTGTGGAGGGGGATGTCGAGGATGATTCGTGCGGAGGCGTTCTGTATGCATTGAAGTCATGTCTGAAGTTTGACTGTGGTTCCTGTGTATAGGGCGTTTCTGTAGTCCAGTTGGCTGGTGACGAGGGCCTGGATGACGTTTTTTCTGGTTTCGGTCAGGATCCATCTGAAGATTTTTTGGAGCATGCGCAGGGTGTTGAAGCAAGATGAGGAGACGGCGTTGACTTGCTTGGTCATCGTGAGGGAGGAGTCCAGGATGAATCCCAGGTTGCGTGCATGGTCCGAGGGTGTTGGTGCGGAGCCCAGTGCTGTGGGCCACCAGGAGTCGTCCCAGGCGGATGGGGATTGTCCGAGGATGAGGACTTCCGTTTTGTCTGAGTTCAGCTTCAGGCGACTGAGCTTCAGCCATTCTGGGACGTCTTTCATTCCTTCCTGGAGGTTGGTTTTGACGGTGTCTGGAACTTTGGTGAGGGAGAGTATCAGTTGGGTGTAGGAGATGAAGTTGATGTTGTATTTGCGTGCGATGGCGGCGAGGGGGCTCATGTAGATATTTAAGAGGGTAGGGTCGAACGAGGAGCCTTGGGGTACTCCGCAGATGATCTCAGTGGGTGCTGAGTGGAAGGGAGGGAGGCACACTCTCTGGGTTCTGTCGGAGAGGAACGAGGTGAACCAGTCCAGGGCCTTTCCTTGGATCCCAGTGTTGAGGAGCTGGGTTATCAGGGTGCGGTGGCATATGGCGTTGAAGGCTGCCGAGAGGTCTAGGAGGATGAGGGTGGTTGTTTCTCCGTTGTCCATCAGGGTCCTGATGTCATCGGTCGCTGCAATGAGGGCGGTCTCGGTGCTGTGGTGGGCTCGAAATCCAGACAGGGATGGGTCGAGCGAGATGTTGGCCTCTAGGAAAGCAGTCAGCTGTTTATTGACGGTCTTCTCTATGACTTTAGCTGGGAAGGGAAGGAGAGAGATGGGGCGGAAGTTCTTGAGATCTTTGGGGTCCGCTGTGGGTTTCTTCAGAAGGGCGTTGATTTCTGCATGCTTCCAGCTCTCAGGGAAGGTGGCTGATGCAAGGGAGTTGTTTATGATGTTCCGGAGGTGGGGTGCGATGAAGGTGTCGGCTTTGTTGAAGATATGATGGGGGCAGGGGTTGGAGGGGGAGCCAGAGTGGATGGTGTTCATGAGGTGGGTGGTGTCTTCTGTGCTGATGGGGGTCCAGGCGCTGAGGGTGGTGGTGAGGGTCGATGCTTCGGTGGCTGGAGGAGGTGTCTGGGGTCCGAAGCTGTCGTGTATAACTTAGAAAATCCCACAATAAAGCAACATCTTTAGGTGTGAAAATTATGGAAGATGTGAGTAGAACACCATTCTTGAAGTAAGTGATACCCTCATAAAACAGATTTATGTGAAAGATTGGACCTGGGTGCTAAATAGTGTGAATTTTATATTACATACACTTAATTACAGCAAACCGTGGGCAAGTATTAGGCCCAAAAAGACAGGCATAACCTTTTGGTGAATGTGTGAGTACAGAGGGTGCCTGCTCCATTACGACCATGATAATATGATATCCCTTAGTTAGTGTTGTGGCCTATGGTATCTTAAGGCCAAATACAGTTGAATAACAATTGTTCCTTAATTAAGCCTTGTATATATGAGCACATGTAGTAGTTGTAGAGGATCTAATGACGCCTTGATATGTACCCCATGAGCAATACTACAGGCTGAAACATATTGGCAAGCACTGAGGATGTATGATTCATAGTGCTCATTAGACATTCCTCGTGTTTTGTTTTAAATTATTTTGTGGGTACCTGCACTAAAAGAAAAAACATCTTTGGGTTTACCTTAATATCATTTTATAACTCTGGATCCTGTCTTCTTTCCAATTATTCCTTCATAAAGAACTCCCTCAACAAGGAAGTTGAGTCTGTCCTGGCAGAAAGATCTATTTCCATTTGGACTCCAATACTCAATTTCTGTTACAGGCTGTCATACTCATTGTGAAATATCGTATTGATAGGGAAGTTGTGAGATGATTTCTTCTTTTTTTTCTCACTCTGCTTTGGAGAGATCATTTTTGACTGGCAAAGGCATCCAAAGAGCAGTCACTCCCTAAACTAATCAGAAATTATAATATTGGTCTACAGCAAAATAAGTCCATGAAAGTACACACTGGGACCTTGATTACAAGTCAAGGCTAATTTTGGATGCCTCTAAAAACCCGTATTTGTACAGGGATCGCAATTACCTTTGCAGGTTTCCCCAGATAGATCCAGGCAGGTCATAACTGTAATTTATCGTGGGGAGCGAGCCCATAAAGCAGGCAAAACATGCAGAATTCAGGGTGTTAAATACAGATTCCACATGTTATACCTCAATGCAAGTTAAATACTTGAAGAGGGATGTATTTATCACATGTTGTAGATAGCTCACCCTAGGGTGATGGAATTTACCACCCTTTTAGTCTAACTTGTAATGAGGCAGTAGGTCTTCAGATAGTCATGTAATGCCTGCAAGCTAATACAAAAGCTCTTTAATGCCCTGTCACCATAACCTAACATGAATACAAATGGATCAATGTAACCATCCATGAAATCCCATTCTCTTTACATACAGTCCAAGAAGTTAATACAATTATATCTGAAAGCCAAAACCTGAAAGCGAACATCCAAAGTCCACACTCAAAGTCAAAGTCAAAACCACTTTATTCGATTAATTAAAATCATAAAAGTACACATAGAAAACACATGTCATAAAATACATTTGGGTGAGAACGAAAATGTTAAAAAGCAAGAAAATATCTCAAATAAAACAATTTCATTATTTTTTAAGTTTCTATTAAAATTCATATTTCAATCATTGCTGGGGATCTTGTTTTCCTAATCCATACAGCAGCTACAAGAAAACTTGCGATATTAAAAATATTCCAGGGGTTATCCAATAATTGGAGGTACAGTAGGGCTAGTTTGAGCTGTAAAAAACCCTTGCCTCTCAGAAATGGAATTAAAAACTTCTTTCTGATGTCAGTATAAAAATCACAGAATAATATAAAGTGCGTAGTATCCTGAATTGAGCTACAATTACAGAGTGCTGAATCCTCTGGTTTGCTCCAACCTAGAAAGTACCCTATTGAAAAATGAATCAGGTTGAAACGAAATCTAGTCACTAACCAGCGGTGGAAGGACTTTGTGACTATTCTTAGGTAGGGCTCTATAAATGGAGATACAATTAATAAATAATGGGCCCTAACCAGAGTTTTTTTTTTATTTCCTCATCCTCCCGTTCCTGCTCCATTAAGCTCAGAAAGTGTGTTTTAACCCACTTTATATGAGCTTTCACAATTCCTTCTGGGACATGATACATTTCTGGGCGCCCAAGTTTCATAAACATTGCCTTAAAATAAGATAGCCACTGTATATCACTAGCTCTTTCTAGAGTGACACAATCTTTTGAAATCTGGTGATTCAACATAAGTTCGGAGTTCACTCAATTTCTGTATCATCTTACTGTAGCATGGGATCATTATTAGAGCGAATGCTCTTGGTAGTCAGACCTGAAAAATTACACCTCTTTACAATTTCTACATTATCTACAAGTCACCCGAACAGCATAGGAAATGGTTTGCAAATTTTGCATGCAATCTGCATTATCTATTTGATGGTCACTTTGCAATGATTGCATAAAGATCCATAAGCCATTGCAGTAAAAGAGAAGATGTGTGATTTAGTTCTACTATGCCCTTGATCCACAGAATTGAAAAGAATCTAAGCATACATGTTACAACCTAATTAAATAGGCACAGTTACTGTGATGTACAGGTTTTATAGCAAATGATTGAACTCCATAATTTTACTCATAAATTTAATTTAACATAATTGAAATGAGCTTGCAAGAGCGATACTGTGGAAAATATTATCGTACGGTACACTGAACCGTGATTCAACACAAAAATGCCTAATTGAATTTGAATGTCAGCTTATTGTAGCAATTAAAACTATATTTTAAAAAACAATTATATCATTTTTTGATAGCCTTCAGCACTACTAGTGCAAATTAGATCAAACTCAAAATTACTGACAAAAGCACTTCTTTGTTTGGGGCTTTGTTTCATAGGTCTAAGGCATCACAGTGTGATTCTATACTGATAGAAGTAGAGCATAATAGGATATGTTCAGTTTCGTGAGAGACCATTTTATTGACGTAATCACCTCATGATATCTTATGCCTAACATTTGTATTTTCATTTTCTTTTAGATTCCATTTATTTGCACACAGTTTCCTGATTGCAGCTGTCCTACATGAACATGCAAGCATCATGTTGAAAAGCATGATGTAGCATTATTTTGTTTTAATTGCACACCTTAGAAGGTTGTTTTCACTAAATATTTGAAGAAACTTGTTAAATTTTATGTAGAAGGATGAACCATGTCTGTGGGCAAAGATTTCTTTGCTAGCATGTGAAGCTTCAAATTATTGCCCTTTTGTCAAGTTTGTGTAGTTTCTCTGTTACCCTGGACCATGAAAAGTTTTTCTCACATAGCAAAATAATGTTCACTGCTTTGTTTTTATCACTATATTCAACCTCTGCCCAGCTTGAAAATATATGCAAAAATGTATGTGTTGCAGAGCATTTCTGTCCCCTAAGGTAACTGATTTGTTTGAAGTATATTTTAGTAGAAATATTTTGTGACAAGTAAATAATGACATAGGGCAACAATATGATGTCTCTTTAAATTGTGATGGGACTGGTAATGGTTGTTACCAGTCCCGTGGGAATAATAAGATCTGCAGGAACTCCAGCGATCAGTTGTGGGGCAAACAAGGAATTACCAAGAAAATCAGAACTGGAATTAGAGATTCCCTGTGTGAGTCCTCATTTCTAAGGTGACCTTCAGGTTTCCGCTTGTAATACCCCAGTAAGTTTGCACCACCAGAGCTACCTCTACCCAATGTATTGGTAACTCCATTGGCTGGGAGCTAAATGGGTAATTAGCAGGACACTCCTAAGGAAGGCCTTTACCACACACATACAATGTAGCAAATATATTGATGATGCATATGTGGCAAAGCAAAATTATTTGAAAATTTCTCAAGCTGTAATGCAAGCAAAAATCCTGTAAGATAAAAGGCTCTAACTCATGAAATCCCTGAGTATTTCTACGTATTGACCTTTGGACGGTTGGTGTAATAAAGTATTTTTAATGGGGTTTCATTTGCTGTAAGGTCACTTTTGAAAACGTTTTGAGCTCCAACCACCAGCACCCACAATTTAAATTAAATGTCCACTGATGTGCATTTTGGGTTAAGAGACTGTGAGTAGGATGCAGAGTAATGTGCTCCACACATGGGAAAAGGTATGCAGGCTGAGTGAGGACGACTGTCTGACTCAATCTAGCATCTGCACACAGGTGGCATTTTTGCAGATTGGTCCCAAAAATGTTGGCAGTGGCCTTCTAAGGCTGTATAGTACAATTGGAATCCAAGAATAAATTCTTGCTTTCTTTTTTGGCTGAAGTGTAAAATCTCTACTGTTTCATTTGGTTTACACTATGGCTAAATGGTGAATAAAATATAACCTTTTATTGGCACGAGGTAGAAAGATAATTGATTATGACTTTTCTAATAATTCCTACATCCTGAACTTAAATGGAGAATCAATTTTGCTTGATAGGAATTTGTTCACATACATAGAACTGGGGCCATATGTCCCTTTTCCAGCATTTTTAGTAATTCATGATATCAGCTACCCAAGCGGTGAAGTTAATTAGCCTGCCAGCCAACCTCTGGCTGCGGTTAGAAGTAGGCCTGGGAAAACTTTAATATTGCTGTTATATATATATATAATTCATGTAACTTTGAGAACTTTGCATTACACTTGTTATGCAGATCAACTCATCTGAAATGTGGGAAACCCACTCTGGACTTTTATTACTGGGACAACAGTCTCCTCTCAAGGTCAGCAGAGGGCCTTCTAGGGATCTTTAAGAAAGAGATCCCATTAAAATTCTGCATATGTGTCTGGTGGTGGGTACCCTGGAAGTGGATAATACAGCATTTTGCTGGACACAGAGGCACTTTGCAAATGACTGAAGGTTTGGGAAGTACAGGCAAGGAGAATGGTTTGCTTAAAGGACTGTAGAGTGGGGCTGCCAACAGGAAAGCAGGCCAGGGCACAAACAGGGCTAGGGAGAAGGACAGGACCAGCACATACCAGCAAGGTTACTGCTAAAGACGGTTCCTTGAGGGTCTAGGGTACCCACCACAAATCCTAAGCAGGACACCCAGGTATCCCCATGGAGCCCATGTGGCCTTGGTTCCTCATGGGATACTAAAAGCATAACCAGGCTAAACTCCCACTAACTTACAACCACAGTAAACTACAAAATCCCCCCCCCCCAAATTAATGATGGAGGAACCACTGCAATTTTTGCGGTCCCATAGTAACCTTCTAGTAGTGTGGGAGGGCAAGCAGGAGAGTATTTTTGATGTCTGGCATTATGAGCAGTGTTTAATTCAGTTAGAGAAACTGTGTGATCATCTTATGAGTGTATATCTAACCAGAAGGTGAGAGGAGGGTCCAAGGGAATTTAAAGACCTGCCAAGGTTATTGTCCCCGAAAACACAAGATGTACAATACATAGAAACCTAGGGGTCTAGTAAAAAAGTCTGTGAGATATTCTCAAATATACTAACTTTCAGGCCTGACTAGTGCCGGACAGTGTGCCCTAGAAAGTCTAGTCTATAGCGGAGAACCCATGCATTAGACCACTCGAGACAGTAGGTGAAACCCAGGAGCCAGAGATGGATTCCCATCAATGTCTTGTAAGTGATCTTATAGTATTATCATGTGGTCATCCAAAGGTTGGGATGGGATGTCTCCAGGTGATTAAGACTACCTTCAACCCACCTTATAGGACTGGGATCAACCCACGAATCGTTTGTGGACCATGCATGAGATCACTTAGTGGGAAAAGGTGCAGTGCAAAAAGAAATAATTGTGGTGAAAAAAAGATAAAAAAGGATAGAGAACAAACAGCAAGATAATTTAATGGCTGTAAGCCTCTTCCTGTTTAAAACCAGGAACAGCGCAAAAGAGCAGTTTTACCAGATAGCTGCTTGTGGGCCGACATGTTTCTGCCAACAGGGGAAAATTCCCTAGGCTTCTTCAGGGCCTCTGTTCTATTTATACTTAATTGCTACTGCTTGTAAGTGCTACCAAATAAACCATCTAGAACGTGAACAAAATAAATCATAAAAGGATATACATATCTATTCCTCCATGCCAAGTGGTATATTTTCTCACCTACAACAAAGAAACGAATAGAGATAAATGCACAGGTCAACGCTATATAATTGAATGTTCTACACACAAAAAGGTAAAAAATCCTTTTTCACTCACCCAGAATGGCAGGGGATAAAACCTCACCTCTCCTGGACCAATCTCAGGATATGGGATGCCACGCTCTATGAGGATAAGAAAAATGGTATTGTACAAGCAGGGGAATGGGTAATCCTACTCTCCTCACTCATCTAGCACCATTAATATCATAGCCCCAGAGCCTCTCATTTGAACTCTCTCCCCTCTGTCAGCCATTACACCAGACTTACAAACCTATCACTCACTTTGCCACTATCATTATTGTAAAGAGGTAAAGGAAAAACTCTCTCTAGTGTTAACCAGTCAAAGACTATAGATCTACCCACCTCTCCGTCGTTGCCTCGAACAGGAACCTGAGGTTGGGGGAGGCAACGAGGGGGTGGAAATTCCTCTTTTTTATAAAAGACTGAGCTGTTTCTACAGCCTATCCAAGTACATAAGGCTGTGGGGTCGAAAAGCTGCGACCAATCCACGTGCTTGCAATTGAACGTATAATCATGCTAAAAAGGCACAGCCAGGATAATATGTCACGTTACTAGGCGAATATCACTCACTCACCCGTTGTCTCTGCCAGACTGTAAATTCAAAACTAATCCTTCGGCTGAAACGCCATCGCGGACATCTCTATTCCCGCGAGGAGTGGCCAAAGGACTACATAATGACGTCATCGTCCCGCCCTCAGTAGTTCCGTTGTGTAAGTGAAGTCAATACTTAGACGGGCAGCTAATTGGGTGCCTTCTATTGCTCCGTCCATGAAGTATAGGGCTCGGAGGTTGCCGAAGCCTATCTTAAGCGGTGGTAACGAAGAAAGGAATTTACGCACCCTGTTGAATTGAGGCGCCTCCGAACTACAAAATCGCGTCATGCAATGACGTATTGTAGTTCCACATATTCATTCGTGATGCTGATCCGAGCAAACCCAATAATAGGCGATTAACGCTCGTTGTTAATGTCAGATTAGTAGACTATGGCAACAGCCTGTCCAATAAATTTCCAGCTCATGTTTCTGTGGCTTTGATCGGGTCGAGTGGTATGTTGGTAATACAGTCCTACAAAATGACGTCATCTACTCGCATATTGTAGTTTCTACTAACCGGGGACCCTTCCAGCCCTGTGTTCTCTTGAAAGAAACCCAGTGCACTCTGGCCGTGCGCCCGATGTCATATGGCACCAAAGAGCAAAACAAACCACTAGGCTGCACACTATATAGTGGGCTACGTAATAAAGTTATTTACTGGTGTATGGTGTTACTCCGTGTACTGGTGCAAAAGGCTCTTTGAACCAGTGTTGTTATCATGGAGCAAACTGTATAATTCTGTTTTGTTTTATAAATATTCTGCGATTCAAAAAAGAAATAACCCCTCTCTACTCTATTGGTACGAGAAAGTGTGTTCTATACAGATTATTGTGCTACAGACAGATTTTTACATGCTTCAGCACATAAATTCACTTAGGATAGGGGTTCCCAATACTTGGTGTCTATTAAGTGGAGGATGCCTACAGAGAATATTACCCTCCCCCTTGTAGGGCTATGGCACGGTTCATGTTTCGATGCATATAAGGACCCCTAGGTCGGGAGTTGACACAGTAATACATATCTAATAAGTAGACCCACCTAAGAGGAATGTTATTCTTACCCGTTGTGAGCCTACAGCAAGGTCCAGGGAATTTCATCGTTCAGACCATTGCTATCTGTAGATAATCTGTAAATCCATTTTTGTTCTTTGGTGAACAAAAACCTAGTCACATCCCCGATGTGTGATGGTATAAATGGTTTTTCAAGTACTGTCCACACGAAGTCGTTTTCAGTATGGTTGTGTTCTATAAAATGTTTAGTCAATTTAGAAACATTTTTCTTACATCTGAATGTGCTCTTGTGTTCGAGCATTCGTGTTCTTACTTTCCGAGTTGTCATGCCTATATATCTATCATGGCAGATGCACGTCAACATGTAGATGACATGGGAGCTGTTGCAGGTTGTAAAGGTATTGAGAACCCAAGGGCGATCTGTCCCTATGTCTATCTGGCTCGTCCTCGATGTTAGGGGACAAACAGAGCAATTCCCACATGGATGATGTCCCTTCACTGCATCTAGATCCCATAATGTACCTATCTCTCTTTTAGGTGTTTCCCTGGGTCTAGTGTGGATCAAACGGTCTCTGAGACTGCTAGATCTCTTGAAAGCAAACAGTGGGAGATTGATCTTATCATTCCCACTGTTCAGGACTTTCCAACGGAGTCTCACAATCTTCTGAAGCTGGTTGGACCTGTGGTCACCAGTGTCAGTCGGTCAAGGGGTGGTTTCTCAACTGGAGCCTCTAGATGATTATTGGACGCCCTTTTGCAGGAGCGTTTGATCAATTTGTTGGGATAATGTCTGGCTATTAATTGATCCGAAAGGTTCTTGGCATGTTTCGCAAAAGTCTCTGGTTGGGAACAATTGCGGCGGACCCGGAGAAATTGCCCATATGGGAGATTGTCTCTTAGGGCTTTAGGGTGTTGACTGTCATACAGTAATAATGAATTCCTCGCCATGGTCTTCCTATAAAGCTCAGTTTCAAGACCAGTCGGTGTTACGAAGATCGATAGATCTAGAAAGGAAATTCTTTCTTTGCTGCTTTCTAGTGTGAACCTGAGGAACTGATTCTGGGTGTTAAGCCACTGGTGAAACTGTCCGATAGACGCCTCGTCGCCTCGCCACACGACGAGGATATCGTCTATGTAGCGCTTCCACCACTGAATATGTATGCGGAAAGGATTGGTGGGAGTCAGTATGTGTTCCTGTTCGAATACATGAACATACAAGTTCGCCAGACTGGGAGCAAAAATGCTTCCCATGCTGGTGCCTGAGATTTGTAAGTAGATGATGTTTTCAAATTTGAAAAAAATCTCTTTCATTGCCATCCTTGCTAATGCCATAATGAAAGGAATTGGTGTAATGGAATCCAGATCCGACCGCTCTAGGATGGACGTAATGGTCTCTAATGTCTCATCCTGGGGGATTGAGGTATAGAGCGACTCTATATCAAAAGAGACCAAAAGGTCTGTCTCTACATCAAAGCTTATATCAGGAATGACCCTGAGAACATCCTTTGTGTCTTTGAGGTACGTTGGCATGGTATGGACCAGAGGCCTGAGAAAGAAGTCTACAAAAGCAGAGAGAGGCTCCAAAAGGGAGCCCTGACCAGATATAATAGGTCTGCCCGGAGGAGGCCTTTAGGCCTTATGGACCTTTGGCAAGGTATAGAAATATGGTGTTATAGGGTTTTTTGCTTGAAGGAACAGTGATTCATTCAAGGTGATCCATCCTTCACTTAAAGCCTCCTCTATCAAATTTTTGATTTCCAGCGTCAATCTTACCGTAGGATCAATGTTGAGAGGGGCATATGAATTAGTATCACCTAACTGGCGAAGGCATTCGTCCCTGTACGCTATAGTATCCTGCACAACAATGGAGCCCCCTTTATCAGCAGGTTTAATAGTTATTAGGGGGTCCTGTGTGAGGGATCTTAAAGCCTGTTGTTCAAGATTAGAAAAGTTATGGAAGGCATTCATGGGTGTCTGCCAGAGTCTTTCCACATCATCTTTCACCGCCCTTTCAAAGGTTGACACTTGTGGAGGCACTAAATGGGCTGGGGGTGAGAATGAAGATTTGATTCTCAAACCTGTATTCTCTTCAATTGGGTCTCTCTCGTCACTTGTCTTGTCCTTGAAGAAGTAATGTAGACGTAGTTTCCGAAAAAACTGAGCTAGTTCCATCTGCAATTTAAAGGGGTCACCGGTGTCTGTAATGACAAACCCTAGGCCTTTGTTGAGAACTAACTCCTCCAGGGTTGAAAGGGTCTTAGTACTCAAATTAATTACCAAACTAGGTTCATTTCGTGCGCTGTCTACCGAGGAGCCCCTCGTGTCTGGCTGCGTGTCCCTGCATGTGGACCTGATTGGTCTTCCCACTGGACCTGAGTTTGTGTATTGTGTCTCCTTTTGCCCCTGGATCGGCGAGGGCCAAACCCTAAAAAAGGAGGGCCATTAAAGTTCTGATACCCTGCGAAAGAACCCATTGGTGGTTGCATGGGATAGTGAAATGCGCCTGGGGGTGCCCAAGGTGTTGGGGGCCACCACTGTTGAGGTTGTTGATGTTGTTGCCCTCGAAACCTTTGAAACCGAGGGGGGTATGCCTGTCCTCCCCCTCTGCTTGTAGATGGGCCTGCTATCTCTGAATCACTACCTGAGTCCATACTTGAACCAGAATAATTTGAGCCATAGGCCCTTCCGTTCTTTCTGAACTCTGGTGCTCGATATGTATCACTAGTATAGGGATAAACCCTTTCCATAGTGAACTTGTCTCAATCCTTCTTGAATTTATCAATTTCTGTTTCAAAATAGAGTCGTTAAACTCTTTGTTATTCTTATTTGAATCGTCCAGTTGTTTTTTGAATAATGCTGGTGTTATAGTTGCCTTAATCTGGCCCTCTAGGACCTGTATTTCTATCAGGATGGCATCCGCTATCCTCTTGGCGGTGCTGATGATGAGGATTAGCCAATCCCTGGTGCACCGCCAGGCAATGAGGGACCAATCTTTAAGAAACAATTTATCAGTAAGGAAGAGTCTTGGGGCATTAATGACTATAAGTCCAGGTGGAGCACAACTAGCACGGAGGTACTCCGCCATTGTAATACCGTGGACTGCTGTCCGCGAATATGATTTTTTAAGGATAAGCACCTGGGCCCAATCGTCTGTGGAAACTACAGGGGGGCCGGGAAGTGAGTCTAGTACACTTGGCATATTTTCCAAAATGGATTGATAGACTGACTCATCATACGTCAAGCCCTGACGTTCAGCCATGGCTGGAACAAATGAGAGTAAAGGTCTAACTGGTGAGAGGGGACAGCACAAAAGGTCATAGAAATTAGATGTAAAACCTGATTCAAAAAATGTAAACGGATATAAACTACCTAACAAGTGTAGTTAACAGAATAAAAGGACCCGCAGCCGACAGCTGCTCAAGACAATATCTAACCAGAAGGTGAGAGGAGGGTCCAAGGGAATTTAAAAACCTGCCAAGGTTATTGTCCCCGAAAACACAAGATGTACAATACATAGAAACCTAGGGGTCTAGTAAAAAAGTCTGTGAGATATTCTCAAATATACTAACTTTCAGGCCTGACTAGTGCCGGACAGTGTGCCCTAGAAAGTCTAGTCTATAGCGGAGAACCCATGCATTAGACTCCTCGAGACAGTAGGTGAAACCCAGGAGCCAGAGATGGATTCCCATCAATGTCTTGTAAGTGATCTTATAGTATTATCATGTGGTCATCCCAAGGTTGGGATGGGGTGTCTCCAGGTGATTAAGACTACCTTCAACCCACTTTATAGGACTGGGATCAACCCACGAATCGTTTGTGGACCATGCATGAGATCACTTAGTGGGAAAAGGTGCAGTGCAAAAAGAAATAATTGTGGTGAAAAAAAGATAAAAAAGGATAGAGAACAAACAGCAAGATAATTTAATGGCTGTAAGCCTCTTCCTGTTTAAAACCAGGAACAGCGCAAAAGAGCAGTTTTACCAGATAGCTGCTTGTGGGCCGACATGTTTCTGCCAACAGGGGAAAATTCCCTAGGCTTCTTCAGGGCCTCTGTTCTATTTATACTTAATTGCTACTGCTTGTAAGTGCTACCAAATAAACCATCTAGAACGTGAACAAAATAAATCATGAAAGGATATACATATCTATTCCTCCATGCCAAGTGGTATATTTTCTCACCTACAACAAAGAAACGAATAGAAATAAATGCACAGGTCAACGCTATATAATTGAATGTTCTACACACAAAATTGGTGAGGTTGGTAAAGGTTCATCAGTGGGATTCTTGGCCGTTTCGCGCACCTGGAACCACGGCATTCTCCCGCGAAACGGACAAGAATCCCACTGATGAACCTTTACCAACCTCACCAATTAAAATAGTGGATGCTTCTATTTCACACAGTCATTTCACTACAAAAGTCGACTGGAACCATTACATAACGTACTCTCAAGTTCGCGTATCATACCGAGCATTGATTCTGACTGGACCACTCGTCCGAACGTCTACACTCACTGTACCTGGTCTCGAGCGGGGCCGGGTTGGAATTATCACCGGCACAGAGACCAGTGGCCAGATACTCTTCGACTACAGCCCTGAGGAGTCGTCAAAGTATTGTAACTGCTTGGCGACGAAACACGTGTCGGCTGGCTATCCATAACAATTAAAGAGGAACCATACTACCATTCGCCCTCTTTCTTCTACAAATGTGGATACTTGAACTTTTAAATGTCCATTGAGACATCATTTCTGTACTTTTTCCATTTGGTGTGCAACAGGTCTATCTTCACGTACCTAGTGTGTGTCTCGGCACACACGTTTGGAGGGGTTTAGGGCCTTTATCCCCTCACCTGTTTGCATCCTCACCTATCCATACCTGTGTTACATCCGTGAGCAGTGCGCCCAGTATTTCCCTCAACGAAAAACCCTGGTCTCAATTGTCCCAAATTTCAGAGGACACCTTCCCACAGATCATTCTATGAGTTTTGGAGATGTTGGTTTCCAGATCAATATTATCCATAAAATATACAAACTAAACCAACAGTCCTCTAAGGCCATTTGCTGTGCAGTACAACAAAACTGATTAGTCTGCATATAGCTGAAACAGAACACAAACAGATTTGACCCTGGGCATTTCTTTTCTGTTGGAGATCAAAAACGTATTCAGTACTTTCAAATATAATAAAAATAGGAGTGGTGCCAAAACACACCCTTGCCTAACTCCTATCCGTAGATTAAGGGGGTCAGTACACTACCCATCCTGTCCCTACCTAACAGTAGCAGTTATGTCATAGTGCATATCACGTAAAAAGTCCAAAAGTGTTTTAGGCAATCCCAGTTCTGCTAATAGAGATCACATCTTTGACCTATTCACTTGGTCGAAAGCACTGCTTAAAACCATCAATTTCCCAATTAGCAGATTTTGGTTGAGACATTGTTTCATTGTTTCCTTGCCCTCCCTGAAACCATACTGGACAGGGCTCAAGTTGTGGTTAGTCTGTGCCCACTCTTCAATCCGCCCCATAATAAATCTTCCTGCCAAGTTTATAATTCGATGAAACAGGGAGATAGGCCTGTTGCAGCGAGGGTCTTGCCTGTCCAGTTTTTTTAATTTTAAAAAGACAGTCACTTTTGTTGCTAGGAATGCCTTTTTCTGCAGCTGGGTTGAGGATGTTAGTAAGTAGCAGGCCTAGAATGGGAAGTTTAATTTATATATATATCCAAGGGGACCCCGTCGGGCTGGGGGCTTTGTTACCGAGGCTGGTCTTGATAGCCTCCCATACATCCTCGATCCCAAAGCTATTTATAGGAGGGAACTTGATTGTATACTCACCATTTTTGACGGGCCCACTCAGGTCCACTGAATAGATAGAAAATAAGTGAGTTAACCACTTCTCCGGTGCAATAGTTATACCGATGTCCTCAGGGACATCTACCAGCGAGCTCTTGCCATTAACCATCTCCCAGAAACCCCTGGAATATCCCTTGAAGCAAGCATTCATTAGTCTATCCCATGTCTCTTTCTTGAAGTTTTGCTTCCTATACTTCAGACCAGCCTATAATTTGCTTTTGCCCATATAACATCTACTTGGATTTTTGGCTCAGCATAAGAGCCTCTCTAAGGCATGTGTTTGCTGTTTTATAAACATGTTCGAACCTGCCAATTTTTCCCTGCTTCCCTAGGACAGAGAGGCCCATCATGATCTGGTTGGCCGAATAATTGATGACCCAAAGGCACCAAAGAACCTCCTCAGAAGAAGAGATAACCATGAGCAGTGGGTTGATAAACTGGCGAAGTTTGCACTAGGACTTGAACAACACAGGGATCGAAATGTTGCACCATCTAATGCTAAGCCCGTTATCTTTAATGCTCAGACCTATCAAGCCTAGGTTCCTGCTCTAACTTCTCCCAGTGGTATTGGTAGTTTGAGCACTATGGGGTTATGATCGCTAAAACAAATTTGTGTTACATTTCATGATTGGACTCGCACTCCTTCTAACCTTGACAGAATACAAAATCGATTGCTGTTCCCTTTCCCTATCCTATAAAGACGGGTGCATGACTAAAACCTTGCCCTGCTAATGATTCTAGGTCAATTAAGTCTGTCTGGCCTAAGGCTCTTATCAGCCTCTGACCTCTTTCATCAACCTCACCCCTTTTGAGTGTGATATTTTGTTGTGTATGTGTTAAAGTACTGTTTGTTTTACAAGGAAAAATCACAGGTCATTGATTTATTCAATACTATTTTGGCATTCCGGAGTTTGAGTTTCTACCATACAGTACTTCCCTGAGTCAGGCTTGTGTTGCTCTCTCTCACTACCCTGAAAGTCAAAGATCAAATGAACATTTGGCCCCCAGTTTGAATTTCCCCAGTATGTGGATACTAACACCAGAACCAATATTTATTTTATTTTATGAGTTTTATATAGCGCTAGCTGGACCCGAGGTTATCAGAGCGCTTCACAACATGTACATTTAAGAGCAAAAAGAGGTACAGATAATTGATATAACATGAGGGTTGTGGCTGGGTAACGAACGCACATAGAAGGGAAGGTGAAGAGGGAAGGGGAGAGGGTGTAGAACAAATCAAACGATTCTCTGAGCGGATTCAATGTTCGGAAGGGTTTCTTGGTTCGGGACGGTGTTGTCTGCTATATGTTGCCTTGTGATCGTTCGAGGAAGAGGGCTTTGAGTAGGATCTTGAATTTTGGAAACGAGGGGGTCGTCCAGATGTGGGGGGAATGGAGTTCCAGATTTTAGGGGCGTTTCCAGCCAATGTTTTGGCTGCGGTATTTTTCCTATGTGTTTTCAGTGGGATGAGTAGCATGGTGTTGGAGCTCCTGAGGCTTCTGGACTGGCCGGCCCTTTTGAGTTTGGCAGCTAAGTATTCAGGTTTGCCTGTGTGCAGGGCTTTGTGTGTGAGGCAGGCTGTTCTGAAGCTGGCTCGCAGCTCAATTGGGAGCCATTTAAATTCTCTGATGGCGGGAGTGATGTGTTTGAATTTCCTGGTTCCGGTGACCATCCTCACAGCTACGTTGAAGGTTGTCTTCAGGGGGGCAAGGTGTGATACTGCAGTCCCGGTTATAATTGCAATCCCATAGTCAATTCTGGAGAGTACCAGTGCTTGGGTGGCGTGTTGAAGGTCCTTGGGGGGACGGAAGGGTTTGATTTTGTAAAGTAGTTTCAGGTTGAGAAAGGCACATTTGGCCGATCTTGAAATATGATCTTTCATGTCCAGTTTTGGGTCTAGGGTTATGCCAAGAGATTTTACTGAATCCGCCAGAGCGAGGTTGCCATTAAGGGCGTCAATGGCTTGAAGCCATTCTTCAATTTGGGGTTTTCGTTTTTGTTGGAGATGAGGAGCACTTCCGTTTTCTCTTGGTTGAGTTTCAGGTGATTGTTTTTGAGCCAAAGTTGCACATCCTTGAGCATGTTGTTGAGTCTTTGGATGTCATCAGTGGAAGTGGTTTCCAGATAAAGTTGTGTGTCATCAATATATAATTGAATAGGGATGTTAGATTTCCTGAGTAGAGAGGTGAGGGGTTCCATGTAAATGTTGAAAAGCTGCGGGAAAAGTACAGATCCTTGGGGGCGCCTCTGATGACGGGGTGGAGGTCAGACTCAAAGTTTCTAATTTTGATTTTTTTGTGAACCGTTGTGGAGAAAGGAAGAGAACCAGTGGAGGACTGTCTCCTGAAGGCCAGCCCTTTCTTGCAAAGCCTTGATGAGCAATTTGTGGTCAACTGTATTGAACGCGGCCGATAGGTCTAGAAGGATGAGAAGATAGCAGTGATCCGAGTCCAGTGATTTGAGGATGTCGTCTATGACATTGAGGATTGCGGTTTCGGTACTACAGCATTTTCTGCAGCCTGATTGATGAGGGTCAAGGAGATTGATATTGTTGAGGTGTTGGGTCAGCTGAGGGAGTACACATCTTTCCAGGATTTTGGAAAGGAGGGGTAGATTCGAGACAGGTCTGAAGTTGTTCAGGTCCTCAGTGTCTAGCCCCTGCTTTTTCAACAGTGGAGTGACTTGGCCTACATTGAGGCAGTCTGGAACGCTTCCAGAGTTCAGAGAGCTGTTAATGATCTTGCACCATAGTGGGGCTAGGACAAGCTTCAGGTCTTTGACCAGGTGCTTGGGACCTAGAATTTTCAGAGGTTTTAAAGATAATTTGAAATGTGTTACATATTCAATGGCAAGAGCCTTCATGCCACCTACGATACAGAAAAGGGGGTGGTGATGAACAGAGTGTCTGAATTAAGCAGACCACTCTTACTCAGTCAAGAGATCAGGGCTTAATCCATCACAGTTATTTAGCTCACTGCATCACCCCAGTTCAGAACCTGGCTATATGCAAATTAGCCTGACCCCGTGCCTCATGGGAACAGGGCAGACCAAACTACCAAGCCAATTCTTCACTGGTAAGGAGACAAGCTTTAGGGGACCGGTTTCTGGCATTTCAGCCGTCGTCTGCCCGGCTTGCTTGAATCCTGGTGGTGCAGTGAGCAAGGGACTCGTGTCTGAGTATACCCTGCCACACCTGTAGTGGACAAAAACGATACAGAAAAGGGGGTGGTGATGAACAGAGTGTCTGAATTAAGCAGACCACTATTACCCAGTCAAGAGATCAGGGCTTAATCCATCACCGTTATTTAGCTCACTGCATCACCCCAGTTCAGAACCTAGCTATATGCAAATTAGCCTGACCCCGTGCCTCATGGGAACAGGGCAGACCAAACTACCAAGCCAATTCTTCACTGGTAAGGAGAAAAGCTTCCGGGGACCGGTTTCTGGCATTTCAGCCCGCGTCAGCCCGTGATTGCTTGAATCCTGGTGGTGCAGTGAGCAAGGGACTCATGTCTGAGTATACCCTGCCACACCTGTAGTGGCCAAAAACGATACAGAAAAGGGGGTGGTGATGAACAGTATGTCTGAATTAAGCAGACCACTCTTACCCAGTCAAGAGATCAGGGCTAATCCATCATGTTATTTAGCTCACTGCATCACCCCAGTTCAGAACCTGGCTATATGCAAATTAGCCTGACCCCGTGCCTCATGGGAACAGGGCAGACCAAACTACCAAGCCAATTCTTCACTGGTAAGGAGACAAGCTTCCGGGGACCGCTTTCTGGCATTTCAGCCGTCGTCGGCCAGGCTTGCTTGAATCCTGGTGGTGCAGTGAGCAAGGGACTCATGTCTGAGTATACCCTGCCACACCTGTAGTGGCCAAAAACGATACAGAAAAGGGAGTGGTGATGAACGGAGTGTCTGAATTAAGCAGACCACTCTTACCCAGTCAAGAGATCAGTACTTAATCCATCACCGTTATTTAGCTCACTGCATCACCCCAGTTCAGAACCTGGCTATAAGCAAATTAGCCTGACCCCGTGCCTCATGGGAACAGGGCAGACCAAACTACCAAGCCAATTCTTCACTGGTAAGGAGACAAGCTTACGGGCACCGGTTTCTGGCATTTCAGCCGTCGTCGGCCCGGCTTACTTGAATCCTGGTGGTGCAGTGAGCAAGGGGCTCATGTCTGAGTATTCCCTGCCACACCTGTAGTGGCCAAAAACGATACAGAAAAGGGGGTGGTGATGAACAGAGTGTCTGAATTAAGCAGACCACTGTAACCCAGACAAGAGATCAAGGCTTAATCCATCATCGTAATTTAGCTCACTGCATCACCCTAGTTCAGAACCTGGCTATATGCAAATTAGCCTGACCCCGTGCCTCCTGGGAACAGGGCAGACCAAACTACCGAGCCAATTTTTCACTGGTAAGGAGAGAAGATTCCGGGGACCGGTTTCTGGCATTTCAGCCGTCGTCGGCCCGGCTTGCATGAATCCTGGTGGTGCAGTGAGCAAGGGACTCATGTCTCAGTATACGCTGCCACATCTGTTGTGGCCAAAAACGATACAGAAAAGGGGGTGGTGATGAACAGAGTGTCTGAATTAAGCAGACCACTCTTACCCAGTCAAGAGATCAGGGCTTAATCCATCACCGTTATTTAGCTCACTGCATCACCCTAGTTCAGAACCTGGCTATATGCAAATTAGCCTGACCCCGTGCCTCATGGGAACAGGTCAGACCAAACTACCAAGCCAATTCTTCACTGGTAAGGAGACAAGCTTCCGGGGACCGGTTTCTGGCATTTCAGCCGTCATCGGCCCGGCTTGCTTGAATCCTGGTGGTGCAGTGAGCAAGGGACTCATGTCTGAGTATACCCTGCCACACCTGTAGTGGCCAAAACGATCCAGAAAAGGGGGTGGTGATGAACAAAGTGTCTGAAATAAGCAGACCACTCTTACCCAGTCAAGAGATCAGGGCTTAATCCATTCTATGAGTTTTGGAGATGTTGGTTTCCAGATCAATATTATCCATAAAATATACAAACTAAACGAACAGTCCTCTAAGGCCATTTGCTGTGCAGTACAACAAAACTGATTAGTCTGCATATAGCTGAAACAGAACACAAACAGATTTGACCCTGGGCATTTCTTTTCTGTTGGAGATCAAAAACGTATTCAGTACTTTCAAATATAATAAAAATAGGAGTGGTGCCAAAACACACCCTTGCCTAACTCCTATCCGTAGATTAAGGGGGTCAGTACACTACCCATCCTGTCCCTACCTAACAGTAGCAGTTATGTCATAGTGCATATCACGTAAAAAGTCCAAAAGTGTTTTAGGCAATCCCAGTTCTGCTAATAGAGATCACATCTTTGACCTATTCACTTGGTCGAAAGCACTGCTTAAAACCATCAATTTCCCAATTAGCAGATTTTGGTTGAGACATTGTTTCATTGTTTCCTTGCCCTCCCTGAAACCATACTGGACAGGGCTCAAGTTGTGGTTAGTCTGTGCCCACTCTTCAATCCGCCCCATAATAAATCTTCCTGCCAAGTTTATAATTCGATGAAACAGGGAGATAGGCCTGTTGCAGCGAGGGTCTTGCCTGTCCAGTTTTTTTAATTTTAAAAAGACAGTCACTTTTGTTGCTAGGAATGCCTTTTTCTGCAGCTGGGTTGAGGATGTTAGTAAGTAGCAGGCCTAGAATGGGAAGTTTAATTTATATATATATCCAAGGGGACCCCGTCGGGCTGGGGGCTTTGTTACCGAGGCTGGTCTTGATAACCTCCCATACATCCTCGATCCCAAAGCTATTTGTAGGAGGGAACTTGATTGTATACTCACCATTTTTGACGGGCCCACTCAGGTCCACTGAATAGATAGAAAATAAGTGAGTTAACCACTGCTCCGGTGCAATAGTTATACCGATGTCCTCAGGGACATCTACCAGCGAGCTCTTGCCATTAACCATCTCCCAGAAACCCCTGGAATATCCCTTGAAGCAAGCATTCATTAGTCTATCCCATGTCTCTTTCTTGAAGTTTTGCTTCCTATACTTCAGACCAGCCTATAATTTGCTTTTGCCCATATAACATCTACTTGGATTTTTGGCTCAGCATAAGAGCCTCTCTAAGTCATGTGTTTGCTGTTTTATAAACATGTTCGAACCTGCCAATTTTTCCCTGCTTCCCTAGGACAGAGAGGCCCATCATGATCTGGTTGGCCGAATAATTGATGACCCAAAGGCACCAAAGAACCTCCTCAGGAGAAGAGATAACCATGAGCAGTGGGTTGATAAACATGCGAAGTTTGCACTAGGACTTGAACAACACAGGGATCGAAATGTTGCATCATCTAATGCTAAGCCTGTTATCTTTAATGCTCAGACCTATCAAGCCTAGGTTCCTGCTCTAACTTCTCCCAGTGGTATTGGTAGTTTGAGCACTATGGGGTTAGGATCGCTAAAACAAATTTGTGTTACATTTCCTGATTGGACTCGCACTCCTACTAACCTTGACAGAATACAAAATCGATTGCTGTTCCCTTTCCCTATCCTATAAAGACGGGTGCATGACTAAAACCTTGCCCTGCTAATGATTCTAGGTCAATTAAGTCTGTCTGGCCTAAGGCTCTTATCAGCCTCTGACCTCTTTCATCAACCTCACCCCTTTTGAGTGTGATATTTTGTTGTGTATGTGTTAAAGTACTGTTTGTTTTACAAGGAAAAATCACAGGTCATTGATTTATTCAATACTATTTTGGCATTCCGGAGTTTGAGTTTCTACCATACAGTACTTCCCTGAGTCAGGCTTGTGTTGCTCTCTCTCACTACCCTGAAAGTCAAAGATCAAATGAACATTTGGCCCCCAGTTTGAATTTCCCCAGTATGTGGATACTAACACCAGAACCAATATTTATTTTATTTTATGAGTTTTATATAGCGCTAGCTGGACCCGAGGTTATCAGAGCGCTTCACAACATGTACATTTAAGAGCAAAAAGAGGTACAGATAATTGATATAACATGAGGGTTGTGGCTGGGTAACGAACGCACATAGAAGGGAAGGTGAAGAGGGAAGGGGAGAGGGTGTAGAACAAATCAAACGATTCTCTGAGCGGATTCAATGTTCGGAAGGGTTTCTTGGTTCGGGACGGTGTTGTCTGCTATATGTTGCCTTGTGATCGTTCGAGGAAGAGGGCTTTGAGTAGGATCTTGAATTTTGGAAACGAGGGGGTCGTCCAGATGTGGGGGGAATGGAGTTCCAGATTTTAGGGGCGTTTCCAGCCAATGTTTTGGCTGCGGTATTTTTCCTATGTGTTTTCAGTGGGATGAGTAGCATGGTGTTGGAGCTCCTGAGGCTTCTGGACTGGCCGGCCCTTTTGAGTTTGGCAGCTAAGTATTCAGGTTTGCCTGTGTGCAGGGCTTTGTGTGTGAGGCAGGCTGTTTTGAAGCTGGCTCGCAGCTCAATTGGGAGCCATTTAAATTCTCTGATGGCTGGAGTGATGTGTTCGAATTTCCTGGTTCCGGTGACCATCCTCACAGCTACGTTGAAGGTTGTCTTCAGGGGGGCAAGGTGTGATACTGCAGTCCCGGTTATAATTGCAATCCCATAGTCAATTCTGGAGAGTACCAGTGCTTGGGTGGCGTGTTGAAGGTCCTTGGGGGGACGGAAGGGTTTGATTTTGTAAAGTAGTTTCAGGTTGAGAAAGGCACATTTGGCCGATCTTGAAATATGATCTTTCATGTCCAGTTTTGGGTCTAGGTTATGCCAAGAGATTTTACTGAATCCGCCAGAGCGAGGTTGCCATTAAGGGCGTCAATGGCTTGAAGCCATTCTTCAATTTGGGGTTTTCGTTTTTGTTGGAGATGAGGAGCACTTCCGTTTTCTCTTGGTTGAGTTTCAGGTGATTGTTTTTGAGCCAAAGTTGCACATCCTTGAGCATGTTGTTGAGTCTTTGGATGTCATCAGTGGAAGTGGTTTCCAGATAAAGTTGTGTGTCATCAATATATAATTGAATAGGGATGTTAGATTTCCTGAGTAGAGAGGTGAGGGGTTCCATGTAAATGTTGAAAAGCTGCGGGAAAAGTACAGATCCTTGGGGGCGCCTCTGATGACGGGGTGGAGGTCAGACTCAAAGTTTCTAATTTTGATTTTTTTGTGAACCGTTGTGGAGAAAGGAAGAGAACCAGTGGAGGACTGTCTCCTGAAGGCCAGCCCTTTCTTGCAAAGCCTTGATGAGCAATTTGTGGTCAACTGTATTGAACGCGGCCGATAGGTCTAGAAGGATGAGAAGATAGCAGTGATCCGAGTCCAGTGATTTGAGGATGTCGTCTATGACATTGAGGATTGCGGTTTCGGTACTACAGCATTTTCTGCAGCCTGATTGATGAGGGTCAAGGAGATTGATATTGTTGAGGTGTTGGGTCAGCTGAGGGAGTACACATCTTTCCAGGATTTTGGAAAGGAGGGGTAGATTCGAGACAGGTCTGAAGTTGTTCAGGTCCTCAGTGTCTAGCCCCTGCTTTTTCAACAGTGGAGTGACTTGGCCTACATTGAGGCAGTCTGGAACGCTTCCAGAGTTCAGAGAGCTGTTAATGATCTTGCACCATAGTGGGGCTAGGACAAGCTTCAGGTCTTTGACCAGGTGCTTGGGACCTAGAATTTTCAGAGGTTTTAAAGATAATTTGAAATGTGTTACATATTCAATGGCAAGAGCCTTCATGCCACCTACGATACAGAAAAGGGGGTGGTGATGAACAGAGTGTCTGAATTAAGCAGACCACTCTTACTCAGTCAAGAGATCAGGGCTTAATCCATCACAGTTATTTAGCTCACTGCATCACCCCAGTTCAGAACCTGGCTATATGCAAATTAGCCTGACCCCGTGCCTCATGGGAACAGGGCAGACCAAACTACCAAGCCAATTCTTCACTGGTAAGGAGACAAGCTTCAGGGGACCGGTTTCTGGCATTTCAGCCGTCGTCGGCCCGGCTTGCTTGAATCCTGGTGGTGCAGTGAGCAAGGGACTCGTGTCTGAGTATACCCTGCCACACCTGTAGTGGACAAAAACGATACAGAAAAGGGGGTGGTGATGAACAGAGTGTCTGAATTAAGCAGACCACTATTACCCAGTCAAGAGATCAGGGCTTAATCCATCACCGTTATTTAGCTCACTGCATCACCCCAGTTCAGAACCTAGCTATATGCAAATTAGCCTGACCCCGTGCCTCATGGGAACAGGGCAGACCAAACTACCAAGCCAATTCTTCACTGGTAAGGAGAAAAGCTTCCGGGGACCGGTTTCTGGCATTTCAGCCGTCGTCAGCCCGTGATTGCTTGAATCCTGGTGGTGCAGTGAGCAAGGGACTCATGTCTGAGTATACCCTGCCACACCTGTAGTGGCCAAAAACGATACAGAAAAGGGGGTGGTGATGAACAGAATGTCTGAATTAAGCAGACCACTCTTACCCAGTCAAGAGATCAGGGCTAATCCATCATGTTATTTAGCTCACTGCATCACCCCAGTTCAGAACCTGGCTATATGCAAATTAGCCTGACCCCGTGCCTCATGGGAACAGGGCAGACCAAACTACCAAGCCAATTCTTCACTGGTAAGGAGACAAGCTTCCGGGGACCGCTTTCTGGCATTTCAACCGTCGTCGGCCAGGCTTGCTTGAATCCTGGTGGTGCAGTGAGCAAGGGACTCATGTCTGAGTATACCCTGCCACACCTGTAGTGGCCAAAAACGATACAGAAAAGGGGGTGGTGATGAACGGAGTGTCTGAATTAAGCAGACCACTCTTACCCAGTCAAGAGATCAGTACTTAATCCATCACCGTTATTTAGCTCACTGCATCACCCCAGTTCAGAACCTTGCTATATGCAAATTAGCCTGACCCCGTGCCTCATGGGAACAGGGCAGACCAAACTACCACGCCAATTCTTCACTGGTAAGGAGACAAGCTTCCGGGGACCGGTTTCTGGCATTTCAGCCGTCGTCGGCCCGGCTTGCTTGAATCCTGGTGGTGCAGTGAGCAGGGACTCATGTCTGAGTATACCCTGCCACACCTGTAGTGGCCAAAAACGATACAGAAAAGGGGGTTGTGATGAACAGAGTGTCTGAATTAAGCAGACCACTCTTACCCAGTCAAGAGATCAGTACTTAAACCATCACCGTTATTTAGCTCACTGCATCACCCCAGTTCAGAACCTGGCTATAAGCAAATTAGCCTGACCCCGTGCCTCATGGGAACAGGGCAGACCAAACTACCAAGCCAATTCTTCACTGGTAAGGAGACAAGCTTACGGGCACCGGTTTCTGGCATTTCAGCCGTCGTCGGCCCGGCTTACTTGAATCCTGGTGGTGCAGTGAGCAAGGGGCTCATGTCTGAGTATTCCCTGCCACACCTGTAGTGGCCAAAAACAATACAGAAAAGGGGGTGGTGATGAACAGAGTGTCTGAATTAAGCAGACCACTGTAACCCAGACAAGAGATCCAGGCTTAATCCATCATCGTAATTTAGCTCACTGCATCACCCTAGTTCAGAACCTGGCTATATGCAAATTAGCCTGACCCCGTGCCTCCTGGGAACAGGGCAGACCAAACTACCGAGCCAATTCTTCACTGGTAAGGAGAGAAGATTCCGGGGACCGGTTTCTGGCATTTCAGCCGTCGTCGGCCCGGCTTGCATGAATCCTGGTGGTGCAGTGAGCAAGGGACTCATGTCTCAGTATACGCTGCCACATCTGTTGTGGCCAAAAACGATACAGAAAAGGGGGTGGTGATGAACAGAGTGTCTGAATTAAGCAGACCACTCTTACCCAGTCAAGAGATCAGGGCTTAATCCATCACCGTTATTTAGCTCACTGCATCACCCCAGTTCAGAACCTGGCTATATGCAAATTAGCCTGACCCCATGCCTCATGGGAACAGGTCAGACCAAACTACCAAGCCAATTCTTCACTGGTAAGGAGACAAGCTTCCGGGGACCGGTTTCTGGCATTTCAGCCGTCATCGGCCCGGCTTGCTTGAATCCTGGTGGTGCAGTGAGCAAGGGACTCATGTCTGAGTATACCCTGCCACACCTGTAGTGGCCAAAACGATCCAGAAAAGGGGGTGGTGATGAACAGAGTGTCTGAAATAAACAGACCACTCTTACCCAGTCAAGAGATCAGGGCTTAATCCATTCTATGAGTTTTGGAGATGTTGGTTTCCAGATCAATATTATCCATAAAATATACAAACTAAACCAACAGTCCTCTAAGGCCATTTGCTGTGCAGTACAACAAAACTGATTAGTCTGCATATAGCTGAAACAGAACACAAACAGATTTGACCCTGGGCATTTCTTTTCTGTTGGAGATCAAAAACGTATTCAGTACTTTCAAATATAATAAAAATAGGAGTGGTGCCAAAACACACCCTTGCCTAACTCCTATCCGTAGATTAAGGGGGTCAGTACACTACCCATCCTGTCCCTACCTAACAGTAGCAGTTATGTCATAGTGCATATCACGTAAAAAGTCCAAAAGTGTTTTAGGCAATCCCAGTTCTGCTAATAGAGATCACATCTTTGACCTATTCACTTGGTCGAAAGCACTGCTTAAAACCATCAATTTCCCAATTAGCAGATTTTGGTTGAGACATTGTTTCATTGTTTCCTTGCCCTCCCTGAAACCATACTGGACAGGGCTCAAGTTGTGGTTAGTCTGTGCCCACTCTTCAATCCGCCCCATAATAAATCTTCCTGCCAAGTTTATAATTCGATGAAACAGGGAGATAGGCCTGTTGCAGCGAGGGTCTTGCCTGTCCAGTTTTTTTAATTTTAAAAAGACAGTCACTTTTGTTGCTAGGAATGCCTTTTTCTGCAGCTGGGTTGAGGATGTTAGTAAGTAGCAGGCCTAGAATGGGAAGTTTAATTTATATATATATCCAAGGGGACCCCGTCGGGCTGGGGGCTTTGTTACCGAGGCTGGTCTTGATAGCCTCCCATACATCCTCGATCCCAAAGCTATTTGTAGGAGGGAACTTGATTGTATACTCACCATTTTTGACGGGCCCACTCAGGTCCACTGAATAGATAGAAAATAAGTGAGTTAACCACTGCTCCGGTGCAATAGTTATACCGATGTCCTCAGGGACATCTACCAGCGAGCTCTTGCCATTAACCATCTCCCAGAAACCCCTGGAATATCCCTTGAAGCAAGCATTCATTAGTCTATCCCATGTCTCTTTCTTGAAGTTTTGCTTCCTATACTTCAGACCAGCCTATAATTTGCTTTTGCCCATATAACATCTACTTGGATTTTTGGCTCAGCATAAGAGCCTCTCTAAGTCATGTGTTTGCTGTTTTATAAACATGTTCGAACCTGCCAATTTTTCCCTGCTTCCCTAGGACAGAGAGGCCCATCATGATCTGGTTGGCCGAATAATTGATGACCCAAAGGCACCAAAGAACCTCCTCAGGAGAAGAGATAACCATGAGCAGTGGGTTGATAAACTGGCGAAGTTTGCACTAGGACTTGAACAACACAGGGATCGAAATGTTGCACCATCTAATGCTAAGCCCGTTATCTTTAATGCTCAGACCTATCAAGCCTAGGTTCCTGCTCTAACTTCTCCCAGTGGTATTGGTAGTTTGAGCACTATGGGGTTATGATCGCTAAAACAAATTTGTGTTACATTTCCTGATTGGACCCGCACTCCTACTAACCTTGACAGAATACAAAATCGATTGCTGTTCCCTTTCCCTATCCTATAAAGACGGGTGCATGACTAAAACCTTGCCCTGCTAATGATTCTAGGTCAATTAAGTCTGTCTGGCCTAAGGCTCTTATCAGCCTCTGAACTCTTTCATCAACCTCACCCCTTTTGAGTGTGATATTTTGTTGTGTATGTGTTAAAGTACTGTTTGTTTTACAAGGAAAAATCACAGGTCATTGATTTATTCAATACTATTTTGGCATTCCGGAGTTTGAGTTTCTACCATACAGTACTTCCCTGAGTCAGGCTTGTGTTGCTCTCTCTCACTACCCTGAAAGTCAAAGATCAAATGAACATTTGGCCCCCAGTTTGAATTTCCCCAGTATGTGGATACTAACACCAGAACCAATATTTATTTTATTTTATGAGTTTTATATAGCGCTAGCTGGACCCGAGGTTATCAGAGCGCTTCACAACATGTACATTTAAGAGCAAAAAGAGGTACAGATAATTGATATAACATGAGGGTTGTGGCTGGGTAACGAACGCACATAGAAGGGAAGGTGAAGAGGGAAGGGGAGAGGGTGTAGAACAAATCAAACGATTCTCTGAGCGGATTCAATGTTCGGAAGGGTTTCTTGGTTCGGGACAGTGTTGTCTGCTATATGTTCCCTTGTGATCGTTCGAGGAAGAGGGCTTTGAGTAGGATCTTGAATTTTGGAAACGAGGGGGTCGTCCAGATGTGGGGGGAATGGAGTTCCAGATTTTAGGGGCATTTCCAGCCAATGTTTTGGCTGCGGTATTTTTCCTATGTGTTTTCAGTGGGATGAGTAGCATGGTGTTGGAGTTCCTGAGGCTTCTGGACTGGCCGGCCCTTTTGAGTTTGGCAGCTAAGTATTCAGGTTTGCCTGTGTGCAGGGCTTTGTGTGTGAGGCAGGCTGTTCTGAAGCTGGCTCGCAGCTCAATTGGGAGCCATTTAAATTCTCTGATGGCGGGAGTGATGTGTTCGAATTTCCTGGTTCCGGTGACCATCCTCACGCTACGTTGAAGGTTGTCTTCAGGGGGGCAAGGTGTGATACTGCAGTCCCGGTTAGAATTGCAATCCCATAGTCAATTCTGGAGAGTACCAGTGCTTGGGTGGCGTGTTGAAGGTCCTTGGGGGGACGGAAGGGTTTGATTTTGTAAAGTAGTTTCAGGTTGAGAAAGGCACATTTGGCCGATCTTGAAATCTGATCTTTCATGTCCAGTTTTGGGTCTAGGGTTATGCCAAGAGATTTTACTGAATCCGCCGGAGCGAGGTTGCCATTAAGGGCGTCAATGGCTTGAAGCCATTCTTCAATTTGGGGTTTTCGTTTTTGTTGGAGATGAGGAGCACTTCCGTTTTCTCTTGGTTGAGTTTCAGGTGATTGTTTTTGAGCCAAAGTTGCACATCCTTGAGCATGTTGTTGAGTCTTTGGATGTCATCAGTGGAAGTGGTTTCCAGATAAAGTTGTGTGTCATCAATATATAATTGAATAGGGATGTTAGATTTCCTGAGTAGAGAGGTGAGGGGTTCCATGTAAATGTTGAAAAGCTGCGGGAAAAGTACAGATCCTTGGGGGCACCTCTGATGACGGGGTGGAGGTCAGACTCAAAGTTTCTAATTTTGATTTTTTTGTGAACCGTTGTGGAGAAAGGAAGAGAACCAGTGGAGGACTGTCTCCTGAAGGCCAGCCCTTTCTTGCAGAGCCTTGATGAGCAATTTGTGGTCAACTGTATTGAACGCGGCCGATAGGTCTAGAAGGATGAGAAGATAGCAGTGATCCGAGTCCAGTGATTTGAGGATGTCGTCTATGACATTGAGGATTGCGGTTTCGGTACTACAGCATTTTCTGCAGCCTGATTGATGAGGGTCAAGGAGATTGATATTGTTGAGGTGTTGGGTCAGCTGAGGGAGTACACATCTTTCCAGGATTTTGGAAAGGAGGGGTAGATTCGAGACAGGTCTGAAGTTGTTCAGGTCCTCAGTGTCTAGCCCCTGCTTTTTCAACAGTGGAGTGACTTGGCCTACATTGAGGCAGTCTGGAACGCTTCCAGAGTTCAGAGAGCTGTTAATGATCTTGCACCATAGTGGGGCTAGGACAAGCTTCAGGTCTTTGACCAGGTGCTTGGGACCTAGAATTTTCAGAGGTTTTAAAGATAATTTGAAATGTGTTACATATTCGATGGCAAGAGCCTTCATGCCACCTACGATACAGAAAAGGGGGTGGTGATGAACAGAGTGTCTGAATTAAGCAGACCACTCTTACTCAGTCAAGAGATCATGGCTTAATCCATCACCGTTATTTAGCTCACTGCATCACCCCAGTTCAGAACCTTGCTATATGCAAATTAGCCTGACCCCGTGCCTCATGGGAACAGGGCAGACCAAACTACCAAGCCAATTCTTCACTGGTAAGGAGACAAGCTTCAGGGGACCGGTTTCTGGCATTTCAGCCGTCGTTGGCCCGGCTTGCTTGAATCCTGGTGGTGCAGTGAGCAAGGGACTTGTGTCTGAGTATACCCTGCCACACCTGTAGTGGACAAAAACGATACAGAAAAGAGGGTGGTGATGAACAGAGTGTCTGAATTAAGCAGACCACTATTACCCAGTCAAGAGATCAGGGCTTAATCCATCACCGTTATTTAGCTCACTGCATCACCCCAGTTCAGAACCTAGCTATATGCAAATTAGCCTGACCCCGTGCCTCATGGGAACAGGGCAGACCAAACTACCAAGCCAATTCTTCACTGGTAAGGAGAAAAGCTTCCGGGGACCGGTTTCTGGCATTTCAGCCGTCGTCAGCCCGGATTGCTTGAATCCTGGTGGTGCAGTGAGCAAGGGACTCATGTCTGAGTATACCCTGCCACACCTGTAGTGGCCAAAAACGATACAGAAAAGGGGGTGGTGATGAACAGAATGTCTGAATTAAGCAGACCACTCTTACCCAGTCAAGAGATCAGGGCTAATCCATCATGTTATTTAGCTCACTGCATCACCCCAGTTCAGAACCTGGCTATATGCAAATTAGCCTGACCCCGTGCCTCATGGGAACATGGCAGACCAAACTACCAAGCCAATTCTTCACTGGTAAGGAGACAAGCTTCCGGGGACCGCTTTCTGGCATTTCAGCCGTCGTCGGCCAGGCTTGCTTGAATCCTGGTGGTGCAGTGAGCAAGGGACTCATGTCTGAGTATACCCTGCCACACCTGTAGTGGCCAAAAACGATACAGAAAAGGGGGTGGTGATGAACGGAGTGTCTGAATTAAGCAGACCACTCTTACCCAGTCAAGAGATCAGTACTTAATCCATCACCGTTATTTAGCTCACTGCATCACCCCAGTTCAGAACCTTGCTATATGCAAATTAGCCTGACCCCGTGCCTCATGGGAACAGGGCAGACCAAACTACCACGCCAATTCTTCACTGGTAAGGAGACAAGCTTCCGGGGACCGGTTTCTGGCATTTCAGCCGTCGTCGGCCCGGCTTGCTTGAATCCTGGTGGTGCAGTGAGCAGGGACTCATGTCTGAGTATACCCTGCCACACCTGTAGTGGCCAAAAACGATACAGAAAAGGGGGTGGTGATGAACAGAGTGTCTGAATTAAGCAGACCACTCTTACCCAGTCAAGAGATCAGTACTTAATCCATCACCGTTATTTAGCTCACTGCATCACCCCAGTTCAGAACCTGGCTATAAGCAAATTAGCCTGACCCCGTGATTCATGGGAACAGGGCAGACCAAACTACCAAGCCAATTCTTCACTGGTAAGGAGACAAGCTTACGGGCACCGGTTTCTGGCATTTCAGCCGTCGTCGGCCCGGCTTACTTGAATCCTGGTGGTGCAGTGAGCAAGGGGCTCATGTCTGAGTATTCCCTGCCACACCTGTAGTGGCCAAAAACGATACAGAAAAGGGGGTGGTGATGAACAGAGTGTCTGAATTAAGCAGACCACTGTAACCCAGACAAGAGATCAAGGCTTAATCCATCATCGTAATTTAGCTCACTGCATCACCCTAGTTCAGAACCTGGCTATATGCAAATTAGCCTGACCCCGTGCCTCCTGGGAACAGGGCAGACCAAACTACCGAGCCAATTCTTCACTGGTAAGGAGAGAAGATTCCGGGGACCGGTTTCTGGCATTTCAGCCGTCGTCGGCCCGGCTTGCATGAATCCTGGTGGTGCAGTGAGCAAGGGACTCATGTCTCAGTATACGCTGCCACATCTGTTGTGGCCAAAAACGATACAGAAAAGGGGGTGGTGATGAACAGAGTGTCTGAATTAAGCAGACCACTCTTACCCAGTCAAGAGATCAGGGCTTAATCCATCACCGTTATTTAGCTCACTGCATCACCCCAGTTCAGAACCTGGCTATATGCAAATTAGCCTGACCCCATGCCTCATGGGAACAGGCCAGACCAAACTACCAAGCCAATTCTTCACTGGTAAGGAGACAAGCTTCCGGGGACCGGTTTCTGGCATTTCAGCCGTCGTCGGCCCGGCTTGCTTGAATCCTGGTGGTGCAGTGAGCAAGGGACTCATGTCTGAGTATACCCTGCCACACCTGTAGTGGCCAAAACGATCCAGAAAAGGGGGTGGTGATGAACAGAGTGTCTGAAATAAGCAGACCACTCTTACCCAGTCAAGAGATCAGGGCTTAATCCATCACCGTTATTTAGCTCACTGCATCACCCATGTTCAGAACCTGGCTATGTGCAAATTAGCCTGACCCCGTGCCTCATGGGAACAGGGCAGACCAAACTACCAAGCCAATTCTTCACTGGTAAGGAAAGAATGTTCCGGGGACCGGTTTCTGGCATTTCAGCCATCGTCGGCCCGGCTTGCTTGAATCCTGGTGGTGCAGTGAGCAAGGGACTCATGTCTGAGTATACCCTGCCACACCTTTAGTGACCAAAAACGATACAGAAAAGGGGGTGGTGATGAACGGAGTGTCTGAATTAAGCAGACCACTCTTACCCAGTCAAGAGGTCAGGGCTTAATCCATCACCGTTATTTAGCTCACTGCATCACCCCAGTTCAGTACCTGGCTATATGCAAATTAGCCTGACCCCGTGCCTCATGGGAACAGGGCAGACAAAACTACCAAGCCAATTCTTCACTGGTAAGGAGACAAGCTTCCGGGGAATGTAATGCCAGAAACCGGTCCCCGGAAGCTTGTTCCCTTCCCAGTACAAGAATTGGCTTGATAGTTTGGTGTGCCCTGTTCCCATGATGCACTGGGCCAGGGACAGACTAATTTGCATGTAGCCAGGTTCTGAGCTGGGATGGTGCAGTGAGCTAAAAAATGGTGATTGATCAAGCCCTGATCTTTGGACTGGGTAGGAGTGGTCTGCTTAATTCAGACACTCTGTCCATCACCACCCCCTTTTCTGTATCATTTTTGTCCACCATAAGCGTGGAAGGGTATACTCAGATGTGAGTTCCTTGCTCATTGCACCATCAGGATTCAGGCAAGCCGGGCCAAAGATGGCTGCAATGCCAGAAACCGGTCCCCGGAAGCTTGTTTCCTTCCCAGTATAAGAATTGGCTTGGTAGTTTGGTCTGCCCTGTTCCCATGATGCACTGGGCCAGGGACAGACTAATTTGCATGTAGCCAGGTTCTGAGCTGGGATGGTGCAGTGAGCTAAAAAAACGGTGATGGATCAAGCCCTGATCTTTGGACTGGGTAGGAGTGGTCTGCTTAATTCAGACACTCTGTCCATCTCCACCCCCTTTTCTGTATCCTTTTTGTCCACCATAAGCGTGGAAGGGTATACTCAGATGTGAGTCCCTTGCTCATTGCACCATCAGGATTCAAGCAAGCCGGGCCGAAGACAGCTGTAATGCCAGAAACCGGTCCCCGGAAGCTTGTCTCCTTCCCAGTATAAGAATTGGCTTGGTAGTTTGGTCTGCCCTGTTCCCATGATGCACTGGGCCAGGGACAGACTAATTTGCATGTAGCTAGGTTCTGAGCTGGGATAGTGCAGTGAGCTAAATAACGGTGATGGATCAAGCCCTGATCTTTGGACTAGGTAGGAGTGGTCTGCTTAATTCAGACACTCTGTCCATCACCACCCGCTTTTGTGTTCATTTTTGTCCACCATAAGCTTGGAAGGGTATACTCAGATGTGAGTCCCTTGCTCATTGCACCATCAGGATTCAAGCAAGCCGGGCCGAAGACGGCTGTAATGCCAGAAACCAGTCCCCGGAGCCTTGTTTCCTTCCCAGTATAAGAATTGGCTTAGTAGTTTGGTCGGCCCTGTTCCCATGATGCACTGGGCCAGGGACAGACTAATTTGCATGTAGCCAGGTTCTGAGCTGGGATGGTGCAGTGAGCTAAAAACGGTGATGGGTCAAGCCCTAATCTTTGGACTGGGTAGGAGTGGTCTGCTTAATTCAGACACTCTGTCCATCACCACCCCCTTTTCTGTATCATTTTTGTCCACCACAAGAGTGGAAGGGTATACTCAGATGTGAGTCCCTTGCTCATTGCACCATCAGGATTCAGGCAAGCCGGGCCGAAGACGGCTGCAATGCCAGAAACCGGTCCCCGGAAGCTTGTTTCCTTCCCAGTATAAGAATTGGCTTGGTAGTTTGGTCTGCCCTGTTCCCATGATGCACTGGGCCAGGGACAGACTAATTTGCATGTAGCCAGGTTCTGAGCTGGGATGGTGCAGTGAGCTAAAAAACGGTGATGGATCAAGCCCTGATCTTTGGACTGGGTAGGAGTGGTCTGCTTAATTCAGACACTCTGTCCATTTCCACCCCCTTTTCTGTATCCTTTTTGTCCACCATAAGCGTGGAAGGGTATACTCAGATGTGAGTCCCTTGCTCATTGCACCATCAGGATTCAAGCAAGCCGGGCCGAAGACGGCTGTAATGCAAGAAACCGGTCCCCGGAAGCTTGTTTCCTTCCCAGTATAAGAATTGGCTTGGTAGTTTGGTCTGCCCTGTTCCCATGATGCACTGGGCCAGGGACAGACTAATTTGCATGTAGCCAGGTTCTGAGCTGGGATGGTGCAGTGAGCTAAAAAACGGTGATGGATCAAGCCCTGATATTTGGACTGTGTAGGATTGTTCTGCTTAATTAAGACACTCTGTCCATCACCACCCCCTTTTCTGTATCATTTTTGTCCACCATAAGCGTGGAAGGGTATACTCAGATGTGAGTCCCTTGCTCATTGCACCATCAGGATTCAAGAAAGCCGGGCCGAAGACAGCTGTAATGCCAGAAACCGGTCCCCGGAAGATTTTTTCCTTCCCAGTATAAGAATTGGCTTGGTAGTTTGGTCTGCCCTGTTCCCATGATGCACTGGGCCAGGGACAGACTAATTTGCATGTAGCCAGGTTCTGAGCTGGGATGGTGCAGTGAGCTAAATAACGGTGATGGATCAAGCCCTGATCTTTGGACTGGGTAGGAGTGGTCTGCTTAATTCAGACACTCTGTCCATCACCACCCCCTTTTCTGTTCATTTTGTCCACCATAAGCTTGGAAGGGTATACTCAGATGTGAGTCCCTTGCTCATTGCACCATCAGGATTCAAGCAAGCCGGGCCGAAGACGTCTGTAATGCCAGAAACCAGTCCCCGGAAGCTTGTTTCCTTCCCAGTATAAGAATTGGCCTGGTAGTTTGGTCTGCCCTGTTCCCATGATGCACTGGGCCAGGGACAGACTAATTTGCATGTAGCCAGGTTCTGAGCTGGTATGGTGCAGTGAGCTAAAAAAGGTGATGGATCAAGCCCTAATCTTTGGACTGGGTAGGAGTGGTCTGCTTAATTCAGACACTCTGTCCATCACCACCCCCTTTTCTGTATCATTTTTGTCCACCATAAGCGTGGAAGGGTATACTCAGATGTGAGTCACTTGCTCATTGCACCATCAGGATTCAAGCAAGCCGGGCCGAAGACGGCTGTAATGCCAGAAACCGGTCCCTGGAAGCTTGTTTCCTTCCCAGTATAAGAATTGGCTTGGTAGTTTGGTCTGCCCTGTTCCCATGATGCACTGGGCCAGGGTCAGACTAATTTGCATGTAGCCAGGTTCTGAGCTGGGATGGTGCAGTGAGCTAAAAAATGGTGATGTATCAAGCCCTGATCTTTGGACTGGGTAGGAGTGGTCTGCTTAATTCAGACACTCTGTCTATCACCACCCCCTTTTCTGTATCATTTTTGTCCACCATAATTGTGGAAGGGTATACTCAGATGTGAGTCCCTTGCTCATTGCACCATCAGGATTCAAGCAAGCCGTGCCGAAGACGGCTGTAATGCCAGAAACCGGTCCCCGGAAGCTTGTTTCCTTCCCAGTATAAGAATTGGCTTGGTAGTTTGGTCTGCCCTGTTCCCATGATGCACTGGGCCAGGGACAGACTAATTTGCATGTAGCCAGGTTCTGAGCTGGGATGGTGCAGTGAGCTAAAAAACGGTGATGGATCAAGCCCTGATCTTTGGACTGGGTAGGAGTGGTCTGCTTAATTAAGACACTCTGTCCATCACCACCCCCTTTTCTGTATCATTTTTGTCCACCATAAGCGTGGAAGGGTATACTCAGATGTGAGTCCCTTGCTCATTGCACCATCAGGATTCAATCAAGCCGGGCCGAAGACGGCTGTAATGCCAGAAACCAGTCCCCGGAAGCTTGTTTCCTTCCCAGTATAAGAATTGGCTTGGTAGTTTGGTCTGCCCTGTTCCCATGATGCACTGGGCCAGGGACAGACTAATTTGCATGTAGCCAGGTTCTGAGCTGGGATGGTGCAGTGAGCTAAAAAACGGTGATGGATCATGCCCTGATCTTTGGACTGGGTAGGAGTGGTCTGCTTAATTCAGACACTCTGTCCATCACCACCCCCTTTCTGTATCATTTTTGTCCACCATAAGCGTGGAAGGGTATACTCAGATGTGAGTCCCTTGCTCATTGCACCATCAGGATTCAAGCAAGCCGGGCCGAAGACGGCTGTAATGCCAGAAACCGGTCCCCGAAAGCTTGTTTCCTCCCCAGTATAAGAATTGGCTTGGTAGTTTGGTCTGCCCTGTTCCCATGATGCACTGGACCAGGGACAGACTAATTTGCATGTAGCCAGGTTCTGAGCTGGGATGGTGCAGTGAGCTAAAAAACGGTGATGGATCAAGCCCTGATATTTGGACTGTGTAGGATTGTTCTGCTTAATTAAGACACTCTGTCCATCACCACCCCCTTTTCTGTATCATTTTTGTCCACCATAAGCGTGGAAGGGTATACTCAGATGTGAGTCCCTTGCTCATTGCACCATCAGGATTCAAGAAAGCCGGGCCGAAGACAGCTGTAATGCCAGAAACCGGTCCCCGGAAGATTTTTTCCTTCCCAGTATAAGAATTGGCTTGGTAGTTTGGTCTGCCCTGTTCCCATGATGCACTGGGCCAGGGACAGACTAATTTGCATGTAGCCAGGTTCTGAGCTGGGATGGTGCAGTGAGCTAAATAACGGTGATGGATCAAGCCCTGATCTTTGGACTGGGTAGGAGTGGTCTGCTTAATTCAGACACTCTGTCCATCACCACCCCCTTTTCTGTTCATTTTGTCCACCATAAGCTTGGAAGGGTATACTCAGATGTGAGTCCCTTGCTCATTGCACCATCAGGATTCAAGCAAGCCGGGCCGAAGACGTCTGTAATGCCAGAAACCAGTCCCCGGAAGCTTGTTTCCTTCCCAGTATAAGAATTGGCCTGGTAGTTTGGTCTGCCCTGTTCCCATGATGCACTGGGCCAGGGACAGACTAATTTGCATGTAGCCAGGTTCTGAGCTGGTATGGTGCAGTGAGCTAAAAAAGGTGATGGATCAAGCCCTAATCTTTGGACTGGGTAGGAGTGGTCTGCTTAATTCAGACACTCTGTCCATCACCACCCCCTTTTCTGTATCATTTTTGTCCACCATAAGCGTGGAAGGGTATACTCAGATGTGAGTCACTTGCTCATTGCACCATCAGGATTCAAGCAAGCCGGGCCGAAGACGGCTGTAATGCCAGAAACCGGTCCCTGGAAGCTTGTTTCCTTCCCAGTATAAGAATTGGCTTGGTAGTTTGGTCTGCCCTGTTCCCATGATGCACTGGGCCAGGGTCAGACTAATTTGCATGTAGCCAGGTTCTGAGCTGGGATGGTGCAGTGAGCTAAAAAATGGTGATGTATCAAGCCCTGATCTTTGGACTGGGTAGGAGTGGTCTGCTTAATTCAGACACTCTGTCTATCACCACCCCCTTTTCTGTATCATTTTTGTCCACCATAATTGTGGAAGGGTATACTCAGATGTGAGTCCCTTGCTCATTGCACCATCAGGATTCAAGCAAGCCGTGCCGAAGACGGCTGTAATGCCAGAAACCGGTCCCCGGAAGCTTGTTTCCTTCCCAGTATAAGAATTGGCTTGGTAGTTTGGTCTGCCCTGTTCCCATGATGCACTGGGCCAGGGACAGACTAATTTGCATGTAGCCAGGTTCTGAGCTGGGATGGTGCAGTGAGCTAAAAAACGGTGATGGATCAAGCCCTGATCTTTGGACTGGGTAGGAGTGGTCTGCTTAATTAAGACACTCTGTCCATCACCACCCCCTTTTCTGTATCATTTTTGTCCACCATAAGCGTGGAAGGGTATACTCAGATGTGAGTCCCTTGCTCATTGCACCATCAGGATTCAATCAAGCCGGGCCGAAGACGGCTGTAATGCCAGAAACCAGTCCCCGGAAGCTTGTTTCCTTCCCAGTATAAGAATTGGCTTGGTAGTTTGGTCTGCCCTGTTCCCATGATGCACTGGGCCAGGGACAGACTAATTTGCATGTAGCCAGGTTCTGAGCTGGGATGGTGCAGTGAGCTAAAAAACGGTGATGGATCATGCCCTGATCTTTGGACTGGGTAGGAGTGGTCTGCTTAATTCAGACACTCTGTCCATCACCACCCCCTTTCTGTATCATTTTTGTCCACCATAAGCGTGGAAGGGTATACTCAGATGTGAGTCCCTTGCTCATTGCACCATCAGGATTCAAGCAAGCCGGGCCGAAGACGGCTGTAATGCCAGAAACCGGTCCCCGAAAGCTTGTTTCCTCCCCAGTATAAGAATTGGCTTGGTAGTTTGGTCTGCCCTGTTCCCATGATGCACTGGACCAGGGACAGACTAATTTGCATGTAGCCAGGTTCTGAGCTGGGATGGTGCAGTGAGCTAAAAAACGGTGATGGATCAAGCCCTGACGGGTTAGGACTGGTCTGCTTAATTCAGACACTCTGTCCATCACCACCCCCTTTTCTGTATCATTCATGCCACCTAGACTTGGGGATGGCTGCCTTTGGTAAGGGAAGAACTTCATCATCATGTTAATCTGCAATGGGGTCAGACTTTTGTTGTTTTGCCCATGGCTACGCTTAAGTTTGCTATCAGATCTTATACAATCCACAATATAGTGTTTGTAATTTGCAGTATCAGTGATAGTTTCTCATCATCATAACACTTTATTTGGCTCAAAGCCTTAAAAGCATAATCACACTAAAGCAGTACACTAAAATTACATGTACATACAAAGTGATAGAGGTATCATAGCATTTCCTAACAGTTAATACCATGTTGATAACATTTAAAACAGCATAGCAAATCGCTGCTCATGCTAGCTGTTGTAAAACAGTAAGTCATCATGATGTTGTCTAATATTAGCAACACAGAGGAACAGTGCCAGAAAATGCCTGGGCGGAGTGCTGTTAATTGTGTAAATAGCATAAAGTGACGTGTGCCTTGAGGATGAGGAAAATCACAATGACATATGGGAAGCTGATCAAACTTGTGCCCTGTATCAGAAAGCCAGCTAAAAAGCACACATCATTTAATTGAAAATGTGTAAAATAAAATATATCTTACACATTTTGTATAAGAGTCAAATCTGGTTCTATCCAAGTGGTGATATAGAGGCTTGAGTGGATGGCCACAGTCCTCATAGAAAATGCCTTTATATTTCTCACCCCATCCCTGCAGCACAAACATGTTTTTGTCCATGGTATGATTAGAGTCTACTTCTAACACTTCAGGGGCATTAAAATAGTCAGGGACACTCATTGCAATGAATGTATGTTTCAAATAGAGAAACCAGGGGATTTGGAGTACATTATCAAGAACCAAATAGTCAGTAAAAACATATCTAGTTAGCCCTGGTTCCGGTTGATGCCAAATGTTCTGTCACAACAAGACAGGGGCCAAACCTATTGAGTCCTCTGTATAATTTCATCCCTGTTTCAACGTGACAAAATATATTTGCTGTATTCTTGGGGACTGACAGTAACTTACGCATCAAACTATTCTCTATGACATCAGACTCTGGCCCCACATAGACCAACTGCAGTGCACCTAGCCTTGCTAATGTATATGAATACGTTCCTTCTCTGGTATCTGTCAAATCCTTAATGCAAATCTAAATACTGCACCCATGGCTCACTGAAACTGTATACATTTAACAATAAATAAGTGAGCCCATTTTAATTTGTCATGCCCAGGTAGTTAACATTATTTTCAACCCTACTCATTAGATACTCCTATATCAGGTGTGTTTTAAGCTTGATGTTTGATAGGCCACAAACCATAGAGCAAACATGTTCATGAATGAAACAAAGACGTCCAACAGAAGCTGCAATCCATTAGCTCTTTTCCCAAGGTGAACGGAATCATCTGCATACAAATAAACTGGGATTGGCCACTTCCCAGATTGGGGCATATCCGCCCGCTAGGCACAAATAATTATCCAGAACATTTATGTAAAGTAAAAATAAAAAATGGACCAGGATTTAACACAGTAAAATGCCTCAAAATTATTTGATACGAGATGAACACTCCTCACATTGGGTATACCAGACTTTAAAAAGGTGTCCAAGAGTAAGCGACAATATAAGCCAACCAATGCTTGCTCGACCTCTATGGACCTTAACAAATACCAGCGTATTGCATGGTTTACTATGTAAGAGCATTAGGAGAGGTCAATAAAAGCCATATGAATGGCACCCCCTGCCCATCGCATACTTTCGTAAATTGAGTGATAAATTAAGACACTGATCAATAATCTCCATACCTCATCAGAAGTCAACCTAAATATCTCAAAATTCTATTGTTGTCCTCCTCCCATTTTTCCAATCTAGATAATACAACTCAACCCAAAATTCTGGAGCAAAAAAATAGGCCAGATACATAAAGGTTGATTTCTGTCTCCTTTTTTGAATATAGTTACAATTATAGCCTCTTTCCAAAAGTCTGGTGGTGGTCCTACTATAATCACAGTGAGAACATTCATCATGACCCTTAAAAATTGTCATTACCATTTTAGATGTCAACTGAATTATCATGGTGACCTGGGGCTTTCCTGAAGGTGCCTCTTCAATAACCATTCTAAAAGGCTCCTCCTGCAGTCTGGGCTAATTTGGCACGCACGTGTGGGATCTTCATAATATATAAAATTAAAAGGCCTATTCATAACTGCCCAACAACTTGTGCTATCTCTTGCAGTCTAGGGCACTACCAAATCAGCCTAGGTTTTTCGGGTACTTTTCTCCTTCTTGAATTCTAATGTGGATTCATAGTCATACCAATATATCTTTACATCATCCTTACACCTAGGGATTACTTTCAAAGCTTTTATCGAGGCTTTATTTGCAGCTGGACACTACTCACTTATTCCAAACTAGCTTACCACAAATGCTCTGACACAGTAAAGTAAAGGATGATATGTGGACGATGAATGGAGACAAACAAGTTATAATAGTGTAGACATTGTCTGTAATCATATCCCTCAAAAAGAGATCATGTTTTAGTTGATCCCATCCAGCTTACAGAAGTTTAGTATTCCTGAATTGGATGGGTGTATAACCAGTCAGCTTGCAGGTTTATATCAATTACAAATTCTTAACAAAGAGAAATGGATTATGATCACTTGCGCAGGGGGTGATTACTACAAACTTTACAAACTATGGAATAAATTATCTAGATATTAGAATACATTCAATTGGGCTGGGTGTGTCATGGCCATTATAAGTGAAATGACAGAGGGATCAATATATTTAATGAATGCCAAATATATTTTTTCAATTAGCTTATTCAAAGCATCCCATAAGGCTGCCGCCTAAGTATAATCGAGCGAATCACCTCTATCCCTAAAATCCTTTCCCATGAGTTGAGTTGAGAGTATGCAGTCAACCAAGAGTCAATGGGTAATTTGAAGGAGGAATGGCCTGCAATATGTAGACACTACACAGATGAAGTAACCTTCTGCAAAGTGCTTTATTCTCGATGAGTGTGCTGATGTTTTTATGTTTAAAAGATAAAAGTAAAATAAACTATGAGTGCTTTCTATTAATTGTATTCAGAGAAGGGCTTTCCTTTCTGTATTAAAAAAATCAAAAAAATTGAATGGACAATTGTCTAGTTTGACTTTATTGATATTATGCTAACATTCACAGAGGAAGAGCCAACACATAATGAACTCTATATCATCAGTAAACTAAAAATACACTCATTGGATGTTCTTCTAATATTGTATTCAATATATTAATGTTCCCTTTCTAGGGGGTCACTACAGCTTATCCTAAAGGCTAAATACTTACATCATACTTAGGAAACCCTTGTAAGCAAGAAGACAACGCAGGAGCAAACAAAATTTTGCCCAATAAGATTCCTATTACCTGAATTCTGAATTTATGTTCACAGTGCCTGCAAAATAGTTGTTTAAAGTCTTGATTTTCAATTTGAAACCTTCAATACATGATACATGTTTAAATGCATTATTGCATGCTCGTTCCTGACAAACCTATCTTTAGTTTTACACCACCCTAAGTTTACAGACATTCTGGGGATTATGAGGAAAGAGACAGCGTAATCCTAGCAACTGAAAAACAACCACAAAGCAAAGATTTTTTTTCTGGGTTCCTTACATTATGCGATGCAGAGATTTTCTAGAGGCTCTTAATATGCTAAAAGGATAGTAAGGATAACAATCAATTCTCTATAATCAAGTGAGGCTTCAGTCTGTCACACATACAGAACGGATTGTCAAAAATGTATAGTGATGCAAAATAGTTTTCTGTGCACCTTAAATTGAAGCGTATGAAGAAAAATCCTAGACAGTCTTTCAAACATATCTGTTGGCTTCATGAACGGCTTTGTCAATTTTTTTGTTTTGCTAATAGCCTTGGCACTTTTTGATGAATCTTCATAAAACTTTCCTAAAAAGTCTAACCTCCTCAGCTCCTTTCTGGTAAGTTTGGGGGTGATTCATCAAGCGGGGGCAAATAAAAATAGGGTAAGGGTTCCCAAACCATTGTTTTCACATTTTAATTCACATAGGACCGTTTTGGAAGAAAAAAATGGCTGAATGGAATTATACCAAATTTGACAGAAAGTTAGACCTTTACTCAGAAAGCATGCTTTTCATGAATTGTTGTAAATATTTTCAGTAGTTTTAGAGAAATTTAAAGAGGTGCTTAAGCTGGTCATGAAAAGGTAAAAAAATAGGTGACTTCTGCAATACAGTACATTTAAAAAATAGACCAATCTGATTGGATGAAAGACCCTTTTTTTGCTCTGTCACTTTGGTTCTGCTGTACTGGTACCAGTCCCATGGAAGTGAGCCATCTGTTTGGTTGGCCACAACACAAGGGAACATGTTGCAGCGTCTATTACAGGAATTGAGGTCCTGTTTCCCATGTCCTGAAACTTCAAAATAGAAAAACATATAGGGGGGTAGGTCTGGGATACCTCACAGACTGGCTGGCCCCAGGGATTGGGGGGGTTGCAAACCCCATTCTGCAGACACTAGAGGTCATGCATTGGGGGTTTGGGGTCAGCCTTGGCAACAGATCATGCCATGCATTCAACCGGCAACACTGGTGGGACTACAATTCCCAGAGTCCCTAGCGCACAGAGAACACGCTAAAAGGAAGACGCCGGCCTGCACTGTGGGATGCGTGCGGGTCACGCCTGGGCCAAGGGAAGGCCCGTCCATGCCCATCCACGCCCATCTGAGGCTGGGCTGGGCCACCCCAATAACATCTTGTTCTCAGGTCTAAGGCACTATTATTCCCATATTTCTTCTTTTACATCTTGTAGCGTCCTCTAATAACTATGTTGAAACAGAAGGCTGCTGTGGAGAAAGCTTTGGGGGGGAGTGTGGCAACTCTTGATGCGTTCCTGATTTGAGCAGCAAGCATTTTCTCGCCTGAAATTGAACTGACACAGAGACACATGTCTATGGAACCACTTCTCCTTGTCGATAGGTCACTTGCAGGAAGCACTGTTGAGAATGCCCCTCTTAACCCCAGGACACAATTGTCACTACTCGATAATCTCCTGCCTGGTCAATGAGAGCCCTCTACAATTACTGAATCCCCACCCCACACTAGCGTAGGAAACAACCCTCCTCCAAAGCAATACAGGGATTGTGGGTTCATTAAACCTAAACAACCGAAACCTGCAAGAGTGACCAAACCCAGGGCAGCCAATGCCAAGACAGCCAGAGTGGACATTGTGACAACGCCAATGATACCATTTACAAGCACCTTGACCTGAGAGTTTGTGTTGGAGAATGCTTTTTTGGCAGAAGTTACTAAACTCTTCTTGACCCCATTCTCCTTAAACTGACTAAGATTGAAGAGAGACTATCTGGCCTTGAGTCCCAAAACGTACTTGCACCATCATTACCATTGGTCCAGAACACTGACTTTATCCATCCAGTCTTGGACAAGCCACAAAACACCTGTGCTGGGGGGGATACAATCGCTTTACCTCCACGAGCATCCTTGCAAGCACATCCGCAAGGGATGGTTGGGATGGTTTGGCTCCTTTAGTTTATGATCAATCCCATACACAACCAATGGCCCAATATTTGTTGTTCAGGGATAAAGGAGAGATGGCATACCAGGCACATCAGGTGCCGCGAGGGCCGGGGAATCAAGAATGGCACTTCATCCACTAGGAACAGATCATCCCTCTGCAGTAATGGTAGACAATAACACACAACAATGGCCCCACCTTCCATCGGCAGCTACCCCTCTAGTGGTGGTTTTGGCCAACGTCCCTCTTCTACGGGACAATCAACAGGAATCTACTACGCAGCTAATGGACAAATGCCTGCACTGGATATCAAATCAGCCTATGGATTGGGGAATGGGGAGCCATCAGCTAGCCAATAAAATCATTATAGCCAGGAGGGTGACATGGTTGGACAACTCAACGAAAACCTACATCGGGGACTGCGTAGTGATACATTTCAACAATTCTCATACTGGCACTTACCTTCTTAGAAATCTCGAAAGATCTTGCTCTAGGAACACTCAGATCATTCCTTTAGCACTGGAGCATTTTTATATACAGGGCACAACTCAAAGGAATTGAATAGAGGGGTAGGTTAAGACTAGGCCAGAACATGCCACGACATATAGGGCACCCAATTATTGCTCCGGAGGTTGGGCTCTATTACAGATTTGCCCTCCTTCCTGATTTGGAAGCTTGCGATTGACCATCAACACCTACCTATTCATCGCCCCCAACATTGGCCAACACTGCTAGTATCATGTAGGTACATCCATGAGCCTTTCCTCCCAAGAAAAAGGGGAAAGAAATATGATAAGCTTAGTGACATGGATTGTGGCGAGTATTGCTTCAAAGGTAGGAAATCAAGAGTGGCTTATCCATTGGCAAACGATGAACATTATCTGCTTCCAAGAAACCTGGGCTAAGGACCCAGTTTTTTTCTTGGGGTTTCACACTATTCTCACACCTGCAGTGCCTTCACCATCAGGCAGAACTAAGGGCAGTGTACTAACCTTAAATTCTAATACACTGTTGGTATAAGTAAAACAGGTGGGCCCCCAGAATAACTACTTACAAATTCTCCAATTGGAGTTTACAAACGATGGCCACTAGATAATAATTAACTTTTATAATAATGATCTTGAGGGCAATATGAAATGAGTAGTAGACGATTTAAATAACGAACTCTGACTAATTTACTCACGAACACAGAAGGGTCTGCCTAGTATAATTTGTCTGGGGGGATTTTAATACCCATCTGTGCAAGTAGAATGAGGTTAGTGTGTGTGGGATGGACAATCCACACGGTAACCCCCTCTTACAGTTCCTACATAGTGAATATGGCGACGCTCAACAGGCTACTATGCCCAGACGTGGGTCCCTTGCTCACTTTTTCACTGGATTCGTGCTAGCCTGGCTGAAGAGGGGTTTTACCCCAAAACCGGTCCCAGGATGCTTGTTTACGGCTCAGGGAAGACCTGGCATGGCTGTTTGGACTGGACTGTTCCCATGAAGCACAGAGTCAAGACTGATTTGCATATAGCTGGGTCTGAACTGAGGTGGCGAAGTGAGCTAAAGAATGATGATGGATTTAACCCAGATCTGTGTGTAAGAAAAAGGGGGTATCCCCGACTACAGTTCCTAATTTGGGATGTATGAATTGATTGAGAAAACTGAAAATTAGGAACAAGGATATCATGTGAACATGAACTGACATCAGACAGTAATAACTATGTGTTAACAATATGCATGGTACAAAAATATATATTTATTTTATTTGGTTATGGTCTAAAATACATACGTTTTTTGTCTCCTATATATTTGTGATATATAATCTACATATACATAATGCTGTACAGATTTGTTCTTTTTAGTTTACAGTACATTACATTACAATTCATTGTACGGAGACTTTATTTTGGGTATTTATCCAACTAGCATTTTAATCTAAAAACATGGCTAAAGATTACTATGCGCGTTTCGGCTATTAGCCTTCATCAGGAAGCCATGATGAATTTTCCAAGTGTACCTAAGCAAACAAAAAATACATTAGAATACATATCAGTGTCAGTGTGTTGTCCTAATCATGCAAGATTACAAAAACATACAGTGTTTCAATATTTACAAAATCGTGAATAAAAACAAAAGGGAAATTGCCCTAAGTGTAGCATGTTTTTAGATTAAAATGCTAGTTGGATAAATACCCAAAATAAAGTCTCCGTACAATGAATTGTAATGTAATGTACTGTAAACTAAAAAGAACAAATCTGTACAGCATTATGTTTATGTAGATTATATATCACAAATATATAGGAGACAAAAACTTATGTATTTTAGACCATAACCAAATAAAATAAATATATGTTTTTGTACCATGCATATTGTTAACACATAGTTATTACTGTCTGATGTCAGTTCATGTCCACATGATATCCTTGTTCCTAATTTCCTGTTTTTTCAACCCAGATATGTGACTGGGCTGAGTGTTTGAAAAGTTTCAGCATTCCGTCTATCATCTCTTTGGTTTCTACTATATATAAGGCACCTGACCATAATCAATAGTGGAAAGACAGGTCAGATAGATTCAATATTTAGGAGGAATAACTCAGAGTCCACAAGTGATTTCATTTTTGCCTCCTCTGCAATACAAGATAGAGTGGACCATTTCAGCAATACATTTACTTGCCATTGCGATCACACAATAATACTCATTCACTTAAGTACCCCTCAAAAAGCGAAGAGACGTCAACCGTTAGTGAATAACATCGCATTATACAGAAACAAAGTATATCAAATGATGTGGGCACAGGTAAAGAAAAAGAATCTGGCTTCTGCTATAATAGCCAAGTAAGGGGGATATTCTACACTGCTTGGCGCAGGACGCCTCTCCCTCCCTTTTGGTCTCCCAGTTTAGAATCCTTCAAACAAAATTTAAAGCTGCACTTGCTCAACATAAACCAGCAAATGGCACACCACCTGGTCCTTGGTTTGATTCATCATGCTCATCAGCAAAAAGAGCCCTTGACATGCCTTAAAAACCAGCCCAGAGTTCCAGCACTGATGAGATCACTTTGTAAAGATTATAGGCAGGCTAGAAGTACACATGTGAAGGAACTAAGGGAGAAGGCCTGGCATTACCTTGAACAAGCCGCAAGCTCACGTAATAGTAGGGAGTTTTGGAAGGTCATAAATGCCCCATACTTTAAAGATTTAAATGACCAGTCTTTTAATATGCATGTAGAGGAAGATGCATGGACAGGGCTTTTCGAAAGCCTCTTCGCACGACATCCTCCCTTAGAGCGCCCTCAACTTGATAAACCGCCCCCACCCAAGGAATCCTGACCTTCTCGCTGCATGAAGTGAGAAAAGGACTGGAAGCCTGTGTTCAAGGGAAAGCCCCAGGACTGGATGGGGTCTCAATCGACCTCTTCCAGACCAACTACGATCTGTGAATTTACCATTCTGAAGCACAAGCCAATTATTAAGTCAGTGATAATTCAGTAAAATAAGAAGAAAGATGAATTTCCAAGTTCCTGGGCTTGTCCAGTTCTTTTATTATGTTCACTTTTTCACAGTCATCCACTCCCTTATGCCAACACGTTTCGTCGTATATGGGTGTAACCCCATGACTTCTTCAGGGCTGGAAGCAATATATATGATCACATTATAGTATTGCTGATACACATCCATCATTAATTAATAATCGGCCAAAAACCACCTTAGTGTCATCTTTCTTCTTATTTTACTGTATTATTACTGACTTAATAATTGGCTTGTGCTTCAGAAATTGTAAATTTGTTTGTTCAATCTGCGATTAAATAATTAGGAGAGATTGGGTGTACACTCTCCTCTTCTGGATGCACAGCAGGATATTGGCAATTTTTTTTGTGCATATCTTGTTTCACAAAAGCTAGAGTGTTAATTTTATATGAGCACCCCAAGTCTCTTTTTGACACCCTTCCTTTGTTATCAACTACGATCTGTGGGTTCCTTTAATAACAAGCGTCTTTAATAGGATAGCGGTAGAGGGTCCCGACCATCCTGGAACCACAGCGTATTAGTTCCAATCTTCAAGAAGGGAGACGGGGCTGTCCCAAGAACTATAGGACCATCTCCCTCCTGCTCACAATCGCCAAACTTATGCGCGGGCTTTTGTTAGCCAGGTAGGAGGAGTGGGTACAAGAACATAATTTTTTAATGCAGGCTCAACATGGCTTCCAGAAAGGTAAGTGACAGTAGACCAATGTTTAAACCTCTCGGTTCACATAGATAAATATACGAAGGGCAAAGGTGGGATGATATATGGCCTTCATGGACCTGTCAGGGCCTTCGATTGTGTGCCCCATTCTAAATTGTTTGAAGAATGGGGGAGTCAGGTCCTGGGACGTGGGGCTAGCTGGACCATTAATATAACTAAGTACACAGATTGCCAGCAACACACTTACTTAAATCCTCTATTTTTGAGGGAACAAACCATAAGAGACTTCCTGGTTCGTACGGGTATATCACTCAAACCCTTTTATTATTTATTTGTTTTTTGTCTTTTTTTAAGTATTGATGTATGAAAGGGACACCTTATCGTTTTGTACACCTTATATACAATTATTTACAATTCACGATTATTTACAACACAAACACATACACATAACTAGTTGTATTATACAAAGTGAATTGCTCTGATATATATACACTCAAATATTCATACTACGAAGAAAAAATCATCCGTAATTCCATAAAGGACAGAGTCAAAAGTATAAACTTGATGACAATCATAAATCAATGACCTACAGTTGAATGTAGGCAGTTCAAAAAAGGAAAAATAGACTTCAAATTAATTCATTCAGTCCATTCAACCAATAAATGGCTAATCTTTTTACGCTAATGCGTTTCGAATCCGGTATGTCAACTCTACGGATTCTCATCAGGGCTCTGTCTTAATACGGGATATCTGCAAGTGTATAAAATAAAACTTGTTTTAGCTACATTTCTGACAGTTGTTTAGCTTCCAACTACATTTAACTCGGATTCCTCATATTACCTGTTGAACCAGCAGCCGCCGGTCAAGGGTAGGGTATTAGTTCTGACTGAGTTTCTTTTCTTTTCGGGATCTAAAAACAAACGCAGGTATCATGACCTGTTCTTGCTCACTTTCTAAGACCAGAATGGGGCACATATGTTATCAACATACCTTACTGGATCATGCTCGTGATCCTACGTTTCCACCAAATGGGAGTTAATTTTCAGTCTTGTATTACAGCCTGAAAATAATGAGAATAACGTTTTACGCGCTTTTTATGCACAGACGGAGAGAGTATGGCACTCGTTGCTCTACTCGGCATACCTGCTCTGAGGGATTCCTCGCTTGGGTTGTTCGTGTTCTAATCGGTTGCAGCGGTAAACGCTTTCTAACCATGTAGGCACCGCTTTCCTCAGTCCTTATTATTTGCGCTCGCTTTCCCTAGAGGAAATAACAGCGTTTTATTAGGTTTCTGGGGCTACTGCAATATTGGTGGCAAATCAAACCCATGTTAGCTCTAGACTTACTTGAACAAGCTGTGACTCGGCATCTAGCTCTCATTCACTTAGTTTGGCAGCCATGTTGCAACATGGTTTTGGACCTACTTATAGCTACTTGCTTGGCGGCCATCTTAGAGTGGGGTCGCTAGAGAAGGCTATCATTTAGATGTGAAAAAAGGTGAATTTAAACCACATATGAAAACATACGCGCAATTACCATCGACCCTTTCTTTTGGAGGCACTATACTAGATAAAGCTCACACTCTAGATATTTCAGAAGGTGAGTTGAGCCCGCTGAGTGTGCTATTAAACTTAAGTATAAGGTAGGCCTCTTTTTTTAGTAGAAGTTTATCATGGTCAATGGGTCTAGACTGTTGCAGAACATATAGAATTGACCACTTTAAGTCATTCTCAGTGTGTTTATTTTCAATGCAATGCTCCACCATAGGTGCTGTAAGCACTTTATTCTTGATTCTAGACTTATGTTGCGTTATGCGCATATTCACTTGTTGTGTTGTCTTGCCTATGTAAATCTTATTACATGGGCAGATGACTACATACACAACATTTCGTGTTTTACAATTTGAGAAACTTAAGTGTTTCCACTTAATATTCCCATGTTGGAATTCCTTCCCTTCCTCAGTAGTCCCACAGGCCACGCATGTCCCACATTTATGATGTCCCTCAATGGGTTTCATTCCCCATTGAGACAATAGGTCACTCTTGGGTTTGGGTAATGCTATCTCGGCTCGGACAAGATGTTGTCCGATGCTCCTGTTCTTACGATACGCGAAAAGAGGACGGGGAAATGGACAGTCCAGGTTTTCTAGTAAGTGCCAATTTTTTAACACGGTTTGTCTGAATTTGTTTGTGTCAGGCCCAAATGTGGTGACACAGACCATCCGGTCTAGTTCAGCCTTTGATTTTGTTTGTAGCAAACATTCGCGTGGTGTACATCGTGCCCGCTTGAATGAGTTTTTTAACAGTTTTTTCGGATAACCACGGCTTTCCATTTCGTGACAGAATGTGTCAGCGTGTCTTTCATACTCTGACAACTCCGTGCAGTTTCTCCTGATACGGAGCAGTTGGCCATAAGGCAAGTTAGCCTTCAAGTTCCTGGGGTGGTCACTTTGGTGGTGCAGTATTGTGTTTTTATCAGTCTGCTTCTTGTACAAAGAGGAGACCAACTTCCCGTTTGAACATGTGATTTCCACATCCAGGAACGTCATTCTTGTGTCACTGATCTCAATAGAAAATTTAATGTCTGGATGTTTGGAATTAAGCCATCCATGAAATTTCATCAACTCCGTGTGGCTCCCCTGCCACAGGAGCCACACGTCGTCGATATATCGTAGCCATTGCTTAATGTGACTGCAATATGGGTTATCCTTTTCAATAAATTTCTTCTCATATTCTGCCATATACAATATGGCCATCTCAGGAGCATAGGGGCATCCCATAGCAGTCCCTTTGGTCTGCATAAAGAACTGCTCATTGAATCGGAAGTAATTTTTGCGCAACGCTATTTCTGCCAATTTGTGAATAAAGCTGGTAGGGACTTGATGTGGTCTTGCATGAGCTTCTAAATAAAGCTCAATTACTTCCAATGCCTCTCCCTGGGGTAATTGAGTATAAAGGGACGTGACGTCCATTGTCACAAGCAATTGTGATGCAGGATTAAAATCAGTCCCTTCTACTTTGACGAGGAAATCCATTGTGTCTCTGAGAACAACACAGTAATATATAAAAAAAAGATCAAGGAAACAGAAAAACAGGGTAGATAGGCTAAAGGGCAAAAAGCCAGGTTTTAAGGCCCTTCCTAAAGGTAAGCAAACTAGTGGCGCCACGCAACGCCATGGGCAGAGTATTCCACAGCTGTGGCGCCAGCAGGCTAAAGGAGCGGCCACCGATGCGAGCCTTTTTTACCCGCGGAACCACCGCAAGAAACAGAGATTCAGATCTTAAAGATCGAGCCGGGCGGTAAAAGGCAAGTCTCCTCTGAAGATACTTTGCTCCCACAGTATGAAGAGCCTTGTAGGCCAAGGTCAAGGCCTTGAAAGCTATCCGCTTCCGGATGGGCAGCCAATGGAGCGACTGCAGAAGGCCAGCAGCACTGGCTCGCCTATTTAGGCCATAAATGGCCCTCGCGGCCGAGTTCTGGACGACTTGCAGCCACTGCAATAGGTATTCCGGCAGGCCCAAATAGAGGACATTGGAATAATCCAGTCTTGAGCCAATCATGGCCTGAACTGTCATCTTCCTGTGCTCCTCCGAAAGTAGAGGCAAGAACTTCCGGAGCATCTTGAGAAGGCCAAAATATGTTCCCGTTAAACCCAGGATCTGAGATCTAAACGTCAGACCCTTGTCCATCTTGATCCCCAAGCTTTTAGCCAGCTGGGACGAGCAAGACGGAGGGAACATATTAGCAGGCCACCATGCCTGCCAATCCAGATCCGATGGACAGCCGAAGAAGAGTACCTCAGATTTATCTGAGTTGCACTTGAGGCTGTTCAGCTGGAACCATTTAAAAACAGCCCCAAGGCACTCCCGGATACTCTCTCCATCAAAATCCCCTCCTTTCTTACACGAAAAGAGGAGCTGGGTGTCATCGGTGTAAGATACGATCTGGACCCCAAAAGAATCCGCCAATGCCGCCAAAGGGGTCATAAAGATGTTAAAAAGAGTCGGGCTCAACACAGAACCCTGCGGAACTCCGACTCCCAGAGGCAGCATCACGGCTGAGCTGGATGAGGCCCAGACCGTTTGTCGACGGCCAGCCAGAAATGATCTAAACCAACTGAGCACCGTCCCCCTCAGACCGATCTCATGAAGTCTGGCGAGAAGACCCTCATGGGGGACGGTGTCAAATGCCGCCGACAGGTCCAACATGACAAGCATGGCTTTGCCCCCGAGTCAAGTACCTCTTTTATGGCTTCAGACACCTCCAGAAGCGCCGTCTAGGTGCTTAGGTTGGGACGGAAGCCAGATTGAGTAGCGTGCAGTACATTATGGGATTCTAAAAAATTAGAAAGCAGCATATGCACATGCTTCTCCAGAATCTTCGTAAGTGCGGGGAGGAGAGAAATAGGCCTGTAGTTGTTATGTAGTAGTAGTTATGAACCCCTCATCCTGTAGTAAGGTCTCTAAATGGAAAATAATCGATCTTTACTTGCAGAAGGCCAACCTTGATCATAGGGAAAAGAACAGGCTCCCACAGGCGCTCACAGTTTACGATCCAATCCGGCCAAGACCTGGGTATTGGTATTTCTACCTCTCCTCCATCACTGTAGCACAACACAATTTAATCCTGCTGTGGTTTCACTTGAATCTAATCCCCTTGATGTTTGGGTTCCCATAGAAGAGGTTCAAGCATGTAGACCTGGGCCCCTGCAACAATTACTCACTCCAGTCCGACTTACACCTTGTACTGTTTTGCAAGTTTTATTATACCGAAAGAGAATGGTTCTTCCGTTCTTGCGTCAAAATTTTACACAATGCAGAGTGGCACTGTACTTTTAAAAAGCTCTTTCTAACCCCCATGTTTGTTTTATGGTAGCATCTTTTCTGTGGGCTTGTTGGAGAAATGGAAGGGTGAGGGGCTTGCCGATCTGAACTTTATATTTATGGAGTAAAAATGTACATGTGATTTTAGTTTTAATGAGGTACCTAAAAGTTTAATACGTTTCCGGTTTTTATTAAATCTATTTTTATTATGGCCCACTTGATGAAACTGTGCTTTTAAGATCTGTTTGTAAATAGATCAGTCATCATTGATTACATCACTGATGACAACTCAAAGGACACCAATGTTAACATCACTGATGATATAACTGATAGCACAATAGGAATTTACAAAATGTATCTACTGATCCACTGCATGGAAATATTCTAAACTTTGGAGGCAATTATAATTGTGCATGTTGAAAGTTATATGGGGCACCATTTGCAAAAAACTAAAGTTGTTTACTAATCTACTCGGAATTGGCCATGGGGCATCACAGAATGTGTCTTTTCAGTGGCAGATGAATCTTGGAAACCTGTTGAGTTAAAATTGTGAGTCATGTGAAGTTTTTAAAAGGGTAATGCCATTAAGGTGAATAGAAAATTCTACACAGGTGTACCATGTTGAATTACCTCAAACCCCAAACCCTACAGAATGGTGATACAGTAATTATTTCACATCTCCAAAAGTCCACATTAAATATAGAATACACTACTAATATTTAATTTCCCTTTGAAATCTAAAAGCTAATAGTCCTAGCCTTTGGAACCCCAGCAAAGGTTACAAAACATTAGGACTTACAGCTAAAATACCATTTAGACAAGCAAGTGAGGAAAAACCAACACCCTTCTTTGACTATTTTGAAGATACTTTGGTGTTTGCATGCACTGTGTAAAGTACCAATGCTAACCCAATTTTCACATATCCTCGTGGAATTCTAACAACAGTACCTTATTCAAGGATGCTAAAACTGGTAATGTAGTAGAAGGGTGTCACGACACCTTCCAAGTAACACTTTTAAGAACCCACCCTAGCCCAGCTATAAAGAACTATGGCAACGACAAGCTTTAGCTCACAAATTACACCCAAAGTAACCAAATCATAACATGCTATATGGATATACATATATAATGTCAGCCTAACTATAAAATCCCTGTAATCTTTGAAAATTTCTAAGGTTTTTTTTATATTCTATGTGCTAAATATAATGTCCCTGTAACCTTTTTTTTGTGAATTTCTAAGGTTTTTTATAATTCTATTTGCTAACTATACCATCCCTGTAATTTTTGTTTTTGTAGTGAATTTCTAAGGTTGTTTAAATTCTGTTTGCTAACTATAACGTCCCCGTAATCTAAAGCTTTTTAAATTCTATTTGCTAACTATAAGGTCCCTGTAACCTTTGTTTTTTTGGGGTGAATTTCTAAGGTTTTTTAACTAGCTGTCACATTTGCAGAGTGGTGGAGAAAGGGGGCTTTGGCTTCCAACCAGCTCTCAGGAATTCCACTGGGTAGGACTTCCAGGAGTTGCCAGGCGGGCTTCTTGGCCCCCACGGTCCCTCTAGAGCAAAGTGGATTTTATCCCCAACCAGTAGTGCGCCAGAAGGCGCGATTGCAGAGTGGTGAAGAAAGGGGAGCTTGGCCTCCAAAGATTCCTTAGCATTCTCACTATTTGGGACTTACTTGAGGTAACAGGAGGGGTAGTTGGCCCCCAAGTATGTCCTATTTCCTCCAGTAAGTCCCACACAGAAGGCATGCTGAGTTCTGATAGTAGGCTATGCCCCCTTTCTCCACCGCTCAGCAAACGTGCCTCCTGGCTTGCTCTTGGCAGGGGGATGAAGTCCCCTTCACTGCTGAGGGTTCTTAGGGGTCAACTAGCCCACTTGTTACCTCCAGTAAGCCCAAAACAGTGGCATTGCTGTGAGGTGGTCGAAGGCCAAGCCCCATTTTCAAAAGATTTGTTAAACATCACCAAAGTTATTGACACATCAAAAAACGCTTTTATGGAAACTAGGGCCTACCAATAAATACCTATTGGCCATATAACTTGTAGGAAGGTATAGCTAGGATCAAAGTTTCAATAGGAAAAGCGTTTTTCATTTGGCCAATAACTTTGGCGCCGCTTGATGAATCTACACAGTATTTTTTTTTAAAATCTCCTTTTTGGTTCGCTGCTTTGTTAAAAATGTTGGGGTGTCCGTAAAGCGGGGGCAGGTTTAAAAGGGGGGTCCCAAAACATATTTTCCCTATGTTATGTCTATGGGAGATTTTCATTTTTTGAAAACTATTACAGCCTAAAGCGTTGAACGGAATTACACCAAATTTGGCAGAAAGCCAGATGTTGATTATGAAAGTGTGCTTTTTGCAATTTGATGTAAATCAGGTCAGTAGTTTCAGAGACAATAAAGTTTTAAAAATATAGATATCTGGGGATGCGAGTCCTTGCAGTGGACTCGCAGATCCTACTGAAATTTGATTGGCTGCCAACACTTCAACCATGAAATGTTGGCAGCCATCTTGGGACTCAGCTTGAAGCCGAGTCACACAAAAAAAGTTAAAAAAAAGAAAAGGGGGCTCAGTAGGAATACGCTGACCGCGTATGGTGAAGAGGTCACACAGGGACCTCGTCGGGGGTTAAAAGCATTTTTTTAAACAATGTGATGCATACTTGCGGGTGAACCCAGGGATCTGCAGCAAAATTAAAGCCTGCAATTCTATTATAAGAAGCCTCCGTGGTGGTAAAAATCCCAGGGGCAGTGTTTTATAATAATGTGGGTGATGCCCAAGCAGCATCCCTCACTGCCCCAGAGCACCACCTCCCCTTGGCAAATAGAAGTAAAGTGACCGCCATCTCCCTGGGGCTATGAATTAAAATTAGGGCTCCCGGTTTTCCGTTTTTACGGATATTTACATATAAATACAGACGAAAATCTATATTTCCTTTGTCTGTATTTATATATAGAAATGGCAAAACACTAGCAAATGTTGCTGCGCTGCTGCTGCATGCAGTTTCCTTTGCATGCTGAAATTCATTTAAATCCTTTCCAATCAGGGTCTTTTAGCGCCCTCATGTGGACCTATTGGCTCAGGGTCTTTCAAGGACGGCCGATCCCCTGAGGCAATCCTCGTCTGATTCAAGCCTCAGTGTGTGGGTGTGCCAACATCTCCGGCCTCTCCCTCATAACTTTCGGCCTTTATTTGGGAGGCTCACCTGACTGTATTTCTTCTTTCCCTGCACTACGGACCACCAGCCTTTAAGATGCCTTCCTGTTGCAACCATCACCTTCTGTTCCTGCACCGGCCCTCCTCTCTCGTTCAGCATCTCCAGGGCTCCGCCACTTATGTTAGTTAGCTCTGTGCTAGCCCGCCCCAGTTTCTACTGGCAAGGTAAGGCAGCAGCAGGGGATCGTATCCTCCGCCGTCATGTGGGTGGGGGGGGGCGGGTTGTTGTCGTCTTTACAGTGCAGTGCTTAGAGTTCTGATTAAATGTACAAACTTAAATAGTAATTGTTTCGGGGTGGAGGGAAAGGAAGCGCCGTCACGCCATTCCATGATTGATTGTTGCCTAGTTAGCCAGAGGGTTAACAAACTGCTGGGGGGCTTCTGCTTAGGGGCTCAGAGCAGGCCTTTAAGATAGCATCAACATTAGAGGCGGCAGGGGGTCCCTTTGGCAGTCACAGGTCACTCCTTGGCTGAGCAGGGACTGCACCCTGAATACAAACATCCCCAGACCTCCCTTAGCGCACCCAGAGCACCAATTGCTGCTCATTAGCTCTGCCTTATGCTGAGGATGGTTTTGTTAATGTGTGTCAGTGGGGGTGAGACTGTGAGGGAGGGCAAGGGGTTAATGCAGTGTTAAAAACGTTGTCCACAGTATGATAGTGTAGGATTAAAACCACTTACTGGCAAAGGAGACAGAAACGAGCTCTTAGCGACACTGACAAGGCTGGAGCAAGACGACGGAAGTGCCGCTGTAAGCATGACCTTAATCCACATAGCACCATGCGCCAATCAGAATATTGGGGCCCGGCGCCTGGGCCCAGCTCGTCCATGTTGAAGGCCGGCCCAGCTGGGGTGCATCAGTTTGCACAACACGACACCTCTGTTGAATAACTGGGAGTTAGTGGGGAGCAGCGTGCAATGGATAGTTTAACATCACTTCCAAAACCATTGCCTTTAATCCGATTAAATTTATGGAGTTGACGCATATTTTCGTGTGCATGCTTTTCTTTAGTTTTATTGTGCACACTGTGAAGGCCATCCATTCCTTGCACTCTGCGAGCTTCACCAAAATCCACTAGAAGTGGCTAGGTGACCATCGGGCATAAAGTTGGTTTGGGAAGAGAATAAAGCCAGTATTTAAGTAAACGTGCCTGAGAATTGCAGCCTATATTATTCACTTTTATGTTTTGTTTCCCCCTTTAGAGAGACCTGCTTTTGAAGGTTTAAACGTCCTCTTGCTGCAGCCAGGGATGAGAATGATTTGTGTTCTTCGATTCGGTAGTTTAGATAAATGCACAACTTCATTTATACATTTCTATTCAAACTGACATTAAACAAAATTAAGCATTACGTGACATCCTTTCCCTCGATTGTTCTCCAAGCCTATGCTAAAGCTGTATTTTATACTTGACTGTAGTGAGAGTACTAAGTTGTAAATCAGTAGAGATTACAGGGAGGAAGTTAACAGAGATAACAAGAGAGACTGCAAAACAGAGAGAGATCAAGAGGGACACAGCAAGGAGGTAGCACAAGAATGGAGCATAGTGGACACAAACAGCACTAGAAAAGAGAACGGGGGGTGGGAGGCTGGAGCTAAGAAAAAGAAGAACAAAACCTGAGTGTATGGAGAGAGGCGAAATCCTATCAGAGCACCACACTGAAACCTTACAGCTACTGTCTCTCTAACTTCCTACCATCATTAACTCATTCTGGGCCCTCATGCTGCCCTATTTTTCACACACTTTAACAGTGCTTGGAATGTGCATCTAAACTTGAGTAGGAGGGGTGCTTATTCAATCGTACTTGTTAGGTCTGGTGGCTTGGTTGACTAATGTGTCCATTGTAGGGGCATGTTGTTCTCGTGGTTACAGGTTTAAATCTGGGTTGGCCCACTTCACAAATAGATGTTATGTTACTTAGGCCGCCTGCTTGCAAAATATTTCAGTTCCTGTTGAGGTTCCCCTATGAGATGTTGTGGGTGCTTCTGTGGGCACCTGCATAGGGTTAGTACATTAGGCCTTTTATTTGTAAGTTCCTCAAAATGTGCATTAATCAGCGAGTTCTCATAATCTGACAATCACTCTGCGTCTCCCCTGTCTTTTGAGCGAAATCTAACAGAATAACCCACAAAACGCTTTGTGCTGAGATTCGGGCAGACAAACCGTGAGTTGGGGAAGCCAGTATTACCTGCACCACAGAGTTAAAAAAGACAAAGCGCCCAGAGTGAAAAATATTTTCCAGGCTAATATGAGTTATTGACATTTGTCTCCCAGCCATGGAGTTTCTGTCATCAGCAATTCTCCTCCCTTTTTCCACAAGAGATGTTCAAACATGAAAGGCAAAATATCCTAGTTTGCAACAAAGGACTACAAGGCGTAGGAGTCACATGACAACCATATTAGTAGGCAGCATAGTTTAATAGGGATTGGTCTGGAGAAACAAACTCAGAATTTAAAACATACTACCATGGTTGGGGAGTCTCTTAAATAATCTGAATTGATTTTTACCCAAATGAACCCTTTTTTACCACATTAGGATAATCAAAGACTGGGAGAAAACCCATAACGCTCTAACTTATACCTTGCAATTTGCATGCAGCTCTTACATGACAGTTAATAGCTCACTGTTCTATGTTAATATTTTTACTTATTAACTGCAAGTAACAATAGGGTCTCTCTGACAAAAGCAGTAACCCACTGACCTATTTACATTATGTGTACCTCTCGAGAACTACTATGGAGTAAATTCCATTAGAAGGCAATTACATCTTAGAACTAGAAAGTTGTATTTTATTTTTTTTTCAATTCAAGAAATATGTAACACACCCTATCCCACAAAAAGACATCAGTGCAATGACATACTGGCATTCTCAGAAGCAAGAATGGCCAACACTGTGTAATCTTTCTTTGAATCTCTTGGCCATTCCAGTGTCATCAGCAAATATTGAATGGGTTTTCAGAGGTCTTCATATAATTAACAAACCAGAAAGAGCCTCAGTGTCCGCAAAGTCTCTTGAAATGCACATGTGCTTGTACTACAATGGCAAAGTTTTCAGATGAATGTGTTGTGTTGACCAATAACAACCGGGCGCAGGTGTGCATTGTCAATTTAAATAAATGCGGAAAAATACTAGCTGTAGCAGCGTCTTTTTGCGTGTGTCAAAAATAAATGTGGATAAATACAGAAAAAATGCCCCAAAAATAAATATGGATAAATACAGACGGAAATGGGCAAAAAATAAATACCATAAAACTGGGAGCCCTAATTAAAATTAGTTCACGTGATGCCCGTATGGCCTCCCCGTAGGCCCGTGGACTGACACCTCCCCGAGGCTAATGCAATGTGGGACTTGCTGACCCCCCTGCCCCAGGGACCACCACCTCTAATTAGGAGATGGGAGAGGGGATGTGTGGCCCCCTCCTGGGCTGTTCTGGGGCCCAGGGAATGCCATCTCCCAGGCAGACCCTTAATCCAGGAAGGCCCTGGGGACCACCATCCACCAGGGCCCTGGGGACCACCATCCACCAGGGCCAGCTCCTGTCATGTTCTGGGGAGACCACCCCTTGGACATAGCTGTATGCTATGGCTTTGCTGGAGCTTCACTATTCCTGCCAAGCCATAACAAACTTTGATCACTTTCAGCAAGCAAGAACATTCAAAATGCTTTTGCTTGCTGAAAGTGAGTGCAATTGCTATGACAGAGAGGGAGCTGCATGTTAGCAGCTCCCTCTGTATCAAAGCAATACTGGCTCCCGCACAAGACGCGGAGCCAGCAGGGACCACGGGGGGCTAAAGGCTTCCCCCATGGTCCCAGTGGTGAATGGGTGCCCAGCAGGCACCCACTTCAAATGGCCAGGCCCCAATTGAAATATAGCTTGGCCTTGAGCGATGAGGTCCCTAGTGGCTGAAATCATCACAGGGACCATGCAGACCTCCTCCCATTATAAACAGAAAGTCCTCTTGGATGCTGAGGGTTCTTGGGGGCCAAGAAGCCCTCAAATTACCTACAGTAAGTCTGACACAACAGAATTCCTCAGAGCTGGTCGGAGGCCACACCCCTTTCTTCACCACTCTGTAAACACAACTGCTAGTTAAAAAAACTTAGCAAAAATCACTTAAAAAACAAACATTACAGGGATCTTATAGTTAGGAAACAGATTTTGAAAAACCTTGCAAATTCACTTAAAAAACAAAGGATACACAGTTGCTATAGTCAGTAAATTGAATTTTAAAAAACCTTACAAATTCACAGAAAAAAAACAAAGGATACAGGGACATTATAGTTAGGCTCTGATTTCACTTGTACAAAACCAGTGAAATTCAGAGGTAATAGTTACCTGAGCTAATTATCACCCCTGTAGCCTTTGGCTTTTTTCAGTTAATATATATATAAGCCGTCGGACAAGGGCTGCAATGTGGTGGTCCTTAATAGGGATCTATACCAGGAGGAAGCACACAGACTACTGGGAGATTTGGAGAGCTATACATGTACTGATAGCCTACTTACAATGCTTCCATTAAGGAATGTTAAGCCCTCTTGAAATTTAGGCGTGACAAATGAACTCTAATGGAGGACAAGTATGAATTTATTAAGGTGGACTACCTGATTCTACCAACATTCAACCACCTTCCAACGGTGCACAAGAACAACCAAAGACCACTCATTCCTTGCCTCTTCGGTGAGAGATCTTAGCTCATTTGTGAAGGACACAACAAATTTAATTCGCCAGATACAGAACATTCAATGGGAAGCTGATTTTGTCTTAATTGTCATGAATATAGCCAGCCTGTATACTTGTATTGGCCTCTCTGAGTTACAATATTTTTTGAAGAATAGACCTTTGAAGTTTTTGTTCGAGAGATAACATATTTCTATGTGCAGGCGATCTTTATTGGCAGAAACAGGGGAGGGCCATGGGCACGTGCTTTGCCACCAGCTACGCAAATTTGTTCATGGGCTGGGGGGAGAAGCACATGGTCGGGGCAGACCAGAATGAAAGATGGGTGGAAAAAATTGCCTTATGGTCTAGATAAATCGATGACCTTTTTTTGATTTGAAGGGGTACCCCAAATGAAGCTGAGGAGTATATCCAAGTCCTCAACAACAATAGTTAAATCTGAAATTCAGCTATAAATAAGAAGTACAGCAGTCCCCTTTTTATTCCTGACAGTGTTTGTACAAGGCAATAAATTATGTACCATACTTTTCAAGAAGCCAACAGCGGGGAACACTGTCTTACATGTGAGAAGCCAGCATCCAAAATGCCTGATCAATAGTATACCCTATGGGGAACTATTGAGATTGAAGCAAAACTGCTCTCTGGCAATAGACTATGAGAATACAGAAAGGGATGTAATAGCCAGATTTAAAGAAAGGGGGTATTCAGCATCAGTGCTTAAAAGGGCCAGTGAAAAGGTACAGGAACAAGACAGACAGGAACTGCTGGTGCATGGGAGAAGGAAGAGGAAAAGAGGAACTGAGGACTCAACCCAGAGTAGCCCTAGATTAGTTTTTTTTTCCCAATGAAGCTGGACAGGTGACGGAGACAATTGATAGGAACTGGGGTATTTTGTGTACAGATCAAGTGTTGGGAAAGAAAATTGATGATAGACCAAATATAACATACAGGATATGTTTATCTTTGAAAGACATTCTGGTCCTTAGTCATTTTCAAAAACAACCCCCCCAAAAACAAAAAAAAACAAAAAAAAAAGAATATATATATATATATATATATATATATATATATATATATATATATATATATATATATATATATATATATATATATATATATATATATATATATATTCACTGAAAAAAACATAGGTTTCACACCAGTTATAGTTAGCTGGAAATTTTACTGACCTAAAACCATAGAAATTCCAACGTTATAGTTAGTTGGACTCACTATAACAAGCGCGCCTGCAATGCACTGCTGATGACGTCACATATTACATCACTCATCGCATATCGCATAGCCACGTCCACGTGATACGCACGGCGTAAGCGCACCCAGAAGTACTTGAGCGAATACGATCGCGCAACGTAAGCATCTGACGCGCTTACGCGACGTGCCCCGTAAGCGTGTCAGGTCGTCTGACCTGAAAATAACACTTTTTATTGGTTCAGGACATTTATTCTGACTTTGTCCTTTGACTGAGGAAGACCTGTTTGGAGATATAAGAGAAATATTTTGTACTTTAAAATGGCTACAGTAGCAGCAGCAGCTGGAGCATCTGCACCACCACCACCAAGAGGACCACCACAAGATCACATTGATGGTCAAGAAGAAGAGGAGGAGGAGGAGGAGGAGGAGGAGGAGGAGGAGGAGGAGGGGAGAAGGTGGCTGGCAGAAGACAATACCCCATACAGGCCAAGGCAGCTTATTGTATGGGAGTTTTTTTCTATCCCAGAGGGCAAGAAGAAAGTCAATGCGCCAAAGGTGACTTGCCAAATCTGTTGCATTGAACTTTCAAGGGGGAACCCTAACAAAAAATATTCATTTGGTAATAACACCATGATTAGGGACATGCAGCGCAAGCATCCAAACAACTATGCTGCCGCAGAGGTGAGAGAACTGGCCAGTAACCCTCCCCAATCTTCAACCAGCACCTCAAAAAGAAAGCAACCCACTCCATCGGGCCAGAGACAAGGGAGACGATCCCTTGCATACAACCACGGTTTGGTGAATTCAGGATCACATGTATTTTTTGTGGTAACCATCTCCTATGGTGAGCAGAGCATATGCTGATGATAACCACAATTGCCCCAAAAAACCCTAATTTTTTCCTGATTTTTTTGCTCCAGTTGAGCCATTTTCAGTTCCCTGTTTTTTGTTTCTCCCAATAAAAATAACAAAAAAATATAAAATAGTTCATAAAAGCCCAAAAAAGTACAAAATGTTCAAAAAACATAAAAAAAATATAAAACAACAAAAAGAAGAAAAAAACAGTTCTTTTTAGAACTACCTCCAAATTATAAAAAAGGCTACATTTTTTAAAAACTCTATCATTCTTTTTTCCCCATGGAATGCTCCCCAGTACACTCTGCGGTGCGCGTACCGGGCACTCCCCCCGCGCAAATAAAAAAAAAAAATGTTTTGCTCTGCGGGGCCCTTTTGTAGCCCCCACATCAAACCTAGGGGGTCAGGGGGGGGTCTACTCTGCCCCCTTATGGCCATTTCCCCCTTTGTTTTTGCCACCTCTTGTGTCTCAATCCTACTGAGACACAAGATGGCGGCCGCTCCGGACTGTTTGGAATGTTGACAGACACTCAAGAGCCAATCAGCTTTCCGCGCGCGAACTGGCGTAGCGCGCTGGTTAGCACTCCGGTGCGCGTACCGGGGAGCGCTTATAGATATATATATTTTCTTGAACCTAAATTACTCCAAATCCACTGGAACACATATCTTGAAACATAGCAAAGGCACATCGGGCTACCAGTCCCTACAATTTTGCCAAGTTTGGTGGAGATCCATTCAGCCGTTCGGGCTAAAACTGAGGTCGACCGCCCTATGGAAATTTACATGGGGAAAACACGTTTTGGCAACCCCCTTTTATCTCGGCCCCCCCTTGACAAATCCCCCACAAACTTTCATGGAAGGACCGGGGCGCCGCGAGGCAAATTTGAGGAAATTTTCAGGCAGATTCCTCAACCGGCGCCAAAGTTATTCACAATAGAATGTTGAGATTTTGTATTGAAAATAATCCTAACTATAACTACCTACTGGCGACTGCCAGTAGGTAATATATATATATATATATATATATATATATATATATATATATATATATATATATATATATATATATATATATAAATAAATAAAGATTTCTGGGTTTTATCCATGTACCAAACGCAAAACCTTCAAGAATAGTACAAAGGTTAAAGAGTTTTAAGTTCCAGGCAGAAAGGAAAACAAGAACATTCTCAAGCTTCTTAACTGTAACTCAGGTTTCATGATATACTGCTTAGTTTGCCCTTGTGGCAAAAAGTATATAGTAAGCACTGTCCATCAGGCCAAGAAGAGTGTCCTTGAGCACATTAGAGCCATGAACATTCAAGACAATGCCTACCCAGTGGCAAAGCATTTTGCGGAATTTCACAATTGCTGAGGGGACAAATTGAAATACTTCTACATAGACCAGATGCAACATAAGGAAAGAACAGGAGATAGAGTGAGGGTGCGGAGAAAGTTTGAATTGAGGATGATAGTGGAACTCCGCACAAGGATTGCGATGGGGTGAACACAGAGGAATGTAGACTCCAAGGTCCTCTTGTGGCCTGAGGACCTCAAGACACAAGTGGACTCAATTGTCTGCGCAGCAGTGTGCCAGAAGCCGCATTTGCAGTGTTATGTAAAAAGGGGAATGGCTTCAAAACACCTCTCTGAAATGCAGGTCTGTGGCGCTTACTGAATGTAACTGGCAAGCCACCAGGGACCTTTAGGATTTAAGGGGACTTAATAGGGGTGTCATAGTTAGAATTTAGCATTTAAAAAAATATTGAAACTTACAGAAAAAAACATTGGTTTCAGGTACGTTATAGTTAGAAATGAGCATTTAAAAAACCATTGAAAAACCCTGAAAAAAATATAGGTTTCAGGGACGTTATACTTAGTTCAGACATTTCACTTGTTCAAAACCATAGAAATTCCACCGTTATAGTTAGTTTAGCTAAAATGACTCGCCCCGCAATGCACTGCTGATGACGTCACATATTACATAATTCATGACATGGTCAGTGACATCACTGATGACCTCTCAAATGACATCCTCAAGTTACTATGTGTTTCTATAAAGTTTAAATATGTTTTATATATATGCCAAATAGTATTGAAGAATGAGGGGGTGTATAATTTCTGGGTGGAGGATTTAGTAGGTGCTTGACTGACTGTATAAGTGAGTAATTAAACATGTCCTACTGAGTGCATGGGTTAGTGACTAACCTGTGTGAATGTTTATATCAGTCTGTCAGTTGGTATGTAAGTGACTGCATGGGTTGGTGAGTAGCTACATGAGTGTCTATATGGCTTATTTATTGGTTGCTTGAGTATTTGTATGGGTGCCTGAGTGTGTGTGGCTGGGTGGGAGGTATGTGACTCTGTGCATGAAAATGTGAGTGATTGATTCACTGGGTGTATGGGTTCAAGAGTACATGTGGAAATGGCTGTATGTATGGGTGTGTTTTTGAGTGAATGGATGTCTCAGTGGTACATGTGCGAGTAACTATATATGTAAAAAGCAGTATATGTGAGTGATGGTTATACAATAACTATATGTAAGAGTGAGTGATTGTGAGAGTGGCTGTATAGATGAGTGTATACTTGCATCAGTGATTGTATAAGAGAGTAAGTAAGGATTAGTATCTGTATGAATAAGTGAGGTGGTGTGTGTATAACGGTATAGGTGAATAAATGGAAGTGTGAATTAATCTTTACATGACTGACTAGGTGTGTGAGTAACTCTGGATGAGTGGCGGTTTGTGAGTGTCTGTATAGGTGTATGAGTGCATATGATAGTATTGTATTGATGTGTGACTGCATGTATGAGTGACTCTATGGGTGAATGAGTAGATGTGTGTATAGACCTAGGAATCAGTGAGTGCGTATGTAGTAACTGGCATTCATGTGCCTATGGCTTCAAAAATGGTAGTCTGTATTTTCCAGTGGGTATATGAAAGGTTATATTTCGGTATGAGGAGGTGCATCATATTATCACAGGGATGATGTCATCAGTGATGTCATTTGCGATGTCATCAGTGATGTCATCAGTGATCTCACTGATCATGTCATGAATGAGGTAATATGTGATGTCATCAGCAGGGCATTGCGGGGGCACGAGTTATAATTAGCTCAACTAACTATAACAGCCGAATTTCTCTGGTTTTGTATGAGTGAAATGTCCAACTAACTATAAAATCCCTGAAACCTATGTTTTTTCAGTAAATTTCAAAGGTTTTTTCAGTGCTAATTTCTAACTAGAATGTCCCTGAAACCTGTGTTTTTATCAGTGATTTTCAAAGGTTTTTAAATGCTAATTTCTAACTATAACATCCCTAAAACCTAAATGGGTTTTTTCAGTGAATTTCAAAGGTTTTTAAATGCTACTTTCTAATTATGCCTACAAAGGTAGGACATGTGCAGAAAGAGAAAGAAAGGCACAGAAAGAATCAGGAGAAATGAAGACATCGCCAATAGAAGTCCAGAAAGAATAAGAAAGGTAAAAAAAGAAGCAAGAGATATGCAGAAAGAACCAAGGAAAAAGAGGTGCAGAAAGAGGGTAGAGGGGTGCAGAAAAATGCAAGAGGGATGCAGAAATTTGAAACAGAGGTGCAGGAAGAAGCCAGTGCAGTGAAGAAAGAACCAACAGAGGTGTTGAAAGAGGCAAGAGGGGTATAGAAAGAGGCAAATGAAGTACAGAACAAAGCAAAAGAGATGCAGAAAGAACCAACAGAGGTGGAGAAAATGGCAAGAGGGGTGCAGAGAGGGGTAGGAGAGGTGCACAAAGAGGCAAGAGGGGTACAGAAAGAGACAGGAGGGTGCAGAAAGAGGTCGAGAACTGCAGAAAGAAGCAACAGGTGCTGAAAGAGGCACAAAGGATGCAGAAAGAGACAAGACAGGTAAAGAAAGAAGGTACATAAAGAGGCAGGAGTGGAACAGAAAGAGAGAAGAGAGGTGTAGAAAGAGGCAAGCGAGTGGCAGAAAGAGGGAAGAGGGGTGCAGAAACAGGCGAAAAAAGCAAGAGAGTTACAGAAAGAGGCAAGTGAAGTGCAGAAACAGGCAAGTGAAGTGCAGAAGAAGGCAGAAGAATTGCAGAAAGAGGCAATGAGGTACAGAAAGAGGCAAGTGAGGTGCAGAAAGAAACAATATAAGTGCAGAAATAAGCAACAGAAATGCAGAAAGAGGGAATAGGGGTGGAGAGAGCCAAGAGGGGTGCAGAAAGAAGCAAGACAGGTGCAGAAAGAAACAAAAGAAGTGCAGAAAGAAGGAATAGAAGTGCAGAAAGGCATAAGAGGGATACAGAAAGAAGCAAATGAGTTGCAGAAAGTGGGAAGAGAGGTACAGAAAATACAAGAGATTTGCAGAATGAGGTCACGAGAAGAAAAAGAAAGAAACATGCAGAAAGAGGCAACAGAAAAGCAGGAAGAGGTGCAGAGGGAAGCAAGAGTGACTTGCACACTGATTTTACCAATTTAACACCCACATTTAGAAATAAGTAACAGGTGACCATTTTAAGTTTGCGAAGGGCCTTCCACCCAGCTGTAACACTTGGGGCTGATTTGTTAGTAACATTTGAGCCCTTTGAGCTAGAAATATTGCTTTTTTGTTCAAATCTGCAGATTAGGGTGCAGATGATAAATTATGTGGCTAATGCAGAAAATGTATATTTGTGCGAAATTCAGTGCAGCCAAACAGACACAGAATTCCAGTGGCCCTGCTCATACCTCTGACTAGGTCCATAAGTGCTCTCAGTGATTCCATCTTTTTTTGTCTCACTGAGTTCATAGGTGAGCTTCTATGGAAACCCTTTTTTCTGGGCCACCGCTTGATGAATCATCCTAAAACTTTCAAGACAGGAGCTGTTCAGAGCAGGCCATTAGTTTTGAACATTTTGCGAAGATTCGTCAAACTGTGCCAAAGATATTGGCAAAATAAAAAACACTTTTTGAATAGCAACAAGGTCTTAACTTTATCTACCTACAGCTGATGGCCAGTAGGTAATATTATATATATGGGAAGGTGAAGCAAACTTGTGAATCACGTTCGGACATCAGGCAACAGGTACCGGTAATAATTGTAACTGCAGCCACAGAATACGAGCGATGAAAACAAAGACTTCAAAATGAATCGTCTAATGTATAATGCACTATGAACTGAAATTACAATGATAGCCCGTTTTCAGAAATCATGAACAAATGGGAGACTGTTTTAATTTTGACGTGTACCCTGGGAACTGTAGTAATGCAGGACCACATGAATAGGGAGTGGTCTGTGAAGGCGTATAAGGAGGTAATCACGCCGCAGAATCCTGTAATGCAGCTCAACCTGTGATCAAGACTACTCATGTAGTTGAAACGCGTTAGGAAAAGACTGTGAATCGGGCTGCAGTTTAATCGAATAAACAGTACCTGTTAACCCTGAAGTCTGGTCGGGCGCACTTCTTTTCTTGGATTAGGAGGTGTGTGTGATATGAATTGGAGGTTGTTCGCCCCCAGCGACCTGGCCGCCCAAAGAAGTGTCCATGCTCTTGCGAACAAAACGTGTGGCAGTATAATTTTGAAGAGCAGGACCTGCCCGCAATCCTCTGGAGGCAGCACGGAGTATCCCGGCAAGCACAAAGTGGTCCAGCGAAGATTTGCCCAAGAATAACATTGCGAGGCGTGGGAAGGTGAAGCACACTTGTGAATCACGTTCGGACATCAGGCAACAGGTACCGGTAATAATTGTAACTGCAGCCACAGAATACGAGCGATGAAAACAAAGACTTCAAAATGAATTGTCTAATGTATAATGCACTATGAACTGAAATTACAATGGGAAACCGTTTTCAGAAATCATGTACCTGTTAACCCTGAAGTCTGGTTGGGCACACTTCTTTTCTTGGATTAGGAGGTGTGTGTGATATGAATTGGAGGTTGTTCGCCCCCAGCGACCTGGCCGCCCAAAGAAGTGTCCATGCTCTTGCGAACAAAATGTGTGGCAATATATATATATATATATATATTACCTACTGGCGGTCGCCAGTAGGTATATATAGTTAGGATTTTTTCTCTATGGGATTTTTGAAAATTCTATGTCTAATAACTTTGGCGTTTGTGGACGGAATTGGCTGAAATTTTCAGGAAAATGGCACAGTTTGTTTCTGAGCAGCCCCTGAAAATTTGGGGGGGGTTCGTCAAGGGTGGGCCGAGAAAAAAGGGGGGTCCCAAAACGCGTTTTTCCCATGTTAATTTCCATAGGGCGGGTGGCCTCACTTTTAGCTCGAACGGCTGAATGGATTTGCATGAAACTTGGCAAAATTGTAGGGACTGTTAGCCCGATGTGCCTTTGCTAGGTCTCAATATATGTGCTCCAGTGGATTTTGATAAATTAACGTTCAAAAAAATATATATATCTGTGACAGCGCTCCGGGTAGCGCTCCGGTTCGCGTACTTGACGCGTAACGGAACTTCGCGAAGCGAAGCTGATTGGCTCTCCGGTGTCTGTCAACATTCTAAACAGTCCGGAGTGGCCGCCATCTTGTCTCTCGGTAGGATCAAGAGACAAGAGGAGGCCAAAACAAAGGGGGAAATGACCATAAGGGGGCATAGTAGATCCTCCCTGACCCCCTAGGTTTGATGTGGAGTCTTTAAAAGGGCCCCGCGGGGCAAAAAAAAAATAAAAATAAAAAAAAATTGGTTTTTTTTGCGTGGGGAGCGCCCGGTATGCCTTTGTGCAATGGGCGGTGGTAATCTAAATGATGAGGAGGGGGGGGGCATCGTTCAAAGCACATCAGCATGCATAAACACGAAAATGTTTTTATCTACCACGTTCTTGACTTATCTCTCTGAGATGCATTCCCTTGTGTTTCGGCAATGGTAGTCTGTTCATTACATAGATCACCCGAGGGCGGTAGTACAGACCGTGCGTAGGAAAGGGTCAAAAGCCAGGGGAATAGGAGTATGTAACAAGCGATCCATTTAATTGAAAAAACTAAACGTGACAAACGGTTGCAGGATCAGTGAAGGTTGATTTTATAATTGAAAGTATAACAGGATCAGTTACAATAAAATCGTCCATACGCACACCATGGGCGAGTATCATGGGTAACATTATTTCGAAGCTTTATTAATACAATAATCAATAATGAAAAATCGACATCAATAGGGTTGTCTGTATTCACAGTCAGTACCCTTCCCCGACCGCCATGTGCACAAAGACTGCATACATCCCCCATAACGTCAAGGCTAAGTAACTAGAACGTCATAAGGAGTTGCAAGTCGCTCACATACTGGTGCCATTTTGGTCGAGGCCAGGCAGGTTCAGAGTATAGTTCAATGTCTCCAATAAGTAGCGGCAGGACCAGAATCCCTTTCGGCAGTTCTGGCTTCGTCATTACGAGCACTAGAAAACAAGACATTCTGGGCAATACCACCCTTGACGCAGCCCTTTATTCCTCAAGATGGTGTCTTTCAAAAGCCAGGGGTATAGGAGTATGGAACAAGCGAGCCCTTTAATTGAAAAAACTAAACGTGACAAACGGTTGTAGGATCAGTGAAGGTTGATTTTTTAATTGAAAGTATAACAGGATCATTTACAATAAAATCGTCCATACGCACACCATGGGCGAGTATCATGGGTTACATTACTTCGAAGCTTTATTAATACAATAATCAATAATGAAAAATCGACATCAATAGGGTTGTCCGTATTCCAAGTCAGTACCCTTCCCCGCCCGCCATGTGCACAAAGACCGCATACATCCCCCATAACGTCAAGGCTAAGTAACTAGAACGTCATAAGGAGATGCAAGTTGCTCCCATACTGGCGCCATTTTGGTCGAGGCCAGGCAGGTCCAGAGTATAGTTTAATGTCTCCATTAAGAAGCGGTAGGACCAGAATCCCTTTTGGCAGTTCTGGCTTTGTTATTACAAGCACTAGAAAACAAGACATTCTGGGCAATACCACCCTTGACGCAGCCCTTTATTCTACAAGATGGTGTCTTTCAAAAGCCAGGGGTATAGGAGTATGTAACAAGCGAGCCATTTAATTGAAAAAACTAAACGTGACAAACGGTTGCAGGATAAGTGAAGGTTGATTTTTTAATTGAAAGTATAACAGGATCAGTTACAATAAAATTGTCCATACGCACACCATGGGCGAGTATCATGGGTAACATTACTTTGAAGCTTTATTAATACAATAATCAATAATGAAAAATCAACATCAATAGGGTTGTCCGTATTTCCAGTCAGTACCCTTCCCCGCCCGCCATGTGCACAAAGACCGCATACATCCCCCATAATGTCAAGGCTAAGTAACTAGAACGTCATAAGGAGTTGCAAGTCGCTCCCATACTGGCTCCATTTTGGTCGAGGCCAGGCAGGTGCAGAGTATAGTTCAATGTCTCCAATAAGTAGCGTCAGGACCAGAATCCCTTTCGGCAGTTCTGGCTTCGTCATTACGAGCACTAGAAAACAAGACATTCTGGGCAATACCACCCTTGACGCAGCCCTTTATTCTACAAGATGGTGTCTTTGAAAAGACAGGGGTATAGGAGTATGTAACAAGCGAGCCATTTAATTGAAAAAACTAAACGTGACAAACGGTTGTAGGATCAGTGAAGGTTGATTTTATAATTGAAAGTATAACAGGAAATAGTTATTTAATAAAACGTTTTACCCTGTTACTTTGCTGGTGTGTTGAATATATATTGATAATATTTGCATAGGGTTTGTCGTTGTTTTGGGCGGGTTAGGCGGCGGAGCCGAGCTGTCTTGCAGCCATCATGGCGTCGAGGTCAGTTCCTCTCACTAGTTTCATATTTCTCATGAGGGGTTGTTCCTAATGTTTCTATTTTAGCGAGGTCGAAAAGAGATCCCATTAGTGGCCTACTGATTTTGCTTGATTCCTTTTGTTTTTTCTAACGATTTTTCACTATCTGCAAAGACTAAACAGAGTATTGCGACTCTGTGCTTGTTTGTAAATAGAGAATGAACCAAAGAGAACCAATTCTAAAACAGTAAATGCTTGGATAACAATCAATCAAATGGAGAGGGAAGCAGGCACGACGGATTACAACGGGGGCAAAGGCCTGCGTTACCTACTCCTAAAATAAAAGAGGGGGGTCAGCGTTCAAAGCACATCAGCGTGCATAGACACGAAAATGTTTTTACCTACCACGTACTTAACATTTTAAAGCTTTTGATATTTGCTATTAAAAAACCATTGAAATTCACTGAAAAAACCATAGGTTATAGACCATATATAGTTAGGAATTAGCATTTACAAAACCTTGAAAATTCACTGAAAAAACCATGGGTTATAGACCATACATAGTTAGGAATTAGCATTTACAAAACCTTATTTTGCTCACACAAAACCATTGAAATTCCATATATAGTTAGTTGCACTAACTATATATCGCGCACCCACAATCCACTGCTGATGATGTCACATATTACATCATTCATGACATGGTCAGTGACATCACTGATGACATCAATGATGACATCATCCAGTGACTGTGTGTTTCTGTAAAGTTTAAATATGTTTTACATATTGAAGAATGAGTGGATGTAGAAGTGTCTGGATGACGGATTTAGTAGGTGCGTGACTGACTGTATGAGTGAGTGATTAAATGTGTCTCACTGAGTGCATGGGTTAGTGACTAAACTGTCTTAATTTGTGCATCATTATGTCTGTTGTTCTGTAAACTGCTGCATGTGTTGATCAGTAACTATATGAGTACCTATATGGGTTATTGATTGATTGTCCAAGTATTTGTATGGGAGACTGAGTGTGTGTGTGGCTGGCTGGGAGATGTGTGACTCTGTGCAGATCAATGTGTTCTTGTATCAATGATTGTATAAGAGAGTATGTATGTGTTAGTATATGTTTGAAAATGTAAGGTACTCTATGTTTAACTGTATTGGTTAGAAAATGGAAGTGTGATTGATTCTCCATGGATGAGTGGCAGAGTGTGAGTGTCTGTATAGGTGTATGAGTGCATATGATAGTGTTGTAAAGATGAGTGATTGTATGTATGAATGATTGTATGGGTGAATGAGTGAATGTGTGTGTAGAAATAGGAATCAGTGAGTGCGTATGTAGTAACTAGTATTGGTGTGTCAATGGTTTAAAAAATTATATTCTGTATTTTACACTGGATGTAACAGAGGTTATATTAAAGTGTGAGGAGATGCATTGTATTGTAACATGAATGATATCATCAGTGATGTGACAATTGATGTCAAACGAGATGTCATCAGTGATGTCATCAGTGATGTCATTTGAGATATCATCAGTGATGTCATCAGTGATGTCATTTGAGATGTTATCAGTGATGTCATTTGAGATGTCATCAGTGATGTCATCAGTTATGTCATTTGAGATGTCATCAGTGATGTCATCAGTGATGTCACTGACCATGTCATGAATGATGTAATATGTGACATCATCAGCAGTGGATTGCGGGTGCGCGATATATAGTTAGTGCAACTAAATATATATGGAATTTCATATGAGTAAAAAAAGGTTTGTGTAAATGCTAATTCCTAACTATATATGGTCTATAAACCATGGTTTTTTCAGTGAATATATATATATATATATATATATATATATATATATATATATTCACTGAAAAAACCATAGGTTATAGACCATATATAGTTAGGGATTAGCATTTAAAAAACCTTATTTTATTTGCACAAAACCATTGAAATTCCATATATAGTTAGTTGCACTAACTATATATCGCGGACCCGCAATCCACTGCTAATGATGTCACATATTACATCATTCATGACATGGTCAGTGACATCACTGATGACATCACTGATGACATCTCAAATGACATCACTGATGACATCACTGATGACATCTCAAATGACATCACTGATGACATCACTGACATCTCATTTGACATTACTGATTACATCACTGATGATATCATTTATGTGATAATACATCTTCAGACTCTAATATAACCTTTGATACACTCAGTGTAAACAGGCACTCACAGACTGTCACACATCCATGGAGTTACTCACACACCTATTCAGTCATGCAAAGAGTCAATCACATCTCCATTTCCTTAACTATACAGTTATACACACCTTACTTATTCAAACATATACTAACACATATTTACTCTCTTATACAATCCTTGATACAACTTCACAATGATTCATACAGCCACTCTCACATTCACTGACTCTTATGTTCAGTTATTTATATATGTCAACTCTCACATGGAGTGTGTTTTACATATGTACTTACTTTGACATGTAGAACTGAGATATCCATTCACTCACCAATATACTCATGCACACAGTCAACTGTCCATACAGCTGTTTCTACATGCACTTTGAACCCATACACCTAGGGAATCAACCGCTCACACATCTATGCACAGAGTTATACACCTCCCAGCCACCCACACACACACTCAGTCTCCCATACAAATACTTGGGCAACCATTCAATAACCCATATAGTTACTGATATAGCTACTGATTTAAACATGCAGCAGTTTACAGAAGAACATAAATATTGATTGCCAAATTAAGACACTTTAATCACTAACCCATGCACTCAGTGAGACACATTTAATCATTCTCTCATACAGTCATTCATGCACCTACTAAATCCTTCATCCAGACACTTATACATCCACTCATTCTTCAATATGTAAGACATATTTTAACTTTACAGAAACATACAGTCACTGGGTGTTGTCATCAGTGATGTCATCAGTGATGTCATTTGAGATGTCATCAGTGATGTCATCAGTGATGTCACTGACCATGTCATGAATGATGTAATATGTGACATCATTAGCAGTGGATTGCGGGTCCGCGATATATAGTTAGTGCAACTAACTATATATGGAATTTCAATGGTTTTGTGCAAATAAAATAAGGTTTTTTAAATGCTAATCCCTAACTATATATGGTCTATAACCTATGGTTTTTTCAGTGAATTTTCAAGGTTTTGTAAATGCAAATTCCTAACTATATATGGTCTATAACCTATGGTTTTTTCTGTGAATTTCATTGGTTTTTTAAAAGCTAATATCTATAGCTGTAAAATATATTCTTTATTAAGTGACGTATCACGTAGCCCGTGAGACGCCTCATGATGCATCGCATAACCGTGACGTATCGTCTCTGCAGCGCAAACCAAACCCAAAACGTAAGCGCGCCAGAACACGCTTAAAGATATATATATATTTTTTTAACCTTAATTAGACAAAATCCACACGTGCACATATCACAAACGTTCAAAAAACACAATATGTCGCACTACCGTTACGCTGCCGGTTAGCTGCCCGGTTAACGTACCAGGAAGCACCTTTACCGCGAAAATCGCAATTTTTTTTTTTTCACCCCCCAGGGAACTTTAATAGCCCCCTCATCAATCCTAGGGGTTCAGGAGGGGTCTGCCTTACCCCTTTCATTCATTTACACCTTTTTTTTTTCCACCTCTTGTCTCTCGATCCCACAGAGAGACAAGATGGCGGCCGCTCCAGACTGTTTACAATGATAACAGCCAATCAGCTTCTCCTCAGACTCCCGTTACACTGCCGATTAGCTTCCCGGTAGCTGCCCGGTTAGCTGCCCAGTTCGCGTACCAAGACGCGTCTCTACGGCGTTTGTTTTTTTTTGGCCCCACGTGGCTTTATAATATCCCCCTCATAAATCCTAGGGGGTCAGAAGGGGTCTACCTTGCCCTGTTTCCTTCATTTCCCCCTTTGTTTTGGCCTCCTCTTGTCTCTCGATCCTACCGAGAGACAAGATGGCGGCCGCTCCGGACTGTTTACAATATTGACAGCCAATCAGCTACTCCTCAGACTCCCGTTACACTGCCGGTTAGCTTCCCGGTTAGCTGCCCGGTTAGCTGCCCGGTTCGCGTACCAAGACGCGTCTCTACGGCGAAAAAATCTGATTTTTTTTTTTTTTTTTGGTTACACTGCCGGTTAGCTTCCCGGTTAGCTGCCCGGTTAGCTGCCCGGTTCGCGAACCAAGACGCGTCTCTACGGCGAAAAAATCGGATTTTTTTTTTTTTTTTTTTGGGCCCGGCGTGGCTCTATAATATCCCCCTCATCAATCCTAGGGGGTCAGGAGGGGTCTACCTTGCCCCCTTTCCTTCATTTCCCCCTTTGTTTTGGCCTCCTCTTGTCTCTCGATCCTACCGAGAGACAAGATGGCGGCCGCACCGGACTGTTTAGAATGTTGACAGACACCGGAGAGCCAATCAGCTTCGCTTTGCAAAGTTCCGATACGCGAAAAGTTCGCGAACCGGTTAGCTGCCCGGAGCGCTGTTACAGATATATATCTTGATTTAAACGTTAATTTCTCAAAATCCACTGAAGCACATATATTGAGACCTAGCAAAGGCACATCGGGGTACCAGTCCCTACAATTTTGCCAAGTTTCGTGGAAATCCATTCAGCCGTTCGGGCTAAAAGTGAGTCCAACCGCCCTATGGAAATTAACATGGGAAAAACGCGTTTTGGGACCCCCCTTTTTTCTCGGCCCCCCCTTGACGAACCCCCCCCAAATTTTCAGGAGCTGCTCAGAAACAAAATGTGCCATTTTCCTGAAAATTTCAGCCGATTCCGTCCACAAACGCCAAAGTTATTAGACATAGAATTTTCAAAAGTCCCATAGGAAAAAAATCCTAACTATATATACCTACTGGCTATCGCCAGTAGGTAATATATATATATATATATATATATATATATATATATATATACACAATATATATACAAGAGAAGACACCCACGTAGCAGTCGCTTTCACCTTTTATTGCAGGGCAGCAACAACGGACCATGATTCTCCAACAGTAAATGAGCACCGAGCTCCTATGAGTTTCAGAAAAAGTCTTCCTTCTTCATGGCATGGTGTGATGATAGTGGGAAACAAGCAGCCATTGCTCTTACGGTGTTTTCAGGTAGGAATAAGTCCAGCCCCACTGGGCGTTTCCTCGCTAGGTATTCTGGTTGGAGTAATTTTCATCCACTGTTTAGTCCATAGTGGATGCCGCTATTCAATCCCTTCTTTAAGTATTGTTCGTCAGGGCATTGTTGAGATGAGCCCTAGCACGCTGCTCATTTCGCACTGTTCCTGCACGATATGCTGTTCCGCTACACGTGTCTGCATTCAAACACTCAGACCCGCCTCACAGCGTTGGGGTAGTCTTCGTGACCCTTCATCACACCATGCCATGAAGACTGTTTCTGAAACGTGTAGGCGCTTGGCGCTCATTGATTGTAGGAGAATCCTGGTCAGTTGTTGCTGCCCTGCAATAAAGCGTGAAAGCGAGTGCTGCGTGGGTGTCTTCTCTTGTATTTATATACATTATAGTCCTGAAGATCGTCTCATTGACGAAAGCCTAGAAACTGATACATCGACTTGTACACTTTTTTCTTAACATACTTTGTTTGTGATTGTGAAAAAGTGCATACAATTGTAATTGTGAAGGCTGAAGCAACCGATTTTCTCCTTCTTGTTCCATTGTATGTGTTATGTATGTGTACCCTTGATGAACACTTAAGATAACATCTATTTTTTATACACACCCTTGTTTTTTGCAATATATTCCTTTGATTTTAACTTCTATGTGATTTGCTCAGTAGTGCAAAAATATTGTGATGTTAGAGATCAGGTTGTCAAAAGTAATTAACCAGCAAGCAAATTATAAACCTTGCATCCAATTGTGATTTACAATATTACAACTGAGTACCTTAATAAATCCCTTGAAGGAAAACTCAAGCAAGACAGAGTCAGAATCAAGATGACATGAGGCCATGTCAAAAGCCAATAGTAAGGACTTCATAATTCTACCAATGTACAACACAATTCACAATTGTGCACAACTGCTTATAAATTCACATACTTCATCTCTCAATGTCCTATAGCATCACATACTTTATCTCTCAATGTACAACACCAAGCATATGTGTGCATCACTGCCCACAACACTGCACATCGAGACCAAAAAGTACATTCCACAACTCTCTCTCTCTTGCACGCATTCAAATGCACATCCCATACGTTCTGTTCTTGGGAACGCTGTGACATATCCCACTGAAAGTTAGCAAGATTATAAGAAATATACTTTTAAGAGAAGCAGGCGTTTGCATGACATTGTACATTCAGGCTAGGATAAAATAACACACTAAAGTCAATTAAAATAATGGTATTCAAAGGTCATCACAGGGTGTCAGACCACAAGAGTGCCTCTAGCACTACACCCCCATCGACCCTCAGCAGCCAAGTGGGCTTCACCCCAACCAGAAGTGAGCCAGGAGGGGTGGGTCTCCAACCAGATCTCAGCAATTCTCAGCAAGCTCGTTACTTACCTTTCTTTTGCCTCTTTTTGCTTCTTGCTGATCTTTATTCTGCCTCTTTCTGCTCATTTCTGAGCTTTATTTTGCCACGTTCTGCTTGTTTCGGAACTTTATTGAGATTTTTCCGCTCCTTCCTCATGTTTATTAATCCTCTTTCTCCTTGTTTCTCACCTTTTTTGCCTCTTTCTTGCTTGTTGCTGACCTTTATTTTTCCTCCTCTGTTCGTTTCTCACCTTTATCATTCCTTTTTCTGCTGCTTTTTTACCTCTATTCTGGCTCTTTCTACTCTTTCTACTAATTTCTCACCATGATATTGCCTCTTTCTGATCGTTTCTCACCTTCATTTTGCCTCTTTGTGCTAATTTCTCACCTTTATTTTGCCTTTTTCTGTTCATTTCTCACCTTTATCTTTCTGCTGGTTCCTTACCTTTTTCACATATTTCTACTCATTGCTGAACTTTGCTTTGCCTCTTTCTGCTTATTTCTTACCTTTATCATCCCTCTTTGAGCTAATTTCTTACATCTATTCAGCCACTTTCAACTTGTTTCTCACCTTTATCTGGTCTCTTTCTGCACTTTTCAGACCTTATCCTACCTCTTTCTGCTTTCTTTTCCCGTGCAATAGGTCCTGGGGAGCCTCAAGGCCCAGTGGTCCCAGCGGCTTCTCCCCTACTGCAGGAGCTGGCATCGCTCTGACAGACTAGGGGTGCTGCTGGATGGCAGCACCCTGTCTGTCAGTACAATTTTTCATCTGTTCCCCTGCACTATTTCCATGCAGGGAAGCTCTGCTTTTTGCATGATGGAGCTGAATGACAGCTCCAGCTTGCTTTTGCTTGCTGGGAGCTGTCAGCTTTTCAAATAGTAGTAGGTGGTGCACAACTGTAGTTGAACTATAGAGTTGCAATAGGTAGAACAAAGTTTTGGGTGCACTGCAGGGTGGTGCTATCCGTCAAAGCACCAGAAGAATGTAAATGAGAAGTGTATGCAGCAAAACTGCGGATACATCCCCTGAATAGGCACTCCGTTGATGATCAATAAATGTGATTCAACACATGTATCGAAGTTGAATGTTTTTTAATCCACATAGGGTTTAGAGAATTTCCATATGTTTCATTTGAGATATTCAAAGCATATCATCAAACAGCGTAAATCCAAGGGTACAACTTGATGAACATGATCCCCAATGCATTTCGGGCGGGGATGCCCTTGATCACGAGGCGCTGTGGAGGAGACAGAAAGGGACGGTGAGCGCTGGTGTGTGAGTCTGCGGGAAAATTTGGGCTTACCAGTGCTATAGGTGTGGGAATGAAGGTTAAAAAATCGGTGCGTGCACGGTTTTAAAACGTGAAGGTAGGGGAAGTGCAGGATGAATTACCGCGTGTGAGTTGCCGACTTCTAAACAATGCGTCGCTCCTTATGGTGGTAAGAGACTTACTTCAGAGTAACGGGTGGCGGGGACCGCCGTCCATGCTCGGGTGTAGAAACGCTGTCAAGCTAGTGAGGGTTGGAGCAATGATAAAGCGCGGTGTGAACAGAGAAAAAGGACTAAGAATGCTAGTGTAACTGGTGCGGCCATCTTGAAAGGGAGGGTGAATGCGCGCTGGTGGGCTAAATGTGAAAGTAGCGGTGTGGGTGGTATGGAGCATATAGAGAAAACAGTTGCAAAGTGGTCAACAATGACAGTTAGCACATTATCATGGTATTATAAGTAACAACTGTATTCGAGGCGATCATTAAGCCCGTGGGGCTTAAGAGTCTGTAGTCTGTAAATCCACTCAAGTTCTCTTTTGAGTAAAAGTTTATGATTGTCGATACCTTCACGTTTAGTTATCATTTCTAGAACAATATACTTCAGTTGGGCAATTGAGTGGCGTGCTTCAGCAAAATGTGTTGCGACATTGGATTTTTCCACTTTTAATCTGATGTTAGATTTATGTTCGTTGAGACGGGTTTTGATCTTTCGTTCCGTTTTCCCAACGTATAACTTCCCGCAAGGGCATTTCAATGCATAAATCAAATTCATAGAATCGCAGGTTGCGTTCACTTGCAATTGAATATTGTGGCCTTTCATGGGATGTTGGATTTGATTTCCTTTGATGATCGAATTACAATGGTTGCAGTTATGACAAGGTTGTGTGCCACGATGTTTGGAACTGGTTTCAGTTGGTCTGGATAGAATCTCTACAATGTTCTTGCTTCTTGTGTGTGCAAATAAAGGGGGTTTTTCAAAAATGCCCTGAAAATCAGGTTCGATTTGTAAAATGGGCCAGTGTTTACATATGATTTTCTTGTATGCTGAGCTAGCGGTTGAGAATTTGGAGACTAAAACCATACGTTGTTCTGTGTCTTTTGTGGATTGTTGAAGACTGTCCGCTCTTGAAATAGTGTTGACTTGAGTTTCTGCTGCTAAGAGGGTTGATTCTGGATATCCTCTTTTACGGAACCGTTCATGCATTTCTTTAATGCGTAAGGCATATGTCTGTTCATCGGAAACTATGCGTTTCACGCGCAACATTTGTGAGAAAGGCAGGTGTTTTTTTAGGGAACCTTGGTGGAAACTCAGAAAGTGGAGAGTGTTGTTGCGATCTGTGCTTTTTCGATAAAGATCGGTAGTCACTCCTTCAGGGGTCAGCTTTTGCCATGGCGGAGTACCTCTTGACCCTACCACCAGGAGGGACCCCACCACCACATCTAGGGGGTCAGAGTATAACTACCCTGTACCCATTTAATTTTTTTCAATGTTTTATGGTGTGAGTCCCTTAGATGCTGCCAACTGCTCCTTGAAGTGCTGGCAGCCAAGCAGATTCGAGAACAGTGATTAGAGATGTCATCAGTGATGTGACTGACCATGTCAAGAGTGATATAATATGTGAAGTCATAAGTAGTGCGTTAGGGGGAAGTAAGTTATAGTTAGTTCAGGTAACTATAACTGCTGAAGTTCACTGGTCTTGTACGAGGGAAATCCGAACCTAACTCTAACGTCCCTGTAACCTTTGTTTTTTTCACTGAATGTATATTTGTATTTATAACATTTGAAACATGCGCTTTTTGGTCAACATAAACAACATAATGAATTATGAATAACTCCTTCATTTATTCTACATAAAATTTTACTTTAATACTTTCAAAACAATATATAATTACACATTAACAGTTCAAACTAAAATATCATAAGAACATAGAAAGAAGACACATCTATATAAATAACCAATATGTATAGTTGAAAGCTGTTTAAATGTTAGCTCTCAAGCTAAAAATGTATAAAACTAAAAGAGTACCGCAAAAAAGATGCAAAAAAGGTTATTGCCAAAAAATAAAGCTTTGGAAAAATCCATATAAAATCTTTCAAAACATTCCAAAAGCCAAAAAGCGCCAACAAAATATTAAACAACATAAATCACTTTTATTTTCACTTTTAATATTAATTACACTTGTTTTCTCGACCTACAGATGGTTATTTCAGCTCCTGAACAATAGTACTCCTGCACAGATCCAGCTTGAATTAAGTCTATTAAAGCAAACACTGGAAATACAAGGGGTAGGTATATGTAAAATGTTTTTTTAGGTCAAAAGTAGCCAAGGAAAACCCATTAGAATATCAGCTGCGGATGGAAATTTCAAACCCGAGCATGAAGACAGCAGGACGTCATTTTGTTGATATGTCATTGCACAAACGCTAGATAGAAAATGTAGTCAGTCCCAGTCCCCTTTGGCACCTTTAAAAGATTGCTATCAAAAACTATTTAATGATAATCTTGGATGAAAGATAATCAGTATTTGGCAAAGCATGCACACTTATGGCTGATACCAAACAATCTTGAGCCTCATTTTTTATAGCAATATTAAACACAAACGGTTGAAATATCCACTAGGAGGCCTCCCAACACTTGAATGAATCCCAAGTGGGTTAAAAGAAACATATTCCACAAATTGTAGACTGTGTAAAAACTAAAAGGAGCTATCATCCACATAGTCTCCATATGCCCAGTGCTACCAAATGAGAGGCCCTGTCTTCGTAGACTCCGTTGTTGCAGGCAAGCAGTAAAGGCATGCCATCAGGTGATGCATCTACTGCTTGCTGTGCGATTTGTGAAATGTATGGGTATTACAGAATGGAAGTGGTATCTCTTGCTAAATGGTGTTTGAACTATCAAAGGGTTTGGGAATGAGCATCAGTGGCTAAAAGTACTCTTTATGATCACCAAAGAGAAGTGTTAGTGATGTTGTGGAACCCAGTAACTATTTTGATTAAAAAAATCGTTTAACACTTTTGTGACGCAGCCAGTTAGCTTTAACACTTCATCACTGCTGAAGAGATGTAAGAAGCTGTATTACAGCCCTGTTATATTTTTTGCCTAAAAATTCAACATTGCAGTTTATTGATGCTCCCTGTTAGCACTCGCCCTTTGCAAATGTATGCCTGTCGAATTGCACCAGCATTTTATTATAGCTTGCAAGCAATATCCTAATTTGTATAATACTTATAATAATTCAAATGGGTACTTATTTATTTTTTAACTGTTAAATTATATTTGTGTTATTTTCTGTTAAATGATTTTTATTTTCATGTACGGTTTTAATTAAAGTAATAAAATAAACAAATTTAAAGTCAGACAATAGTTTGCACTTTACTATTGTTCTATTGTTTAGTTGTTTTACTTAAAAAACATCAACGCTTTCTTTCAAATATAATAAAAACATAATGAAACATTTTAGACATACATATTTTTGCAAAAGCATATCAAGCAATATTATATTTACAAACATTTATCTACCTAAATATTTAGAATCCAAACCTACACCCATTTGCAGAAGTGTTTTAAGTTAGAATGTATACATAACTATTGGAAAAAACAACAATTATAGAAAAAGTTTGATTTTTGAGAAAATCAGATTGAACTGTTCTAAATTCAACCCAGCTGCTGCTGTGGGCAGTGTTTCACTTTGGGAACTTAAGATTTAGATCTCTAACTTCAACCTTAACACCATTGGAGAAAGTATTTATTTAGAGGGTGCAGACCTAATATGCTCATTCTGACCAAACTGCAACTAGGCAAAGTGTTTAATTTTGTGGAGTGTATGTTTACTATTCTCACTCCAACCAAACTACTAATGTGGAATGTTTTTAATTTTGTGAATTATATGTTTAATTTTCTCAATCCATCCCAAATACCATTAGGAAAGTGTTTATTCTGTAAGACGTCTGAGTTACTTTTCTCACTCTGACCCAACTAACATTGAAGAAGTGTTTGACTTTGTGCAGTTAAGATTTACTATTCAAACTTCTAACAAACTACCTTATGGAGAATATTTTATTTTATCAAGTATATACTTACTCTCCTAAGTCCGACCTAATTACTGTTGAGTAAAGTGTTGAATTTTAAGGTGTATAATAAATGTTTAACTCTAAACTTACACCATTGTAAAAATACATTTAGTTAAACTAAAATATTTGACTATTAAAAATACTTACATTGAATAATGTATTATTAATGCCTTAATATATTACACTTACAGTATATATCAATTATAAAACATAAATACATATTAACAATTTAAATGTAATTGTTGACTCATAAAAATATTTAAATGTTTTGCTAAAATCATGACAATAGATATTTAAAATAATAGGACTCTGTTACACATGAAATGGGTACAATTAATACATAAAGACTTCAATTATTAAATAATAACATAATGTAATTTATTTTTTAATAACCTACCAGCCCTTCACCTGTTTAAGATTTCTAACTTTAGACTTTGTCACTGTTTTTTAGGTCAAAATCCTCCAGCAGGACAAAGCTGAAGGCTGTATCTAGGGCAGTTGCTCTGAAGCCATATACCATTGCTTGGAACTCCTGCTAAGGCTCCAGATGTTTTGGAAGTCAAAACAATTTCTAAGTCCCACTATTTTTATATTTCTACATTAGCACATATTAGTCATGTCAAAGTCTACCAGGACCTCACATAAAGCACTTATGGGCTCGGACTCACTTCAGTGAAGACCACCAGCAGGGTTCATTCCAAGACCAGCTGCAACTGGTCAATTGGTAACTCCAGGAAAATACGTTTTGTTTTTGCAGCTTTGTATCCCTGTAACCACGCAGGAGGTCAGCCAACTATCCCTTAGAGTCCAATTATTTTAGTCCTGGATACCAGCGCAAGCAGATCACTATACAGTCATAGACAGCAGCTGTAGTCCCCTTCTGTTCTTCCACAGATTCAGATATGTTCCGATAAGCTACAGGTGAGGGGCCACTTTTGTTGAAATCACTAACTGTTTGGAGGGTTTGGCCCCTGGACACTCCCTGGCCAATAGGTAAAATGCTTCCAAGGGCAACCCATCAGATTCCAAGAAATACAAAGAATCTTTTGACCGTCTTTAATGTGACCTATCATGACCGTGAAGGTCTGCCATTAAATGGTGAAGTGCTTCCTTATTAAACTTGTGACACAAGGCATTTTCTATTTTTTTATTATTTTCCCTACTCTGCTCCCCACCCTGTGCTCCCCCCTCCATCTCCCTTCCCCTCCGACGACCTCTCATTGACTCATTGTCAGTGAAATTGCTCTCCCACCCTCGCAGCTCCACCATTAAGTGAGGTGCCCCTGCCCCTGCACTCTTGAGTGTTGGTGATCGAGGCCCTCCTCCACCCGCAGGTTTCCCTGCGCCTCATCCCTGGTGGTCCAGTGGACCTCTGTCTCCTTTCTTTCTTTCTGCTCCTTCACTCATTTTTCTCCCCTTTCTATCTTTCACCTTTCTGCACCTCTGCTCTTTTGCGCCTTATTTCTGCCCATTTTCCCTTTCTCTCCCTCTGCTCCTTAACTCGTTTTCACTCGTTTTTTTCCCTTTCTATCTTTCACCTTTCTGCACCTCTGCTCTTTTGTGCCTTATTTCTGTCCATTTTCCCTTTCTCTCCCTCTGCTCCTTCACTCATTTTTCTACCCTTTCTATCTTTCACCTTTCTGCTCTTTTCTGAAGCTCTGCTCTTTTGTGCCTTATTTCTGCTTATTTTCCATTTTTCTTTATCCCTTCTTTCCTCCCTTTACCTTTCCCTGCCGCTGCTGCCCCCGTGGCCCCTCCCCCCCAGCGCGACCGGCCCAATCCAGCTCCCCTCCCCGCTCCCGCCTCCCAGATGTCCAGCCCTCCCCGACCCCTACTTAATGGCGGCCACTGCGGCACCGAAGGCGCGTCAAAGGCAAGCACGTCTGCGCCTGTCTGCGACCCGTCCGCGACCAGCACCAGGAACCCTGGACCTCCGCCCCACCAACGCTACGACTCAGCAGCACTCCACGCACTCAACCCAGGCTGCAACAACAACTGCAAGCTAGCATCACCAGCCGACACCCATGGACCCATCAGCTGTCACCGCTGCCGGCACACCTGCAGCAGCGCCAAGAACACAGATCCAGCACAACCCGCCCACAAGAACACAACCGAATCGAAGACCCTGCAATGCATCCTCCTCAACGTCCGATCCCTCCACAAACACGCCACAGAAATCTGGGACCTCCTCGACAGCACCACCCCAGACATAGCATTCTTCACCGAAATCTGGACCAACACCACCTCGGGACCAGACATCGCCATCGCCATCCCCCAAGGATACAAGATCTCCAGGAAGGACCGCCCCACCCACCCAGGAGGAGGAATCGCCATCGTCCACAAATCTAGCCTCCGCCTGAGCACACTCCCTGACGAGTCCACAGAATTGATGGAACACCTTCACTTCAAGATACTGGCCAGCCCCACCGCCGCCCTCCGAGGAACCCTCATCTACTGACCCCCTGGACCCCGCGGACCCTTCGCCAACTCCATCACGGACATTATCTCCCCGCAGGCCATCGCATCCACCAACTACACCCTGCTGGGAGACCTCAACTTCCACCTCGACAATCAACTGGACCCCAACACCACATGCCTCCTGGACAACCTCCACAACATTGGACTCTGCCAGATCGTGACCGAGCCCACGCACTCAGCAGGACACATCCTCGACCCCCTCTTCACTACAGGAAACTCCATCACCTTCAGCCACACCACCGAACTCCCATGGACCGACCATCGGTGCGTCCACTTCACCTTCAGAACACCCACCATCCACAGACACCAGCACCTGCTTCCACAAAGAAACTGGACCGAAATCACCGATGACCAGCTCACCTCCTCACTCAACAACTCCACCCCAACCGTCGCGGAAAACGACGACCCCAACACCATAGCCCGAACCCTGCATAGATGGATCTCGGACAGCACCAACACCATAGCCCCCCTCAAGAAAAACAACAATACCCGTGCCAAGAAAGCCAGATGGTTTAGCACCGAACTTCGAGAGTCCAGGCGCACATGCCGCCGCCTCGAAAAGGCCTGGAGAAACACCAAATCCACAGAAGCCCACAACAACTTCAGAGCTGCCACCAACGCCCACCATCAACTCATCAGAGAAACGAGGAAAAAAGCGATTGAAGACAGAATCTCCACCCACGCACACAACAGCAAGGAACTCTTCAGCATCATCAAGGAGTTCGCCCAACCCACCAGCGAGTCTACCGACATCCCTCCCTCACAAGACCTCTGCGACAAACTCAGTATCTTTTTCCACCACAAAATCAAGAGCATCTACGACAACTTTGACGAAGACAACCAACACACCTAACCCTCACCAACCACCCCTGACACCCGGAAACCAGCGATTGATGACTGGACAGCCCTCACCACTGAAGACACACTGAAGACAATGAAGTCAATCCACTCAGGGGCCCCCACGGACCCCTGCCCCCAACACATCTTCAACAGAGCCACCAACACCATTGCACCCATGCTCCGCCAAACCATCAACCGCTCCCTGGCGACCGCCTCGTTCCCCGACGACTGGAAACACGCCGAGGTCAACCCCCTCCTAAAGAAACCCTCAGCGGACCCCACCGACCTCAAAAACTACAGACCCATCTCCCTGCTCCCGTTCCCAGCGAAAGTCATCGAGAAAGCCATTAACAGCCAACTCGCCACATTCATTGAAGAACACAACATCCTCGACTCCTCCAAATCCGGCTTCAGAAAAAACCAAAGTACGGAAACTGCCCTCCTCGCCGCAACAGATGACATCCGCACCTTACTGGACAAAGGAGAAACAGTAGCCCTCATCCTCCTCGACCTATCAGCGGCGTTCGACACAGTCTCCCACTGCACCCTAATACGCAGACTCTACGATGCAGGAATCCAGGACAATGCCCTCGACTGGATCTGCTCCTTCCTCTCCGGCAGGACGCAGCGGGTCAGACTCCCCCCTTTCCTCTCGGACCCCACACCTACCACAGGTGGAGTCCCCCAGGGCTCCTCCCTCAGCCCGACGCTCTTCAACGTCTACATGGCTCCACTTGCCCCCATCGTCAGAACCTACGGACTCAACATTGTGTCATATGCAGATGACACCCAGCTCATCCTCTCCCTATCCAACGAGCCCAACACCGCCAGACGCAACTTTCGAGAAGGCATGGAAGCCGTCGCCAAATGGATGAAAAACAGCTGCCTACAACTAAACACCAACAAAACAGAAGTACTCATCATGGGCCCAAACCCCAACGCATGGAGCGACACCTGGTGGCCCACCGCCCTCAGAAACCCGCCAACCCCCACAGACCACGCACGCAACCTGGGAATCATCCTGGACTCCGAGCTCAAAATGGACCGCCAGATCAACTCTGTCTCATCTTCCTGCTTCCACACCCTCCGCCTCCTTCGTAAGACCTTCAAATGGATCCCCCTCGAACACCGAAAGACAGTCACTCACGCCCTGGTCACCAGCAGACTCAACTACGGCAACGCACTCTACGCCGGAATAAACAAAAACCTCATCCGCAAGCTACAGAACATCCAGAACGCCGCTGCAAGACTGGTCCTCAACCTGCCAAAACACTGCCACATCTCCTAGCACCTGCGCACACTCCACTGGCTCCCCGTCGAGGCAAAAATCACCTTTAAGATGCTCACCCACGCACACAAGGCCCTCCAGAGCACCGGACCAGCATACCTGAAGAGCAGACTCAAATTCCACGCACCCCAAAGGACCCTACGATCTGCCCAGCTTTCCTACGCCGTGGTCCCCCGCACCAGAAAGACAAGATCGGGAGGCCGCTCTTTCTCCTTCCTCACGGCCAAAGCATGGAACGCCCTTCCGCTCCACCTCAGACAGACAACATTGCTCCCCATCTTCGCAAGAAACATCAAAACTTGGATCTTCGACAGACCCCCTCCTTGATGGAATGGAACCTGCACCCCCACACCCCCCCCACCCCTAGCGCCTTGAGACCCTTACGGATGAGTAGTCGCGCTTTAACAAACTCCTGATTGATTGATCCCTCGGTGCACCCTGAACCCCTCATACCTCCCTTTACCCTGAGAAACCCTCCCTTTCCAATAGGCGATGCCTATTCGGGGGCTACTCCCTCGGACTACATTTCTCTTTCTAAAGGCTAAATATTTAGCTTGGGCCAGACAAACCTAGCTCCCAGACAAAGTTACGGTGGCGGACCCTTACTTCCCACCCTGTTTTTTGTGTTGAATCTTGGCAATAAGTGTGTCGACATCTTCTGTTGATCGTAGCATGTGCATGTGGTTATTCCACATTGCCCGTATGGTAGCAGGAAACCTTAACTGGGCTTTTGCCCTGAGACTGTTGAGCTCATCCAGTCTTTTCCCCAACTCCCACTGTCTCATAGCCGTTATGTGCGAAATATCCGATCTGATGGAGAAAGAGAATAGGAGTTGGTCCGAGAGTGGTGAGGGAATAATCCCTCCCTTTAATGCAGCAGACAAGATGAGCTCCTTGATAGAGTAGGATAGAAAATTCACCAAAACCTTAAAAGGTTTCTACTTCCCTGGTCTTCTTTTAAATGGATCCCTATAAACTCTTTCAATTTCATAGTTGAGGTCGATATTCGGCAGACTTTTGAGAATTGTACCCTTCAGTAGGGAGATCAAGAACTCCTTTATGTCCTCCCCTTTCGCGGCTTCCGGCACATTCAGGAATTTTGAATTGTTTCTCCTTGAGTGATTCTCAAGGCGTTCCAGATCCTCCATCAATTCTTTATTCTGAGATTAAAGAGTCTCTAATCGTAATCGAGTGGACACCATTGATTCTTTCAATTTTGGAATCTCTTCCTCGAGTACTTCCGTCATTGCCGTGACCTCTAGTTTTTTCGCCAGGATCTCACAAGATGATAGGATTGCAGCCTGATTAGCCTCCCAAACAGTAAATCTACTAGCCATTTCTGCCTGATTTGCTTCGGAGACTGTGAATCTACTTGCCATTTCTTCCTTCATGGCCAGAAGTACATCTGCTAGTAAGTGTGGATTTGAAATTGAGGTAGGGGGACTTTGAGTCTTCTGAATGGGATCTTGTTCCACTTCCGCATTCCCTTGTTCTTGACCCTGGTCTCGGACCGTCCCTGTGCTGTGTCTTCCTGTTCCCCCAGCACCGCATATCTATTTGGGAGATTGACCTCTGGATGGATTTCATGATCTACCACGCTTACTATAGCAGTTTGGCCAGTTTGACCTTGATTTAATTGTATAGGTTCGCAGGTGTTACCCGACTTTACAGTCGCCTCCTTCACGCCTTCCCTTTTAACTGAGGGTCAGGGTACAAGACAGGTGTCGCAGATAAAGTGTTTGAATTATCTACCGACATAGGGGTTGGGGTGCTCCCTTGGGTTGAGCTCGGCATGCTTTTGTTTGAGGATTGAGGTGTTTTAGCTGAAGACGAATGTGACATGACCTGATACAAGGATTTCAAGGATGGAGTGATCTTAAGTTTTATTGTGGATTTCTTTATCCTTTCCTGGGGGTTTGCCTTACTTTGTTGCTGCTTGACTAAGGTTGTTCCCCCAGGGGAGTCTTGGGGCCCCAGCCCTTGATTACGTTGCCTTAATGCAGGTCTAGGTTTTACTTTGACTACTACTGTTGCTGCTACTGGTGGGGATACATGCTGAAGAGAGCCAAGATGTAATATGTCCCCGTGAGTCACTAATTGTGCAGCCCTTGCTCGGAGGGTTTATCTGTTTACTTTGGGGGGATAGGTCCTCTTGACTTTTTATGCCCCTCTGCATGCAGTCTATAATGCACCCAGACTCTTCCCCCACACTGCTCCCCCTCCTGTTGTCCCACAGGCTTCGGGTGATTTGTCCAATAGACTTAAACCCCCAAGGTGTTTCACTAAACGGGCGATGTCCCCAAAAAACACACTCTGTCTTGGGCACCTCGGTCTGGCCCTCGTGGGCTGATCGGACCCCCCCTACCTGTACCGAGACCAGGGGACTAGACTCCAGCCGTGCCACTCCTTTCCCCAGGCACCGCCAGAGTTGGGAGTGCAATCCGCTGTGTCTACCCGCGACCACCGCCTCCTCCCACTTCCAACGCGACCTCTTGGGGAGTGCTCCGCCTCCACCCTGGAATGCTCCAGCATCGTCCAGAATCCCGAGGAAATACCTCCGTGGGTCCTCTCGCATCCCCAGGGGCAGCCGGGAGCCACAGACCGCTCGAATACCGGAACCGGTGGAAAAATTACAGGAATACCGGGAAGCAAGGACGCACAAAATCAAACAAACATCGAGCCAGTAACTATTTTAGCATCTGTGCCTGAATTCTAACCCGTCATAGGTAGTCTGAGGGAGCGAGCCCGTGGCCGATCACACTACAGCCGCCATGTTCCTCCCGAACCCCTAGGGTCGAAAGATTCTTTGTATTTCTTGGAATCTGAACGGTTTGAGGTGTTTACATAGACAGAGGCTGATTTTAAAGTATCTAGAGCTTTCAGCAGCACAGATATGTCTATTGCAGGAGACCCACCTAAATTAAACTGAGTTTCAGTCGGTCTTTTCAAAGATTCCTTGGGTACAATGTTTTTGTGCCTCGCAACACTCATTGAGGTGTCGCGGGGTAGCAATAGTGGTAAAGAAGTGTCTCCCCTGTAGGATTAAGTCAGTTCAAACTGACCAATCAGGTAGATGGGTAACAGCCCTCCTAGATTTTGGAGGGGCGGAGTTGACCTGCTCATCCTATTATGGGCCAAACACTGATGACCCATCTTTTTTTGTTAAACTAGAAGAGAGTCTATTAACGGTTAACCCCCCTCTAGTAATAGGAGGGGATTTCAATGTTAGGCTAGACCCAGCAAAAGATAGATCCAATCTAAGATATACAGCAGCAACCCCTAAATCACGTAGGGTTATGAACAATTTAATATCTAATATCAACTTGGTGGACCTGTGGAGATCCAAAATGGGGGATGCCAAAGGGTATACTTATTACAGCAAATATATAAACACTCCTCAAGGATAGACTATGTCTTGGTCAATAAAGATAACTAAGTACACAGATTGCCAGCCACACACCTACTTAAATCCTCTATTTTTCAGGGAACAAACCATAAGAGACTTCCTGGTCCGTACAGGTATATCACTCAAACCCTTTTATTATTTATTTGTTATTTGTTTTTTGTCTCAATAAAGAGGCACAAAATAATTTTACGAGTTTTGCAATCCTGCCATCCCACCTATCTGACCATGCTCCCCTCCTGCTAGCATATACACTGGGGGGGGAATAACCCACAATATAGATGGACACTGAAAAGAGCAATGTTGTCAGACCCAGGAATTGTACTATCCATCAGCAGATCCTCTTTAGAAATATTTTCTATTAACCTTGGATCAACTTAAATTGATCATGTGTGGGACGCCTATAAGGCTAACTTGAGAGGCTTACTGCAGGCTCAAATAAGCGCTAGGAACCAAATAAATACCATAGAATTACATACTCTGGAGAACAAGATAACAGCCTTAGAGGCAGAAAGGAGGAATACAACCACAGAGGCTACGGGGGAACTAATGCAGATAGATAGGAAGCTGGAGGAGGCCAGACTGAATCTTAGGTCTTTTTTAGATCAGAAATGTAAAGCCCGACGGCATGCCAGAAATATGGACATTTTTGAGTATGGATAAAAGGCAGGGGACCTTCTGGCATGGAAGGCAAGGCTCGAAAGGGCAAAGAATTATATCAATGAGCTAATTATAGATAACAGCGGGAATAAATCCAGTAACCCCGAAGATATAAAAAAATCTTTGTTATCACTTTTCTCAGAGTTATACAAGGATGATCTTGAACCCACTAAGGGCCAGATATCGACATGGTAAGGGATACTTCCCTCCTCTCCCTTACGGAGGCCTCCAGAGAGGCGCTTGATGCTCCAATAACAATGGAGGAGATCAAAATCAAATGAAGAGAGCTAAAAGTAAAAAAGCCACCGGTCTGGATGCCCTCCACAATGAGATATATAAACTACTACAAGACAAACTTCTACCGATATTACATACCCTATTTAACACAGTTTATTGTTCAAATGGGGTAATGCCAAGATCCTGGAGTGAGGCTATGATAGTCTTAATTGTGAAACCAGGGAAGGACCCTTTGTTGGCCGATTCCTACCGTCCTATCTCCCTGCTAAATGCCGATTTTAAGATCTTCATGGGCGTATTGGCAGGGAGATTGGCGAAACTGGCCCCCAGTATAATCAACCCCAACCATAAGGTTTTTTTTGGTGGGGAGGGTAATCCAAGAACAAACCCAATTGTTGATTGGTAATATCGACTTAGCGGAAGCAAGGGCAGACCCACTGGCAGTAGTGGCAATGGATACCGCTAAGGCCTTTGACCGGATGTGTTGGCGGTATCTCCGGTATGTTCTAGAGGGTATGGGGTTTGGGCCAGTATTTGTGCAGACTGTAAAGCATTGTTATTCGGGTGCATCTGCAAAAATCCTCCTGAATGGGGCCTTGACACCCAGCTTTTCGATCCAGAGAGGGACAAGGCCAGGGTGCCTCTTGTCCCCTCTCTTGTTTAACATCTACATTGAGCCTCTCGCTTAAACTTTCAGATTAGACAATAACATCACTCCATTGAAATCCTCAAGTTATGAATGTAAACTGGCCTTGAATGCCGTCAATGTGATAGTCTATACAAATGATCCAGAGCACGCTATCCCTCAATTGGAACATCAGATAAGGGAATTTGGTAAGATGTCAGGATATCTTGTAAACTTGGCTAAGACTGATGTAATGTGTTGGAACATCTTATACAGAGGCAGTCCCGTCAGTAACTAATTCAGATACCTTGGTATTAAAATAGTCAAGGATTTAAATAAAATCCCCTAATAAATTTGGGGAGAATTGAAAAGGATATTGATTACTTGTTTGCCAAATGGAAAATCTCCCATTGACCATCTATGGGAGGGTAAATCTTGTGAAAATTTCAGTGCTTCCAAAACTGACATACATCTTTAATGCAATTCCGCTAACCTTTTCCCCTTAAAAATATAAGTAGGAATCAGGGCAAGAAAGGTAGTTTCATCTGGGGCCAGAAAAGTGCAAGCATGTCTTGGAAAAAGCTAAGGAGGAAGCTGCTCAAGGGTGGGCTGGCCCTCCCTGACATTAACTGGTATTTGATGGCCTTCCAATTTAAAGGTGTTTGGATGCTGCTATCTAGTCCTGAGGAAACTGCCTGGGGTAGGCTACTAGGGGAAATGGTGGGCGTTGAAGGTGGCAGTGGGAAAGGAGGGTTTCTATATAAATTTGGTGCCCCAAGGTTGTGTAAACGTGTTCGCCTAAAGGTTTTGAAATCTGCCTTGTCTACCTGGTATAAAATCAGGTGCATATGGGGCATAGGTTATTTTTCTGACTTTGCCCCCATTTGGGACTCCCCTCGGACCCTGTCTTGCCTGCATGATAGTTTAGCGATACCGATCAGAAATTCAGGGTTGGGGATGTGGTTGGACTTGGTAGACTCAGAGGGCATTCTTCCCTGGGAAGTTCTGCAGGATAAGATCGGTCCTCTTTTTTCTAGGTTTAAATATCTCCAATTAAGATCATGGTATGAGGCAGAAGGTGGTGAAATCTCAGGGAGGTGGGAATTGGAGCAGTTATTGCAAGACCCTCGGCCTAGGAAGAAGGAAATATCTTTTTGGTATGTAAGAATCCAAGAAGCAGAGGAAGTAAAGCTCCCTTCTCCTACACTAGTCTGGAACCAAACACCATTTGCGCCCCATATTGAGGAATCATTTGAATCTTCACTTAATACATTGTACAAATATATAAAGCCTGCTTCCCTTAAATAAAATCCTTTTTTTGTGATCAATAGGCTATATTATACTCAAACCAAGATTGCTAAATGTGCCCCCTATCCGCCCCCTAGATGCCGCAGATGCAGTCTTACCAATGCCAAAGATTTACATATCTTCTTCCAATGCCCAGAGTTAACTTTTTTGGGGAAAATGGTGGGAGACATGTTAACATCTATTTTTGAAATGAATATCAAAGTAGATCTGCACCTGGTGTTTTTTGGGAAGAATGATTTTACCACCATGCTCCCCCAGGATCAACTGGGCTTGTTGTTATACTTAGCACTCCTGGCAAGGAAAGAGATGTGTATTAAATGGAAGGCCACTACCCCCCAGGGGAGTGAAGCCTGGCTTAAAGCCGACCTTAAAATGGCACGTTTAGAATGAGATAAAGGGGAAGACAGCCAACCCAGTGTCTGGCCACCCTTCACAAGCTGGGCACGTCTACGATATCAGATGAATGAGAAATTGATTACACCAGTCCTCAACCATGTGAGGAAGGCCTGGGAGCCTATACGGGTGCAGTGAGCCGTAGGGCATCTTCCAGAATCAGATTAATCGGCTTGTTAAACCTGTGAATGTCTTTGGTGAGATGAGGACAAAAACAAAAAGGGGCAACCCATCCCCTTTTCCAGCACATCCCATTTGCCCTACTGAAAACTGTCACACAGTGCACTATTCTTAGTGAAAGCCAACATGGTAGAACCGTCCTGCTCCTGGAGGAGACTAGTGGATCAGCTTGGGTGTGTCTAGAAAACTGAACAGTCCCCTCTTACTCAACCACATCAACCTGGTTCTATGACCACCTCCCTCTAACTAGAATTGAGCCAACATCGCTACATTTTCTCCTGGGATTAAAAGACCATGCTTCTCTGAGTCTCAATTTACAGTTTACTATGAATAGTCAGGTGTCAACCCAGTCTCTTTCAGGTTAATGAAGTTTCAGAACCCTCCCCAACGTCCCATCCTGAGTGCGGATGAGTGACATACCTTACACCAGAGGATTCCTGCCAAAATGTTCCAGTATTTTAATAGCACTGATAAGTTGGCAGCTTTGGCATGCTAATGCTAATTAGCATACATGAGTTTTAGCAGGTAAAGTACACCTTTCTAAAAGGATTTTTTGTTAAATATTTAAACCAATGCTGAAACCGGAAAGTTAATGAAAATAGTATTTAATTGGATCTTAGTTGTTCTCATTGCATTAGCTACAGCACTGTTTAGTGAAAACATAATTTAAGGGCAGGGCACTGCATCAACATGGCAACCTTAAATGTTTACTTCTCCCACTTTTAAAGACTAGCCCCCCTACTGTGCTGGCTATTAGGCCAAATATTTAATAGGAGAGTCCCTTCCTGTGAAAAAAACATTATTTTGATAAGTTCAACAGCAAGGTTTAAGAGCTTACAGTGGATTTCACATTATGAACTGCAGTCTATTGTTGATATTTAAATTCACATTCCATTGGTGTATTTGTCTGTACCATATGCATTAGCCTTACTGGACTGGTAGGTTAAATATGCCAAATTGGAATCAACCAATTTTACTATGTTTCAGGGGCAATAGCATATCTGATGGGGACTGGGCACCAGTCCCCCAGTATGCACAGTTAAAAAACAGCAATAAAAGTCACCACAAAATGGGGATCACCACACACAAAAAGAGACTTTCTCACTCTACTTTCTTACTATTTAATTAGGCATTATAACATAGCTTACATCCAAAAGAAGTTAGAAGCAAAAGATGCAGACAGAATTTATGTTTTTATTGTGGAGGTCAGGCAATTGTGTAAAAGGCTATAAAATCAAACATTCGTTTTTTTAGGGAATCAAATGAAGGTAATGTTATCTACTGAGAGGCAGCAATTGGCTAAAAATAGATTATTTAACAACAAAGGTCCTCCATTCCCAAACGGGTAGTGAATACTGTGTAGCCAACTGGGGCTCTTATGACAGTTCCCATGAAAATAGTTGTTTCAGAATGTCAGAAAAAGGTGGTTTTAAGGCTTTCATATCGGGGGCTTTAGGGAAAAACATGACTATTACCTTTGCTCATTGCTCATGATTCATGAGGAGGCCCGAACAATAGGTATTTTTTTCAGTCCCCAGGTGTAATACTGCCTAATAGAGACAGGAGGATTTTTTGGGTCAGTTTTGGAAACTGTCATCAATATATTTGCTCTGATTTTGCAGATGGCTCTCAGCTCAAAGTAATCTAAGGAATTCCTTGTTTAACTTTACATACTCCTAGTATTGATAGGCTGCAAGAGCATTCCAATTTAATTAACTGGTGAAAGAGTTCTCGTACAACCCTTTGCTTAGATATGGAGCACAACAATATTCACAAAGTTGAATCTCAAAGGAGCTTAACATCTGGTCAGAGTCCGAGGGTGTGATGAGTGAACAGTGACATTCTCCAAGATTTCGATATTTTGAATACCAGGTTATGCCTTTCATGACTCTGCAACACTCCTATATACATTCAATATTTTTCCTAGTTAAGTATTGAGAGGATTTTTGGAAGTGTTCTGTAATATCTAATTTGATGCCTTTGTGATTTATTCAGACCCCTTGGAAATGAAACACCACATGTTTGATTTGTTCCACTATGGTTGAGAGATTATTAGATTTTTGCTAAAATGGATACATGTATTTTCCAGACAATTACTGCAGAGGTTTTGTGATACATAATTACAACTGAGAACATTAATTTAGAAGAAGAGAAAATGTCAGCAGGGGCCAACACCAATGCCTATTCAAAATCTGTGAACGTTACCAATTTTTATAGGAGGTTCATGCATCAGTTTTCTGCAATCATAAGGCCCATTACCAAGTTTCCACAAAAGGGAGCAGTGTTTGTGTGTTCAGCAAAGGCTGATCAGGCTTATGCTTATCTGCCAACCGTGTTTATGGTGTTCCTAGTTTTTCAAGATTCTAATGTACAATATCCCTTTATTGCCAAAGAGGATGTTTGTTGCTATACTGTAAATGGTGTTTGTAGCAAAATGTCTTTGTAACCCACTTAATTTTCACTGTTTGGTCAATCTGGTTTTGGACTAGTTGAGTCCCACTCACTATGAGCTCTGTTAAATAGATTGAGAGTGATAGTCATCTTTTAAAACAAGATCTGCTGTTATTCACCTAAAGTAAGAGGCTCTAAGTGGCGGCACATGATCATGTGCACACAAAAGTGCACTTATGTGTGCAGGCTTAACGATTGGAACGATTGTCCAGCCCATTATCTGTGCACAGGTAGCCTGTCACAGAAGGGGCCCTTCACGTGTTTCTTATGATCAATCAATCAATCAATCAGAAAGCTTTATTCGATTTTAGATATTAAAATCATAAAAGCATACAGACAGATACTAAAATACATTTATAAACATTTTAAAATAAGTCTCCTAATAGCTTTAGGTTGCACAGTTAATGGATTAAACATGCTTTACGCAACCTATAGGCAACGTTGTAGGGCACAGTAATCTACAAGATTTAGTAATTATGACACAAAAAAAATACTGTACAACGGTTTGGGACAATTAAAAACCACTGGAAAACTACTGCAATTACTTGAATGGGTTCCTCTACCCCCGGGATGTTATCAATGCCCCGGGTACTAGGGGAAAGCGTGTAGGACCTATAAGGGTAAAAGTCATGTAGATTCCAGGTAGAAATAAGTCCATCTCCATTTTGGGGTAGCCACGTCTGCATGTATGGCACAATGAGTCTACTCCTAAAACGTATCAGGATCAAATCCCCCGAGATGTCTTTTTTAAGGGGTCCAAGCCATCCCACCCTCCGGACACTTATTATTCGGCCATCAAGGTGGTAGGGCAGAGGTCTGCTTTTTGATAGCCAGTACTTGACCTTGTTCATGAGTTCGTGATGTCTCTCAGCTTTGCCTTCTGTTAGTTCAGGGACTCCCGAAAGAACAATGACAAAAGGCGCTGCTTCTGGAGGTAAGTGTATGTGGGTGGTGCGCACATGTTTAGATGGAGCATGACGTGGGGTTTTCAATTTCAGGGGGACTTTGGGGTTGATAGGCAGAGAGGAGGTGGGGCTTGGCAATTGGATAGGCACCGCTTCATAAGGAGTAGTCAAGTTAGGTAAGTTTGAATGGGCGGTTGTCGGCGAGCAATGAGTTGTTACGTTGTGGGCTGAGGGTTTCATGAGAGATTCAATGGAGTTCTCCAACCCCGTGAGCTTATTCCCCAGCGTAGTGATTTTGTCCATCAAGGGATGTATTAAAGATTTGAGCAAATGCTCGACCATAGATAGAAGGGCCTGATGGGAAGATGGTGATAAATCCTCCAGGTTGACACCAGGTGGCATGGTAAAAAGAGAATTAGATAAAGGTGGAATTGGACTTGGAGGAGGTTTTTCAGGTGTTTGAGATTTAGTAGAATTCCCATTGTCTTTGTTCCCAACAATCTTCTTTTTGGCAAGCGTAACCCTGGGAGGTGTAAGTTTTGTATCAGTAAGAGATTTCAGCTCCCTTGGATATGGTAATGAGCTGCGGCATTTTAGCGTGGGGGAGAGTGCTGCTGGAACATACTTAACCTTGCACAAACTGTTGAGGTCATCCAGCCATGGGAAACTAGATGGAGAATGTGCGAATATATCATCCGGAATGTTATTGGGCATATCCCCTGATTTGGGCTTAGGCATGGATACAGAAATACAGGTCGTTAATTTACCTCAAAACATGCAAAGGGGGTGGCCCGTCCCCGTCCTCCTCTGTCCAATGAGGGCCGTAGAGGGACCGCCCTTTGCCCGGGCTAAGCCCGGCGCTCCCGCGCGCGACTCGCGGTGCGAGACGTTCTCCTGTCTTTACCCCGCGCCTCCGGGCGCTCCGCTGACGTCACCCGACCACCGGGGCACCTGGGGGATGTAGTCCCTTGCCCTTGCGGCGGTCAGGGTGCTGGCGCTGGTGTCAGTGTGTCCACGGCCGTTCCCCTCACGGCGACAGGTCTTCGTGGCAGGTCCTCCCCAGGGCGTTTCTCCTCCCTGTTTGCTGCTTCCCCCACAGCGCTCGCCACCAGCGCTCAGCTCTCCTGTCTTTACCCCGCGGCTCCGGGCGCTCCGCTGACGTCACCCGACCGCCGGGGCACCTGGGGGATGTAGTCCCTTGCCCTCGCGGCGGTCAGGGTGCTGGCGCTGGTGTCAGTGTGTCCACGGCCGTTCCCCTCACAGCGACAGGTCTTCGCGGCAGGTCCTCCCCAGGGCATTTCTCCTCCCTATTTGCTGCTTCCCCCTCAGCGCTCGCCACCAGCGCTCGGCTCTCCTGTCTTTACCCCGCGCCTCCGGGCGCTCTGCTGATGTCACCCGACTGCCGGGGCACCTGGGGGATGTAGTCCCTTGCCCTCGCGGCGGTCAGGGTGCTGGCGCTGGTGTCAGTGTGTCCACGGCCGTTCCCCTCACGGCGACAGGTCTTCGTGGCAGGTCCTCCCCAGGGCGTTTCTCCTCCCTGTTTGCTGCTTCCCCCACAGCACTCGCCACCAGCGCTCAGCTCTCCTGTCTTTACCCCGCGGCTCCGGGCGCTCCGCTGACGTCACCCGACCGCCGGGGCACCTGGGGGATGTAGTCCCTTGCCCTTGCAGCAGTCAGGGTGCTGGCGCTGGTGTCAGTGTGTCCACGGCCGTTCCCCTCACAGCGACAGGTCTTCGCGGCAGGTCCTCCCCAGGGCATTTCTCCTCCCTATTTGCTGCTTCCCCCACAGCGCTCGCCACCAGCGCTCGGCTCTCCTGTCTTTACCCCGCGCCTCCGGGCGCTCTGCTGATGTCACCCGACTGCCGGGGCACCTGGGGGATGTAGTCCCTTGCCCTCGCGGCGGTCAGGGTGCTGGCGCTGGTGTCAGTGTGTCCACGGCCGTTTCCTCTCACGGCGACAGGTCTTCGTGGCAGGTCCTCCCCAAGGCGTTTCTCCTCCCTGTTTGCTGCTTCCCCCACAGCGCTCGGCTCTCCTGTCTTTACCCCGCACCTCCGGGCGCTCCGCTGACGTCACCCGACCGCCGGGGCACCTGGGGGATGTAGTCCCTTGCCCTCGCAGCGGTCAGGGTGCTGGCGCTGGTGTCAGTGTGTCCACGGCCGTTCCCCTCACAGCGACAGGTCTTCGCGGCAGGTCCTCCCCAGGGAATTTCTCCTCCCTATTTGCTGCTTCCCCCACAGCGCTCGCCACCAGCGCTCGGCTCTCCTGTCTTTACCCCGCACCTCTGGGCGCTCTGCTGATGTCACCCGACTGCCGGGGCACCTGGGGGATGTAGTCCCTTGCCCTCGCGGCGGTCAGGGTGCTGGCGCTGGTGTCAGTGTGTCCACGGCCGTTCCCCTCACGGCGACAGGTCTTCGTGGCAGGTCCTCCCCAGGGCGTTTCTCCTCCCTGTTTGCTGCTTCCCCCACAGCGCTCGCCACCAGCGCTCAGCTCTCCTGTCTTTACCCCGCGGCTCCGGGCGCTCCGCTGACGTCACCCGACCGCCGGGGCACCTGGGGGATGTAGTCCCTTGCCCTTGCGGCGGTCAGGGTGCTGGCGCTGGTGTCAGTGTGTCCACGGCCGTTCCCCTCACAGCGACAGGTCTTCGCGGCAGGTCCTCCCCAGGGCATTTCTCCTCCCTATTTGCTGCTTCCCCCACAGCGCTCGCCACCAGCGCTCGGCTCTCCTGTCTTTACCCCGCGCCTCCGGGCGCTCTGCTGATGTCACCCGACTGCCGGGGCACCTGGGGGATGTAGTCCCTTGCCCTCGCGGCGGTCAGGGTGCTGGCGCTGGTGTCAGTGTGTCCACGGCCGTTCCCCTCACGGCGACAGGTCTTCGTGGCAGGTCCTCCCCAAGGCGTTTCTCCTCCCTGTTTGCTGCTTCCCCCACAGCGCTCGCCACCAGCGCTCGGCTCTCCTGTCTTTACCCCGCGCCTCCGGGCGCTCCGCTGACGTCACCCGACCGCCGGGGCACCTGGAGGATGTAGTCCCTTGCCCTCGCAGCGGTCAGGGTGCTGGCGCTGGTGTCAGTGTGTCCACGGCCGTTCCCCTCACGGCGACAGGTCTTCGTGGCAGGTCCTCCCCAGGGCGTTTCTCCTGCCTGTTTGCTGCTTCCCCCACAGCACTCGCCACCAGCGCTCGGCTCTCCTGTCTTTACCCCGCGCCTCCGGGCGCTCCGCTGACGTCACCCGACTGCCGGGGCACCTGGGGGATGTAGTCCCTTGCCCTCGCGGCGGTCAGTGTGCTGGCGCTGGTGTCAGTGTGTCCACGGCCGTTCCCCTCACGGCGACAGGTCTTCGTGGCAGGTCCTCCCCAGGGCGTTTCTCCTCCCTGTTTGCTGCTTCCCCCACAGCGCTTGCTCGTGTTTCTTATGATCTGATGTAGACCATATAATGTGTGTTGACATTCACAGTGCAAGTTTGAAATGCTTAAATGAAAAGAGTGTGCGCTTTCTGTTTGATACATTGTGGGTAGAATCTGCATCAAAGTACAGTTTAGCTATAGTTAGACCTAGTGATTAGTATTTTGCACCATTCCTATGGTAACAACACATACCAATTGCAGATTCAATGCCAATTTTGTCAGGTTTGTGCTTATTCTTACACTTGAGGATTTGTCATACTTATCTGACTCAGCTCATAGTAAGTTTCCATGGTTTTGATCTTCCTGCTGTACCAAGTTAAATACTCTTCTGGTCAGCTGAAGAATTAAAGGCATCCCTACACAATATGGCCATTTGTCAGTGTTCAGGTTAAAAGAGTACCCCAGTATCCCCTGGGTGCCTAGAAATTTAGCAAATTTCCTCTTGAAGTGCCATAATAGGGCAAACTAAATGTAAATGTATTGGCATTTATATAGCGCACTACTTACCCGTAGGGTCCCAAGGCGCTTCGACCGCTGCGAAACCCTTCCTGGCTTCCCTGAGAGATGGTCCCTTAATGGGTATCTCCAGGGTGAGACCAGGCATCCCCGGCGGTCTGGTGGGGCCGTTAGTGAAGATGAGGCAAGCTAATGCCCAGAGTTGCCGAGTGTGATCGCTGATCAGAGTGGGCACCGAGGCGAGAGAATTATCGAGTCCGCTGACCCTGGTCCAGAAACCTGCCGCACCGGGAATCGAACCCTGGTCCCGGCCCGTCCTCTGCTCTCGGGTCTGCCGCCTCTAACCAGTGAGCCACACTACTTCAAAAGTGATTGGTGGAATGCTTTAAATATTCTCAGCCACTGATAAACACTTTGGGGCTCATCCTAGGCCATCAGTGTATAGCAAACTAAGCAACCTAGGCTTGGACCGATCCATATGCAAATTACTCTTGACCCTGCTCAAATGGGAGCAGGGTGAAGACTGATCTACATATGACTAGTCTAAACTGAGGTGGCATGGTGGGCAAAAAACAATTAATTGGGATATGGCCCATACAATTGTCAGCTGCTGAGATAATTCAAGCATTTCATTCATCACCTTGTTGTTGCAGTTGTTACCCCAAGTGTGGCAAGTATGCCCAGATGTTGGTCCCGTGCTCTTTGGAAACAAGTGATACCTGGCTGATAAGTCCTAAAAAAAGGTAAAATCGGCCCTGGTTTGCTTGTGCGCTGGTTCTTGAGAACTTGGCCTGGCAGCAAATGCTGGACTGTTCCCATTGGATCAAGGTCAAGACTGATTTCATATGGCTAGGTTCAAATTTAGGTGACATGACCGGTGAAAAACAATGGATTGAGGGGCGGCCGTGCAATTGGTTGTGACTGAGAATAATTCAAGCATTCCATCCGTCACTTTGTTGTTGTTGAAATGTATGCCCTAAGTGTGATGGGTATGCCAAGATGTGCTTCCTGTGCTCACTGTGCCACTGGAACTAACATATACTTGGCTGGTGAGCCTAATAATAGCGATATCGGTTCTATGGGCTTGTGTTCTGGTTCAGGAAGAACCTGTTCCTGTTCGGGCTGGACTGTTCCCATTGGAGCAATGTCAAGAATAATTTGCATATGTCTGGCCCAACCTGGGGTGGTAAGATGGGTGAAAAACAGTGGATTTGGCTGCATCTCTGAACGATTGCTAGAGGCTAACAATATTTCAAGCTTTCCATCCATCACCTTGTTGTTGTAGCTGAGACGACAGGGCAGCACTAACATGAAGCGATGTGTTCAGAGTGCGGCCCCCAGATGAGTGTCCTACGAAAGTCTACAGAAGTTGACACTGAGTATCCTGAAGTAAAATTATTGACCCCTGAAGAGGCTTGTTCAGTTGTCAAGCACACCTGGAGCGTGTTTTTTGTCAACAAGCTATTGAGTGTGGGAATTAGGCCTGGGCAAATTTTTTTGTAATAATGCGTTACCCTTGTAATGCAGAATTACTTGAGAAATCAAAATGTTGCCAATTCACTGCCAGAAATAAAAATTATGCAGTGTTTTGGTTTCTAAAGTTTAGAAAACACTGCAGAGCACTTGCATACTCTGCAGTGATTACAAGTTTTAATCATTGCAGAGTATGTAAGAGGCAGCTGCAAAGGGATATGCAGTGATTTCTGAAGATTAGAACCCACTCGGCACCCTTGCATACTCTGTAGTGATTAAAACCTTTAATCACTGCAGACTATGCAAGAGCACCAAGTAAGTGATAGTTTGCTATTTCCTTAGGCAAAATACACGTTCGTATCCATTTTTGGATGTTCGAGTTCATTTTGCACTAAGAAATTAGTGCCAAATGCCCACTCTGCCCATCACGGAATTCCGAGGTATCTGGCATTATTGTAATATAATTCTGAATGATTTCATAGAATCAAACTCCACAAATTCTGTCCATCCCTAGTGGGGATCTTTGTTGGTGGGTTCCAAGGTTGTGTGACAGCATGTTAGAAGTAGAATTATTATTTATTTATTATTTTTTAATTTTGGGGCAAAAGTTCACATGAATGCAGAATTTAACCTTAAAAATTAGTACATAAAAAGCTCATTCCAGTACAATAAATAAGTAATCTTCTTCCAAATGTCCTGTAACAACCTCACCGACATAATAAATTCTCCTGACAGCTGCTTAATATACTTATATCCATTTCCACAGTTTAAGAAATGTCTTATACAAGCCTGACCATAATGCATAGCGAGGATCCAACTCCTTTATTTTCAACATTTTGGCATTCCAGTGTTTAAAAGTAGGCAGCATCTCAGACTTCCAGTTTTGTAAATTTATAGATGTTGCCATCAAAGTGACCTAAAACACCTTTTCTTATCTCCAATCTGAAAACTAGCATCTTAGGGATACCCCAATATGATGTATTGACTATCCTGGACAAAATAGATGCCTAACATAGGTATGCAGTATTAATTGCTAGAAGCCCAATATCCCAACATTTTTAGACAATTAAATATAAAATGCCTCCAGCTCCCTGTGCCCCCTTTTAAAGATCTGAAACATTTATCCTGTATTTGGGTATTCATTTTATGCAGAAAGTCAGATGTTTCATATAGGAGCAACTTCATGTAGAATTGCATTGGGCGGAGTTTGTCCCCCCTGACAAAGAGAAATTGAACATCTTGATCTTAATCCAAACCTTGACCAAAATGACCACTCTCTCCATTAACTGTCATTTCTGTTTAGCTTTAGTTAAGAAGCCCACCTCCTATGCTTTTGAAATGTGGGTATCCAGTATTGAACTGGTCTATGAGTTCTAGTTTGAATCAGTTGTTCCACTGGTTCAGAGGTAGTCCTCATTTTTATCAAATCCAGTTCTTTTAAAACATATATATTATGAATAAAGGACCAGCGAAAGGCTACCTACCAGAACCTAAACTTCCATTCTATAACTAGCCACCCATTCCAGGTATCAATTCCTAAAAAATCCCCAATATTCTGACAGCCATTTATCTCCCATTTTTTTTTTTTTTTTTTTTTTTGTAGAGCACATAGTCACCCTGAGGTATCCCAGCGCTAAGAACCCTAATCTCTTCAGTTCAGCGGGCGGAGGGCAGAACAAAAGGGGGGGGAGACAGAAGATAAGTGTTATGGGTAAGCCTGAGTCATTGGGGAAAAAGATGAGTCCTTAGCCGCTTCCTGAAGCGAAGGTATTGTGGATCTAGTCGCAGGTCGCGGGGGAGCGAGTTCCAAAGACGTGCAGTTTGGACCGAGAAACGTCTTCCTCCTGAGCGGACTTTCTTGAATCTAGGGGTGGTGATGAAATTTTGTGTGTCCGAGCGGAGGGATCTTGTGGCTTTGTAGGGTGTGATGAGTTTACTGAGCACTGGGGGGCCTTGGTTTTGTATCAGTTTGTGGGCTAGGCATAAGGCCTTGAATTTGACTCGCTCCCTTATGGGAAGCCAGTGGAGGAGTTTTAGAGCAGGTTTAGCGGACGTTCTGGCAGGGGTATTTGTGATAATCCGGGCCGCAGTATTCTGGATTCTCTGAAGCTTGTTGAGGGTCGCTTCAGGAGCGCCCAGATAGATCACATTGCTATAATCAAGCCTCGATAGTATTAGTCCTTGAATTAGCAATTTTTGGGAGTTAAAGGGCAAGAGGGGCAGGACTTTCCTCAGAGATTTCAGGAGCCCGAAGCAGGTCCCGGCTACTTTCTTTGCCTGCACAATGAATGAGAGGTCAGTGTCGATCCACACACCCAGACTTTTTACCTCTTCCTTTGGATCAGGGGGGGGGCCCAGACAGGCTGGCCAGATGTTCGGGGAAAGTGTAAGCCCTTTCGGGCCGAGGAGCAGGACTTCAGTTTTCGTCCCGTTTAGCTTTAGGGCTGAATTGTTCATCCAACAGTGGACCTGCGTAAGGCAGTTAAATAGGTCTGCTGATTGTTGTCTGGGGTGAGATAGAGACACCACTAGTTGTGTGTCGTCAGCATAGCTGACGACGCTCACTCCGAATGGGTGATGACCTCCTCCAATGTGGACATATAGATATTAAATAATGTGGGGCTCAGGGAGGAGCCCTGAGGCACACCACATTGGAGGGGAATTTCGGAGGAGCAGGCGTTCTTCTCCCAGATCTGATAGGTCCGTTGAGCCAGAAAGGATGAGAGCCAGGATAGGGCCGCGCCTTCCACACCAACTCTCTTAAGTCTTTTGATGAGAAGTTGGTGGTTGACGGTATCGAATGCCGCACTTAGGTCGAGGAGGATCACTGCCACTGATCCTCCTTCGTCAAATAGTGCTCTGGCCTCCTCTACCGCTGCCAGGAGGGCGATGTCAGTGCCCTGCCCTGGTCGAAAGCCCATCTGGGAACTTTTTAGCTTATTGTTGACCTCCAGAAACTGAGAGAGTTTCCTGTTGATCAACTTCTCAGCAATCTTGCTGACTCCTGGGAGTAGGGAGATGGGCCTATAATTAGCCAGATTTTCAGGGTCGAGGGAGGGTTTTTTTAATAGAGCTTTTACGACGGCTGTCTTCCAGCTCAGGGGTACAACTCCCTGTTGGAGTGAGGCGTTGATCAGATGAGTCAGAGGGGGAATGATCGTGGGGGCTACCTCCTTGAGGATCCGGAGTGGGGCGGGGTCCCTGGGAGATCCGCTCTTCATGGATTTTAGCGTGTTTCCTACTTCTTCAGTTGTAACTTGGCCCCAAGAAGAGAGACAAGTAGGTGATGGGGAGTACGAGAGATCGTTTTCTTCACACGGATTTGCAAGGGGGATTGAATCAAGAATTGTTAAAATTTTATCATGGAAGAAATTAGCCAGTTGTTGGCATTTTTCCTGATCAGCTTTAGGATCAGTGGGATGTCTCGGTCCCGGTTCTGTGGTTTTCAGAAGCTCTTTAAGAATAGCGTAGGATTCCTTACTAGAGCATCCCGCTTTCTCTATTCTCTCCTGGAAGAAAGCGCTTTTAGTTTTTCGAATAGAGGTTTTATAGGTTAAAAGGGAGGTAGAATAGATGTCTTTGTTTGTTTCCGATTTCTTTCTTCTCCAAGAGCGTTCCGTTCTCTTACACTCTTGGCGCAGGGCTTTAAGCTCTGGGGTGTACCATAGGGCAGAGGATAGTCTTTTGGGATGTTTAAAGGTCGCAGTTTTAGGGAGCAGTATATCTAGAGAGGAGGTAATCCACTCATTAAACTGCTTGTCAGCCGTGGCAGGATCGGCGGAGAGCTCGGGGATGGAGTCTGCAAGGGCGGCGGCCCATTCCCCAGGTGTGAGTTTGCACCATCGTCTGTCGGTTACCTGGATTTTTGAGGTTAAGGGGTTCATGGTGGATATTTCCCAGGAGATAGGGGCCAGGAAATGGTCCGTCCATGGAAGGGTCACGGGTGGTCTGGTGGTGATAGTTGCTACATTAGTGAGGATGGGATCCAGTAGGTGTCCCTTCTCGTCGGTAGGCTCGTTGTTGACCAGTCGGATATTGAGTGATATTAGGTCTTGCCGAAGGTCAGAGGCTATCCGGTCAGTGGGGTCCATGAAGTGGAGGTTTAGGTCACCTAGCATAAGGAAGTTGGAGGTAGAAGATGCTAGTTGTGACACTGATTCGATGACGGCATTAATGAAATTCCCAGGAGCACCTGGGGGGGCGGTAGATCAATAGCCCTGACAGGGAGTGAGCTTGGGAGGTTTGGATGGAGAATTGACAGCTTTCGCAGTCCTCGATGTGGGCGTTGGAGGTTCTACAAGTAAATTGTTTCCTAAAGATTATGGCTACCCCCCCTCCCCTCCCTTTGGGTCTGTGTAAGGCTTGGCAGAGGTACCCTGGGGGAAGGGCTGTGACGATGTCCCGATCAGAGCTATCTGATAGCCATGTTTCCGTTAAAAACAATAGATCAAAATCCTGATCTTGGATTAACAAATTGGTTTCAAGCGCATGTTTAGGAAGGGAGCGGCAGTTAAGAAGTCCCATCTTCAATCCGGGTTTTGTCGAGCTCAAGGGAGTCAGATTGCAGCGCGTACAATTAGAGAAGGATTTACCTTCAATATGCGTGTGGTAGCAGGCAAGGACTTTCTTAGGTTGGAGTGCGCGAAGCAATTGGAGGCAATACTCCTGTCAAAAATGGCATATGATCCTTTACAAATATGTATGTCAAGTGGAATCATTATTAAATGGTATATAAAAAATGTTAAATAGCTATTTGTACGTTTCAGAAGCCATTGCAGATGTTTATACCAAAAGAATTTCAGTGATTTTGTCAGGTGTAAAAAATCCTTAATTTTGTATTACTGCATGGTTAAATAAAAATGATATATATATATATTAACTAGCAGCCTGCCCCGACATTGTTCGGGGGCAATGAGGCTTCAGGGCCAACCGCCCGCCTAGGCCCCCGCCCGCCCCGACATTGTCCGTATCTGGAGCCACCTCCTGCCCCGGCCCCCTCCCGCCCTGACATTTTACGTGTCCCTTTGCCTTACCTGAGCCGCCGCTCCTCCCCGCGCTCCTGACTTCACCGCCGCTCCTCGTTGCCGCTCCTCCCCGCCTGTCCGCCGCTCCTCTCCGCTCCTCCACACCTGTCCGCCGCTCCTCCCCGCGCTCATGTCCGCCGCTCCTCCTCGTCATCACGCACGTTGCCGCCAGCGCTACGTCACAGCCAGCGGTACGTCGCGGCCGGCGCTACTTCCAGGGGACTACTTTTTTTTAAAGTTACATTTTTAAATTTACATTTAATTTTTATTTTATATAGCCTATGTCCATCTGCACACCCTGACATTTTAAACGATGTATCAGGTGTGTGGATTGGCGCTGTGGTTCCCGAGTTTACCTGGCTCAAAGGTTTGTGTTCTGTCTTTATAATAGTAGTATTGATTCGTTTCCCAGAGCTCGGGGGAAGAAATGCAAAATGTGAAAAATGTCTCTATATATTGTGCTCAGTGCAATACATGGTGTTTTATTAGCCCAAATAAATGTAAAAAACAATCACATCCAATTCCTTGAAAAACCTTATCTGCAAAGCACAGGCAGTGCAGCGAATAAAAAGTTAAACAGAGGCAGTACAGATGTATGAATCAGCATGACATGACCCATTAACGATATCAGCAAACCTGCCCACCTGGAGAAGAGTGCCTTAGATTTTATAATTGTAATTTAAATGAGTCAACAATATCTTCCATAGAATAGATGCACACATATCGCTTTGGCCTCGAATTCACTAATTTGCCATGCTCTGGAAGTAGGGAATCAATTGTACAATTCCAAAGGAGAACCTCGTGTTTAACCTATTTAGTCTGAAATGCCAGAAAAATGCTCAAACCCGCTATTGGGTAGCTACATCGGCTTTAAGGAACAATGCCACATCATCGGCATCTAGCTTGATTTCTGTCATTCCCCCAGAGGTTATTGTATGCAATTATCATTTCCAATAGCAATCACCGAAGGTTCTATAAAAATTGCAAATAAAATTGGGGAAGGAGGACACCACTGTCTGGTGCCTGGTTTATTTTACAGGTGCTGATATCATCAACATTGATAATAAGTTGCGCTGTACCCCCCTCGGGAATTTTAGAAATGGTCTGAATAAAACTTGGAATTAAAGCAAACCTCCCAAGGATAAGAACAAGGCTCGTCCAACAAACCAGGTCAAAAGCCTTTTTGGCAATAAATAAGAGCTCCTCAGCTGGGACCTTTTTTTGTTTAAAATAATCTAACCCTTCAGCAAAAAAATATGTATTTGTTGAGAGTAGCCTACCCCAAATAAATCCAGACTGATCTGGATGGAAAAGTGCTCCCACTACTTTATTCATTTGGTAGGCCAATATCTTCATTATTATTTAGCAGTTTGTATTGAGAAAACTAATGGGCTGATACGAATTAATATTCTCTGGGTTCCTGTCTTTTAAAAAAAACTAATCACAATATCGCTTTGGACTCGAATTCACTAATTTGCCATGCTCTGGAAGTAGGGAATCAATTGTACAATTCCAAAGGAGAACCTCGTGTTTAGCCTACTTAGTCTGAAATGCCAGAAAAATGCTCAAACCCGCTATTGGGTAGCTACATCGGGTTTAAGTGATGGGGAAATGTGGTAGGTTTCATTAATTCTGGTTTAAAAAAAGACAGATTGTTTAAATAAAATTCGACTGGTAGACCAAATTCCCCACAGGCCTTCCGATTTGCGAAAGACTTGATGACTTCCTTCACCTCCTCTAAGGTAAAGAATTCATCAAATCCTGTATTTGATTTTATTGTAGCCTGGGAATAGTGAGGCTACTCAGACAACGTCAATTGTGTCAAATGTTGGTCTCCTGCCTAATACTATAATTCTGTTCATTATGTTGCCTGACTCTGCTGTAGATCAGTAATCAGGGTCTTAAATTTCCTCATTATATAGTGGCGTAATTTTATTCTGGGCCAGTTTCTCTCGAGCCTGCGAGATCAAAAACCACCCTGTATATTCACTCTCTTCATATACCTTTTGTAAATAGGTACTATTCGCAACAAACAGGCACATACATCAAAAGAAAAAACGGCGGCAAATGGGCATTTTCTCAGAATCTGCTCCCTTGCAACCTGTATTTTTGCATTTGGAAGCTTCATCTCAAATGCAAAAATCGCAATTTAAGTAATCTCTAAATTGTGATTACTTTAATTGCGATTGCATTTAAGGAATCGCAAATTGAGATTCCTTAAATGCAATGCATTAAAGTAAAAAAATTAGCGATTTCGCTATTAGGGGGTGCAAATTACCATGAAGTTGAACTTCATGGTACTTCATGGTACTTCATGGCACACACACACATGCCCTAAGGACATGTGTGTGTGTGCAACATATGTGCACAGATCATTTTCAAAGGTGCAAAAGGGTGTCTTTTTGACACCCTTGCACACTGAAATCGCATGCGCAATTTGCGAGGACCTTTTGGCCTGTAGCCGATAGAAATGAATGGGTAGTCATTCCTTATTTGCGACTCACAATTTGTGAGTCGCAGATAAGGAATGTGTAGAAATCACTACTTTTACAGTGATTCCTACATGCCTAGGCTTTTGCGAGTCCTTAAATGCGATTCCTTAATTATCGCAATTAAGGACTCACAAAATCCTACGTTGATGCATGCCTGATAGCCTTACTCATAGTAATATTCCTGCATTCACAGTTTCACTTTCCTGAACTAATGTTAATTATTGAGACTCTTATGACTCAAAACGTTTTCACTGGCCTTCTTCAAACCCTACTCTAATTACCCCAATATTGTATTGCTTCAAGGGACCCATTTTAGGGAAGAGGAAAAGCCTCTCCCTGGGGTGTTTAGAAGTTGGGCCGTATTTGTATGTTTATCAAATGCCAGGGCAGCCCATAGGGGTTGTGGTTATATATGTGAACTCATTTCTCAAATTCCATGTTAGCTCCTTTCAGACTGATAAAGAGGGGAGGTGGGATTTGCTAAAAGGAATCATAAATGACTTTAGAGTTTCAGTCACCCCAATTATGCCCCTATTTTGAATCATCCAGTCCCACTGGCAGAATTATTTCAGGCATTGTCATCTATTCCTGGAATACTCATTATGGACTGGGATTTCAATCTACTTCTGGATCCGACACTAGACTCATCTACAAGTACTCAAAAACAGAACAATCTATGACCTGCAAACATTTACACGATTCTATGAAGGTTCTGAATCTGGTGGATTGCTGGCCAGCTAAAGATCTATCTAATTGTGAATTTACTTTATTTCAGAATAGTATAAGTCAGCAGCAAGGTTGGACTATTATTTGCAAACTCAGGAGTTGGTTCTATGGAATTATGCACATGTGCCAAATGTTTTTTTGGAGCCCTCCCTTGTAGCTGTTGCAGCCCTAACAGTTAGGTGCTAGATGGACTTTCAGCAGGGTCAAGCTAAAGTATGAGGGTTTGTCTAAGGAGATTGACATTGACCACTACTTTGAAGCAGGCTAATCAGCATACAACTAGCCTACAAATCGTATGGGACACTATCAAACTGTAATTACATATGTTAATGGAATTCATTGACATGCTTTATTGAAAATCAAAAAGCTAAAAGTGAGTCATTGCATGTCTTAATGTATGTTTTTGTTTGATAGTACCATTCTTCGTTATTTTAATGGTATTGCAGTGATTTATTGTGACATATTTCTGCTTTTGTTCAATCTGGTGACAACCTGACAAAGCCTTTAAGACTGGAATTTGATAATTGCAGCCCAGTGTGTTGACCCTAGTTTATGTTGGGGTATTGCAGTTATGAAGTTTGGGGCTTGGTAGATGTCTGAACTGTTAGGAGGGTGTCACCAAAGATATTTCCACATGCTATGTATTGATTTATAAATGAATGCATAATATTGAGTAGTTTGTGCGTAATAAAGTACTGTTCCTTTTTTATAAGTAAATGTACTGACTGGACACTGATTTATTGGGTCTTGGTTGTTAACTTCCTGATGTCTGGGGTAGTAGACCACATTAAATTTCCCTTGGTAAGCCTTCCACTGCTCAGTTTCACTGCTCTAATAGAGGTAAGTCATATTATGGGGTACTTGATGGAATGTTGTGGACATATTACTTGTCAATGATTCCCATCCTTCCATACTCATAATTAACTTTCATACTGAGAAGAATCGAAACAGTGACAAAACACACCCATTAGTTTATTTTTCTTGAACAAACATTGGCAGTGGAATGGGTTTATTGGTTGGGGGGGTGGAAGCCCCACTTAGGCAACAAACACAATCCTTGTCAGAGTGAACCACAAAAGTAACTAAATTAACCTGTGATTAACCCTCTGGTAGCTTGGCACAAAGCAGTCAGGCTTAACTTAGAGGCAAAGTGTAATGCAGAATACAACGGTAATTAGGTGAAAACTCAACACACGAAAAATGTAAAACTCATTTAGGAAAATATGTTACATTTTAATAAAGAAAATAATATATGAATGACAAAAATCCAATACGTAGAACCGGAGATATAAAATTTCAAAGTTTTAGGTAGATATGGTGCCTAAAAGCAAAAACTGTCACTCGCGAGCATGAAGGCCAACCACAATAGATTGCAGGCCAGATACAGGGGCCTGGTTAGTCCAGCTGAAAATGTTACCTTTTCAAAGTTTGGCGTGAAGAGTACCGTTAGTGTTGGAGGAAGCCTGGAGGACCATATCAGCATCATGGATGGTCATCGCTGATACACGAAGAGCAGGCCCGGTGGTGCAAATGGTCGTTGTTGAATCTTTGCGTTGATTGTCACCATGGCTGTTGTTGCCATAGAGTGAACTGCAGATCTTACATTGCTGGTCACTCTAGCGTGAAAATTGTGGGTTAACTGGATATTCCCACTTTCACGCTTTGCAGGAAGCAGAGTCTCGGTATAAATGGGCCTGTTCACAGTTGCAAAGAGCCTACAATTTCAGGATATCATATTTCTTTGTAGGAAGAGCTCAACTGGTATAGGTCCAGGACTTGGAGAGGCGCCTGTTGGAGATCAAGAGCTCGCTACATCAGAGACCAGCAGGGCTCAGGCAGGGCCAGTTGCATGTCAAGGCAGGTACAGTGTATCAGGTCAGCTGGGCAGTTGCAGGAAGGCCTCTGGAATTTGTGGCATCCCTGTACCTGTGAGAGGAGGTCAAATAACTGACCATTGAAATCACTCAGGTTAGCCTGGGATGAAGGGAGCCAGTCCAGATGTCCTTCTCATGGAGCAAGGCAGTCTTCAAACAGCAGGGCAGCCCTTTAGTGGTCAAGGAAGTCATCAAGCAGCATGCCAGTCCACTGGTAGCAGTAGGGCAGTCCTCAAGGGATCAAGGCTGGCCTCAAGCAGCAGGGCAGCCCTCTGAAGAGCAAGGCTTCCTTCTTCTGTAATAACCCCAGGTCCAGGATTTTACTGATGAGTGGCTCAGGAGGTCCAATATTTATACCCCGTGCCAGGCTTTGAAGAGAGTGGATTCCCTATAATTCTCCATATCTGGTGCTGGAAAGTTCTTTCCTTCTCTTATAAAGGCTCCAAGAAGTCTGGGGTGACAACAAATTAGTGTCAGGTTCCTTTGAGTGTGCTGGAGGCAAACAATTGGAAATTTAAGTGGGGCAAGACACAGCTCTGCACCAAGCTATCCTGACAGGATGGACAATACTGCCTAAATCTAGTCCCTTCTGTGTGAATGTCTGGAAGGAAAATACAAACCACAACAGCTGAGCCATTCACAGTCATGTGAAGCAGGATATTGAAAGAAGACACAAATGGTTATGACAAAGAAATAGCAACTTTCTAAAAGTGTCATTTTCTAAATTGTGACTTTAAATCTCCGACTTTAAGAGGATATTAATGTCGGAGGATATTAAGTTACTGTTAATTTGAGTGTAAATAGTATATCTCTATATGCTCCCAATCAAAAGTTGCATTGTAAAAACAGTGGTTCACTTAGATAATAAATTATGTAAACAAGGAGAATGTGGTCTGAAAAACGTATTGACTAGATAATAGGTAATTTTACAAGGCAATTATTGAGGTAGGCATGAAAACAGTATTATGACTGTAATTAATTTATTCACTGCATATTTTATATTGCAGCATATTCGAAATATATCAATCAAGTAGTATCAAATAAGATCCAGTGCTCACAATTAAGTAAAAAGAATATGCAGTGACACGTATGTGATAACAAAACATACATCAAATTACAAAAACAAAACTTAAAGCTCCTTGGATTATTTTTATACAGTAAAAAAGCAGTCAGTTTGTTTATAATCGAAAGATACTGACTCCTTTTTTACTGTATAAAAATAATAAAAAGTGCTGTCATGAAGCACTTCAGAAGGTACAGTTTACAAAAAATGGCTTGGCAGGAACTGAGGCTTAGCACTACAAGCCTGCTTCCATTGAATCCATTTCAGAGATGGGAAGTCTGGCGGTGTTCGGTGAGTATACTATTTGGTGTGAGGCTTCACTTGTTTGCAGAATGCACTACTCAAAGGCACTGAATGATGAACTACATTTGCGAGCAGTCTCTGAACTCTCACATTGTCTGTTGAAGGTGGCAGCCATCTTGGATTATCTAACAATCCTAGAGTTACATGCATCCTTGCTAGGCAATGGTACAACAATGCTGCTGCAGCCTGGACCTCGCTATTTGGATTCAGTGTTTTTATTAGCAAAGAATAGTTATTTCCTTGAGAGTTTGTTAGAGGATGTTCAGGAATAAAGCAAAGTATTCTGAAATGTAAGTTGTTTGTGGAAGCAAACTTTGAAATACTTCAACATTTTACTTTGACAATTGGTGAAGACTTTTTGCAATTTAAATAATAAGATATATTTAAAATGAGGGTTGATCATGTGACTGAACAGAAAGACGTTTCATGTCAAGAATAGGTTACACATTATAGGTATATATGAGTGTGCCTAAGCAGCTCAAAGAACTAAATAGGAATTACGTGAACACAAAATTGTGAACCTAGAGTTTCAAAACTAAGAGCCTCATTTATATGAATACAGTTGAATCACTGCAACAAAACAGTGATGCAACAGTTTTCACTGCACCCTCCTTGTGACAGGATGGATGCAACATATTTAATGTACAGCACTACATGTCGCAAGAAGTTACCGATACGTCAGTAATCTGAGGTATCTGTAAGCACAAAAGTGGCACATTGATGGGGTGTGTCTGAAAACAGACGCAACTCCAGCAATGTGTCCTTTCACATGCCCATGTTCTGGTGTTCACATGGGCTTCTATGGGAATTAACAAGGGCGTATTATCAAGCCCATTATCGCCGTTTTATCCAAAGTTTCCTGCCGATAAAACGGCGATAATTTTAACACTGGTCCTTGATAATACGCCCCTAAGTTTCTTATCAGAACACAGAAAGTTGGGTTATATAGAGGGATTGCTAAAATGCCCACTTCAACTTGGAGACGACAGTGCTCAGCAAAACTGACAGTCAAAGTGATGCTGTCTGTCCAGTGCCTCTCTTTTCTCTCTGTCTCATTCTCCTTTCACCATTTGTATTACTGACCTTCAGATGCTTGGTATTTATAATCATTTCTCCTGCTGGTGAGAGATGAAATCGTACATCACTCCCATTTGAACCTGAGTACACGTTTAGTGCTTTGCGACAGCGTTTCAAGCAAGCAGAATTATTCAAAGGTAGCTTTTAAAAACATTCAGGTATGCCAGAATTTGTTTAAACATTCAGACATACCTGTTATCTTACACATACTTGCTGTTGGTCTCCTACATTTTTTAGCAATATTAGTTTGTTTATATTTGAAGTTACGTCACACATTACAACTTTATGCTGGGATTGATTGTCAATTTAGGGGTTATTAACTAATCGTTCTCAAACTTAACGTTTGCCATCTTCCTGTATTTAATCGAGGGCTGGTCTTTAAAGGAAGATGGTCAACCATTCACTAATTTAGTTTCACAGGAATGTTGAAGGTACCATTGTTAGGGAGTAACGGGGGGGAATCTTCCCGCCAAAACTCTGGGACACCCTTTCGGACGGGTGCAGGTAACGAGTACCACGCGAAGCCGAGTGGCAACACAGGTAAAAGGGGGATCTGTTGGAATTTTAACAGAGGGAAATGCACGAGGCCCCAGGGGTCATGCAAATTCAGACATGAGTGTGGGGGGTGTGGGCAGCCATCCCATCCTGAGTCCATGTGCAGAGCCAAAACGGGTGATAACGGTGGTAAGGGAGGCGCCAAACAGGTCTGATATAGTCCGAGGGGCGCCTTTACCTACCCCGATTGATACCATGGCAATGATTCCTTGGCTCAACGAATACCCGGATCATGCTTCCGCTGGGGTGTTACGAAACGGGTTTTCATATGGTTTCCGCATCCCAGTGGGGGATTTTCAAGGTATAGCAAATTGTAAGAATCAACTGTCGGTCTTGCAGCACACGGCGGTGGTACAGGTAAAGATTGGGAAAGAGGTGACTCGAGGTCGCGTCGCCGGTCCATTCGATTTGCCACCGGTTGCTAACTTTGTTTGTTCCCCTCTAGGGGTGGTCCCCAAGAAGGACCCGGGTGAGTATCGGCTGATACATAACTTGTCAGCCCCACGTGGTCTTTCCGTGAATGACGCATTAGACCCGGAAGTGTGTTCGGTGCGGTACGCATCTTTCGATGAGGCCGTTGCCATGTTGAATCGCCTGGGGCCCGGGACGCTGATGGCAAAATCGGACATCGAGTCAGCGTTCCGGTTGCTCCCGGTACACCCAGACGATCAGCGTCTCCTTGGTTTTCAGTTTCAGGGTCGCTATTACATGGATAGATGTATGCCAATGGGGTGCTCGATTTCCTGTGCCTATTTCGAGAAGTTCAGTTGTTTTCTGCAGTGGGTATTCACAAGGAAGACAGGTTTTCAACATGTTATGCACTATCTCGATGACTTTCTGTTTTTGGGGGCAGCCGGGGATCCTGAGTGTGGACAGGCTTTACATGAATTTTGTGTCTTAATGAATCAATTCGGTGTGCCATTGGCGCCAGGTAAGACTGTGGGTCCCTCGACCTTGATCGAGTTTCTGGGGATCGAGCTCGACTCGGTAGAAGGTTGTTTTCGATTACCCAAGGAAAAAGTGTTAAAATTCAGGTTATCCCTTGAGACATGTATTCGTGCAACAAAAGTAAACCTGCATCAATTGCAACAGGTGGTGGGTCAGTTGAATTTTGCCCTGAGAGTGATGCCAATGGCGCGCCCCTTTTCCCGCTCGATTGCACAAGCCATGGTCGGCCTGAAGGAAGGACATCACCGCACGAGACTCTCGGCAGAGGTTCGCCAGGACATGCGCATTTGGTTGGCATTTCTGGCAGATTTCAATGGTCGAATTGTCTGGAACAAACCAGCGGTGTCCTCCGAGGAGCTGGGGCTTTGGACAGATTCGGCGGGGAGTATAGGTTTTGGTGCCATATTTGGTACACAATGGTCGGCTCAAAAATGGCCATCATGGTGGCATGAGTGCGGGTTGACAAGTAACATTGCTTTTCTCGAACTTTTTCCTATTTTGGTGTCCCTGAAAACGTGGCCCGAGGGGTTCCGTGATCACTCTGTGGTATTCTGGTCTGATAACATGGCCGTGGTTGAGTGTATCAATAGTCAGGCAGCACGATGCAAATTTATTCTGAGACTGCTCAAGGAAATTGTGTTGTTATGCATGCAACTGAATGTACTGTTTAGGGCAAGACATGTGCCGGGGGTGATGAACCAAGCGGCTGATGCGCTTTCTCGTTTCCGTATGCAGGCCTTCTGGGGTTTTCTGCCCACAGCGGAGCCGGTGGCGACACCCTTTCCCGAAGCTCTCTGGTCTCTAGGTGCCCCGAACTACAAAACCTCGTGGGAGAGAGTTTAGCACCCAGGACGAGGAAGGCATATGAAGGGGCGTTCCGTTCCTATTGGGCCTTTTTGGGTACTGCTAGGGGGGAGCTTTGGGGTCAGGAAGAGTTTGTAGTGAAATTTCTGCTCTCTTTACATCAGGCAGGCAAATCGGTAGCTACGGCCCAGAGGCATTGGGCCGCCATTTCCTTTATGGCAAAGGCTCATGGGATCCAGGACCCGACAGTGTCTTTCGTTGTGCAGAAAGCGCTACGTGGGTGGCAACGCCTTGAGGGTCGCAGAATAGATGAGAGGCACCCGATAGGTCTGGATAGGCTGACCCTGTTATTGTCCGTGCTCCCGGCAACGTGTTCATCCCAGTACGAAGCAGTGTTGTTCCGAGCCGCATTTGCACTAGCATTCCATGGGGCTATGCGGGTAAGCGAATTAGTGGCAAAGAACAAGCGGGATACGATGGGGGGACTGTGCCGGGAGCACATTCAGGTCAAGGGGGAGACGATGACGATCTCATTTGTTAGGTCCAAATCCGATCAGGGAGCAATCGGGGACTGCGTAATCATTCAGAGGATCCCCGGGTCTTCCATGTGCCCTGTGGTATGCGTAGAGGAATATTTAGCGCAGAGGGTTGCAGCATGGGGGGGGACCTTGTTGAGACACGCTGACGCCACCCCACTGACGAGGTTTCAGTTCCAGAGGGTGCTTGCGATGTCGATTTCGGCCGCGGGCTTGAACCCCGGCGAGTTCGGGACCCATTCCTTTCGGATAGGGGCTGCCACTGAGGCTACAGCCAGGGGTCTGAGTGTAGAACAAGTAAAACGTGTGGGGCGTTGGTCCTCGAACTGTTATAAAAGGTATGTGCGGTTGCACATGTTGTGAAGCTGTAATGATATACTCACGCTTCTTGTTTTTGTTTGGTTTTCAGTTGCGCAAGCTTACGAAGCGGGGCGGACTGTGCAATCGACCCGACTCCTGGGGACCAGCGGTCAGAAATCACCGTCTGCGAAAAAGGAGGTGTGGGTCGTGGGCCACTCATACGTGAGGCGTGCCGCGGACGTATTCAAAGCAGGTGATATGATTCACGTGGCTGGGGAATACGGGTACAGGGTGTCCTTCTACGGAAAGGGCGGGCTCTGTATTGACCAGTTTCAATCCTTTTTCGAGGGTTTGTTAGGGCGGACAAGGTCACCGCCGTCTATAATCATGGTCCATCTTGGGGGCAACGATTTGGTGGCCACTGGTAGACGACTTCTTCTTGAGGCAATGCTTTCCACAGTAAGTTGGTTGGCAAGAAGAGTTCCAGGGTGCACAATTGCATGGTCCCATATGATCCCACGGAAAGTGTGGCGGGGGGCTATTTCGGTTTCTGCCCTGAATCATTCAGTAAGGAAAATAAATAACAAAGTGAGTAGATTGTTTCGTTCGAGTACACTGCATTATGTTTCGCATGGTTGTATCAAAGGGGACAGTATGTATTTGGGGGACGGGGTTCATTTGTCCCGGGTGGGGAATGAGTTACTCATAGGAGACCTCATAGCTTGGTTGAAGGGTTTAAAACATGACCTTTAGGCAGGAGTGGGGGGTCCGGATAGCCGGTCAACTATCCGGCCTGTGGCGGTAAGGTCATGATCGGTGAGCAGTAATTGGAAGATCCCTATGGGGGGGCATCACCCATTACGGATGGGAGCGCTCGGGGGAGGTGGCCAATTGGCCCCTCAACGGGGAGGCGGTCCCGTCTAAGGATAGGCCGCCGGAAGGAAAGGAAAGGTGGTCAAGGCCCCTTCCTGGATAGGAGGGGCTACGGGCCCTCCTGGGGAATTTCCCGGGGCCAGGACATCTGCGACGGCAGATGGGTAAGTTGTGTGGGGTGCGGGAGGGGGTTTAGGCTACCTTTTAGACACCTCACACGAGTCCTCGGACGACCGTTAAATGGCGTCGAGTTCATTGGGGCCCCCGTCAAGTCCAAGGGAAATTGGTAGATGCACTTGAGGTACGCCTCTGTGCGGTCGCTCCCCTCACAAGTGAGGGTGGTATTTCTGGTTTAGGGATCTGACACCGGTTACGACCTTGCCGTTGGCCCTTAACGTTAGGATGTACAATTTCAAGTCAAATGTTTTGTAGGATGTTAGTTCGGCTAGGAGAACCTTTGTATTAGAGATCTGTTAAGGTTAGCCAAACATCGTAAATGTGGAAATGAAATTGTACATAATATGAAACTGTTATTTTAATGTTTTGATTTTGTTTCATATTTTAATAAATACGGCCGGGAAGGGTAACTCCCTTCCCGCCTTCCAAAAGTTCAAGAACTGTTTCCGGTTTCCCAATTCTTGGGGATTGTGTTGAGAGGGGGTGGCGGGTATCTCAGCCATATGGAAAGGGGCGACCATTCGGTCCCCCCGAACGTATGGTGGAGTACCACGATCCCCCCGGGAAGCCATCTTGGGCGGGAGGCGAGTCCCGGCTGGTATGCCCGAAGCGGCGTAGCAGGGGCGCGCCTTTTTCCCGCCCTAGAGTGGGTTGTCCTAGACACTGACGCGGCCGGCCACGCCCTCGGAGGCAGGCGGGGGCGGGTTTACGCCCGCCCTGAAGACGGATAAAAGGAGCAAAAGCCAAGAAAGCATCCTCTTGTTCCTGTGCTCTGAAGCTGCACCTCCCCGCTGCACGTGAGCTCGAGACGGAACGAAGAGCCAATTTTGACCCACCCACCAGCCCCTGAGGACAGCGAGTTGTTTTGAATAAAGTTTGGATATGGTAACTCTTTTTCTTGCAGGTTGTGATGATCGTCGTGAAATTTTGAATATGCAATAAAGAATGGTTATTTTCAGTATGTTTTACAAATAAAGTAATTTTGCACGAGTATTGATCAGTATTTATGCTTGTAATAAGTTATGTTTGTTTTGTAATCTTAGTAAGTTAGGTAGAATTGTCGTATTTATTTTGGTCGGGCGGTAAGGTCATGATCGGTGAGCAGTAATTGGAAGATCCCTATGGGGGGGCGTCACCCATTACGGATGGGAGCGCTCGGGGGAGGTGGCCAATTGGCCCCTCAACGGGGAGGCGGTCCCGTCTAAGGATAGGCCGCCGGAAGGAAAGGAAAGGTGGTCAAGGCCCCTTCCTGGATAGGAGGGGCTACGGGCCCTCCTGGGGAATTTCCCGGGGCCAGGACATCTGCGACGGCAGATGGGTAAGTTGTGTGGGGTGCGGGAGGGGGTTTACGCTACCTTTTAGACACCTCACACGAGTCCTCGGACGACCGTTAAATGGCGTCGAGTTCATTGGGGCCCCCGTCAAGTCCAAGGGAAATTGGTAGATGCACTTGAGGTACGCCTCTGTGCGGTCGCTCCCCTCACAAGTGAGGGTGGTATTTCTGGTTTAGGGATCTGACACCGGTTACGACCTTGCCGTTGGCCCTTAACGTTAGGATGTACAATTTCAAGTCAAATGTTTTGTAGGATGTTAGTTCGGCTAGGAGAACCTTTGTATTAGAGATCTGTTAAGGTTAGCCAAACATCGTAAATGTGGAAATGAAATTGTACATAATATGAAACTGTTATTTTAATGTTTTGATTTTGTTTCATATTTTAATAAATACGGCCGGGAAGGGTAACTCCCTTCCCGCCTTCCAAAAGTTCAAGAACTGTTTCCGGTTTCCCAATTCTTGGGGATTGTGTTGAGAGGGGGTGGCGGGTATCTCAGCCATATTATTCAAAGGTAGCTTTTAAAAACATTCAGGTATGCCAGAATTTGTTTAAACATTCAGACATACCTGTTATCTTACACATACTTGCTGTTGGTCTCCTACATTTTTTAGCAATATTAGTTTGTTTATATTTGAAGTTACGTCACACATTACAACTTTATGCTGGGATTGATTGTCAATTTAGGGGTTATTAACTAATCGTTCTCAAACTTAACGTTTGCCATCTTCCTGTATTTAATCGAGGGCTGGTCTTTAAAGGAAGATGGTCAACCATTCACTAATTTAGTTTCACTTATTCATGCTCTCAAAGCTACTATATATATATTCCAACTCCTGTTTTCATCTGCCCTCGTCTGCACAGCTTTTAATGCATCTGCGGCAAAGGCCTTTTCCATAATGAGTTCAGTACACTCTCAGCACTAAGCTTAGATTCCTAGAACAGAGCTTTGGGAAATCTTCAGTGTGGGAGAGCTCGCTAATCTACATACTGACAAGTATTTTTTTTCAACATGAACTTTCCGTTCTAATTGTTAAGCCTATTAAAATCATTAAAGTTCCCAAATCAAGCTGGTGGGACAAATACCTTAAAGATTAATTCAGCACCACATTCGTACCCTCTATCAGGAGAGATAAGCCTGTGTACAAAAAAACTGATCAAAGGCCCTTAGAAGATCTTTAGCGTCACCCTAATAAAAAAATACTTCACTAGCTGATTTGTTGAAAGGCATTCTGCTGCTAATGAGTCTTGCAAAAGAGACTACGAAATAAGACATGCGGCTCTGCATGCAAATAGTGTGTTTTCTGTATCAAAGTTCGAACGCCTTGAAGTCCCTGATGGCAAAAGAAAAATATGGTTAGATCAAAAATGTACATGATACATCAGCATTTTTTAAAGAAATCAGTCTTCAGCAGAAGCGAATCGTTTCATTTTATTTGTACTATTTATTGGAAACCAGCAGCTTTTAGGACGAATTATTCACATAATTTATTTTGGGTAAAGGTAATGCTTTCTTGTTAGTTTTATTGAGAAATAATAGCCTTTTTGCAAGCTAGGAACCAGTTTCTTTTTGTTAAGCCTTTCTGCTCTATTTATTCATAGCAGGAATAGCTCAGGATTTTGAAATTTCATTTTTCTATCTAAAATAATAGGCATGTTGACATCTCCGAAGGCAAAATCCATCTCGTGGTTTTTAAATATAGCCTTTGAAAAATCTGTTACAAAAATGGCAACTTTTCAACATTAATACTGCATCTAAACAGTTACCTTTACTAAATTCCGAAGCAGGGAAGCTAGACATCAGTTTGTTGTGCGGGCAGATAATGATAATATATAATAACCTACAATTTCAAATATGTCTTTGTCTTGTATGAAAGGAACTCTGCAGAGTCTAAACTTGCTGTTCCCAGAAAACGAGTTTCAAGGCTTTCCACATTGTTAGTAGACAAGGAAGGAAAAAATAGAGCGTCCGGCAAATCTGCAACTCTACATATGGGAGAGGATGTGGTCTTATGGCTACAGCTGTTGACTTTGGAACTGGGAAACTAGGGTTTGAGCCTTGGGGTTCTACTCCATAGCCCGTGATTCTGGGCCAATCAATTTATCTCCCGATGCCTGCCCCCCAAAAATATATATATAATGAATGTGTAACGTGACTGGTGCTCCTGTAAAATGCTCCAATATCTTTGAGTCGAGTTCATGCTATATAAATCTAAAAAAGCCCACAAGAAATGTGCACCCTCAAATGTATTAATTTTAACCTTATGTCTTTTTTTGTCCCTATCAGCAACACTGGTACAGTTTTTCACGTCCAGTCCAAATTTTCTATTTACCCGTAAATGTTATCGTTAAATTGTGCTTATCCATTAAAGCTGGGTTGTGAAAAATTGCAAAGCCTGTTGGTTTGGACTATCACATAGTTTTCAGAGTCGTAAAATATGAAGTTGATGAATTTATTAAAAGAGCAAAAAAAATCAGAAGCAGGAAGATTATTATTGCCACATAGAAACGTTAGAGTGACTTCTGTAGCCCTCTGGCCATGTTCCCAAACCCAGATGAGAGAAGTCACAGGGTGTGAGAAACCAAGACCTGTTTGCGTTATCCCCCACTTTTTGCCCCAATTTTGACTACTAGATGCTGGTTTTCTGACTCTGAATGATACCCCGGCCCTGCTAACTTGTCACAGAGATTGTGCGTTGCTAACCAGACCCAATGCGTGTGCTCTGATTCAAGGTGCATGGTAATTAGGTATGATTACAATTGGTACTGACAACCTACCTGTAAGTCCATAGTATATTGTAAGGCATTTAGGTTTAGAGGCTCAGTACACGTAATGAACTTAAGTTTGCACTACCATTTTAAAATCCAGTCCTGCCATGCAGGCGTCTTTAAAACTTGAATTATGAATAAATTCGACTTTGGAATTAAAGGTACTTCCAAAGTAGTAAATTACCTTATGTTTACAAATAAGTCACCCTTAAGGTCTCCTCTGGGTGCCCCAGGGGTAGGGTGCCTTGCAACTGTAAGCAGAGACATTATAAAATATGTTTTATATGCCCTGGTGAGGGAAAAACGGCCAATTTCGTTTTTTTTGTATGTAATACACTGGCTTCACTGGCTAACACGAAACTACTTAAATAAAGTGTAACTATTGCTAGACAGGAACTAAAATAGGATTTCATGGAATACTAATGAGAATTCCAGCAACTTGCCATTTTAGATTTGTTAAAGCTGGCACAGAAACTAAGTTATAGAACTTTTAGCCCTTCTCTTATTGGCAATCCTCTGCCAGGCAGAGCCGAGGTATCCTAATGAGATGTGACGTGGCCTGCTAGAAATACAAAGCATGTCCTGTGGGAGGATAACTGAAACTGCAGAAGGCAGGATAAGGATGGATAGCCAAACTGGTCTTTAAAGAGGGAATGACAATTTAGGACAGCACAGATTCACCCCGCATCATGCACCCCCCCTCACACTCAAGCCCCTTTAACTAGATTGATGAAGTGGCTGGAAGGGGAGTGTTAGAGAATCTTAGCGACACCAGTGGGTTGGCTAAGTCACAACTAACCCTTCAGGAAAGGCTTTTTCCATTTTGGATTTTGGAAGAATACTGCTCTTTAGGAAAAGAATGTACTACATTTTGAAGAAAGTGGCCACACCTGAGGGTGGCGCCCTGAATCCCATTGGTCAGGGGTGCCCCCCTGCTTGTCTTCCAGGAACACTAAATAAATATTGGAGAGTTGCCAAGCAAACTTAGATCTGTTGCTTGAAAGAACAAGGAGAAAGAGGGCTTCCCTCCTGGAACCCTGATCTGCTCCCAAAGGACTATACTTTGGAGGACTGCACCTGCTGAACAACCTGATACTACAGCTCTAAGGACATTGCCTGGTGTCAGAAGGATTGAGGGGTGGACTCCCTGACAGCGACAGGTTAACAGAGCCCACCTGCATCATCTCCACAAAGAAGTCCACATACTGTAGTGTGTCCAGTTGACCTTTAAGGATTTGGCCAGGTTTATTGTGGGAAAGATAGTCCCACCATCCCAAGCACCATCTCAAAGATTCTAGACACTTAGGTTGGTGTTTTAGACACGTTGTACCCACAAGGGGATCTTCAGAAAGAAGTTCCAGATATTTGGAGATGTTTGGAGCAACTTTTGCTAAAAGCTCTATAAATTGACCAGGTGCATTATGGGGATTGTAGTCTCAGACTCCAAGAAGGAAACCAGAGCATCTGATCCCCTGGCTAGTTCTGTGGACCACTTTCACACATCAATAAACACTTTGGGATGTAAGTGTAAAGAACTCTTGACTTTTTCCCAGTCCTGTGGGACCTCTTTTCACCTTTTGCGCGCTATTTGCTTCTAAGTGCGAATTTAACCTTTAATCTTTATTATTATTTATTCATATCTCTAGTTCCCAACGTTGAATTTGTGTTCCTTTGGTTTCAAGTTGTTCATAAAAATATAACCTATTTTTATATATTGTTGTCAGATTGTTATTGTGTATTGTGTTGTACTTATTTATTGAATTGGTGTTTTTAAATGCTTTACACACCTGACTCCCAAGTTGAGCCCGCCTGATTGTTACCAGGTACCAAGGGTTGAGCAAGAGAATAATTTATGGAGACCTTGAGTAAACCTTTTATCATGATTGCGGCCTTATTACTAGTGGTAGGTACCTACTTACCCCTACTAATAAACCACTTTCCAACACAGGGCAAGACTTCCAGGAGTGATGAAGTACCGTTATGAAGTTTGTTGGGTGACATGCTGCTACCCAAGACTGGCATAGTGAGAATCATTCCCTACAGCCAGACACCCTACAGGAATTTTGGCTGAGGGAGTGATGCAAAATAGTTTTGCATGAAGTTGTAAAACAGTCTGATATTCATGCTTACATATGCAATATCATTACAATTAAGGGTGTGTGAACTTTTCATATTTTTCTCTTGAATAATTATGCATAATTTCAACAAAAGTATTTGAAAGTGCAGGTAATTACATGAAATGTAAATTCATCATTCGGTGCTATATTTTCCACGAGCAAGCATTCAGCCAAACAACCTACAACAACAGCTGCACATGTTCTGTTGTTCACATGTGTTCTCAGTAAAATGTACTGCAAATGTTTTCTCGTTCAATTCTGTATCACACATAGAAAGAGGAAAATGCCTATTTGGATTGTTTTGCACAGGAAGGTATACTTTCCTGCACGAAAACAATCCTGCCCTACATGCAGGCACACTTCCTCTATCAAAAAGATGCCTGTGTTGGAGCTAGGCCGCAGACAGAGTACTAGTGCAAGGGCAGAGTAGAAATGCTCCATATCATTGTAAAAATGAAGCACCTCTGCTCTCTGTCTTTATTGCAATGCAGTTCAACAAGTTCTCTTGCTGCGCTGCAGTGCGTGAGATCATCATATATGAGTCTCTGAATGTGTAGCAACTGATGACACTGTTAATCAGAGTATAACAATATTACTGTACCTTGACATAAAAACATTACCAAAAAAGGCAGTCCACCTTTAGCCTTGCCTGTTCTTTATGGAGTAGCTGAAGCATGACCAGAATAGTACCCAACAATAAGGAAAGCATCTTGAGCTCAAGTTTATTGAATGCGGATACAATCAAACTGCATGATGTAGCAGTTGAGCGTTGTTCTCTGTCTGAGCTCTTATTCGACCATTATTTATCACTGTTTCTAGATGTCCTCTGTCCCAGAATATGTAATTATTACTTCTTGCCTCATGATAAAATCATATTTTCTTTGACAATATCTGTGTGCTCATAGTAGATCACCATTGAGGATGCTAAACTCTAAAGCTTTACGATGCCTACTGTTGGTGTGTAAGGAACTATTGATAGTTGTTTGTTTCCAGTGACTCTAATAGCAGATTCGATCTCTGATAAAAACAGTTGCATCAATAAAGTTCAGCTCCTTATCAATAGGGTCATATGTCAATTTTAAAATGAATGAATTGTCATGTATGTCCTTGATTTTGCATTCTAAAAGATTTCCCTCTGTATTCCAAATCAAAAATAATTTGTAAAAGTATCTTGCCCATATAAGGACAAGGTGCATGGTGCATTAATTACTGAATTCTATCTGATGAGACCACCTCCTGCTCCCATAGTCCCATGCATAAATTGGCTTAGGTGGGAGCAAAGGCACCCATGGCTGGTCCTTGTTTTTTTAGAAAGTTACAGACATTGTGTTGTGTTTCAGGAAGCTGATTGATAATTTTTATATCTTTTTTATTAAGCAGATACATAGGATTACCGTAATAAACAATAATAATCTGCATCACAATAGCTCCCTAAATTTTCCAACAAAGTGCTAATGTGCCATAGAGAAGAAAACAGTAATAGTCAATAAATACTTTCGTATACTTACAATAAAGTGTAGCTGTGCTAGATTTAGCAGAAAACTATTATTATTCAAAATGCTCGTCAAGTTTCCATTTAGATTTCTTCTTGACACTGCCTTTTCGAAAAGTAAACCTTTCATTCGTTGATATGTTTTTCTTCAATAGATAGGGCAATCCATAATAAATAACAATAATATTCATCATTTCATTAACACAATGAATCATTAGTTTTCCTGCAAAGTGCAGAAGTGCAAAAGAAGAAAGAAAAAATGTAAAACTTCCATATGTTGATATGTTTTTCACCAATACATAGAGCATACTATAATAGACAATATTAATGACCATTATTTCACCATCACAATAGATCCTTAGCCATTCCAAAAAAGTGCTAATGTGCTTTAAAAAAGAGAAACCATACAGATATTGCCATACCGCCGTAGTATTCAATAAAAACATTGGTATACTTTCCAAAAAGTGCAACTGTGCTAGATTTAGCAGTAAACTATTACTTTTTAAAGTCCATATCATCGAGTTGCTGTTTTGATCACTTCATGAAACTATTTTGTTTAAAAATAAACCTTCCATATGTTAATGTATATAGTTCTTTTCACCAAGGTGCCAATATGCCCCCCCATTTTTTTTTTTAAATATTTCTATTTAGGATATCCTTTGATATTTAGCAGGATTTTACTCATTTTCAATCCCCTCCATAAATTGACAAGAAGCATTGAATCTTTTGGTACCACCAACCCATTTTGCGTAAGCATCCTCAAACATCTTAGTTTGGCTCATCTTGTTATACCACTCTTGATACGTCAGCACTCTAGCTGTCTTCCAATTCTGCAAGATCAAGGATCTAGCAACTAAAGAAGCACTACCAATAAAATTATCAACCCCTTTTTTTAGTGCTTGGTGTTGCACTTGTCTAAAAACTCAAAGAGTGCCACCCCTGCCTCTGGTTCGATCGGCCTATGTGATCCTTGACTTAACGCTTCACATAATTCTTCTCAGAACCGCACAACCATTGGATAGGTAAAAAACATATGTAACTAATTTCCCACCATCCATCTGTTTACAACAAAAGCAGCAATCCTCCAACTCTGGGTACATTTCATGGAGGGCTTTAGGAGTATAATATGCTATCCAACATGCTAAAAAGGCATTTGTTTGAAGTTAGAGGCTCTCAAAGCCATATTTACTAATTTCGATGTTGCCTGCCATTCAGCCACGGAAGCAAAATTCACTGCTTTGTCTGCTTGGTCTTCTCTAGAAGCCTTTTCACCAAGTGGCTCTGCGTATGGCTTCGTAATATCTGTGTCGGAAGCTTCATAGTATACACGCATGTGAGGTAATGCCAGTCCCCCCTGACTGGTTTCTAACTGTAGCAATGGGATTTTAACTCTTAAAGTCTTTTTATTCCAAATAAAACATCTAAAAAGTGCCTCTAATCCTTAAAATGCACTATATTCATTTTGATGTCTGACCTCTCTAAAGATCTGGACGATTGCAACCATCATGCCCCAAATCTAGGGGGCCTTACATTGTCGAACTTATTATATGCAGACAACCTGATACTAATCAGCCACACCCCAGTAGGCCTGCAACATCTTATTAACACAACTAGTACATTTTCCAAAAAAAAAACGGCCTGACCATAAATATGGAAAAATCAAAGGTGATGGTTTTTAATCAAAAATCAAAAAAGCAAACGTTTCAATGGTCTCTGCATGATCTCAAAATGGAAACAGTTAAAAATACAAATATCTGGAGATAATCTTTGATTCCAACGGCTCATTCCAGCGACATGCAATAACAATAAAAAACAGAGGTATTTCACTGGCCATCGCTTTAAAAAATATCAAGAACAAAATAGCGGGCCCAAACTTAATCCCCTTGCTGAACATATTTCACGCAAAACTGCTACCATCAATAACCTATGGCAGTGAATGCATTAGAGGGAGAGACAAAGACACTTTAGACAATGCGGTCAGCAAAACACTTCGAATACTCTTCTCACTCCCTCCTTATACCTCCCCAGCACAGCTAAGGTTGGAGTTCGGTCTACAGAAGCAGCAAATTGCACGTAAAGGCGCATATGCAAAATGCTGGCATAAAGTTAAGAACGCTGTAACAGACTCCCTGAACGCCCACCTTTGGAAAGAGCTGGAGACAAACAAGGGATCCCCTGCAATGGCCTACCTCCAAGCAGCTATAAAATCCCTTGCTTCAAGCGCCTGGTCAACAAGTCAGTGAAAATTCTTTCCATGGAAGAAGACAAAGCAGCGTTAACCAGGAGATCACATTGGTGGTTTGTAATCCAAATCTATTCCAGCGCTTCACCCCAACCATACCTCAGTACCAGCTTTTCAAGGAAGGTGAAGGAAGAATTCCTGCGGCTGAGGATGGGAGTAATCCCGTCAAAAGCCCATTTTCCCCCATGGAAATGCCTGGAATCTAATTCTGACTGCAGGCTTTGCGATAATCCAAAGGAGGAGGTTTTACACTTGCTATGCAGCTGTAAAGCTCTAGACAGTGCCCGAAGGGGCCAACCAACCCAGCTCTGGAATCAATATGGTGTGCGAACTCACAGACAAGCCCTGTTGATTAGCTTTAAGGGAGAAGATATCCAACTAGCCTGCCGACTAGTGCGCTTCTTGAAAACAGTTAATACGATCCAAAATCCAGAGGCCAGCGATTGAACTAGACTCATAAAGACCCGCTTTTGCATTTTAAGAAAACTTTTCTCTGACCAACAAAGACTCGGTAAATGTTGAACGGTTTCTTTTTTATACAAATGCAATGCATTGTACTACTTTGTATGGTCCTTTCGTCCATGTTCTTAACTTTCTTTTATTGATTTTAAGTGCTTCTTTGTAAAACTCATGATTGTATATTTCTTCCAGTTTTTTATTAAGAGTAATTGCAAAGATTTTTATTATTCACTCAATAAAGTAAAGTCTTAGTCTATATTCATTTTGATGGGGACATTGGTAAAATGAAAATTCTTCAAGGGTAAAATAGACATTTTTATCAGTGTGACGCACCATATAAACATAACAGAAAGAAGTGCCCATCTATCCAGCAAATCTTTGATCTTTTTCATCATCAGTTCAGAGTTTAGTTTGTTAAGTTCTGTATATTGGTTGGTTACATTTATTCCTGAATACCAATTTGGCTTGTGATTGGCATCCTGTCGTTGGAGATTGATAGGAGGAGAATTAAGAGGAATGTTCAATTAAAGCAAATCTGTTTTATTATGGTTGGTTATATATCCCCCAATTGATTGTAACGGCTCAAACTTTGACAATACTGTTTTAATTATGGCCGAGATACCCGCCACCCCCTCTCAACACAATCCCCAAAAGGAGGGAAACCGGAAACAGTTCTTGAAGTTTTTTGAAAGTGGGATGGAGTGACCATCCCGGCCGTATTTATTAAAACAAAATAAAAACATTAAACGTTTCATGTTATGTACAATTCCATTACCACATTACGATGTTTGGCTATCCTTAACAGATTCTCTAATACAGAGGTTCTCCTAGCCGAACTAGTATCCTACAAACATTTTCTTGACATATTGAAATTGTACATCCTAACGTTTAAGGGCCAACGGCAAGGTCATAACCGGTGTCAAGATCCCTAACCCGACTTACCCCTCCCACTTGGGAGGGGCGACAGCACGGAGGCGTACCTCAAGTGCAACTACTACCAATTTCCCTTGACTTGACGGGGGCACCTAAAGACTCGACGCCAGTTAAAGGTCGTTCGAATACTCGTGTGAGGTATCTAGAAGGTATCGTAGACCTTATCCCAACCCCACACAACTTACCGCATCTGCCGTCGCAGATGTCACTGGCCCCGGGAAATTCCCCAGGAGGGGGCTGTAACCCCTCCTACAAAGGAAGGGGCCTTGACCGCCTTTTCCCTTACTTCCGGCGACCCATCCTTAGAAGGGACCGCCTCCCCATTGAGGGGCCAATGGCCACCTCTCCCGAGCGCTCCCATCCGTGTTGGGTGACGCCCACTCATAGGGATCTACCAATTAGTGCTCACCGATCATGACCTTACCGCCTACCAAAATAAATACGACAGTGCTAACAAAGACAGTGCTCACAAAACCTAAGAATACACTGGCCACTATGACCGAAAAAGCATGCTTAAAATTCAACACTATATCTGAATCTCTTTAATGGCAAAACGTACTCAAACCGACTATTCTTTATTATACTCAACATCAACATGACTCCACAACCTGTAAACGAAATGGAAGCAAAATTAATCAACTTTATTACAAACAACTGGCTGTCTTCAGGGGCTGGTGGGTGGGTCAAAATTGGCTCTTCGTTCTGTCCCGAGCTCACGTGCAGCGAGGAGGTGCAGCTTCAGGGCACAAGAACAAGAGGATGTCTTCTGGTCTTGCGTCCCTTTTTATCCGTCTTCAGGGCGGGCGTATACCCGCCCCTGCCTGCCCCGAGGGCGTGGCTGGCTGCGTCAGTGTCTAGGCCAGCCCACTCTAGGGCGGGAACGGGCGCGCCCCAGCTACGCCGCTTCGGGCATACCAGCCGAGACGCGCCCCCCGCCCAAAAATGGCTTCCCGGGGGGATCGAGGCACTCTGCCATAAGTTCGGGGGGACCGAGTTGGTCGCCCCTTTCCATATGGCCGAGATACCCGCCACCCCCTCTCAACACAATCCCCAAAAGGAGGGAAACCGGAAACAGTTCTTGAAGTTTTTTGGAAGTGGGATGGAGTGACCATCCCGGCCGTATTTATTAAAACAAAATAAAAACATTAAACGTTTCATGTTATGTACAATTCCATTACCACATTACGATGTTTGGCTATCCTTAACAGATTCTCTAATACAGAGGTTCTCCTAGCCGAACTAGTATCCTACAAACATTTTCTTGACATATTGAAATTGTACATCCTAACGTTTAAGGGCCAACGGCAAGGTCATAACCGGTGTCAAGATCCCTAACCCGACTTACCCCTCCCACTTGGGAGGGGCGACAGCACGGAGGCGTACCTCAAGTGCAACTACTACCAATTTCCCTTGACTTGACGGGGGCACCTAAAGACTCGACGCCAGTTAAAGGTCGTTCGAATACTCGTGTGAGGTATCTAGAAGGTATCGTAGACCTTATCCCAACCCCACACAACTTACCGCATCTGCCGTCGCAGATGTCACTGGCCCCGGGAAATTCCCCAGGAGGGGGCTGTAACCCCTCCTACAAAGGAAGGGGCCTTGACCGCCTTTTCCCTTACTTCCGGCGACCCATCCTTAGAAGGGACCGCCTCCCCATTGAGGGGCCAATGGCCACCTCTCCCGAGCGCTCCCATCCGTGTTGGGTGACGCCCACTCATAGGGATCTACCAATTAGTGCTCACCGATCATGACCTTACCGCCACAGGCCGGATAGTTGACCGGCTATCCGGACCCCCACAAAACTCCTACCTAAAGGTCATGTTTCAACGTTTTTTAACCATGCTAAGAAGTCTCCTATGAGTAACTCATTTCCCACCCGAGACAAATGCACACCATCCCCTAGATACATACTGTCGTCATTAATACAACCATGCGAGATAGAATGCAATGTCTTGGAACGGAACAACCTACTCACTTTGTTATTAAGTTTTCTAACAGAATGGTTCAAAGCAGGAATCGAAACAGCCCCCCGCCACACTTTTCGTGGGATCATATGAGACCACGCAATTATGCACCCCGGAACTTTCCTCGCCAACCAACTTACAGTGGAAAGCATTGCCTCCAGGAGAAGTCGTCTACCGGTGGTGACCAAATCATTGCCCCCTAAATGTACTATGACTATAGACGGCGGTGACCTCGTCCGCCCTAACAAACCCTCAAAGAATGCCTGAAACTGGTCAATACAGAGACCGCCCCTTCCGTAGAAGGACACCCTGTACCCGTATTCCCCAGCTACGTGAATCATGTCACCTGCTTTGAATACGTCAGCGGCACGCCTCACGTATGAGTGGCCCACGACCCACACCTCTTTCCTCACAGCCGGTGATGTCTGACCGCTGGCCTGGTGTTGGGTCGACTGCATAGTCCGCCCCGCCTCGAAGGCTTGCGTAACTGAAAACCAAACAAAAGACAAGAAGCGTGAGTACATTATCATGGCTTCACAACATGTGCAACCGCACATACCTCTTATAACAATTGGAGGACCAACGTCCCACACGTTTCACTTGTTCCACATTGAGACCCCTGGCTGTAGCTTCAGTGTCAGCCCCTATCCGAAAGGAATGGGTCCCAAACTCGCCCGGGTCCAAGCCCGCTGCGGTAATTGACATCGCGAGCACCCGCTGAAACTGAAATTTCGTCAGTGGGGTGGCGTCCGCGTGTCTCAACAATGTCCCTCCCCATGATGCCACCCTTCGTGCTAGGTAGTCTTCTAAACACTTTACCGGACACATGGAGGACCCTGGAATCCTGCGAATGACTATGCAGTCCCCTACCCCACCTTGATCGGTTTTGGACTTGACAAAGGATACAGTCATCGTCTCACCCCAGATCTGAACGTGTTCCCGGCACAAACCCCCCACCACATCCTGTTTGTTCCTTGCCACCAGCTCACTTATCCTCATCGCCCCGTGAAATGCAAGCGTAAAAGCAGCTCGGAACAAACAGGCCTCGAACTGAGACGAGCATGTGGCGGGGAGTGTGGCCAGCAACTGGGACAACCTATCCAGACCTATCGGGCGCCTCTCATCTACTCTGCGACCCTCAAGGCGTTGCCACCCACGCAGCGCTTTCTGTACCACAAAAGACGCTGTCGGGTCCTGGATATTATGAGCCCTGGCAACAAAGGAAATGGCAGCACGATGCCTCTGGGCTGTAGCCACCGACTTCCCAGCCCTACGCAAGGACATCAGAAAATGCACTACCCAATCCTCATGCCCCCAAAACCCCCCTCTCTCAGTCCCCAAAAAGGCTAAATAGGCCCGAAACGCCCCTTCGTATGCCTTCCTCGTCCTTGGTGCTAGACTCTCTCCCACGAGGTAACGAAGTTCGGGGCACCGAGAGACCAGAGAGCTTCGGGAAAGGGTGCCGGCTCTGGGTCCGCTGAGGGAAGGAAACCCGAGAAAGCCTGCATTTGAAAACGAGACAGTGCATCAGCTGCCTGATTCATCACCCCTGGGACATGCTTCGCTCTGAATACCACGTTCAGTTGCATACACAGTAAGACAATTTCTTTAAGCAGCCTTAAAATCATTTTACAACGTGCTGCCTGACTATTGATGCATTCTACAACGGTCATATTGTCAGACCAAAATATGACAGAGTGATTTTTGAATCCATCGGGCCAGGTTCTGAGGGCCACCAAAATGGGAAACAGTTCAAGGAAAGCAATATTACTCGTCAGCCCCTCTTCATGCCACCATGTTGGCCACCTTTGTGCCGACCATTTTGTGCCGAAGATGGCGCCAAAGCCCATGCTTCCCGCTGAATCCGTCCATAGACCAAGCTCTTCAGAGGACAAGGCTGGTTTGTTCCAGACGACTCGACCATTGAAATCCGCCAAAAATGCTAACCAAATACGCATGTCTTGGCGGACCTCAGCCGATAGTCTCGTGCGATGATGACCCTCGTTTAGGCCGACCATCGCCTGAGCAATTGAACGGGAAAAGGGGCGGGCCATTGGGATCACCCTCAGGGCAAAATTCAACTTCCCCACCAATTGCTGCAATTGATGCAGCGTAACTTTAGATGCATTTATACACATTTGCAGGGCTGCCCTGAATTTCGACACTTTGGCAGCTGGTAAACGAAAACAACCCTCACTAGAGTCCAACTCGATCCCCAGAAACTCGAGGCAAGTCGTGGGACCCACAGTTTTACCTGGTGCCAATGGCACGCCAAATCGATCCATTAATACACAAAATTCAGTCAAGGCCCGGGCACATTCGTCATCCCCAGCGGCCCCAAGGAACAGAAAGTCATCAAGGTAATGCATCACATTTCGAAAACCCGTTTCCTTCGTGTAAACCCATTGTAGAAAACTACTGAATTTCTCGAAATATGCACAAGATATAGAGCACCCCATCGGCATACACCTATCCATGTAATACGAACCTTGAAACATGAATCCCAGAAGACGTTGGTCGTCCGGGTGTACCGGGAGCAAACGGAACGCTGACTCGATATCTGATTTCGCCATCAGCGTCCCGGGCCCCAAGCGATTCAAAATGGCTACGGCCTCATCGAATGATGCGTACCGCACCGAACATACCTCTGGATCAATTGCATCATTCACAGAAAGGCCATGAGGAGCTGATAAATTGTGGATCAATCGAAACTCACCTGGGTCCTTCTTGGGGACCACCCCTAAAGGAGAACAGACAAAATTCTGTACCGGGGGAACACTAAACGGGCCGGCAACCCGACCTCGGATAACCTCTTTCCGGATCTTATCCTGCACTACAGTTGTATGCTGCAAGACGGAAAGTTGATTTTTGCACGTCCCGACACCCTCAAAGTCCCCCACCGGGATGCAGAAACCATATGAAAAACCGTTCCGCAGCACCCCAGCAGAAGTACGATCTGGGTACTCGCTGAGCCATGGAATCATCGCCAAGGTATCAATCGGGGTTGGTAAAGGCGCCCCTCGGACTACATTAGACCTGTTTGGCGCCTCCTCTACCCCCATTCTCACCCGTTTTGGCTCTGCACGAGGACTCAGGATGGGGTGCCCCGCAACCACTACATTCGTGCTTGAACTTACACGATCCCGGGGGCCTAGTACATTTACCTTTGTTGAAATTGAAACAGAAACCCTTCTTCCCTGCATTGCCGGCGGGTCTCGGATAATCGTCGGTACCCGTACCCGACCGAAAGGGCGTCCCCCCATATTGGCGGGAGGATTCACCAACAGTACTCCCCACCAACGGCATTTTCAACATTCCTGACTCTTTCATTTTATCCCATGTCAAAGAATCATAACAGTCCCAGGTTAAACTTTTGTTATGCTCCATCGCTTTCCTGAAAAGGTTGTCATAACAGAACCATTGGTTACCTTGGTGTGATGTCGAGTACCCCATAATTCGTGACTGATATACTGGAAACTCAGGGAGCAATTCAGGCCTACGTTCCCCCAGAATTGACGTAAAAATTCCCCATGCATTGCCCCAGTTGCCAATATTCTCATTTACTTTAAAGGCGGCCATTTTTGCGCGCCAAACACTTGGATGCATCAGATCCTTTTGACTCTTAACAGTTTCAACCTCATAATGATCAACAAGCAAGGAGAAAATGTTTACATATTCCCCCGCCCAAATCTTCTCCTTTATTGCCAAAGGAACATGTTGCCCCAATTTTTCTCTACGAGAGGGTGCTGACTCATCCCTCGCGATCGGCAATGGCCGCTTACCTGCACCGAACGCTGCTTCCGCCACTCGTGGCTTGTCTATCACCGCAGCCGGCGCGGGTACCTTGGCTGTATCACGTTTCTCGCGCAACTGTTTCATCAGTGCTTGCGCTTCGGCAGCCGTGGCGCCCTCGCTACTGACCACCAACCACGCCGCTAACTGTGCCGCCAACTCAGGAGGCATATCCTCAGTGGATGTCGGGGTGACTACGACGGGAATCGGATTCCCTTCCTTCGGTACCGGGGCCGGTACCGGGGCTGGCGCCTCGAGCGGGGAACAGGGGACCGGGACGTCTCCCCCGGCTGGCCCCCTTCTCGGCCTCTTTGGCTTCCCTCCAGCCGGTGGACGCCCCGATCCCCCCTCCCCGTCTCGCTCCGCCAACCGCTTCTTTATTTCGGACATCTCCTTCATGAGGACCCGAACCATCTGGTCAGTCGTCATTCTCTTCGCGCCTTTCTTGGGCATCTTTCAAACGAAGTATCTAGAAGACAAAAAGAAAGATTAAAACGCTCAAAATTGGCTCTTCGTTCTGTCCCGAGCTCACGTGCAGCGAGGAGGTGCAGCTTCAGGGCACAAGAACAAGAGGATGTCTTCTGGTCTTGCGTCCCTTTTTATCCGTCTTCAGGGCGGGCGTATACCCGCCCCTGCCTGCCCCGAGGGCGTGGCTGGCTGCGTCAGTGTCTAGGCCAGCCCACTCTAGGGCGGGAACGGGCGCGCCCCAGCTACGCCGCTTCGGGCATACCAGCCGAGACGCGCCCCCCGCCCAAAAATAGCTTCCCGGGGGGATCGAGGCACTCTGCCATAAGTTCGGGGGGACCGAGTTGGTCGCCCCTTTCCAATTATGTTCCTCTAACCTGAGATAAAGTATTATATCATCCGCAAATAGTTTAAGCTTACACATTCCATTATCAGTGGCTCTATACTCATATTAGCCCTGATGCTGAGAGTTAGGGGTTGAATAATGAAAGTGAATAATACAGGGGACAGGGTCATCCCTGATAGGTTCCCCTATTTATTTCAACCATTCCTGCTGAATTTATATTCATAGAAATCTTTGCTTGAGCACTTTAATGTATATATGGTAGATCATATTAATAAACTGCAGAGGAAAACGGGAAATCTCCAGACCATAGAAGAGAGCATACCAATTAACTAGGTTGAATGCTTTCTCAGCATCTACAATCATTATCATAGTGGGCGTCTGATGCACATTTGAAAAATCAAGTGCTTGAACTGAAAACGCCCGTGATAGATGGGATTAACCTGCCAGCCAGAACCTAGTTTGATCCATATGAATTATCGTATGAGCTATCGAAGTGACAAGATTAGCCACATTTTCATCCAAATGTTATAATTGCCATTTAATAAACTGATCAGCCAGTATGAATTTACGTTTCTTGGGTTCTTCCTCTTCTTAACAAAGTTAACAATTGGGGATTCTTTAAAAGTTGATGAAATTTCCCTTCCCCTTTTTATAGAATTAAAAAGCTCTGTCAAAAAAGGAATCAAGTCTTCTGGGCCAGTTCTTGGCATTAGAAGGAGGGTTATATCTACCTCCCCAACTGGTATGAATAAATAAAACTGAAATTATAATGATTAGTCCAGTCGGGTGTATACTTTACAATAGTATTTTGGCTTGTAAATAATTGGCTTTATGTCACTATTTTAAGCGTTTGATCTTTTTGTTTGGTCACTTGGGGCACAGGTTTTAAAATGGCTGTTGTTGCATTATCGGGCTGCATTCATTAGCAAAATGAGATATAAACAATATTTATCATTGCACTAGCACTTTAGCTTTGTCCTGATAGGCAGAATCATTTAAATATTGAAATCTGTTTAGCTTTGTTCTCTTATTGTGTTTGTACATTTGTATCATGAATTTGTCAATTTTTAGTCCTCTCTTTTTATTTCTAAGAGTCTTAATATGGAGCATTTCATAGTACCTTTCATCCTGAAAATTGTCAACCAAGTTGCATGTGCTTGTCTCTTTTATTTTACTTTAAAACCACAATAAAGACTTTGATGATGAAGTCTTTAGAAAATGTTTTATAAAATTCTATAGGAAGGACATCATTGTCAAGATGTTTTTGCAGGGCATTGCTGCCAGGACGAATTGGATTTCTGATGCTGGAATGTCCACTTCCAATCCTTCTGATTGTATACTATAATTTTATAGACTGAAAATCATTATAAATAGTTTCACTTGAGGCAGCATACTTAGGTGCATATATGTTGTTATAATGCTGCAAAAATATTTTAGATATCTTATCCTTTTAAAATACTAAGCCCCTGTCCCCGGTTCCTCAAATTCCTTAATCATTGCAGCCTCCTTCTTGGCCCTGGTTGACCAGGCCAGAAATATCCCCACCATTTGGCTTTCCTCATACACCTGCTGCATACATGGTCATGAGCACTGTATTTCCTCTAGAATAAAAAATCCCCCTAGCTCATGCTTTGCTTTAGTCAACTGTGTATCTGCTGATATTTGTGTCCTTAGCCAGCTAGTCTTTTTCCGTAAGGCGAATCTACTGCTGATTGAAGTTCGACTATACTCTTCGCTGGGTTTAAGATTGCGAGGCCATGAATGTGATCCTCTGTCCTCGGATTGTTTCCTTAAAGGCTCTCTAAACTGAAAAGGATGATGCTTTGCCCTTGTTTATCTGAAAAAAATCCTCTATACACCTTCTCATATTTGCAATCCATTCCCGATTAGAAAGAAGGCAGTGATCAATGTACCCTTTCCCTCATCCTCATCTCTAGCATCAACTCAATACTAACCAGTAAATGATTAGAAAAATAATTAGCCCACATTTCAAAACTAGCACAGTTAAAAAGAAATCTATACGAGAAGCTGATTTGAATCTCCGAGAAAAGCAAGTATGTTGCAAGAACTCTGGATGAGTTCTCCACCTTGGATCTACCAGTGCACTACAAAGCCCAGGATGCAGTGCGCCTGAGACATGCCCATAGAGGCTGGTGAGAGCTATTTGAGTAGACACTACCAGAAACTGTTTGATTGACCTTCACGAACATTGCCTCTGAGGAAAGGGTCATCCCTGAAACACGTCAGGCTTTTATGTTCAAAGGAGACTCGGAAATCTGCTGGGAAGCGAGCAGTGAAATGGATTCAAATAAACATGCTCATTGAAAAACTTTGTGTGGCAGTGCTTCTGTTAAGGCTACCTGTTTGGATTGAATGAATATATATATATATATATATATATATTACCTACTGGCGATAGCCAGTAGGTATATATAGTTAGGATTTTTTTCCTATGGGATTTTTGAAAATTCTATGTCGAATAACTTTGGCTTATGAGGACAGAATTGGCTGAAATTTTCAGGAAAATGGAACATTTTGTTTCTGAGCAGCCCCTGAAAATTTGGGGGGTTTTCGTCAAGGGGGGGCCGAGAAAAAAGGGGGGTACCAAAACGTGTTTTTCCCATGCAATTTTCCATAGGGCGGTTGGCCTCACTTTTAGCCTGAAAGGCTGAATGGATTTACACCAAACTTGGCAAAATTGTAGGGACTGGTAGCCCGATGTGCCTTTGCTATGTCTCAAGATATAGGCTCCAGTGGTTTTTACGAAAATTAACTTTGAAAAATATAAATTGGGCTACATTGGGCTATATATATGTTGGAGCCCAAATGTAGCCCAATGTAGCCCAATGTAGCCCAATGTAGCCCAAAGATGGCCACCAGAGACAAAAAACCAAATGTAGCCCAAATATCAGCCAGATGTAGCCCAACTATAGCCCAATGACAGATTGTCCCAGAGTGTTCTAAAGAACAACTAGAGTGCTAACAGTCCTACTTGTTACAAAGGTATGGCACACCTGAAGCCATCTTGATTGGAATAAAGTGGTAACTCTTAAAACATTTAATTTAAAAAGGAACAAAATGAGGGGGTTCATTTTGCCATAGAAAGTATGATTAGCGAATATATGACGAAATCCCGCATACCATCAGTCCGCAAAAAAAATCCCGCATGTACTATTAGGCCGCACATTAAAATAACGAAAACTTTTAGAACGAATATGCCTTTAGCATACACTAAACAACTAAACTACCCTAAACCCTAAAACACTACCCCCAGCATGACCCTACACTACACAAACAGTACAACACTACCCTAAACCCTAAAACACTACCCCCAGCATGACCCTACACTACACAAACACTACAACACTACCCTAAACCCTAAAACACTACCCCCAGCATGACCCTACACTACACAAACACTACAACACTACCCTAAACCCTAAAACACTACCCCCAGCATGACCCTACACTACACAAACACTACAACACTACCCTAAACCCTAAAACACTACCCCCAGCATGACCCTACACTACGCAAACACTACAACACTACCCAAAACCCTAAAACACTACACCCCAGCATGACCCTACACTACGCAAACACTACAACACTACCCTAAACCCTAAAACACTACCCCCAGCATGACCCTACACTACACAAACACTACAACACAACCCTAAACCCTAAAACACTACCCCCAGCATGACCCTACACTACGCAAACACTACAACACAACCCTAAACCCTAAAACACTACCCCCAGCATGACCCTACACTACGCAAACACTACAACACTAACCTAAATCCTAAAACACTACCCCCAGCATGACCCTACACTACGCAAACACTACAACACTACCCAAAACCCTACAACACTACACCCCAGCATGACCCTACACTACGCAAACACTACAACACTACCCTAAACCCTAAAACACTACCCCCAGCATGACCCTACAGTACGCAAACACTACAACACTACCCAAAACCCTAAAACACTACACCCCAGCATGACCCTACACTATGCAAACACTACAACACTACCCTAAACCCTAAAACACTACCCCAGCATGATCCTACACTACGCAAACACTACAACACTACCCTAAACCCTAAAACACTACCCCCAGCATGACCCTACACTACGCAAACACTACAACACTACCCTAAACCCTAAAACACTACCCCCAGCATGACCCTACACTACGCAAACACTACAACACTACCCTAAACCCTAAAACACTACCCTCAGCATGACCCTACACTACGCAAACACTACAACACTACCCAAAACCCTAAAACACTACCCCCCAGCATGACCCTACACTACGCAAACACTACAACACTACCCAAAACCCTAAAACACTACCCCCAGCATGACCCTACACTACGCAAACACTACAACACTACCCAAAACCCTAAAACACTACACCCCAGCATGACCCTACACTACGCAAACACTACAACACTACCCTAAACCCTAAAACACTACCCCCAGCATGACCCTACACTACGCAAACACTACAACACTACCCTAAACCCTAAAACACTACCCCCAGCATGACCCTACACTACGCAAACACTACAACACTACCCTAAACCCTAAAACACTACCCCCAGCATGACCCTACACTACGCAAACACTACAACACTACCCTAAACCCTAAAACACTACCCCCAGCATGACCCTACACTACGCAAACACTACAACACTACCCTAAACTCTAAAACACTACCCTCAGCATGACCCTACACTACGCAAACACTACAACACTACCCAAAACCCTAAAACACTACCCCCAGCATGACCCTACACTACGCAAACACTACAACACTACCCAAAACCCTAAAACACTACCCCCCAGCATGACCCTACACTACGCAAACACTACAACACTACCCAAAACCCTAAAACACTACCCCCCAGCATGACCCTACACTACGCAAACACTACAACACTACCCAAAACCCTAAAACACTACACCCCAGCATGACCCTACACTACGCAAACACTACAACACTACCCTAAACCCTAAAACACTACACCCCAGCATGACCCTACACTACGCAAACACTACAACACTACCCAAAACCCTAAAACACTACCCCCAGCATGACCCTACACTACGCAAACACTACAACACTACCCTAAACCCTAAAACACTAGCCCCAGCATGACCCTACACTACGCAAACACTACAACACAACCCTAAACCCTAAAACACTACCCCCAGCATGACCCTACACTACGCAAACACTACAACACTACCCTGAACCCTAAAACACTACCCCCAGCATGACCCTACACTACGCAAACACTACAACACAACCCTAAACCCTAAAACACTACCCCCAGCATGACCCTACACTAAACAACCACCACAAATCTACACTACACTAACACAACACTACACTACACAACACTACACTACACTACACAATCACTAACCCACGAAAAAATTAACACAAACCCACTTACCTCTCTCGTCATCGTGGTTTTCACAACGCAAATGCATTTACCATACATGCCTTTAAAACGTAATTCTTTGTAAAGGCATGCGCGATAAATGCACATGCGTTTTGAAAAAATGCGGGATAATGGTATGCGAGCTCAATGACCTTGCGGGATAATGGTATGCGGACTGAAAGTCTGCGGGATAAAAAATGCGGGAAAATGGCTGCAAACCATGATTAGCAGCAGACTTCCCTGGTGAGCACTAGCTTTACTACAGTGATCTAATGAGCAACTAGAGTGCTAACATTCAGAATTTATGGCAAATGTGTGACACATCTGAATGCCTTCTTGATAGAACCAAAGTAAACAAGCATTGAAAATGCAATAGATCTCGCCCTCGTTTAAGTTAAAGCCATTCTGTTTGTAATGAGGTGGCTTTTTAGCTTTGCTTTTATTAGTGTTTTTAAAACTTTCATGTAAATAACATGCATATGTATGCATATATGTATATGTATGCATGCATTTATATTTATATAGATATGCAGATTACATATGTTTATATATGTATATTACCTACTGGCGATAGCCAGTGGGTATATATAGTTAGGATTTTTTCTCTATGGGATTTCTGAAAATTCTATGTCTAATAACTTTGGCGTTTGTGGACGGAATTGGCTGAAATTTTCAGGAAAATGGCACATTTTTTTTCTGAGCAGCCCCTGAAAATTTGGTGGGGTTTCGTCAAGGGGGGGCCGAGAACAAAGGGGGGTCCCAAAACGCGTTTTTCCCATTCATTTTTCCATAGGGCGGTTGGACTCACTTTTAGCTCGAACGGCTGAATAGATTTACATGAAACTTGGCAAAATTGTAGATATGGTTTGCCCGACGTGCCTTTGCTATGTCTCAATATATGTGCTCCAGTGGATTTTGAGAAATTAACGTTTAAAAAAATATATATATCTGTGACAGCGCTCCGGTTAGCGCCCCGGTTCGCGTACCTGACGCGTAACGGAACTTCGCGAAGCGAATCTGATTGGCTCTCCGGTGTCTGTCAACATTCTAAACAAACCGGAGCGGCCGCCATCTTGTCTCTCGGTACGATCGAGAGACAAGATGTGGTGAAAAACGAAGGGGGAAATGAAGGAAAGGGGGCAAGGTAGACCACTCCTGACCCCCTAGGATTGATGAGGGGGATATTAAAGTGCCCCGCGGGGCAAAAAATTTTGCGATTTTACGCCGTAGAGGCGCGTCCCGGTACGCGAACCGGGCAGCTCACCGGGCAGCTAACCGGGCAGCTAACCGGGCAGCTAACCGGCAGCGTAGCTGTCAACATTGTAAACAGTCCGGAGCGGCTGCCATCTTGTCTCTCGGTAGGTTCGAGAGACAAGATGTGGTGAAAAAAGAAGGGGGAAATGAAGGAAAGGGGGCAAGGTAAACCCCTCCTGACCCCCTAGGATTTATGAGGGGGATATTAAAGTCCCCCGCGATTTTTCGCAGTAGAGGCGCTTCCCGGTACGCGAACCGGGCAGCTAACCGGCAGCGTAACGGGAGTCCGCCATCTTGTGTTTTTGGAGCGTCTGGTTCGCGTACCGGGTAGCGTCCCGGTAAGCGTAACAAGGGGAAAACCAAGAGAAACAGTAACAAAAAAAATTAAGGGAATAGATTTCCAGCAAACTTGGCAAAATTGTAGGGACTGTTTGTTTGATGTGCCTTTGCAAGGCCTCAAGATATGTGCACGTGTGGATTTTGTCTAATTAAGGTTAAAAAAAATATATATATCTGTAAGCGTGCTCCGGCACGCTTACGTTACGGGTTTTGTTTGCGCTGCAGAACCGATACGTCACGGTTATGCGACGCGTCATGAGGCGTCTCACGTGGCTACGTGATACGTCACGTAATAAAGAATATATTTTACAGCTATAGATATTAGCTTTTAAAAAACCAATGAAATTCACTGAAAAAACCATAGGTTATAGACCAAATATAGTTAGGAATTTGCATTTACAAAACCTTGAAAATTCACTGAAAAAACCATAGGTTAGAGACCATATATAGTTAGCTGGACATTTTATTGACAAAAAACCAATGAAATTCCATATATAGTTAGTTGCACTAACTATATATCGCGCACCCGCAATCCACTGCTGATGATGTCACATATTACATCATTCATGACATGGTCAGTGACATCACTGATGACATCACTGATGACATCTCAAATGACATCACTGATGACATCACTGATGACATCTCAAATGACATCAGTGATGACATCATGACACACCAATACCAGTTACTACATACGCACTCACTGATTCCTACGTCTACACACACATTCACTCATTCACCCATACAATCACTCATACATACAGTCACTCATTATTACACTATCATATGCACTCATACACCTATGCAGACACTCACACACTGCCACTCATCCATGGAGTTACTCACACACCTAGTCAGTCCTGTAAAGAATCAATCACACTTCCATTTCCTCATCTATACAGTTAAACACAGAACACCATACTTCAGTGACATCACTGATGACATCACTGATGACATCTCAAATGACATCACTGATGACATCTCAAATGACATCACTGATGACATCATGACACACCAATACCAGTTACTACATACGCACTCACTAATTCCTACGTCTACACACACATTCACTCATTCACCCATACAATCACTCATACATACAGTCACTCATTATTACAACACTATCATATGCACTCATACACCTAGTCAGTCCTGTGAAGAATCAATCACACTTCGATTTCCTCATCTATACAGTTAAACACAGAACACCATACTTTTCACACATATACTAACACATACTTACTCTCTTATACAATCACTGATACAAGTACACATTGATATGCACAGAGTCACACACCTCCCAGCCAGCCACACACACACTCAGTCTTCCATACATCCACTCATTCTTCAATATGTAAAACATATTTAAACTTTACAAAAACACACAGACACTAGATGATGTCATCAGTGATGTCATTTGAGATGTCATCAGTGATGTCATCAGTGATGTCATTTGAGATGTCATCAGTGATGTCATCAGTGATGTCACTGACCATGTCATGAATGATGTAATATGTGACATCATCAGCAGTGGATTGCGGGTGCGCGATATATAGTTAGTGCAACTAACTATATATGGAATTTCATTGGTTTTTTGTCAATAAAATGTCCAGCTAACTATATATGGTCTCTAACCTATGGTTTTTTCAGTGAATATATATATATATATATATATATATATATATATATATATATATATATATATATATATATTCAGTGAAAAAACCATAGGTTATAGACCATATATAGTTAGGGATTTGCATTTACAAAACCTTATTTTACTCGCATAAAACCATTGAAATTCCATATATAGTTAGTTGCGCTAACTATATATCGCGCACCCGCAATCCACTGCTGATGATGTCACATATTACATCATTCATGACATGGTCAGTGACATCACTGATGACATCACTGATGACAACATCCAGTGACTGTATGTTTCTGTAAAGTGTAAATATGTCTTACATATTGAAGAATGAGTGGATGTATAAGTGTCTGGATGAAGGATTTAGTAGGTGCATGACTGACTGTATGAGTGAGTGATTAAATATGTCTCACTGAGTGCATGGGTTAGTGACTAAACTGTCTTAATTTGTGCATCATTATGTCTGTTGTTCTGTAAACTGCTGCATGTGTTGATAAGTAGCTATATGAGTAACTATATGGGTTATTGATTGGTAGCCTAGGTATTTGTATGGGAGACTGAGTGTGTGTGTGGGTGGCTGGGAGGTGTATGACTCTGTGCATAGATGTGTGAGCAGTGGATTCACTAGATGTATGGGTTCAAAAGTGCATGTGGAAACAGCTGTATGGGCGGTTGACTGTGTGCATGAGTGTATTGGTGAGTGAATGGATATCTCAGTGCTACATGTCAAAGTAAGTACATATGTAAACACAGTACATGTGAGAGTTGACATATATAAATTACTGTGCATAAGAGCCAGTGAATGTGTGAGTGGCTGTATGGATCATTGAGAACTTGTATCAGTGATTGTATAAGAGAGTAAATATGTGTTCGAATATGTTTGAATAAGTAAGGTGTGTATAAATGTATAGTTGAGGAAATGGAGGTGTGATTGATTCTTTGCATGACTGACTAGGTGTGTGAGTAACTCCATGAATGAGTGACAGTCTGTAAGTGTCTGTTTACACTGAGTGTATCTAAGGTTATATTAGAGTCTGAAGAGGTTCATCGTATTATCATATGAATGATGTCATCAGTGATGTGATCAGTCATGTCAAATGAGATGTCATCAGTGATTTCATCAGTGATGTCATTTGAGATGTCATTTGAGATGTCATCAGTGATGTCATCAGTGATGTCACTGACCATGTCATGAATGATGTAATATGTGACATCATCAGCAGTGGATTGCGGGTGCGCGATATATAGTTAGCGCAACTAACTATATATGGAATTTCAATGGTTTTATGCGAGTAAAATAAGGTTTTGTAAATGCAAATCCCTAACTATATATGGTCTATAACCTATGGTTTTTTCACTGAATTTTCAAGGTTTTGTAAATGCAAATTCCTAACTATATATGGTCTATAACCTATGGTTTTTTCTGTGAATTTCATTGGTTTTTTAAAAGCTAACATCTGTAACTGTAAAATGTATTCTTCTTTAAATCTTAAAATATATTTTAGATGTTTATTAATAATTTTTTTTTAAATATTTTTTTTCCTTCGCTTCTAGTTCGCGAACCGGGAAGCTTTCCGTTAGCTCATCTTGATGCCGCGACCTAGTCCGCGAACCGGTCAACGTTACGTTAGCGGAACTGTGACGCGTCGCGGAAGCGCGACGTATCACGTTGTCGCGTAATGCGTCTAATGACGCGCTGCGTTAGCGCTCCCGGAAGTGCTCCGGACCGCGAACCGGAAGCGATCCGAGACGCGGCGCGCACCGCGTAACGTAAGCGGAACAGGTCATGTGACTTGTTTATCAAACTTTTCATTGGTTCATTTCACTTTTGGTTTCCAAATGATGTATGACTAGGTCATGTGACCTAAAAATAACACTTTTCATTGGTTCAGAACTTTTGCTTTTCCCAAATCATGTAAACCCCTCCTTATTTCCTCACTCTGACTTTTATCTTGGTGAGAGAAAGACCATTTACCTATAATTGAGCAATGGCTTCTGTACTTGCTGCAGCTGGTGGACCCCCACCACCACCTCAACCTCCTCATAAGAAGAGAGGACCACCCAGTCAATTTACCTCCAACAGAGAGCAGGAAGAGGAGGAAGAAGAAGAAGAGGATCCAGATCAACAACAATTTATCCCAGAGTTGCCCCGTGTTTCAAAGAGAAAAACTAGTTTCATCTGGCAGTTTTTTTCCATCCCTCCAGGGGAGAAGAAGGTGAATGCGAAATATGCCACCTGCCTCATCTGTGATTACAGATTGTCAAGAGGCACAGAGAAGAAATATAGTATGGGCAACTATACTATGCATCAACATATGACCAGGTGGCATCCCTTGAACTACAGCCGGGCTGAGTTAAGGGACCTACAAGACAATCCCCCGACAACTCCTGTGGCCAGATCTACCTCATCAATGTCTTTGTCAGGAAGAGAGGCACAGGAAACTGCGCCAAATATTCAACCAAATTTCCAACATATGAGGTTTACTTGTATATATTGCGGTGCTATGTTGTCGTATGGGAACATGAGCATCAACTTGATTAATATGGTGTTCGAAAACCATAAGTGCCCTAATGCACCCAAGAAGTAATTTTTTTTTGCTCCTGTTGAGCCGTTTTCAATGCCTGTTTTTTTGTTGTTTCCCCTCCATAAAAAACACAAAAAAAACATAAAACTGTTCTAAAAATACAAAAAAATCAAAAAATGTTCAGAAAAAAAAAAAAATATATATAAAACAACAAAAACAAAAAAAAAAAGTTCTTTTCAGAACTACCTCCCCTTTCAAATAAAATTGCTAGAATGTTTATCACTCTGGCAAGCTCTATTTCTTTTGGTTCGCTTCAAGTTCGCTGACCGGTTCGCGAACTTTAAGCGAACTAAAAAAATATTTTTTTAAAAAAAAGAAGAGTTAGTATAAGGGAAGTAAACAGAGAATAATGTAAAAAGAAAGACAGCTATAGAGAGTAAATGAGAGATAGTGTCAGTGACATCATCAGCAGTGCATTGCGGGTAAAAAGAGTAGAAAACATTTACCTTATAATTCTTGTTACCTTTTTAAAATATTTTTTCATACTTTCAATCTGTGAAACAGAGAACAAACATTTCCAAAAATATTAAAATATGTACTTAAAAATTAGAAAAGACAAGGGAAAAGGTTCAAGAACAAACAGTTTTTCAACAACTTTGACATTTACAGAAGTCTCTGCTTCTCTACGTCCCCTACACAATCCTAAATATATATATTTTACAAAAAACTGTATCTTGATGTTGAATAACTGAGGCCTATTTTGGAACATGGTGCTTTTTTTGCACTGCTAATGTCTCACAATAGTGATGCAAATGCAGCGCAAAAAAGATGTAAAGCCATCATAAAATTGTGTCTAACATTTTAAATGATTGTTTTAGGATGCAAATAAGATGTGTACTTTCAAGAGCTTTCTTTGAGGTGAGGCCTATTTCTTTTTTTTTTTTTAAAAACAGTACCCAGAAGTACAGCACTGTAAGCATTAAAATTGACACTTACAGAAAACTCAGCTTCTCCATATCTACCTCACATTTCTAAATGTATATCATAAGTACAAAAAGCATAACATTAATTATACATGTTAAATGGTTTATTTTTGCTGTTCTCAGAATGTATCAAATTTCACTTAAATCAGTGACTTGAAGATATTCATCATGTAACAGCGGGGAAAAAAAAACACAATCAAAATGACTGTGTTTAAAAAACCCATACAACCTAAGAAATCTGATTTCAAAACTCCTTAAAATTAACTTACTTTCAATGACGTCGAAGGATCTCCTATGAACAGCATCCACTCTGTTGTGCTATAAATATTTTCAGCCCGCCACTTTCTGAAAGAAAACCTCCATCGATACGAAAAATATGTTACATAGAAAAAAAGACTTCTCTCATTCTATCACATGTTTCCACTAGGCCAAATCATGTTGCCGCGATTCGCAAGTCTTGTAATTCTTCCAATCAAATCCCGACATTTTCTATTTTCGCAACTTGCAAAAAGAAAACATTTGAGATTATTTTCACAATCCTAGACTACTAATATCTTACTCTTCTTTGTCACTCATGTTCTCCTTTTTCTATGACACTGATACTGCTTACTATGAAGCAGACTTACTTGCATCAGGTTTATATAGTCGGATTTTACAAAATAACATTATAATTAAAAGTTTTGGACCAATAATCTAGACAGCATTGCAGACTTACATTCCCTCAACTTGATGAACCTTTTCCAATTCTTCACAGGAAATCTCGAGATTCTTTCTTTAAAATTTTGGTTTTAAAAACACCAGGTAAGAATTTTTAAGGTCAAACGGCAATTTTTTTTTGAAACTTACAACGGAATCATTGCAGAATGACCAGCCGTTTCGAGACTTTAAATAAGCTGTATAATGTCCTGAAGTTGTTGAAGGACCATCGTGATAGATAATTGCTACAGTTACAAAAGTCCTTCCTGATATTGAAAGCTGAGAAGCCACAAAATTTTTTATTAAAGTTGACAATTTTGATACATCAGGCCTACATCGTTGCATCATTAAAATGACATACTGTCCATATCTACGTATAAGTAATGTTGACATCATTTCAGATTTACATTGGCTACACTCCATGTTGTGATCCGCTGCATTTACTAGCTTATTAAAGGAGACTGATTTACTGTCTGGCAAAGTTAAATATATAAATCTTTCTGAGTCTACACTAGTAGTACTTGATACCCTACAATTCTCGCAGTCATGCTGCCATTGATAAGAAAGCCCAAACAGGTGATCTACATCTACACCCTCAACTTGCAATATATCAAGCATATACATTAAAAACTCCTGACAATCTTGCTGATTATTTTCAGAGAAGTCTGTTTGACCTGAACATTCATCTAACAGATAACGAACTTCAGACACACTTTCTACTTTTGTTCGATCAGTGCTACATTTCTCGAAAACAGAATTCAACAAACAGCATAAAATTTGTTCAGAATTCAACAGAATCTGTTCTTTTAAACTCTCTAGTGAAAAGAGAACATTAACCACTACATTTGCATAGCAGTTGACACCAGAACTGTTTTCAAATTGAAAACCGACAACATCTTCAACAGAATCCACTTTCTTTCTGCTAACAATTTTCGGTTCATTGACTTTTAGTCTTTTTGCAACAACCTCCCTACTATTACTGCTATTTCTACGTTTGCGGCCTACCACACGTTTCTCAAACAAAGGATATTGAGGCAAATGTGGCGCATACTCTCTTCTTAACCTATTGTATTCCTTAACACAATCTAGATCTGCACAAATGTTTGTGACATCACAGTCAATCAAGTACAATCCCGATAAAGTTCTAACTCGTGACAATGCCACATATGCCATACCCTCCTTGAACACAGAACTGCCAATATTCACCAATGCACAGTCTACACTTAAACCTTGCGATTTATGGATTGTCACCGCATATGCCAAGCAAACAGGAAACTGTTTACGGCGAACATATAAATCTTTAACAAGCAAAAACCTAGCAGAACAACGACCAATTTGCTGTACTTCCTCAATGCCATCAAATTTAATTCTTAAAAATTCTATTCCATCTCTATTTCTGTATTTCTCAAAATCAACAACATTACCCATTGATCCATTTACCAGACCTCTTTCTACATGTAAATTCCTTCTCAAAATAATTCGGCAATTTAAACACACATTCAAAGTCTTTTCAAAACCCGCTGTTTTAGATATAGTCTTCTCTAATGAATCCAATTTTGATTTCAAATTGTCTGACAAAATAATTGTTGATCCCATATGCTCTAATTTGTCGATAGCTTCAAGTTTCACAATCTCTTGCTTTTCTAAATTCAACATTTTGTTGTTGAAGATGGCACATTCTGCAAGAGTTGGCATGAGACATATCCCGGATTTCTTCTCAGTAATTTTCTGAAAAATATTCTCAGGCACAATCTCTTGTTTGGGATATAAATTTGACAGTAATCGTGCATTTAAAGCTTCTTTCCCATGCTCAGTCACTTTTCCAATTCTAATATCTTGTAGAATATTCTTGTAATCTTCATCCTTTGCCTGACGCATATTTTGATGCAGTTCTGCATAATTGAAGTTTAACCATATATTGACGTTGCCAATGCTCCCTAGGCACTTCCTGGTATCTTCATGCGTGAGTATTTTGAACACAGGTTGACCTTTTACTGGTGTCAGCTGCAGAAGATCTCCGAAAACAATGATGTGTTTCCCACCAAATAACACATCATATTCAGTTTTAAGTACTTCTTGCATTCTCAAATGCACAAAGGCAAGCATGACATTGGAAACCATGCTTACTTCGTCAATGATAAGTAGTTTCATTTTCCTCAAGACTCTTGAAACTTCACAGCAAGCATCTCCAGATAACTTGTTGTATTGTAATTTGTTGTCATGCTCCACCGGCAGCATCAGTAGACGATGCAAAGTAATACCTTTAATGTTATGTGCTGCCAGTCCAGTAGGAGCGGTGACAACACAAGACAGCGATGACTCAGTCCTTTCCTGCAAATAACAAGAGATTGCTTTAATGAGGAAACGTTTTCCAGTTCCCGCTTCTCCACTCACGTACAGTCGGACAGGCTTCAACGATGTACATGAGCACTTGTTCTTCTCATGACTTAATCCGTGCTCAATTTCCTTGGTAACTTCATCATATATTTTCCTCTGCTCAACGTTGAGTTGTTTTTCCAAGTCTTCTAAGTTAACTGAATCCTCCTGAGCATGTGCCATGGCTCTTTCCACTTCATTCATAGCAGTGGCAGCTTCATTTTCGATAATAGGTCCTCCAAGTGGATCTTGACTCAATGAAACAGAACTCTGACTGTCCTGAGAACTGTCTCTGGCAATCTCGGCTGCAATCGTTGCTTCCTGCTCAATTTCCAAAGTTAGCATTTCTTGATATTTAGAAAAAGCAGGACATTCTATGGACTCCTTGGCTGCATTGAAAGAGTCTTCGTAACAGAGGAAATCTCCACGCAGTTCCTCTTCTGCACGCCAAGGCTTGAAAAGTTGCAAAAGTGCTAAATAAAAAAACTCCTTTTTTTCTGGAGATTCACCACTCAATTTTCGATGGTTTACTAATTGGCATTTTCTTTGCTTGACCAGGCATCCCTCACTTCCAATTACAGCATACACTCCTTTCTCAATATCTTCTTTGATGTTCCTCTTGAATATATAATTTTGGAGAACCTCATATAGACAAACATTCTCAAGGTGACTGCTTCGATTTGGATAATATGTATCCAACATGTTGGTCTTCAAAATGTCGGTACTGTTTGGTTCCTTTTCTGCCAAATACTCAATTTCCCGGACAGGTTTTAGAACTCGATTTCGCGTTGCAGCAAGACCAAGACTCGCCCAAACGAGACTCCTGGATTTGGCATAGAGACTTGCTGAAGACAATCGGTCAGAACATTCGTAAGCTCCGATTTCTCGATGCGACAACATCTTCAGACTGAAACTGTACAACTTCTTGCTGAGGCTCTTTTCATGGGAAATGTCCTCCCACATATCCTTCAGTTCGGTCTTTTCTTTTTTGGTGATGTAAGATGTCACATACCGAGCCACAGCCATACAGTTGTCAGCCACAAACTGTATATCCATGTTAGCATTCCACATGGACAAAATCACTGGGTTGTAGTCATTGATGTACTTGGACTCTTCGTTCCTTTTCAAATTGTATGTATTCTTGGGTGATTTTCTCGTCACATTATGTCGCAGCGAAGACATCAAACTGTTCACTCTTCCTTTAGAAATCACCGGACATTTGGTATAGAACGTGTCCTTGTTTCTGAATTTACGACGACAGTACTTTCCACAACGATGGCTTTGGAAACGTAGAACTTGTTCTCTTAGACTTTTCTTCTCCGTTGCGTTTGGAACAGCACACGTAGAATACTGTTCGATGAAATTCATCACTAACTCATCCGGATCTGTTCCAAATTTAGGTGCATCCTTGATCCACAACAACATATGTATATGAGGGGCACCTCTTGCTTGGTACTCCTTTCTCCAGAAGAAATCCAACACCTCTCCAAGAGGTGGATTCTTTTTATTTGTGATGAAAGACATCATAGCTTCAAATCTATGATTGAAGTACCTGCATACATTCACTGGATCCAAAGAACACAGTTCTCCAGGTGTCTTGAATTCAATGTTTTCAATATTTCCATTTGCCTCTCGTAGAAATTCAAGTAAGTCTTCCCAGCCATACTCGGCACAGCTCAGAGTGAGGAACCATGTTGGAGTTCCTAAGTTCCTCAGCATACATTTTAAATCACCATGACGACGGTACCAGTACTCATTAGTACCACGCTGACACGCCATGAGATTAATTAAGTGAGAATCCAAAATACTGTCTTGGACATTGACTTTATGCATAAAGTCACTTGCCGAGATGTTTCGCATCTGTATACCACTTTTTAAGATGTGGTTCACTGCATATGACAGTCCAGACAGATTGCTTTCAAACAGGAGATGAAACAAATAGGGAATGCATTGCCGAAACCTAGGATCTTCTGCATACAATCGTAAAGTCCGGTATTCAGACGCAGGAATTTGATGAGGTCGCTCATCATATCTTCCTCCTTGACCTGTGGGAAATAGCTGTGGGAAACACCGAGCTTCCAAACTTTCCTCCCAAACACTAATGGGACTCCCTTTGGCTTGTTTCATTTGAAACAACTCAATAGCATTCCCATGACTTCCTTGGAATGCAAAGGATGAACAATATAATGTTCATATATTTCTTCACTTTTAGAGGTCTCTACTTTCTCAATTTGGCCAGCACACAAATCGCTATCCTCTTCATCACTTACTTCCTCTTCTGCAACATATACATTCTTATAGTACTTATTATTTTTCTTCAAATACACTGTTGCCTTTTTGACTTTCCTAACATCCACTAAATCTTGCCATATTTTCTTATTCTTTGTCGGAACCCCATTAACCAAGATAACCAGAGGTTCCTCTTCCACTTTTTCTATTCCAATTGTGTTAATGTTTTTGTTCAAATCTAGAGGCAAATAAACAACTCTTCCCTTTAATCCTCTCTGTAAATCTGCTGGAGGCAACTTCCCTGTCTTTGGCTCCATTCTTACAATAGCCTGAAAGGGATGGATACTTTGAATCAAAATAGATTCATAAGTATTTAAATCCTTCAATTCAGAAGGAATCTCAACCAATTCCAGATTATTATGAACTGCCCTAGCAGGCATCTGGTTTTGGTTTAATTTATTACAACAATAAGTACACACACGTTGATCCGATCCCAAATCAAAATAATTCTCTACCATCAAGTATGTGGCAAAATCCTTCCATTCACTATTATTTTCCCTTTCACTTTTTGCATATAAATCCACTACCTTAGTCTGATTCTTATAATAAGTGCGTCGACAACATACACAAGTGAAATTAGGCCTCTCACTTGATTTCATCTGAAACGTGGCAATTTCCTTCTGAAAATTATCTGTACTGGAAACCTGTACATTATCTTCCACATTACCCTCTACTTCAGGGTCAATTTGAACATTCTCATCTTTACTACCAAAGTAACAAAACTCAATTTCTTCAAAAATATTCTTCACATCTATTTCAGAACCATGCAAAAGAGCAGCACATAATTGTTTAAGCATAATTGCTGGACTCTTAGCATAATACAACATTCTCACTAATTTTCTCACTTTATTATGATGCACTGCTAGCATCCTGAAATGATGAAAAACACTCTGGCATACTCTCCTGGAAAGACAAGCCAGTGAATGACCACGCAAACCTGTCATTTGTCTCACTCTGCAAGGATCTAAATCTTGCAACAACTTCATTTTCTGCTTCAAACTTTTCTTATTAAATGTCCGTATAAAATCAGAAAGCAAATTGATGGAAACCTGTCGCACACTGCAAATAGAACTACACTTCCAAATGTACACAGGACCCTTAGGACGTCTTCCTAAAACCTCATCACTTAGCGCCTCTTCTGTCTCTGTTGTCACAAGTTGTTCTTTTTCAACTGGACAACCATCCTTCACTTCATAAGCTCGACCACTGATGTCAACTGCATGCACCAAATCATTATCCTGAAAATAAGTCTCCTCATTAAAAAATGCCTCAGAACTTGAACTATGCATCCATTCTCCGGAAAAAACTTCACAAAAGTTAGTACGATTTACTACTCTCTTCCATCTACTTTTTGTTTTTAAATCAGAAATTACCTTGCTTAGTTTCCTAATTCTATTGATTACCAAAATAAACAACTTTCGCTTAATTTCAAAAGCATGATCAATAATTTTCTCTACATTTTTCTTCTTCTTATAAAATGCCGCTTTCTGTTGGCCTTTCTTTTTAATATTTTTCAATAAATTAACTAATATCCTATTACGGAACATTCGATTTCGAATGTCCCTAAACTGTTGTTTCCTTCTACTATCATGCACAGAGTTATCTCTTCCTCTACCAGTAACATTTGTGATGGGTCTCTCCTTTCCATTTAAATTACTTTTCTTTTTGTGAACTGAAACATTTTTTTGAGCAAAACTTTTTTTACTACAAATATTTCTTAAGAATGATTTCGTGCTCTTACCCAGACCTTTCTTGGTGTTTTGACAAGTATTTGGGGAAGAGGACTGCTGCAATAAAACATCATCCTGCTGTCTTTGACGTTTTCTAGCCTTTCTTATTCTACTTTTGGAAGGCATTTTACAAACTATGAAAGAATCTGCAGTTGAATCTGTGGAAAAATATAATATAAAATGTTATTAACCACTATTACCAAACAGTAAATAAATAACAGTCATCTAAAACTTAATGCCGTACTAATTATTTAACATAGCAAATATTTTCCACCAGCACTGCATCACAAAAATGACACTCAATGGTACAAAACAGGCATACAACACTCATAAATCACTCCCTAATATTTTAAATCATTAATTCAGGATGACGATAAGATGTAGCCTATCTAAAGATTTGTTTAGGCCCAGATCTTTAGACTGGGGTGAATGTGTGTCATTGATCCACATTCAGTCCATCACCTGTTTTGTTTATTTGAGGTGAGGCCAACACATGGTTGCAGATAAGATTATCACTGAAAAAAACCAAGGTAAAAAAACATGTGAAGGCCTACCAATGAAGTAAATCATTAAATGAAAACCAATACATTTCTGGAAATATGCACTACTAGTGCTTCATAAGATGTTTTGGGTCATATTTATAAGGCATTTGAGTGTCTAGTATGCTATTTTACGTTCTTCATGGTGCAAATTTATTGTAAATACGCTCCCACCTGCGGTTGGCAAATTTAGATTTTGATTATGGGAGTTAGACAGGCATGTTAATAATTTCCCAAAAATGGTGTATAACCCCAAACAACCTTTGAAGCAAATGCTCTTAGCCATGTTATCCACCTCCCATTGGATAACATGGCTAAGAACTGCTCGCAAATGCGAAAAAAAACGGCCGCAATACATGAATATCGCAGAAAAGTCAGCGATATTCATGCATTTTCCAGCAAATGCTCTTAGCCATGTTATCCACTTCCTATTAAATAACATGGCTAAGAACTGCTCAGGGCCCCATAAGGAACGCTTTCCATTTAAAAAGGGAAAAATAACATCAAAGACACTAAAATGCCTTCTAAATATGACCCCAAACAACCTATGAAGCTCTAACAGTACATATCCTGAAATTTAATTGATTTCAAAATTCGTTTTTAAACACAGCATATAAATCAATTGTATACCTGCATTCATGAAGAAATGACTAAAAATGTCCTTGAGACACATGAAAGTGTTTTCTGGAATGCCCTAGCACCATTTTTGAGACACTATTAACATGGCTAGGTAACTCCCATAATCAAAATCTAAATTTGCCAAGCGCAAGTGGGAGCGTATTTACAAGACACTTGCCCCAAGAGGAACGCTTTCCATTTAAAAAGGTAAACATAACATCGCAGAAAAGTCAGCGATATTCATGCATTTTCCAGCAAATGCTCTTAGCCATGTTATCCACTTCCTATTAAATAACATGGCTAAGAACTGCTCAGGGCCCCATGAGGAACGCTTTCCATTTAAAAAGGGAAAAATAACATCAAAGACACTAACATGCCTTCTAAATATGACCCCAAACAACCTATGAAGCTCTAACAGTACATATCCTGAAATGTAATTGATTTCAAAATTCGTTTTTAAACACAGCATATAAATCAATTGTATACCTGCATTCATGAAGAAATGACTAAAAATGTCCTTGAGACACATGAAAGTGTTTTCTGGAATGCCCTAGCACCATTTTTGAGACACTATTAACATGGCTAGGTAACTCCCATAATCAAAATCTAAATTTGCCAAGCGCAAGTGGGAGCGTATTTACAAGACACTTGCCCCAAGAGGAACGCTTTCCATTTAAAAAGGTAAACATAACATCAAAGACACTAAAATGCCTTCTAAATATGGCCCCAAACAACCTATGAAGCTCTAAAAGTACATATCAAGAAATGTAATTGTTTATCACAAATGCGATTAAAAACAGCCGCAATGCATGAATATCGCTGAAAAGTCAACGATATTCATGCATTATCCAGCAAATGCTCTTAGCCATGTTATCCACCTCCCATTGGATAACATGGCTAAGAACTGCTCGCAAATGCGAAAAAAAACGGCCGCAATACATGAATATCGCAGAAAAGTCAGCGATATTCATGCATTTTCCAGCAAATGCTCTTAGCCATGTTATCCACTTCCTATTAAATAACATGGCTAAGAACTGCTCAGGGCCCCATGAGGAACGCTTTCCATTTAAAAAGGGAAAAATAACATCAAAGACACTAAAATGCCTTCTAAATATGACCCCCAAACAACCTATGAAGCTCTAACAGTACATATCCTGAAATTTAATTGATTTCAAAATTCGTTTTTAAACACAGCATATAAATCAATTGTATACCTGCATTCATGAAGAAATGACTAAAAATGTCCTTGAGACACATGAAAGTGTTTTCTGGAATGCCCTAGCACCATTTTTGAGACACTATTAACATGGCTAGGTAACTCCCATAATCAAAATCTAAATTTGCCAAGCGCAAGTGGGAGCGTATTTACAAGACACTTGCCCCAAGAGGAACGCTTTCCATTTAAAAAGGTAAACATAACATCGCAGAAAAGTCAGCGATATTCATGCATTTTCCAGCAAATGCTCTTAGCCATGTTATCCACTTCCTATTAAATAACATGGCTAAGAACTGCTCAGGGCCCCATGAGGAACGCTTTCCATTTAAAAAGGGAAAAATAACATCAAAGACACTAAAATGCCTTCTAAATATGACCCCAAACAACCTATGAAGCTCTAACAGTACATATCCTGAAATTTAATTGATTTCAAAATTCGTTTTTAAACACAGCATATAAATCAATTGTATACCTGCATTCATGAAGAAATGACTAAAAATGTCCTTGAGACACATGAAAGTGTTTTCTGCAATTCCCTAGCACCATTTTTGGGACACTATTAACATGGCTAGGTAACTCCCATAATCAAAATCTAAATTTGCCAAGCACAAGTGGGAGCGTATTTACAAGACACTTGCCCCATGAGGAACACTTTACATTTTAAAAGGAAAACATAACATCTTAGACACTCAAATACCATATAAATATGGCTCAAAACAACCTATGAAGCTCTAGCAGTACATATCCAGAAATGTAATTGATTTCTTAAATCGTTTTTAAAAGCAACATATCTGTTTCAGCTTACATAACAGACCATGGAATGGGCTCCATGTACCACAATAACTTGTGTTACTGCATGCCAGAATGTTACACCAAATATGCAGTTACAATTTCTCTATGAAACTAATTCTATTACTATATCACTAGAGACAAAACCACATTTTAAAAACACAGCTTTCTTCATCATTTTCTCCTTAAATCATACTATTCTCTATCTAAATTAAATACATTTTTTCTCACCTTAGCAAATATTTTTTGAGTTTTCAAAACAGTCTAAGAAATACACCAAATTGTCTTCAGCAGAAGAAAAAGGATGCACTCCAAAGGCTGCAGCTATTGAAAGCACAGAAATACAGATATTCATTTCACATATCTCTCATATTAGCCAATCATACCTCTTCCCTCACTTTTTTCAAATCAAAACCCTTCCCCCCTCTGCCCTGTCTGCCTTGTTTCCATAGCAACCACCTCCTGGAAGACCTCTCATGTTTGCAAATTCACACAACAATGTTTCAATTGAACTCTGAACTCTCAGTGCACCTGCGTATCCAGTGCAATCTTTCATTAAATGTTTCTTCCTTGACCATTCAAATTACATCTTTCAAAGAACACATCCATGCACCCTAACTTTCTGTTTTCAGAAATGGAAATGCACCAATCACTGCTAATGATTCATTAGCATTGAAAACCACAGTTTTTTTTCTTTACAAACTCCTACTGTTTCAACTGCCCTTTCATTACCACACTTCATCTGACTGCAGAACAACCTTCTCCCACCATGTTTAAGGTCTGGATTGTTGGACATAGTTACATCCACTGGGCTCAAAGGTATGCTGAAAACAGAAATGTACCTAACCTCAATTTACAAGATGTGGAAATTAAGTGGTTGGGCCAAAGAGGATTAAAATGTCACCAATTGATACCATTGGTGAAAACCTTTATGCATTTGCCAAAACCTGACCTGTTAATTGTGCACTGTGGAGGTAATGATTTGGGCACTTTGACAGGGGTAGGTCTGGAAATGCTTTTAAAGGACACCTTTGAGCAATTAATGGCACTTTTTCCTCAAACTGCCTTGGTATATCCCAATATATGCCAAAGACAGAAATGGAGGTGGTCCAACCAATTTTGTCCACAAATTGAGAAAGCGAGGAAGCATGTAAACAAATCTGTTTCAGCTTTCATGAGAGACCATGGAATGGGCTCTCTGTACAACAATAACTTGCGTTACTACATGCAAGATATCTACAGAGGAGATGGAGTTCACTTCTCAGATGAGGGCAACAGAATTTTCATTCTGAATTTAAGACTGTGCATTGGTACCTACTTATAAGTACCTAAATGTACCATAAACCCAAAAGCTCTTCTCAGAGCTACCCTTCATCTGATCACTCACAATTATTATTTTTTTCTAACTTTTTTCATTAATTTTCCACAAAATTCGCTCCCCGGGGCGCTACCCGGTTCGCGAACCAAAAGCTAACCTCGCGGAATTTTTAAAAAAAATGTTTTTTTCCGCACATATAAACCTCCTCAGCCACCCTCAGAAAACCTAGAGGGTCAAGGTAAGTCTACCATGACCCCTTCTACCCATTCTAAACATTATTTGTCCTCCATCTTGTATCTTAATGCGACCGAAACACAAAATGGTGGACTCCCGTGACGCTTAAGGTTCGCGAACCGGGCCGCTTCCCGGAAAGCGGTCCAAAAAAAAGGTGGGAAAGTAATTTACAGAAAAACGACTAGAGTCACTCTCACCAAATATAGATTAGCTCATACTACATAACAATCCCTTTCATTTTCACAAATTTGATTGAAATTCCATTTAGCCATGAAGCCTGTAGACCTCTCTAAGTACCGTGAGGTAAATTACTTCACAAAACACATCTGAAGTGTTGGAATTGACAACCAATGAAAATGTTACTTTCATTTTCTACTTTTATTACCTGACATTTGATTGGTTATATACCTGAATATATATAAAGGAAGAGAAGGAAACACAGCCATTTTGACTACTACTTGTTGTTGTATATATCATTTAGAATATCACTAATAACATCAACTTGTTTCTAAAGGTAAGTTGTTATTTTTAAAACTGAAGTATATTGTGCACTATAAGTAAATATGGTAAACTTTTTCAGATAGTTATATACTATCCCTCTGTAAGAGTTAGACATTGAGAAAGGCTTCTTTATTATAATTATGGACTGATTTAGGTTTCTGTGGTATAATTATGAATTTACTTAGGCTTCTTCACAGGCACTTTTTAATAGTACTACTTCACGCCTGAAACCATACAGTGCCCATAGATTACTTCTCTGTTATAAACTCACAAGTGCCTGTCTGAACTTAAACCCAACAGTGCCCTATCTCTACTGATATATTTATTTTTTATGCAAATTACAGCAATAAAATGGAAGGTGAGCAAAATGTTTCCTTCGAAATTGTTCTGGAGAACAACACAGAAAAAGTTATTGAGGACAATGATGACTCAAATTTCATGGATGAATCACGGGACCATGAATTAGTTCAATGTGTAGAATCTGTGGATCATTTACTGCATTATGATGACGGTCAAATGTTGGAACTTATGTTCACTGAACAAGAACACATATCAGACAGTGAAATGCTAGACGTTGTATTAAATTTTGAAAAACAATCCGAAAAATAAAATTGTATGTAATATAAAAAAATTGTTTGAGTCTTTAATCATTTTTATATGTAATTCATAAACTAGTTAAATGTTAGAAATGTTATTAAATTTTGAAACACAATCACAATAATAAATAATTGCTTAAAAAATAAAAAAATTAAAAAATAATCAACAAAACCAACAAATAATTAACATACAGTATTAGAAAAGTCTTTCATTCTTTTATCCATAAAGTTCGCTGCCCAGAACGCTTTCCGGTTCGCGAACTTGGCGCTTACCACGCAAAAAAACATTTTTTTTTTTTTTTTTTTTGGACCCTCCTAGGCCCTTTTAAAACCTCCACATAAAACCTAGGGGGTCAACGAGGATCTACTATGCCCCCTTATGGTAATTTCCCCCTTTGTTTTGGCCTCCTCTTGTCTCTCGATCCTACCGAGAGACAAGATGGCGGCCGCTCCGGACTGTTTAGAATGTTGACAGACACCGGAGGGCCAATCAGCTTCGCATCGCAAAGTTCCGATACGCGAAAGGTTCGCTAACCGGATCGCTGCCCGGAGCGCTGTTACAGATATATATCTTGATTTAAACGTTAATTTCTCAAAATCCACTGAAGCACATATATTGAGACCTAGCAAAGGCACATCGGGCTAACAGTCCCTACAATTTTGCCAAGTTTCGTGAAAATCCATTCAGCCGTTCGGGCTAAAAGTGAGTCCAACCGCCCTATGGAAATTAACATGGGAAAAACGCGTTTTGGGACCCCCCTTTTTTCTCGGCCCCCCATTGACGAACCCCCCCCAAATTTCCAGGAGCTGCTCAGAAACAAAATGTGCCATTTTCCTGAAAATTTCAGCCGATTCTGTCCACAAACGCCAAAGTTATTAGACATAGAATTTTCAGAAATCCCATAGGGAAAAAATCCTAACTATATATACCTACTGGCGACCGCCAGTAGGTAATATATATACATATATATATATATATATATATATATATATATATATATATATATATATATATATATATATATATATATATATATATATATCAATGAAAAAACCATAGGTTATAGACCATATATAGTTAGGGATTAGCATTTAAAAAACCTTATTTTATTTGCACAAAACCATTGAAATTCCATATATAGTTAGTTGCACTAACTATATATCGCGGACCCGCAATCCACTGCTAATGATGTCACATATTACATCATTCATGACATGGTCAGTGACATCACTGATGACATCACTGATGACATCTCAAATGACATCACTGATGACATCACTGATGACAACACCCAGTGACTGTATGTTTCTGTAAAGTTAAAATATGTCTTACATATTGAAGAATGAGTGGATCTATAAGTGTCTGGATGAAGGATTTAGTAGGTGCATGACTGACTGTATGAGAGAATGATTAAATGTGTCTCACTGAGTGCATGGGTTAGTGATTAAAGTGTCTTAATTTGGCAATCATTATTTATGTTCTTCTGTAAACTGCTGCATGTTTAAATCAGTAGCTATATCAGTAACTATATGGGTTATTGAATGGTTGCCTAAGTATTTGTATGGGAGACTGAGTATGTGTGTGGGTGGCTGGAAGGTATATAACTGTGCATAGATGTGTGAGCAGTTGATTCCCTAGGTGTATGGGTTCAAAAGTGCATGTAGAAACAGCTGTATGGACAGTTGACTGTGTGCATGAGTATATTGGTGAGTGAATGGATATCTCAGTTCTACATGTCAAAGTAAGTACATATGTAAAACACAGTCCATGTGAGAGTTGACATATATAAATAACTGAACATAAGAGCCAGTGAATGTGAGAGTGGCTGTATGAATCATTGTGAACTTGTATCAAGGATTGTATAAGAGAGTAAATATTTGTTAGTATATGTTTGAATACGTAAGGTGTGTATAACTGTATATTTGAGGAAATGGAGGTGTGATTGATTCTTTGCATGACTGACTAGGTGTGTGAGTAACTCCATGGATGTGTGACAGTCTGTGAGTGCCTGTTTACACTGAGTGTATCTAAGGTTATATTAGAGTCTGAAGATGTATTATCACATAAATGATATCATCAGTGATGTAATCAGTAATGTCAAATGAGAAGTCAGTGATGTCATTTGAGATGTCATCAGTGATGTCATCAGTGATGTCATTTGAGATGTCATCAGTGATGTCATCAGTGATGTCACTGACCATGTCATGAATGATGTAATATGTGACATCATTAGCAGTGGATTGCGGGTCCGCGATATATAGTTAGTGCAACTAACTATATATGGAATTTCAATGGTTTTGTGCAAATAAAATAAGGTTTTTTAAATGCTAATCCCTAACTATATATGGTCTATAACCTATGGTTTTTTCATTGAATTTCAATGGTTTTTTAAATGCAAATTTCTAACTATATATGGTCTATAACCTATGGTTTTTTCTGTGAATTTCATTGGTTTTTTAAAAGCTAACATCTGTAGCTGTAAAATGTATTCTTCTTTAAATCCCAAATTATATTTAGATGTTTATTGATAATTTTTTTTTAAATTTTTTTTTTTCTTCGCTTCTAGTTCGCGAACCGGGAAGCTTTCCGTTAGCTCATCTCGATGCCGCGATCTAGTCCGCGAACCGGTCAACGTTACGTTAGCGGAACTGTGACGCGTCGCGGAAGCGCGACGTATCACGTTATCGCGTAATGCGTCTAATGACGCGCCGCGTTAGCGCTCCCGGAAGTGGTCGGGACCGCGAACCGGAAGCGATCTGAGACGCGGCGCGCGCCGCGTAACGTAAGCGGAACAGGTCATGTGACTTGTTTATCAAACTTTTCATTGGTTCATTTCACTTTTGGTTTCCAAATGATGTATGACTAGGTCATGTGACCTAAAAATAACACTTTTCATTGGTTCAGAACTTTTGCTCTCCCCAAATCATGTAAACCCCTCCTTATTTCCTCACTCTGACTTTCATCTTGGTGAGAGAAAGACCATTTTGCTTGATCTGAAGAATGGCTTCTGTACTGGCTGCAGCTGGTGGAACCCCACCACCACCTCCACCTCCTCATAAGAAGAGAGGACCACCTAGCCAATTCATCACTAACAGAGAGGAGGAAGAGGAGGAAGAAGAAGAAGAGGACAGAGAAGAACAACAATTTGTCGAAGAGTTGCCCCGGGTTTCAAAACGAAAAACCAGTTTCATCTGGCAGTTTTTCTCCATCCCTCCTGGATCAAAGAAGGTTAATGCTAAGTATGCCACCTGCCTCATCTGTGATTACAGATTGTCGAGAGGCACAGAAAAGAAATACAGTATGGGGAACTATACGATGCACCGACACATGAGCAGGTGGCACCCCTTAAACTACAGCAGGGCTGAGTTAAGGGATCTTCAAGACAATCCCACGTCAACTCCTGTGGCCAGATCGACCTCCACAATGTCATTGACGGGAAGAGAGGCACAAGAAACTGTGCCAAACATCCAACCCAACTTCCAGCATATGAAGTTAAGTTGTATATACTGTGGTGCTATGTTGTCATATGGCAACATGAGCATCAACCTGATGAACATGGCATACGAAAATCATAAATGCCCTAATGCACCCAAGAAATAATTTTTTTTTTTTGCTCCAGTTGAGCCGTTTTCAATGCCTGTTTTTTGTTGTCTCCCCTCCTTAAAAAAACACAAAAAAAACATAAAACAGTTCTAAAAATACAAAAAAATCAAAAAATGTTCAAAAAAAAAACAAAAAAAAAAAAACAACAAAAACAAAAAAAAACAGTTCTTTTCAGAACTACCTCCCCTTTCAATCAAAATTGCTAGAATGTTTATCACTCTGGCAAGCTCTATTTCTTTTGGTTCGCTTCAAGTTCGCTGACCGGTTCGCGAACTTTAAGCGAACTAAAAAAATATTTTTTTAAAAAAAAGAAGAGTTAGTATAAGGGAAGTAAACAGAGAATAATGTAAAAAGAAAGACAGCTATAGAGAGTAAATGAGAGATACTGTCAATAACATCATCAGCAGTGCATTGCGGGTAAAAAGAGTAGAAAGCATTTACCTTATAATTCTTGTTACCTTTTTTTAAATATTTTTTCATACTTTCAATCTGTAAAAAAAAGAACAAACATTTCCAAAAATATTAAAACATGTATTTAAAAATTAGAAAAGACAAGGGAAAAGGTTCAAAAACAAACAGTTTTTCAACAACTTTGACATTTACAGAAGTCTCTGCTTCGCTACGTCCCCTACACAATCCTAAAGATATATATTCTAAAGAAACTGTATCTTGATGTTGATGAACTGAGCCCTATTTTGGAACATGATGTTTTTCTTGCACTGCTAATGTCTCACAATAGTGATGCAATAGCAGCGCAAAAAAAATGTAAAGCCATCATAAAATTGTGTAAAAGCATAACATTAATTATACATGTTAAATGGTTTCTTTTTGCTGTTCTCAGAATGTATCAAATTTCACTTAAATCAGTGACTTGAAAGTATTCATCATGCAACAGCGGGGAAAAAAAAACACAATCAAAATGACTGTGTTTAAAAAACCCATACAACCTTCGAAATCTGATTTCAAAACTCCTTAAAATTAACTTACTTTCAATGACGTTGAACGATCTCCTATGAACAGCATCCACTCTGTTGTGCTACAAATATTTTCAGCCCGCCACTTTCTGAAAGAAAACCTCCATCGATACGTAAAATATGTTACATAGAAAAAAAGACTTCTCTCATTATATCACATGTTTCCACTAGGCCAAATCATGTTGCCGCGATTCGCAAGTCTTGTTATTCTTCCAATCAAATCCCGACATTTTCTATTTTCGCAACTTTCAAAAATAAAATATTTGAGATTATTTTCACAATCCTGGACTACTAATAACTTACTCTTCTTTGTCACTCATGTTCTCCTTTTCCTATGACACTGATACTGCTTACTATGAAGCAGACTTACTTGCATTAAGTTTATATAGTTGGATTTTTAATCTAGACAGCATTGCAGACTTACATTCCCTCTACTTAAAATTTTGGTTTTAAAAACACCAGGTAAGAATTTTTAAGGTCAAATGGCAATTTTTTTTTGAACGTTACAACAGAATCATTACAGAATGACCAGCCATTTCCAGACTTTAAGTAAGCTGTATAATGCCCTGATGTTGTTGATGGACCATCGTGATAGATAATTGCTACAGTAACAAAAGTCCTCCCTGATATTGACAGCTGAGAAGCCACAAATTTTTTTATTAAAGTTGACAATTTTGATCCATCAGGCCTACAACGTTGGATCATTAAAATGACATACTGGCCATATCTACGTATAAATAATGTTGACATCATATCACATTTACATTGGCTACACTCCATGTTGTGATCCGCTGCATTTACTAGCTTATTAAAGGAGACTGATTTACTGTCTGGCAAAGTTAAATATATAAATCTTTCTGAGTCTACACTAGTAGTACTTGATACCATACAGTTCTCGCAGTCATGCTGCCATTGATAAGAAAGCCCAAACAGGTGATCTACATCTACACCCTCAACTTGCAATATATCAAGCATATACATTAAAAACTCCTGACAATCTTGCTGATTATTTTCAGAGAAGTCTGTTTGACCTGAACATTCATCTACCAGATAACGAACTTCAGACACACTTTCTACTTTTGTTCGATCAGTGCTACATTTCTCGAAAACAGAATTCAACAAACAGCATAAAATTTGTTCAGAATTGAACAGAATCTGTTCTTTTAAACTCTCTAGTGAAAAGAGAACATTAACCACTACATTTGCATAGCAGTTGACACCAGAACTGTTTTCAAATTGAAAACCGACAACATCTTCAACAGAATCCACTTTCTTTCTGCTAACAATTTTCGGTTCATTGACTTTTAGTCTTTTTGCAACAACCTCCCTACTATTACTGCTATTTCTACGTTTGCGGCCTACCACACGTTTCTCAAACAAAGGATATTGAGGCAAATGTGGCGCATACTCTCTTCTTAACCTATTATATTCCTTAACACAATCTAGATCCGCACAAATGTTTGTGACATCACAGTCAATCAAGTACAATCCCGATAAAGTTCTAACTCGTGACAATGCCACATATGCCATACCCTCCTTGAACACAGAACTGCCAATATTCACCAATGCACAGTCTACACTTAAACCTTGCGATTTATGGATTGTCACCGCATATGCCAAGCAAACAGGAAACTGCTTACGGCGAACATATAAATCTTTAACAAGCAAAAACCTAGCAGAACAACGACCAATTTGCTGTACTTCCTCAATGCCATCAAATTTAATTCTTAAAAATTCTATTCCATCTCTATTTCTGTATTTCTCAAAATCAACAACATTACCCATTGATCCATTTACCAGACCTCTTTCTACATGTAAATTCCTTCTCAAAATAATTCGGCAATTTAAACACACATTCAAAGTCTTTTCAAAACCCGCTGTTTTAGATATAGTCTTCTCTAATGAATCCAATTTTGATTTCAAATTGTCTGACAAAATAATTGTTGATCCCATATGCTCTAATTTGTCGATAGCTTCAAGTTTCACAATCTCTTGCTTTTCTAAATTCAACATTTTGTTGTTGAAGATGGCACATTCTGCAAGAGTTGGCATGAGACATATCCCGGATTTCTTCTCAGTAATTTTCTGAAAAATATTCTCAGGCACAATTTCTTGTTTGGGATATAAATTTGACAGTAATCGTGCATTTAAAGCTTCTTTCCCATGCTCGGTCACTTTTCCAATTCTAATATCTTGTAGAATATTCTTGTAATCTTCATCCTTTGCCTGACGCATATTTTGATGCAGTTCTGCATAATTGAAGTTTAACCATATATTGACGTTGCCAATGCTCCCTAGGCACTTCCTGGTATCTTCATGCGTGAGTATTTTGAACACAGGTTGACCTTTTACTGGTGTCAGCTGCAGAAGATCTCCGAAAACAATGATGTGTTTCCCACCAAATAACACATCATATTCAGTTTTAAGTACTTCTTGCATTCTCAAATGCACAAAGGCAAGCATGACATTGGAAACCATGCTTACTTCGTCAATGATAAGTAGTTTCATTTTCCTCAAGACTCTGGAAACTTCACAGCAAGCATCTCCAGATAACTTGTTGTATTGTAATTTGTTGTCATGCTCCACCGGCAGCATCAGTAGACGATGCAAAGTAATACCTTTAATGTTATGTGCTGCCAGTCCAGTAGGAGCGGTGACAACACAAGACAGCGATGACTCAGTCCTTTTCTGCAAATAACAAGAGATTGCTTTAATGAGGAAACTTTTTCCAGTTCCCGCTTCTCCACTCACGTACAGTCGGACAGGCTTCAACGATGTACATGAGCACTTGTTCTTCTCATGACTTAATCCGTGCTCAATTTCCGTGGTAACTTCATCATATATTTTCCTCTGCTCAACGTTGAGTTGTTTTTCCAAGTCTTCTAAGTTAACTGAATCCTCCTGAGCATGTGCCATGGCTCTTTCCACTTCATTCATAGCAGTGGCAGCTTCATTTTCGATAATAGGTCCTCCAAGTGGATCTTGACTCAATGAAACAGAACTCTGACTGTCCTGAGAACTGTCTCTGGCAATCTCGGCTGCAATCGTTGCTTCCTGCTCAATTTCCAAAGTTAGCATTTCTTGATATTTAGAAAAAGCAGGACATTCTATGGACTCCTTGGCTGCATTGAAAGAGTCTTCGTAACAGAGGAAATCTCCAAGCAGTTCCTCTTCTGCACGCCAAGGCTTGAAAAGTTGCAAAAGTGCTAAATAAAAAAACTCCTTTTTTTCTGGAGATTCACCACTCAATTTTCGATGGTTTACTAATTGGCATTTTCTTTGCTTGACCAGGCATCCCTCACTTCCAATTACAGCATACACTCCTTTCTCAATATCTTCTTTGATGTTCCTCTTAAATATATAATTTTGGAGAACATCATATAGACAAACATTCTCAAGGTGACTGCTTCGATTTGGATAATATGTATCCAACATGTTGGTCTTCAAAATGTCGGTACTGTTTGGTTCCTTTTCTGCCAAATACTCAATTTCCCGGACAGGTTTTAGAACTCGATTTCGCGTTGCAGCAAGACCAAGACTCGCCCAAACGAGACTTCTGGATTTGGCATAGAGACTTGCTGAAGACAACCGGTCAGAACATTCGTAAGCTCCGATTTCTCGATGCGACAACATCTTCAGACTGAAACTGTACAACTTCTTGCTGAGGCTCTTTTCATGAGAAATGTCCTCCCACATATCCTTCAGTTCGGTCTTTTCTTTTTTGGTGATGTAAGATGTCACATACCGAGCCACAGCCATACAGTTGTCAGCCACAAACTGTATATCCATGTTAGCATTCCACATGGACAAAATCACTGGGTTGTAGTCATTGATGTACTTGGACTCTTCGTTCCTTTTCGAATTGTATGTATTCTTGGGTGATTTCCTCGTCACATTATGTCGCAGCGAAGACATCAAACTGTTCACTCTTCCTTTAGAAATCACCGGTCGTGGAAAGTTGAAACGACATTTGGTGTAGAACTTGTCCTTGTTTCTGAATTTACGACGACAGTACTTTCCACAACGATGGCTTTGGAAACGTAGAACTTGTTCTCTTAGACTTTTCTTCTCCGTTGCGTTTGGAACAGCACACGTAGAATACTGTTCGATGAAATTCATCACTAAGTCATCCGGATCTGTTCCAAATTTAGGTGCATCCTTGATCCACAACAACATATGTATATGAGGGGCACCTCTTGCTTGGTACTCCTTTCTCCAGAAGAAATCCAACACCTCTCCAAGAGGTGGATTCTTTTTATTTGTGATGAAAGACATCATAGCTTCAAATCTATGATTGAAGTACCTGCATACATTCACTGGATCCAAAGAACACAGTTCTCCAGGTGTCTTGAATTCAATGTTTTCAATATTTCCATTTGCCTCTCGTAGAAATTCAAGTAAGTCTTCCCAGCCATACTCGGCACAGCTCAGAGTGAGGAACCATGTTGGAGTTCCTAAGTTCCTCAGCATACATTTTAAATCACCATGACGACGGTACCAGTACTCATTAGTACCACGCTGACACGCCATGAGATTAATTAAGTGAGAGTCCAAAATACTGTCTTGGACATTGACTTTATGCATAAAGTCACTTGCCGAGATGTTTCGCATCTGTATACCACTTTTTAAGATGTGGTTCACTGCATATGACAGTCCAGACAGATCGCTTTCAAACAGGAGATGAAACAAATAGGGAATGCATTGCCGAAACCTAGGATCTGCTGCATACAATCGTAAAGTCCGGTATTCAGACGCAGGAATTTGATGAGGTCGCTCATCATATCTTCCTCCTTGACCTGTGGGAAATAGCTGTGGGAAACACCGAGCTTCCAAACTTTCCTCCCAAACACTAATGGGACTCCCTTTGGCTTGTTTCATTTGAAACAACTCAATAGCATTCCCCATGACTTCCTTGGAATGCAAAGGATGAACACTATAATGTTCATATATTTCTTCACTTTTAGAGGCCTCTACTTTCTCAATTTGGCCAGCACACAAATCGCTATCCTCTTCATCACTTACTTCCTCTTCTGCAACATACACATTCTTATAGTACTTATTATTTTTCTTCAAATACACTGTTGCCTTTTTGACTTTCCTAACATCCACTAAATCTTGCCATATTTTCTTATTCTTTGTCGGAACCCCATTAACCAAGATAACCAGAGGTTCCTCTTCCACTTTTTCTACTCCAATTGTGTTAATGTTTTTCTTCAAATCTAGAGGCAAATAAACAACTCTTCCCTTTAATCCTCTCTGTAAATCTGCTGGAGGCAACTTCCCTGTCTTCGGCTCCATTCTTACAATAGCCTGAAAGGGATGGATACTTTGAATCAAAATAGATTCATAAGTATTTAAATCCTTCAATTCAGAAGGAATCTCAACCAATTCCAGATTATTATGAACTGCCCTAGCAGGCATCTGGTTTTGGTTTAATTTATTACAACAATAAGTACACACACGTTGATCCGATCCCAAATCAAAATAATTTTCTACCATCAAGTATGTGGCAAAATCCTTCCATTCACTATTATTTTCCCTTTCACTTTTTGCATATAAATCCACTACCTTAGTCTGATTCTTATAATAAGTGCGTCGACAACATACACAAGTGAAATTAGGCCTCTCACTTGATTTCATCTGAAACGTGGCAATTTCCTTCTGAAAATTATCTGTACTGGAAACCTGTACATTATCTTCCACATTACCCTCTACTTCAGGGTCAATTTGAACATTCTCATCTTTACTACCAAAGTAACAAAACTCAATTTCTTCACAAATATTCTTCACATCTATTTCAGAACCATGCAAAAGAGCAGCACATAATTGTTTAAGCATAATTGCTGGACTCTTAGCATAATACAACATTCTCACTAATTTTCTCACTTTATTATGATGCACTGCTAGCATCCTGAAATGATGAAAAACACTCTGGCATACTCTCCTGGAAAGACAAGCCAGTGAATGACCACGCAAACCTGTCATTTGTCTCACTCTGCAAGGATCTAAATCCTGCAACAACTTCATTTTCTGCTTCAAACTTTTCTTATTAAATGTCCGTATAAAATCACAAAGCAAATTGATGGAAACCTGTCGCACACTGCAAATAGAACTACACTTCCAAATGTACACAGGACCCTTAGGACGTCTTCCTAAAACCTCATCACTTAGCGCCTCTTCTGTCTCTGTTGTCACAAGTTGTTCTTTTTCAACTGGACAACCATCCTTCACTTCATAAGCTCGACCACTGATGTCAACTGCATGCACCAAATCATTATCCTGAAAATAAGTCTCCTCATTAAAAAATGCCTCAGAACTTGAACTATGCATCCATTCTCCGGAAAAAACTTCACAAAAGTTAGTACGATTTACTACTCTCTTCCATCTACTTTTTGTTTTGAAATCAGAAATTACCTTGCTTAGTTTCCTAATTCTATTGATTACCAAAATAAACAACTTTCGCTTAATTTCAAAAGCATGATCAATAATTTTCTCTACATTTTTCTTCTTCTTATAAAATGCCGCTTTCTGTTGGCCTTTCTTTTTAATACTTTTCAATAAATGAACTAATATCCTATTACGGAACATTCGATTTCGAATGTCCCTAAACTGATGTTTCCTTCTACTATCATGCACAGAGTTATCTCTTCCTCTACCAGTAACATTTGTGATGGGTCTCTCCTTTCCATTTAAATTACTTTTCTTTTTGTGAACTGAAACATTTTTTTGAGCAAAACTTTTTTTAGTACAAATATTTCTTAAGAATGATTTCGTGCTCTTACCCGGACCTTTCTTGGTGTTTTGACAAGTATTTGGGGAAGAGGACTGCTGCAATAAAACATCATCCTGCTGTCTTTGACGTTTTCTAGCCTTTCGTATGCGACTTTTGGAAGGCATTTTCAAAACTATGAAAGAATCTGCAGTTGAATCTGTGGAAAAATATAATATAAAATGTTATTAACCACTATTACCAAACAGTAAATAAATAACAGTCATCTAAAACTTAATGCCGTACTAATTATTTAACATAGCAAATGTTTTCCACCAGCACTGCATCACAAAAATGACACTCAATGGTACAAAAAAGGCATACAACACTCATAAATCACTCCCTAATATTTTAAATCATTAATTCAGGATGACGATAAGATGTAGCCTATCTAAAGATTTGTTTAGGCCCTGATCTTTAGACTGGGGTAAATGTGTGTCATTGATCCACATTCAGTCCATCACCTGTTTTGTTTATTTGAGGTGAGGCCAACACATGGTTGCAGATAAGATTTTCACTGAAAAATATCAAAATAAAAAAACATGTGAAGGCCTACCCATGAAGTAAATCATTAAATGAAAACCAATACATTTCTGGAAATATGCACTACTAGTGCTTCATAAGATGTTTTGGGTCATATTTATAAGGCATTTGAGTATCTAGTATGCTATTTTACGTTCTTCCTGGTGCAAATTTATTGTAAATATGCTCCCACCTGCGGTTGGCAAATTTAGATTTTGATTATGGGAGTTAGATAGGCATGTTACTAATTTCCCAAAAATGATGTATAACCCCAAACAACCTTTGAAGCAAATGCTCTTAGCCATGTTATCCACCTCCCATTCGATAACATGGCTAAGAAGTGCTTGCAAATGTGAAAAAAAACGGCCGCAATGCATGAATATCGCAGAAAAGTCAGCGATATTCATGCATTTTCCAGCACATGCTCTTAGCCATGTTATCCACTTCCTATTAAATAACATGGCTAAGAACTGCTCAGGGCCCCATGAGGAACGCTTTCCATTTAAAAAGGGAAAAATAACATCAAAGACACTAAAATGCCTTCTAAATATGACCCCAAACAACCTAAGAAGCTCTAACAGTACATATCCTGAAATGTAATTGATTTCAAAATTCGTTTTTAAACACAGCATATAAATCAATTGTATACCTGCATTCATGGAGAAATGACTAAAACTGTCCTTGAGACACATGAAAGTGTTTTCTGGAATGCCCTAGCACCATTTTTGGGACACTATTAACATGGCTACGTAACTCCCATAATCAAAATCTAAATTTGCCAAGCGCAAGTGGGAGCGTATTTACAAGACACTTGCCCCAAGAGGAACACTTTCCATTTAAAAAGGGAAAAATAACATCGCAGAAAAGTCAGCAATATTCATACACTTTCCAGCAAATGCTCTTAGCCATGTTATCCACTTCCTATTAAATAACATGGCTAAGAACTGCTCAGGGCCCCATGAGGAACGCTTTCCATTTAAAAAGGAAAAAATAACATCAAAGACACTAAAATGCCTTCTAAATATGACCCCAAACAACCTAAGAAGCTCTAACAGTACATATCCTGAAATGTAATTGATTTCAAAATTCGTTTTTAAACACAGCATATAAATCAATTGTATACCTGCATTCATGGAGAAATGACTAAAAATGTCCTTGAGACACATGAAAGTGTTTTCTGGAATGCCCTAGCACCATTTTTGGGACACTATTAACATGGCTACGTAACTCCCATAATCAAAATCTAAATTTGCCAAGCGCAAGTGGGAGCGTATTTACAAGACACTTGCCCCAAGAGGAACACTTTCCATTTAAAAAGGGAAAAATAACATCGCAGAAAAGTCAGCAATATTCATGCACTTTCCAGCAAATGCTCTTAGCCATGTTATCCACTTCCTATTAAATAACATGGCTAAGAACTGCTCAGGGCCCCATGAGGAACGCTTTCCATTTAAAAAGGGAAAAATAACATCAAAGACACTAAAATGCCTTCTAAATATGACCCCAAACAACCTAAGAAGCTCTAACAGTACATATCCTGAAATGTAATTGATTTCAAAATTCGTTTTTAAACACAGCATATAAATCAATTGTATACCTGCATTCATGGAGAAATGACTAAAAATGTCCTTGAGACACATGAAAGTGTTTTCTGGAATGCCCTAGCACCATTTTTGGGACACTATTAACATGGCTACGTAACTCCCATAATCAAAATCTAAATTTGCCAAGCGCAAGTGGGAGCGTATTTACAAGACACTTGCCCCAAGAGGAACACTTTCCATTTAAAAAGGGAAAAATAACATCGCAGAAAAGTCAGCAATATTCATGCACTTTCCAGCAAATGCTCTTAGCCATGTTATCCACTTCCTATTAAATAACATGGCTAAGAACTGCTCAGGGCCCCATGAGGAACGCTTTCCATTTAAAAAGGGAAAAATAACATCAAAGACACTAAAATGCCTTCTAAATATGACCCCAAACAACCTATGAAGCTCTAACAGAACATATCCTGAAATGTAATTGATTTCAAAATTCGTTTTTAAACACAGCATATAAATCAATTGTATACCTGCATTCATGAAGAAATGACTAAAAATGTCCTTGAGACACATGAAAATGGTTTCTGCAATTCACTAGCACCATTTTTGGGACACTATTAACATGGCTAGGTAACTCCCATAATCAAAATCTAAATTTGCCAAGCACAAGTGGGAGCGTATTTACAAGACACTTGCCCCATGAAGAACACTTTACATTTTAAAAAGAAAACATAACATCTTAGACACTGAAATACCTTATAAATATGGCTCAAAACAACCTATGAAGCTCTAGCAGTACATATCCAGAAATGAAATTGATTTCTTAAATCGTTTTTAAAAGCAACATCTCTGTTTCAGCTTACATAACAGACCATAAAATGGGCTCCATATATCACAATATCTTGTGTTACTGCATGCCAGAATGTTACACCAAATATGCAATTACAATTTCTCAAAGAAACAAATTCTATTTGTATATCACTAGAGACAAAACCACATTTTAAAAACACAGCTTTCTTCATCATTTTCTCCTTAAATCATACTATTCTCTATCTAAATTAAATAAATCTTTTCTCACCTTAGCAAATATTTTTTTGAGTTTTGAAAACAGTCTGAGAAATACACCAAATTGTCTTCAGCAGAAGAAAAAGGATGCACTCCAAAGGCTGCAGCTATTGAAAGCACAGAAATACAGATATTCTTTTCACATATCTCTCATATTAGCCAATCATACCTCTTCCCTCACTTTTTTCAAATCAAAACCCTTCCCCCCTCTGCCCTGTCTGCCTTGTTTCCATAGCAACCACCTCCTGGAAGACCTCTCATGTTTGCAAATTCACACAACAATGTTTCAATTGAACTCTGAACTCTCAGTGCACCTGCGTATCCAGTGCAATCTTTCATTAAATGTTTCTTCCTTGACCATTCAAATTACATCTTTCAAAGAACACATCCATGCACCCTAACTTTCTGTTTTCAGAAATGGAAATGCACCAATCACTGCTAATGAATCATTAGCATTGTAAATCCACAGTTTTTTTTCTTTAGAAACTCCTACTGTTTCAACTGCCCTTTCATTACCACACTTCATCTGACTGAAGAACAACCTTCTCCCACCATGTTTAAGGTCTGGATTGTTGGACATAGTTACATCCACTGGGCTCAAAGGTATGCTGAAAGCAGAAATTTACGTAACCTCAATTTACAAGATGTGGAAATTAAGTGGTTGGGCCAAAGAGGATTAAAATGTCACCAATTGATACCATTGGTGAAAACCTTTATGCATTTGCCTAAACCTGACCTGTTAATAGTGCACTGTGGAGGTAATGATTTGGGCACTTTGACAGGGGTAGGTCTGGAAATGCTTTTAAAGGACACCTTTGAGCAATTAATGGCACTTTTTCCTCAAACTGCCTTGGTATATTCCAATATATGCCAAAGACAGAAATGGAGGTGGTCCAACCAATTTTGTCCACAAATTGAGAAAGCGAGGAAGCATGTAAACAAATCTGTTTCAGCTTACATGAGAGACCATGGAATGGGCTCTCTGTACAACAATAACTTGCGTTACTACATGCAAGATATCTACAGAGGAGATGGAGTTCACTTCTCAGATGAGGGCAACAGAATTTTCATTCTGAATTTAAGACTGTGCATTGGTACCTACTTATAAGTACCTAAATGTACCATAAACCCAAAAGCTCTTCTCAGAGCTACCCTACATCTGATCACTCACAATTATTATTTTTCTCTAACTTTTTTCACTAATTTTCCACAAAATTCGCTCCCCGGAGCGCTACCCGGTTCGCTAACCGAAAGCTAACCTCGCGGAATTTTTTAAAAAAAAGTTTTTTTTTCCGCACATATAAGCCTCCTCAGCCACGCTCAGAAAACCTAGGGGGTCAAGATAAGTCTACCATGACCCCTTCTACCCATTCTAAACATTATTTGCCCTCCATCTTGTATCTTAATGCGACCGAAACACAAAATGGTGGACTCCCGTGACGCTTAAGGTTCGCTAACCGGGCAGCTTCCCGGAAAGCGGTCCTAAAAAAAGGCGGGAAAGTAATTTACAGAAAAACGACTAGAGACACTCTCACCAAATATAGATTAGCTCATACTACATAACAATCCCTTCCATTCTCACAAATTTCATTGAAATTCCAGTTAGCCATTTAGCCTGTAGACCTCTCCAAGTACCGTGAGGTAAATTACTTCACAAAACACATCTGAATTGTTGGAATTGACAACCAATGAAAATGTTACTTTCATTTTCTACTTTTATTACCTGACATTTAATTGGTTATATACCTGTATATATATAAAGGGAGAGAAGGAAACACAGCCATTTTGACTACTACTTCTTGTTGTACCTCCTATTTCAATAGCTTCAAAAAACTTCAACTTCTTTGTGAAGGTAAGTTATAATTTAATATATTGTGCACTATGACTTAATATAGTAGACTTTTTCTGCTAGATATACACTATCCCTCTGTAGTAGTAATGTATTTAGATAGACTTCTCTGTTATAGTTATCAATGGAGTAAGGCTTGTCTTGGTTAAATCACATACACTTTTTTATAGTCCTATTTCCACTCTCATACTATACACTGCCAAAAGATAAATTCACTGATAAAAACTGCCTATCTAAAATTAATCCCAACAGTGCCCTATCTCTACTAATATATATTTTTTTAATCCAAATTTCAGGCAAAATGGAAGGCGAGCAGCAAGTTTCTTTTGAGATGGACCTGCAAGAGAGCAGCCAGGAATTAATTGAACCAATTGACATGGAATTTATGGATGAAAGCTTGGATAATGAACTGCTGCAATGTGTCCAAGCAGTAGATGTCCTCCTTGCAAATGAGGACATTTTGCAACCTCACAGATTGCAAACAATATTTCAAGAAAATAATGACATTTCAGACACTGAAATGTTAGAAAGTTTAATAAATTATGAAAAAGAATCAAAATAAAAAAAACACTTTAAAAAAAAGAAAACAAAAAAAAACAAGAAAAACAACAAACAATTAACATACAGTATTAGAAAAGTCTTTCATTCTTTTATCCATAAAGTTCGCTGCCCAGAAAGCTATCCGGTTCGCGAACTTGGCGCTTACCACGCAAAAAAATTTTTTTTTTTTTCGACCCTCCTAGGCCCTTTTAAAACCTCCACATAAAACCTAGGGGGTCAACGAGGATCTACTATGCCCCCTTATGGTAATTTCCCCCTTTGTTTTGGCCTCCTCTTGTCTCTCGATCCTACCGAGAGACAAGATGGCGGCCGCTCCGGACTGTTTAGAATGTTGACAGACACCGGAGGGCCAATCAGCTTCTCATCGCAAAGTTCCGTTACGCGAAAGGTTCGCTAACCGGATAGCTGCCCGGAGCGCTGTTACAGATATATATCTTGATTTAAACGTTAATTTCTCAAAATCCACTGAAGCACATATATTGAGACCTAGCAAAGGCACATCAGGCTAACAGTCCCTACAATTTTGCCAAGTTTCGTGAAAATCCATTCAGCCGTTCGGGCTAAAAGTGAGTCCAACCGCCCTATGGAAATTAACATGGGAAAAAGGCGTTTTGGGACCCCCCTTTTTTCTCGGCCCCCCCTCCACAAAACTCCCCCAAATTTTCAAGGGCTGCTCAGAAACAAAATGTGCCATTTTCCTGAAAATTTCAGCCAATTCCGTCCACAAACGCAAAAGTTATTAGGCATAGAATTTTCAGAAATCCCATAGGGAAAAAATCCTAACTATATATACCTACTGGCGACCGCCAGTAGGTAATATATATATATATATACAATGGTTGGTATATATTAGATGCTCCAATTGTATTTATGACAATATTTGCACTGTATTTGTACTTTGCACATTGCTCTGTTGCACAATACCAACTCCATTAGGGATTATCCCGGGATGTGAGCTTTCCACTTCAAATATGTTGTCTATGTCTATTGTGGTTTGCACTATACACCTGATCATATTTAACCAATGGCGTTACATTTTGAATGGCATTAGCACTTTAAATTTTGCCTCCTCCCTTGCATGCGTCATGTGACCAAGGCCTCTGTGAAGGTCGAAACGTTATGCTGAGGTGCGCCTTTTCCACAATTGAATAAAACACTGCTCACCTGCATCCTGGGTCTCCTCTCTTTTTCTGCGCCGACGGTATCCAGGATCGGGCTCCAGGCGAAAGGAAGCTGAGATTGTTTCATATATATATATATATATATATATATATATATATATATATATATATATATATTCACTGAAAAAACCATAGGTTAGAGACCATATATAGTTAGCTGGATATTTTATTGACATAAAACCAATGAAATTCCATATATAGTTAGTTGCACTAACTATATATCGCGCACCCGCAATCCACTGCTGATGATGTCACATATTACATCATTCATGACATGGTCAGTGACATCACTGATGACATCACTGATGACATCTCAAATGACATCACTGATGACATCACTGATGCCATCTCAAATGACATCACTGATGACATCATCTAGTGTCTGTGTGTTTTTGTAAAGTTTAAATATGTTTTACATATTGAAGAATGAGTGGATGTATGGAAGACTGAGTGTGTGTGTGGCTGGCTGGGAGGTGTGTGACTCTGTGCATATCAATGTGTACTTGTATCAGTGATTGTATAAGAGAGTAAGTATGTGTTAGTATATGTGTGAAAAGTATGGTGTTCTGTGTTTAACTGTATAGATGAGGAAATCGAAGTGTGATTGATTCTTCACAGGACTGACTAGGTGTATGAGTGCATATGATAGTCTTGTAATAATGAGTGACTGTATGTATGAGTGATTGTATGGGTGAATGAGTGAATGTGTGTGTAGACGTAGGAATCAGTGAGTGCGTATGTAGTAACTGGTATTGGTGTGTCATGATGTCATCAGTGATGTCATTTGAGATGTCATCAGTGATGTCATTTGAGATGTCATCAGTGATGTCATCAGTGATGTCACTGAAGTATGGTGTTCTGTGTTTAACTGTATAGATGAGGAAATGGAAGTGTGATTGATTCTTTACAGGACTGACTAGATGTTTGAGTAACTCCATGGATGAGTGGCAGTGTGTGAGTGTCTGCATAGGTGTATGAGTGCATATGATAGTGTTGTAATAATGAGTGACTGTATGTATGAGTGATTGTATGGGTGAATGAGTGAATGTGTGTGTAGACGTAGGAATCAGTGAGTGCGTATGTAGTAACTGGTATTGGTGTGTCATGATGTCATCAGTGATGTCATTTGAGATGTCATCAGTGATGTCATCAGTGATGTCATTTGAGATGTCATCAGTGATGTCATCAGTGATGTCACTGACCATGTCATGAATGATGTAATATGTGACATCATCAGCAGTGGATTGCGGGTGCGCGATATATAGTTAGTGCAACTAACTATATATGGAATTTCATTGGTTTTATGTCAATAAAATATCCAGCTAACTATATATGGTCTCTAACCTATGGTTTTTTCAGTGAATTTTCAAGGTTTTGTAAATGCAAATTCCTAACTATATATGGTCTATAACCTATGGTTTTTTCAGTGAATTTCATTGGTTTTTTAAAAGCTAATATCTATAGCTGTAAAATATATTCTTTATTACGTGACGTATCACGTAGCCACGTGAGACGCCTCATGACGCGTCGCATAACCGTGACGTATCGGCTCTGCAGCTCAAACAAAACCCGTAACGTAAGCGTGCCGGAGCACGCTTACAGATATATATATTTTTTTTAACCTTAATTAGACAAAATCCACACGTGCACATATCTTGAGGCCTTGCAAAGGCACATCAAACAAACAGTCCCTACAATTTTGTCAAGTTTGCTGGAAATCTATTCCCTTAATTTTTTTTTTACTGTTTCTCTTGGTTTTCCCCTTGTTACGCTTACCGGGACGCTACCCGGTACGCGAACCGGACGCTCCAAAAACACAAGATGGCGGACTCCCGTTACGCTGCCGGTTAGCTGCCCGGTTCGCGTACCGGGAAGCGCCTCTACCGCGAAAAATCGCGGGGGACTTTAATATCCCCCTCATCAATCCTAGGGGGTCAGGAGGGGTTTACCTTGCCCCCTTTCCTTCATTTCCCCCTTCTTTTTTCACCACATCTTGTCTCTCGAACCTACCGAGAGACAAGATGGCGGCCGCTCCGGACTGTTTACAATGTTGACAGCTACGCTGCCGGTTAGCTGCCCGGTTAGCTGCCCGGTTAGCTGCCCGGTGAGCTGCCCGGTTCGCGTACCGGGACGCGCCTCTACGGCGTAAAATCGCAAAAAAATTATAATTTTTTTTGTTGCCCCGCGGGGCACTTTAATATCCCCCTCATCAATCCTAGGGGGTCAGGAGTGGTCTACCTTGCCCCCTTTCCTTCATTTCCCCCTTCGTTTTTCACCACATCTTGTCTCTCGATCGTACCGAGAGACAAGATGGCGGCCGCTCCGGACTGTTTAGAATGTTGACAGACACCGGAGAGCCAATCAGCTTCGCTTCGCGAAGTTCCGTTACGCGTCAGGTACGCAAACCGGGGCGCTAACCGGAGCGCTGTCACAGATATATATTTTTATTTAAACGTTAATTTCTCAAAATCCACTGGAGCACATATATTGAGACATAGCAAAGGCACGTCGGGCAAACCATATCTACAATTTTGCCAAGTTTCATGTAAATCTATTCAGCCGTTCGAGCTAAAAGTGAGTCCAACCGCCCTATGGAAAAATGAATGGGAAAACGTGTTTTGGGACCCCCTTGTTTCTCGGCCCCCCCCTTGACGAAACCCCCCCAAATTTCCAGGGGCTGCTCAGAAACGAAATGTGCCATTTTCCAGAAAATTTCAGCCAATTCCGTCCACAAACGCCAAAGTAATTAGACATAGAATGTTCAGAAATCCCATAGAGAAAAAATCCTAACTATATATACCCACTGGCTATCGCCAGTAGGTAATATACATATATAAACATATATAATCTGCATATCTATATAAATATAAATGCATGCATACATATACATGTATGCATACATATGCATGTTATTTACATGAAAGTTTTAAAAACACTAATAAAAGCAAAGCTAAAAAGCCACCTCATTACAAACAGAATGGCTTTAACTTAAACGAGGGCGAGATCTATTGCATTTTCAATGCTTGTTTACTTTGGTTCTATCAAGAAGGCATTCAGATGTTTCACACATTTGCCATAAATTCTGAATGTTAGCACTCTAGTTGCTCATTAGATCACTGTAGTAAAGCTAGTGCTCACCAGGGAAGTCTGCTGCTAATCATGGTTTGCAGCCATTTTCCCGCATTTTTTATCCCGCAGACTTTCAGTCCGCATACCATTATCCCGCAAGGTCATTGACCTCGCATCCAAAACACATACAGTAAAGGGGACCCATGGGCAGTTTAATGACCAGCTCTGAATACATGCCCACCTAACAGTAATCACAAGAGAGTATCAGAGGGTCAAAAGTGAGACAGGCTAGTTGTCAAAGACAGAACAGGTGTAGCGCTCCCACTGGCCATATGACTAAGGGGCGAGGGCTATAAAATATGCCAGATCAAGATCAGTATCTGGTCTCTGGCTCCCATCAGTCACCACTCGGAACCGCCCTTCATCATTTGGGGCTCCGAGGACCAACACTGTACCAGATCTTGGTATATTAACAGAAAGGGGTGATCTTCCTGTTAGTCAGTAAGTGTTGGTGTTATGGTTGAGACCATATGTGTTGGTAAAGTAACTGACAGGGTTGGAAAAAGGTGTAGTGTGCAGTGCAAGAAAAAACCAGGAAAAATATAAGAGGGTGAATAAAATTGGTTTTAAGGAGCAAAAACTAATTTAATGAGGTATAACTCCTAGCACCAATATTAAAAAATAGCTAAGACAGGGTGAATTTATAACCTGTCTAGTGGTGTGACGTGGTCGACATGTTTCAGCAAAACTGGCCACTAGCCTTGCTTTCTTCAGGACCTATTAAATACAGCTACTGCAAACAAAGAAACCCAACGTGATAGATAAGTAAAATGTAGTGTAGGAACGACACAGAAAAGTCACCTGAACCTCCAGGTTGTGTCTGTTCCAGATCTCTTCATACACTCAGCGGTGGGCTGATTAGTAAGAAGTATATACCTCACCTCGCCTGGCTGCGGCTCAGGACTGGTGAAGCACCGCTCTATCCGTCGGTACTTCCTAGCGGCATCTGTGCCGTCTGGGGAGACGGCACAGACGGCACAGATGCCGCTAGGAAGTACCGACGGATAGAGCGGTGCTTCACCAGTCCTGAGCCGCAGCCAGGCGAGGTGAGGTATATACTTCTTACTAATCAGCCCACCGCTGAGTGTATGAAGAGATCTGGAACAGACACAACCTGGAGGTTCAGGTGACTTTTCTGTGTCGTTCCTACACTACATTTTACTTATCTATCACGTTGGGTTTCTTTGTTTGCAGTAGCTGTATTTAATAGGTCCTGAAGAAAGCAAGGCTAGTGGCCAGTTTTGCTGAAACATGTCGACCACGTCACACCACTAGACAGGTTATAAATTCACCCTGTCTTAGCTATTTTTTAATATTGGTGCTAGGAGTTATACCTCATTAAATTAGTTTTTGCTCCTTAAAACCAATTTTATTCACCCTCTTATATTTTTCCTGGTTTTTTCTTGCACTGCACACTACACCTTTTTCCAACCCTGTCAGTTACTTTACCAACACATATGGTCTCAACCATAACACCAACACTTACTGACTAACAGGAAGATCACCCCTTTCTGTTAATATACCAAGATCTGGTACAGTGTTGGTCCTCGGAGCCCCAAATGATGAAGGGCGGTTCCGAGTGGTGACTGATGGGAGCCAGAGACCAGATACTGATATTGATCTGGCATATTTTATAGCCCTCGCCCCTTAGTCATATGGCCAGTGGGAGCGCTACACCTGTTCTGTCTTTGACAACTAGCCTGTCTCACTTTTGACCCTCTGATACTCTCTTGTGATTACATTGACCTCGCATACCATTATCCCGCATTTTTTCAAAACGCATGTGCATTTATCGCGCATGCCTTTACAAAGAATTACGTTTTAAAGGCATGTATGGTAAATGCATTTGCGTTGTGAAAACCACGATGACGAGAGAGGTAAGTGGGTTTGTGTTAATTTTTTCGTGGGTTAGTGATTGTGTAGTGTAGTGTAGTGTTGTGTAGTGTAGTGTTGTGTTAGTGTAGTGTAGAGTTGTGGTGGTTGTTTAGTGTAGGGTCATGCTGGGGGTAGTGTTTTAGGGTTTAGGGTTGTGTTGTAGTGTTTGCGTAGTGTAGGGTCATGCTGGGGGTAGTGTTTTAGGGTTTAGGGTAGTGTTGTAGTGTTTGCGTAGTGTAGGGTCATGCTGGGGGTAGTGTTTTAGGGTTTAGGGTTGTGTTGTAGTGTTTGCGTAGTGTAGGGTCATGCTGGGGCTAGTGTTTTAGGGTTTAGGGTAGTGTTGTAGTGTTTGCGTAGTGTAGGGTCATGCTAGGAGTAGTGTTTTAGGGTTTCGGATAGTGTTGTAGTGTTTGCGTAGTGTAGGGTCATGCTGGGGGTAGTGTTTTAGGGTTTCGGGTAGTGTTGTAGTGTTTGCGTAGTGTAGGGTCATGCTGGGGTGTAGTGTTTTAGGGTTTAGGGTAGTGTTGTAGTGTTTGCGTAGTGTAGGGTCATGCTGGGGGTAGTGTTTTAGGGTTTTGGGTAGTGTTGTAGTGTTTGCGTAGTGTAGGGTCATGCTGGGGTGTAGTGTTTTAGGGTTTTGGGTAGTGTTGTAGTGTTTGCGTAGTGTAGGGTCATGCTGGGGTGTAGTGTTTTAGGGTTTTGGGTAGTGTTGTAGTGTTTGCGTAGTGAAGGGTCATGCTGGGGGTAGTGTTTTAGGGTTTTGGGTAGTGTTGTAGTGTTTGCGTAGTGTAGGGTCATGCTGGGGGTAGTGTTTTAGGGTTTTGGATAGTGTTGTAGTGTTTGCGTAGTGTAGGGTCATGCTGGGGGGTAGTGTTTTAGGGTTTTGGGTAGTGTTGTAGTGTTTGCGTAGTGTAGGGTCATGCTGGGGGTAGTGTTTTAGGGTTTTGGGTAGTGTTGTAGTGTTTGTGTAGTGTAGGGTCATGCTGGGGGTAGTGTTTTAGGGTTTAGGGTAGTGTTGTAGTGTTTGCGTAGTGTAGGGTCATGCTGGGGGTAGTGTTTTAGGGTTTAGGGTAGTGTTGTAGTGTTTGCGTAGTGTAGGGTCATGCTGGGGGTAGTGTTTTAGGGTTTAGGGTAGTGTTGCAGTGTTTGCGTAGTGTAGGGTCATGCTGGGGTGTAGTGTTTTAGGGTTTAGGGTAGTGTTGCAGTGTTTGCGCAGTGTAGGGTCATGCTGGGGGTAGTGTTTTAGGGTTTAGGGTAGTGTTGTAGTGTTTGCGTAGTGTAGGGTCATGCTGGGGTGTAGTGTTTTAGGGTTTTGGGTAGTGTTGTAGTGTTTGCGTAGTGTAGGGTCATGCTGGGGGTAGTGTTTTAGGGTTTAGGGTAGTGTTGTAGTGTTTGCGTAGTGTAGGGTCATGCTGGGGGTAGTGTTTTAGGGTTTAGGGTTGTGTTGTAGTGTTTGCGTAGTGTAGGGTCATGCTGGGGGTAGTGTTTTAGGGTTTAGGGTTGTGTTGTAGTGTTTGGGTAGTGTAGGGTCATGCTGGGGGTAGTGTTTTAGGGTTTAGGGTAGTGTTGTAGTGTTTGCGTAGTGTAGGGTCATGCTGGGGTGTAGTGTTTTAGGGTTTTGGGTAGTGTTGTAGTGTTTGGGTAGTGTAGGGTCATGCTGGGGGTAGTGTTTTAGGGTTTAGGGTAGTGTTGTACTGTTTGTGTAGTGTAGGGTCATGCTGGGGGTAGTGTTTTAGGGTTTTCGTCATATATTCGCTAATCATACTTTCTATGGCAAAATAAACCCCCTCATTTTGTTCCTTTTTAAATTAAATGTTTTAAGAGTTACCACTTTATTCCAATCAAGATGGCTTCAGGTGTGCCATACCTTTGTAATAAGTAGGACTGTTAGCACTCTAGTTGTTCTTTAGAACACTCTGGGACATTCTGTCATTGGGCTATAGTTGGGCTACATCTGGCTGATATTTGGGCTACATTTGTTTTTTTTGTCTCTGGTGGCCATCTTTGGGCTACATTGGGCTACATTGGGCTACATTGGGCTACATTTGGGCTCCAACATATATATAGCCCAATGTAGCCCAATATATATTTTTCAAAGTTAATTTTAATAAAAACCACTGGAGCCTATATCTTGAGACATAGCAAAGGCACATGGGGCTACCAGTCCCTACAATTTTGCCAAGTTTGGTGTAAATCCATTCAGCCGTTCAGGCTAAAAGTGAGGCCAACCGCCCTATGGAAAATTGCATGGGAAAAACACGTTTTGGGACCCCCCTTTTTTCTCGGCCCCCCCTTGACGAAACCCCCCCAAATTTTCAAGGGGCTGCTCAGAAACAAAATGTTCCATTTTCCTGAAAATTTCAGCCAATTCTGTCCTCAAACGCCAAAGTTATTCGACATAGAATTTTCAAAAATCCCATAGGAAAAAAATCCTAACTATATATACCTACTGGCTATCGCCAGTAGGTAATATATATATATATATATATATATATATATTACCTACTGGCGGTCGCCAGTAGGTAGTTATAGTTAGGATTTTTTTCAATGTTAAATCTCAAAATTCTATTTGGAATAACTTTGGCACCGGTTGACGAATCTGCCTGAAAATTTCCTGAAAATGGCCTCGTCGAGCTCCGGTTCTTTCTTGAAAGTTTGGGGGGGATACGTCAAGCGGAGGCCGAGATAAAAGGGGGGTCCCAAAACGCGTTTTCCCATGTTAATTTCCATAGGGCGGCCGATTTCACTTTTAGCCCGAATGGCTGAATGGATTTCCACCAAACTTGGCAAAATTGTAGGGACTGGTAGCCCGATGTGCCTTTGCTATGTCTCAAGATATGTGCTGCAGTGGATTTTGAGTAATTTAGGTTCCAAAAAATATATATATCTATAGGCGCTCTCCGGTGCGCGCACCGGAGTGCGCTCCCGGCGTGACACGCGACTTGCGCGCAGAAAGCTGATTGGCTCTCAGTTGTCTGTAAACATTCGAAACAGTCTGGACCGGCCGCCATCTTGTGTCTCGGTAGGATCGAGACACGAGAGGTGGCCAAAACAAAGGGGGAAATGACCATAAGGGGGCAGGGTAGACCCCCCCTTGACCCCCTAGGTTTGATGTGGGGGCTATAAAAGGGCCCCGCGGGGCATTTAAAATATTTTTTTTTTCGTTTTGCGCGGGGGAAGCGCCCGGTACACGCACCGGGGAGCGGCCTGGGGAGCGTACTATGAGGAAAAAAGATGACAGAGTTTTTAAATAATGAAGTTTTTATTTAGAAATTGGAGGTAGTTCTAAAAAGAACTTCTTTTTTTTCTTCTTTTTGTTGTTTTATATTTTTTTGTGTTTTTTGAACTTTTTGAACTTTTTTTGGCTTTTTAAAACAATTTTATAATTTTTTTGGATTTTTGTCAAGGGAAAAACAAAAAACAGGGATTCCAAAACGGCTCAACAGGAGCAAAAAAATGTGAAAATTTAGGGACTGTCAGGGCAGCGGTGTTGCTGTTTCTTTTTGGCAATGAGTTCAACACTCTGCTCCCCATAGCAGAGCAGTTCGTCACACTCCATGCACAGAAATTTGATGCCTGCAAACTCTGGCTGTATGTTAGGGACCATTCTTCTACGGGATGGTCCCGAAGGTGTTGCTCCACCAGTGGAGGTGCTGCCGCCATCTGTGGGTAATTTCCGTGCCAGGTCTCTGACACTCTCCCTCGCAAAGTTGTTTGGGTGTCTTCTTTTGACATGCCTGATTAAATTGGCATTTCCAAAACTATATTTTTTCAGAGGATTGCCTCTGGATAAAGTACTACCACATATTTTGCAGGTTACTTTTGGAGCGTTGACTTTTTTTTCTCCTTCAAGGATGTTATAAAATTTCCAGATGAAATGGATTTTTTTCTTCTGCGTAGGAGGATCCTCATCTACAAATGCCTCTGAATCACTGCTGGATGACTCTCTTGCAGCCATTGCGGTAGATCAGGAAAGTAGGAGATGAAGATAGTACACAGAACAGCTCTTGCTCTCTCCAAGTACAAAGCAAAAGTGAAGGAAATGGGTGGGGATTTCATTATTTGTAAAAAAAACTGTTAGCAACCAATGAAAAGTGTTATTTTAGGGTCACATGACCCGACGCGCTTACGCAGCGCGCTCCGGAGCACTTCCGGGTGCGTTTACGCGGCGCGATCGTAGGCGCTTCCGAGGCACAAACGTGGCGCGATCTTGGGCGCTTCCGGGTGCGTTTACGCGGCGCGATCGTAGGCGCTTCCGAGGGCACTTACGTTGCGCGCCAAAGTGACGTCATCAAACTTTTTCAGAAATACATAATCATTTTCCTTATAAAAAAAAACGGATTTTATTTGTATGGAACGAAATGTTTTGCATTATTATTAACTTTTCATTCATATTTTTTTTCACGAACGACAGTAGCGCTCTGGGTGCGCTTTCAGGTGAGCTCACCGGAAAGCTTACCGGAGAGCTTAGCTGAAAGCTTCCCGGAGCGCGCACCCAGAGCGCAAAAGAAAAAAAATATAATAAAAAAATGAATACTTTAAAACAACAGCAAATTGTAAAAAAAAAAAAAAGGTTAGAAACTCGATATAGAAAGGAATTAGCATTTAAAAAACCTATGAAATTCACTGAAAAAACCATAGGTTTCACACCAGTTATAGTTAGGAATTAGCATTTAAAAAACCTATCAAATTCACTGAAAAAACCATAGGTTTAACACCAGTTATAGTTAGCTGGAAATTTTACTGACATAAAACCATTGAAATTCCCACGTTATAGTTAGTTGGACTCACTATAACTTGCACGTGTAATGCACTGCTGATGACATCACATATTACATCACTCATGACATGGTCAGTGACATCACTCATGACATCACTGATGACAGAGAGACTGACCTACTTTCACTCGCTAATATATGTATTCACTAAGATACTCTTAATAAGGCAGATATCCAATTATTTTTTTTTTTAAAAACATCCATTAAGACAATAATTTAAACAAATATTCTTCCATCGACCTTAACATACATATATAAAACATATTTATTTATCTGAAAGACACACATTCACTGGATGGTGTCATCAGTGTATTACACGTGCAAGTTATAGTGAGTCCAACTAACTATAACGTGGGAATTTCAATGATTTTATGTCAGTAAAATTTCCAGCTAACTATAACTGGTGTTAAACCTATGGTTTTTTCAGTGAATATATAGGCACTCGTCTTTTATTCCTGCCCGTGAACAAGGCTTTGAGCCGAAACTAGTTGGGACAATGGATTCTGTTCACTCTGCCTGATTAAATGCCTGATGTCTCCTCGAGTGGGCCTCTCACGTGTTGCTTCTTGCCAAGGAAAGTAAACCGGGCTTCTCCGTGCCCGGAAGAAGAGGCCGCCCTGCAGGGTCATGGGCTCCCCTTTTCGGAGGTTTCCTTTGCAAAGTTTTGATGAGGGAGACTAGCCCACACGCTGCCGCCCGGCCCACTGTGGTTTCACTTGAAGTTCTGACGGCAGCGCTGGAAGGGATTTGACCGGGGATGACTCTCCGTTCAATCACTGGGGAGACGCCAGCACGAACATCAAGCAGGATGTCAGCCAAGCATTGTGCTTTTATTTGGAAACCTGCCTGTTCCCCACCTGGGTTACATTGCCAGTCACAGCGAATGCACCACCAGAACGCGGACATTTGCGCTCACAGATACAATAGATGGAACTTTCCTATTGCTTACCTGTGCAGAACGGTGCATTCTGGATGTAGCAGTTCAAGAACAGTCAGGTGACCTACACACGTCATATAAATGCGTGAACATAGACACTCGTCTTTTATTCCTGCCCGTGAACAAGGCTTTGAGCCGAAACTAGTTGGGACAATGGATTCTGTTCACTCTGCCTGATTAAATGCCTGATGTCTCCTCGAGTGGGCCTCTCACGTGTTGTTTCTTACAAGGAAAGTAAACCGGGCTTCTCCGTGCCCGGAAGAAGAGGCCGCCCTGCAGGGTCATGGGCTCCCCTTTTCGGAGGTTTCCTTTGCAAAATATATATATATATATATATATATATATATTACCTACTGGCGGTCGCCAGTAGGTAGTTATAGTTAGGATAATTTTCAATGTTAAATCTCAACATTCTATTTTGAATAACTTTGGCGCCGGTTGACGAATCTGCCTGAAATTTTCAGGAAAATGGTCTCATGGCGGTCCGGTCCTTCCCTGAAAGTTTGGGGGGGATTCGTCAAGCGGGGGCCGAGATAAAAGGGGGGTCCCAAAACGCGTTTTCCCCATGTTAATTTCCATAGGGCGGTCGATTTCACTTTTAGCCCGAACGGCTGAATGGATTTCCACCAAACTTGGCAAAATTGTAGGGACTGGTAGCCCGATGTGCCTTTGCTATGTCTCAAGATATGTGCTTCAGTGGATTTTGAGAAATTAACGTTCAAAAAAATATATATATCTATAGGCGCTCTCGGGTGCGCGCACCGGGGAGCGCACCGGGCGCGACACGCGACTTGCGCGCAGAAAGCTGGTTGGCTCTCAGTTGTCTGTAAACATTCTAAACAGTCCGGAGCGGCCGCCATCTTGTCTATCGGTAAAATCTAGTCATAAGAGGTGGCAAAAACAAAGGGTGGAATTGACCATAAGGGGGCAGGGTAGACCCCCCCTGACCCCCTAGGTTTGATATGGGGGCCATTAAAGGGCCCCGCGGGGCCTCAAAATTTTTTTTTTTTTTTTCGATTTTCGCGGGGGAAGCGCCTGGTGCGCGCACCGGGGAGCGTATCGGGGAGGGTACTATGGAAAAATAATCACTTCAAAAATTGTATGTTTATGAATTGTTTTTTTTTTTTATTTTTTTATTTTATGTAAGTACCTACATGTAGGTACTAATGAAGAGACTTAAATTTAATGTTCACCATCTTCTTTGTAGACATCTTGCATGTTGTTATTGTATTTTTTGTGGTATATGGAATTCATAATATAGTCTGTCTGGAAAGGAGAAACAGATCTTTTAAGCACTCCCTGAGAATTTCTAGGGGATCATGAGTAGTCTGTCCTGTTCACTTATGAAAATGAGGTGTAAAATATTCATATGAGATAATATAGTGGGAGAAAGGTAGTAACTATGAGTAAACTTACTATGTAACAGAAAAATAGTTGAACAGTATACTATAAGTCTCACTTTATATTTTAAACATTTTTGGTAATACTTCATGAATTACATATAAAAAAGAATATTGTCTGAAACAATTGAAATTATTAAAGATAAATTTATTCCTCTGATTCTTTTTCATAATTTAATAACATTTCTAACATAATATTGTCCGGAATTTCCTCATAATTATATGTACATGATTCAATTTCTTCCAAACATTCTATAAACTGTTCATCCAAAGAGTCATCCATGAAATCAACTTCTTTTTTTTCATCTTCTGGTTTTTCCACCTTTACTTTGATAGCAGTATCATTTGCCTTATTTTCTCCTTCCATTTTCTTTCTGAAAATTGCATATAAATTAACTATATTAGTAGAGCTAGTATACCAGAGAAGCCTAACTCAATCCATAACTATTACAGAGAAGTCTATCTCTATCTCTAACTATTAAAGAGGGATAGCATATCACTAACAGAATATTTTTTAAGAAATAAATTTAACGTGTACAATATACTTCCATAATTAGAAGTTACCTTAGAGAAATTAGTTGAAGTTGTCAGTGAAATTTGTTTTCAAGTGTACTTCAGGAAGCAGTAGTCAAAATGGCTGTGTTTCCCTCTCTTCTTTTATATATATTGTTGTACTTAACCAATCACACGTCAGGAAATAATCGTAGAAAATGAGAGATACTTTTTAATTGGTTGTAAATTCTAACATTACAAGTGTGTTTTTGTCATGTAATTTACCTCAGGATATTTAGACAGGCCTGTAGCCTAAATGTCTCAATGGAATTTCACCAAATTTGGGCAAATGGTAGGGACTGCTATGTAGTAGGGCGTATTCTATATTTGATGAAAGTGTCTCCATTGGGTTTTCCGTAAATTACTTTCCCACCTTTTTTTATTTTGCGCTTACTGGTGCGCGCTCCGGTACGCGCACCAGCAGCGTAACGGGAGTCATCCATTTTGTGTTTCGGAACAATCGAGACACAAGATGGAGGGTAAACAATGTTCGGAATGGATAGAAGGGGGAACTGTAGAGACTTCTTGACCCTCTAGGTTTTCTGAGGGGGGCTTAGGAGGCTCATAAACGTAAAAAAAAAAAAAAAAAATTCTTTAATTTTTCGCGGGGGTAGCGCCTGGTGCGCGCACCTATAAGCGTACCGGAAAGCGTACTTTGGTGAAAAATAGTGAAAAAAGTTAGAAAAAAATAAACGCTTTGAATGATCAGAGTTAGGGTAGCTCTGAAAAGAGCTTTTGGGTTCTGTGGTTGATTTAGGTACCTACAAGTAGGTTCCAATACACATTCTTAAATTCAGGAGGAATATTCTATTCCCCTCATCTGAGAAGTGCACTCCATCTCCTCTGTAGATGTCTTGCATGTTGTAACGCAAGTTATTATTGTATAATGAACCCATTCCATAGTCTCTCATGTAAGCAGAAACAGATTTATTTACATGTTTCCGTGCTTTCTCAAATTGTGGACCAAATTGGTTGGACCAGTTCCATTTCTGTCTTTGGCATATATTGGAATATACCAAGGCAGTGTGGGGAAAAAGTATCATCAATTGATGAAAGGTGTCCTTTAATAGCATTTCCAGACCTACCCCAGTTAATGTGCCTAGATCGTTTCCACCACAGTGCACAATTATAAGGTCAGGTTCTGGCAGATGCAAAAAGGTTTTCACCAATGGTATCAATTGGTGACATTTTAATCCTCTGTGGCCAATCCACTTGATTTCCACATTTGATAAATCAAGGTTATGAAAATTTCTGCTAGCTGCATACCTTTGAGCCCAGTGGATGTAGCTATGTCCAATAACCCAAACAGAGTACATGATGTGAGAAGGTTCTGGTCCAGTCAGATGAAGTGTGGGAATGAAATGGCAGTTGGAACAGTAGGAGTTCACAAAAAAATAATTGTGGAGTTTCTGTGCTCTTGAATCACTAGCAATGATTGGTGGATTCAGATAGTTGAAAACTGAAAGTTAGGGTGTATGGTTATGTTGTGTGAAAGAAGCAATTTGAATGGTTTAAAAAAAGTCACCAAAAGCAAAAATACCCTGTATAGGCTGCTGTATTGACAGGTCAAACATCCTTGCTGAGTTAATTTGCAACATTGTAAGATAAACTTTTGAACCTTACAGTTCAGTTAGGAGGGAGTTGCTATGGTAACAGATAGAAAGGTTTGAGAGGGGGATGGGTGTTGGTTTGAAAATAGTGAGGGAAGAGTTTTCATTGGTTGAATTAAGGCATATGTGTACAAAGATAGAGATTTTCTATGCCAGTCTTGGTTTCAGTGTATTGAGAGCACACCTTTTCCTCTGCTAAAGAAAAATTGGTGTGTGTGTCTGACACTGTTTTCAATCTCCAAAAGCATTTCTAAAGGTAAGTAATGATTCATTTAATTTAGATAGAGATTTATTTTCTCTATGTAGAATATTTGGAAGCAGTTAGTTATGTTTTAGAAGTGAAATTGTATGTTAGTATATAAGTCCTGCGCAGTGTTTTTTACATGTTATTTAAAAATCGATTTTGGGTGCAAATGAATGGTATTTTTATTTGGCCTTTTTTATGATTGCCATGTGCAGTTGATGCATGACTTTAAACATGGGTAATAAGTGATGCACTGGTGGCGCCAGGCTTTTATAAATGAGGCCCTGACTTTGTTTGATGATATTGAGTGGTTGTAGTTAGGTTCTGTGCAGTGTTCCTTACATGTTATTCAAAAATCGATTTTTGGGTGCAATTGATTGGTATATGTATTTGGCCCTTATTTATGAATGCCATGTGCAGCTGATGCATTACTTTAAACATGGGTAATAAGTGATGCACTGGTGGCGCAAGGCCTTTATAAATCAGACCCTGACTTTGTTTGATGATATTGAGTGGTTGTACATAGGTTCTGCCCAGTGTTTCTTATATGTTATTCAAAAATCGATTTTTGGGTGCAATTGATTGGTATATGCATTTGGCCCTTATTTATGAATGCCATGTGGAGCTGATGTATCACTTTAAACATGGGTAATAAGTGATGCACTGGTGGCGCAAGGCCTTTATAAATCAGACCCTGACTTTGTTTGATGATATTGAGTGGTTGTACATAGGTTCTGCCCAGTGTTTCTTATATGTTATTCAAAAATCGATTTTTGGGTGCAATTGATTGGTATATGTATTTGGCCCTTATTTATGAATGCCATGTGCAGCTGATGCATGACTTTAAACATGGGTAATAAGTGACGCACTGGTGGCGCAAGGCTTTCATAAATAAGGCCCTGACTTTCTTTGATGATATTGAGTGGTTGTACATAGGTTCTGCCCAGTGTTTCTTATATGTTATTTAAAAATCGATTTTTGGGTGCAATTGATTGGTATGTGCATTTGGTTCTTTTTTATGATTGCCATGTGCAGCTGATGCATGACTTTAACCATGGGTAATAAGTGATGCACTGGTTGTGCAAGGTCTTTATAAATCAGGCCCTGACTTTGTTTGATGATATTGAGTGGTTGTACATAGGTTCTGCCCAGTGTTTCTTACATGTTATTCAAAAATCGATTTTTGGGTGCAATTGATTGGTATATGCATTTGGCCCTTATTTATGAATGCCATGTGCAGCTGATGCATCCCTTTAAACATGGGTAATAAGTGATGCACTGGTGGCGCAAGGCTTTCATAAATAAGGCCCTGACTTTCTTTGATGATATTGAGTGGTTGTACATAGGTTCTGCCCAGTGTTTCTTATATGTTATTCAAAAATCGATTTTTGGGTGCAATTGATTGGTATATGCATTTGGCCCTTATTTATGAATGCCATGTGGAGCTGATGTATCACTTTAAACATGGGTAATAAGTGATGCACTGGTGGCGCAAGGCCTTTATAAATCAGACCCTGACTTTGTTTGATGATATTGAGTAGTTGTACATAGGTTCTGCCCAGTGTTTCTTATATGTTATTCAAAAATCGATTTTTGGGTGCAATTGATTGGTTTATGCATTTGGCCCTTATTTATGAATGCCATGTGGAGCTGATGTATCACTTTAAACATGGGTAATAAGTGATGCACTGGTGGCGCAAGGCCTTTATAAATCAGACCCTGACTTTGTTTGATGATATTGAGTGGTTGTACATAGGTTCTGCCCAGTGTTTCTTATATGTTATTCAAAAATCGATTTTTGGGTGCAATTGATTGGTATATGTATTTGGCCCTTATTTATGAATGCCATGTGCAGCTGATGCATGACTTTAAACATGGGTAATAAGTGACGCACTGGTGGCGCAAGGCTTTCATAAATAAGGCCCTGACTTTGTTTGATGATATTGAGTGGTTGTACTTAGGTTCTGTGCAGTGTTCCTTACATGTTATTCAAAAATCGATTTTTGGGTGCAATTGATTGGTATATGTATTTGGCCCTTATTTATGAATGCCATGTGCAGCTGATGCATTACTTTAAACATGGGTAATAAGTGACGCACTGGTGGCGCAAGGCTTTCATAAATAAGGCCCTGACTTTGTTTGATGATATTGATTGGTTGTACTTAGGTTCTGCGCCGTGTTTCTTACATGTTATTGAAAAATCGATTTTTGGGTGCAATTGATTAGTATATGTATTTTGCCCTAATTTATGATTGCCATGTGCAACTGATGCATGACTTTAAACATGGGTAATAAGTGACGCACTGGTTGCGCAAGGCTTTCATAAATAAGGCCTGACTTTGTTTGATGATATTGAGTGGTTGTACTTAGGTTCTGTGCAGTGTTCCTTACATGTTATTCAAAAATCGATTTTTGGGTGCAATTGATTGGTATATGTATTTGGCCCTTATTTATGATTGCCATGTGCAGCTGATGCATGACTTTAAACATGGGTAATAAGTGACGCACTGGTGGCGCAAGGCTTTCATAAATAAGGCTCTGACTTTGTTTGATGATATTGATTGGTTGTACATAGGTTCTGCACAGTGTTTCTTACATGTTATTCAAAAATCGATTTTTGGGTGCAATTGATTGGTATATGTATTTGGCCCTTATTTATGAATGCCATGTGCAGCTGATGCATGACTTTAAACATGGGTAATAAGTGACGCACTGGTGGCGCAAGGCTTTCATAAATAAGGCCCTGACTTTGTTTGATGATATTGATTGGTTGTACTTAGGTTCAGCGCCGTGTTTTTACATGTTATTGAAAAATCGATTTTTGGGTGCAATTGATTGGTATATGTATTTGGCCCTTATTTATGATTACCATGTGCAGCTGATGCATGACTTTAAACATGGGTAATAAGTGACGCACTGGTGGCGCAAGGGTTTCATAAATAAGGCCCTGACTTTGTTTGATGATATTGAGTGGTTGTACTTAGGTTCAGCGCCGTGTTTCTTACATGTTATTGAAAAATCGATTTTTGGGTGCAATTGATTGGTATATGTATTTGGCCCTTATTTATGATTGCCATGTGCAGCTGATGCATGATTTTAAACATGGGTAATAAGTGACCCACTGGTGGCGCAAGGCTTTCATAAATAAGGCCCTGACTTTGTTTGATGATATTGAGTGGTTGTACTTAGGTTCAGCGCCGTGTTTCTTACATGTTATTGAAAAATCGATTTTTGGGTGCAATTGATTGGTATATGTATTTGGCCCTTATTTATGATTGCCATGTGCAGCTGATGCATGACTTTAAACATGGGTAATAAGTGACGCACTGGTGGCGCAAGGCTTTCATAAATAAGGCCCTGACTTTGTTTGATGATATTGAGTGGTTGTACTTAGGTTCAGCGCCGTGTTTCTTACATGTTATTGAAAAATCGATTTTTGGGTGCAATTGATTGGTATATGTATTTGGCCCTTATTTATGATTGCCATGTGCAGCTGATGCATGATTTTAAACATGGGTAATAAGTGACCCACTGGTGGCGCAAGGCTTTCATAAATAAGGCCCTGACTTTGTTTGATGATATTGATTGGTTGTACATAGGTTCTGCGCCGTGTTTCTTACATGTTATTGAAAAATCGATTTTGGGGTGCAATTGATTGGTATATGTATTTGGCCCTTATTTATGATTGCCATGTGCAACTGATGCATGACTTTAAACATGGGTAATAAGTGACACACTGGTGGCGCAAGGCTTTCATAAATAAGGCCCTGACTTTGTTTGATGATATTGATTGGTTGTACATAGGTTCTGCACAGTGTTTCTTACATGTTATTCAAAAATCGATTTTTGGGTGCAATTGATTGGTATATGTATTTGGCCCTTATTTATGATTGCCATGTGCAGCCGATGCAAGACTTTAAACATGGGTAATAAGTGACGCACTGGTGGCGCAAGGCCTTTATAAATCAGACCCTGACTTTGTTTGATGATATTGAGTGGTTGTACTTAGGTTTTGCGCAGTGTTTCTTACATGTTATTGAAAAATCGATTTTTGGGTGCAATTGATTGGTATTTGCATTTGGCCCTTATTTATGAATGCCATGTGCAGCTGATGCTTGACTTTAAACATGGGTAATAAGTGACGCACTGGTGGCGCAAGGCCTTTAAAAATAAAGCCATGAGTTGCTATTGTATAAACTTAAATATGTTGCAATTTATTGTTTATATTGTTTGCTTTTTAACATTACTTTGTTGTTTGCTAATAGTGGTCTTTCATGTGTTTTTTTAACAGAACAACAGATTCAAATCAACTTCTGAAAAGGAAGCAAAAATGCCTTCAAGGCAAAGAAATATCAAAAATACCATACGGAAAAGGAGAACATCAACAACAGAGTTTATGGAATCCTCTTCAACAACTACTTCAAAAAACACCAGAAAAGCTTCTGGTAAGCCAATTAAGTCTTTTCTTCGCAACATATGTCGTAGGAAAAAAAATGAAATTGTTAATGTGAATATACAGAAAAAGTCAACAAATCTAAAAAGGAAAGAGAAGCCCACAAAAAATGTTTCCATTGGACCAGGAGAGAAGAGAATGGTTAGCAATAGAAGGGTAAATGTTTTTAGGGACATTCGTAGGCGAATGTTTCGCAATAGGGTAGTTTTAAATTTGCTAAAAAATGAAAAGAAAAGTAAACTAAAAGCTGCTTTTTACAAGAAAAAGAAAAGTGTAGAAAAGATTGTTGATCAGGCTTTTGAAGTTAAGAAAAAATTATTTATTTTAATAATCAATAGAATTAGGATACTTAATAAGGCAATGGATGTTTTCAAATCGAACAGTAGATGGAAAAGAATTATTAATCGGAGTAATTTTTGTGAAGTATTTTCTGGTGAGTGGATGCATAGTTCAAGTTCTGAGCCTTTTTTTAATGAGGAGAGTTACTTTCAGGAAAATGATTTGGTGCATGCGGTTGACACCAGTGGTCGTGCATATGAGGTGAAAGATAGTTGTGTGATGGAAAAAGAGAAACTTGTATCTAGAGATGCAGAAGAGGTGTTACCTGATGAAGTTTTAGGGAGACGTACTAAGGGTCCAGTGTACACATGGAAATGCAGTAGTATTTGTAGTGTGCGACAGGAATCAATTGATTTGCTTCGAAATTTCTTACGTACATATAGTAAAAAAAGTCTCAAACAAAAAATGAAGATCCTGCAAGAGTTAGATCCTTGCAGAGTGAGAGAAAGCACAGGTTTGCAAGGGCATTCACTAGCATGTCTTTCTAGAAAAGTTTGTCGGAGTGTTTTTCATCATTTTAGGATGTTAGCAGTGCATCATAATAACGTAAGGAAATTAGTGAGGAAGTTGTATTATGCAAAAAGTCCTGCACTTAAGCTTAAACAGTTAAATAGTGCTCTTTTGCATGGATCTGAAGTGGATGTGAAGACTATTTGTGAAGAAATTGAGTTTTGTTATTTTGGGAACAAAGAGGACAGTGTAGAAATAGATATAGTAATGGATGGTAATGCAGAAGATAATGGACAAATTTCAAGTATTGAAAAGTTTGATGAGGAAATTATCAAGTTTAAGGTGAAATCAAGTGAGAGGCCTAATGTAACTTGTGTGTGTTGTCGACGGACTCATTATAAAATTCAGACTAGGTTAGTTGATTTATATGCAAAAAGTGAATTGGAAAATAATAGTGAATGGGAGGATTTTGTAAGTTATTTGTTGGTGGAGAATTCTTTTGATTTGAGTTTGGATCAGCGTATTTGCACTTATTGTTTGAAAAAATTAAATGAAAATAGAATGCCTGCAAGAGCAGTTTATAATAATCTTCAGTTGATAGATATTCCTTCTGAATTGATGGATCTAAATACTTATGAATCTATTTTGATTCAATGTGTCCATCCTTTTCAGGCTATTGTACGCATGGAGCCTAAGACAGGGAAATTGCCTCCATCAGATTTACTGAGAGGATTAAAGGGAAGAGTTGTTTATTTGCCTCTAGATGTAAAGAAAAATATTAATACAATTGGTGTAGAAAGAGTAGAAGAAGATCCTTTAGTTATTCTAGTTAATGGGGTTCCAACAAAGAGTAAGAAAATTTGGCAAGATTTAGTGGATGTTAAAAAAGTCAAGAAGGCAACGTTGTATTTAGTTAAAAACAATGAGTACTACAAACATGTAAGTGTTGGAGTAGAGGAAACAGCTACAGAAGAAGATAGTGATTCTTCAGTTGGTCAAATTGAAAAAGTTGATGTGTCTAGAACTGAAGAAATATATGAACATTATACTGTTCATCCTTTGCATTCCAAAGAAGTAATGGGAAATGCAATTGACTTGTTTCAAATGAAGGCAGCAAAAGGAAGTCCCATTAGTGTATGGGAAGAAAGTTTGGAAGCTCGTTGTTTTCCACAATTATTTCCAACAGGTTGTGGTGGACGATATGATGATCGACCAGTTCAAATTCCTGCAGCTGAATACCGGACTCTAAGATTATATGCAGAAGATCCAAGGTTTCGTCAATGCATTCCATATTTATTTCATCTACTGTTTGAAAGTGATTTGTCTGGGCTTTCTTATGCAGTTAATCATATATTAAAAAGTGGACCTCATTTGCAAAATGTATTTGCAAGGGACTTTATGGAGAAAGTTAATCTGCAAGACAGTCTTTTGGAATCTCAGCTAATCAATCTCATGGCATGTCAACGTGGAACCAATGAGTATTGGTTTCGTCGTCATGGAGAATTGAAATGTATGCTAAGAAACTTAGGAACTCCTACATGGTTCCTCACTCTTAGCTGTGCTGAGTATGCATGGGACGATTTACTTCAATTTCTACGAGAGGCAAATGAAAACATACCAAATATAGAATTGAAAACACCAGGAGAACTGTGTTCTTTAGATCCAGTGAATGTTTGCAGATATTTTAATCATAGATTTGAAGCTATGATGTCTTTTATTACCAACAAAAAAAATCCTCCCCTTGGAGAGGTTTTGGATTTCTTTTGGAGAAAGGAATATCAAGCGAGAGGTGCTCCTCATATACATATGTTGTTGTGGATTAAAGATGCACCCAAATTTGGATCAGATTCAGATGAAACAGTGATGAGTTTCATTGAAGAGTATTCAACATGTGCTGTTCCAAAATCTACTGAAGAAAACAATTTAAGGCAACAAGTTTTACGTTTTCAATCTCATCGTTGTGGAAAGTACTGTCGTCGAAAATTTAAAAACAAGGAAAAGTACTACACGAAATGTCGTTTTGCATTTCCTCGACCAGTGATTTCTAAGGGAAGAGTAAATAATTTGATGTCATCTCTACGACATACTGTGACGAGAAAATCTCCCAAAAACACATATAATTTGAAAAGAAATGAAGAATCTAAGTACATCAACGATTACAACCCAGTGATTTTGTCCATGTGGAATGCTAACATGGATATTCAGTTCGTTGCTGACAACTCTATTGCTGTGGCTCGATATGTGACATCTTACATCACCAAAAAAGAAAAGACAGAACTGAAGGAAATGTGGGAGGACATTTCACATGAAAAGAGTCTAAGCAAGAAATTATACAGTTTCAGTCTGAAGATGTTGTCGCATCGAGAAATTGGAGCATATGAATGTTCTGATCGGTTATCATCAGCAAGTCTCTATGCCAAATCAAGAACAATCATTTGGGTGAGTCTTGGTCTTGCTGCAACACGAAACCGAGTTTTGAAATCTGTACAAGAAATTGAATATTTGGCGGAAAAAGAACCAAACAGTACAGATATTTTGAAGACAAATATGTTGGATACATACTATCCAAATAGAAGTACTCACCTTGAGAACACATGTTTGTATGAAGTTCTTCAAAACTACAGTTATAAGAGGAACATCACAGAAGATATCAATAATGGAAAATATGCACTCATTGGCTATGAAGGATGTCTAGTGAAGCAGAAAAAAGGCCATTTGATTAATCATCGAAAATTGAGTTGTGAAGTTCCAGACAAAAGAGAATTTTACTATTTAGCTCTTTTGCAACTCTTTAAGCCATGGCGTACAGAAGAGGAACTACTTGGAGATTTTCTCTGTTATGAAGACTCTTTTAATGCAACTAAGGATACCATAGAATGTCCTATTTTTCTAAATTATCTGCAAATGTTGAATGAAGAAATGGAGCAAGAAACCACAATTGCTGAAGAGATAGCTAGAAACAGTTCTCAAGATAGTCAGAGTTCTACTTCATTGAGCCAGGATCCACTAGGAGGACCAATTATCCAAAATGAAGCTGCCACTGCCATGGATGAGGTGGAAAGAGCTATGGAACAAGCTCAAGAGGATGGAGTTAACTTAGAAGATTTGGTAAAGCAACTAAACATTGAGCAGAAAAAGATATATGATGAAGTCACAGAGCAGATTGAACATGGATTCAGACATGAGAAAAAAGAGTGCTCATGTATATTATTTGACCCTGTCCGACTGTATGTAAGTGGAGAAGCGGGGACAGGAAAAAGTTTTCTAATTAAAGCCGTTGCAAGTTATCTGCAGAAAAGGACTGATTCACCACTGTCTTGTGTTGTAACTGCTCCAACTGGTCTGGCAGCACATAACATTAAAGGGATTACTCTACATCGTTTATTGATGCTGCCAGTTGAACATGATAATAAATTGCATTACAACAAGCTATCTGGAGATGCGTGTTCTGAAGTTTCAAGAGTCTTGAAGAAAATGAAACTTCTTATCATAGATGAAGTAAGCATGGTCTCAAATCTAATGCTTGCTTTTGTGCATTTGAGAATGCAAGAAATTCTTAAAACAGACTATGATGTGTTATTTGGAGGAAAACACATTATTGTTTTTGGAGATCTATTGCAGTTGACTCCAGTAAAAGGACAACCAGTGTTTAAAATGCTCACGCATGAAGATACCAGGAAGTCCCTTGGAAGCATTGGAAATGTTAATATATGGCTAAATTTTAAATATGCTGAACTGCTTCAAAATATGCGACAGGCCAAGGATGAAGATTATAAAAATATTCTACAAGATGTAAGAATTGGAAAAATGACTGAGAAAGGGAAAAAAGCTTTGCATAGTCGATTAATTTCAAATTTGTATCCAAATGAAAACATTCTTCCAGAGAATATTTTTAAAAAAATGACTGAGAAGAAATCTGGGATATGTTTGATGCCAACTCTGCAAGAATGTTCCATCTTCAACCAAAAAATGTTAGACTTAGAAAATGAAGAGATTGTGAAACTGGAAGCAATAGATAAAATAGAGCATATGGGTGCAACAATTGTTTTGTCAGAAAATTTGAAAACTAAATTGCATTCATTGGAGAAAAGTATTTCAAAAACAGCTGGTTTTGAAAAGACTCTGAATGTGTGTTTAAATTGTCGTATCATTTTGAGAAGGAATTTAAATGTTGAAAGTGGTCTGGTAAATGGAGCAATGGGTTATGTTGTTGATTTTGTGAATTACAGAAATAGAGATGGAATTGAATTTTTAAAAATAAAATTTGATGGCATTGAACAAGTACAACAAATAAGTCGTTGTTCTGCTAGATTTTTACTTGTAAAAGACTTATATGTTCACCGAAAACAGTTTCCTGTTTGTTTGGCGTATGCAGTGACAATTCATAAATCTCAAGGTTTAAGTGTAGATAGTGCATTGGTGAACATTGGAAGATCTGTGTTTAAAGAGGGTATGGCATATGTGGCATTATCTCGAGTCAGAACTTTATCAGGATTGTACTTGATTGCGTGTGATGAGACAAAGATTTCTGCCGATCTAGATTGTGTTAAAGAATACAATAGGTTAAGAAGAGAGTATGCTCCACATTTGCCTCAATATCCTCTGTTTGAAAAACGTGTGGTAGGCCGAAAAAGAAGAAATGAGGATAATTGTAGTGAGGTAGTTGCAAAAAGACAAAAAGTAGAGAAAACTGTAATTGAAAACAGGAAGAAAAAGAATTGTGGAGAAAATGTTGTTGGATTTCAGTTTGAAAACAGTTCTGGTGTCAACTGCTATGCTAATGTAGTGGTTAATGTTGTTTTTTTTCTTAAAAGTTTACAAGAACAGATTGTTGAAAATCGGGATCAAAGATTGTGTGGTTTATTGAATTCTGTGTTTCAGAAATGTAGCAGTGTTACAGCACAAATAGAAAGTGTAACAGAAATTCGAAATATTTTAGATTTGTGTTCTGGTCAAGATAAATTTTCACAGAACATTCAGCAGGATTGTCAGGAATTTTTAATGTATATGTTTGGTGTTTTGGAAGATGAAGGTGTAGATGTAGATAATCTTTTCAGTCTTTCTTATCAATGGCAGCATGACTGCCACAATTGTAGTTTATCAAGTACTACTACAATAGACACTGAAAGATTTATATATTTGACTTTACCAGACTGTAAATCAGTGTCTTTTAAAAATCTAGTTAAAGCAGCAGATCATAATATGGTGTGTACCCAATGTAACTGTACAATGCTGTCCACATTATTTATACAAAGGTATGGGCAGTATATTATTTTAGTTTTCCAACGATGTAGACCTGATGGAACTAAATTGACAACTTCTATCAAAAATTTTGTGGCTTCTCAGTTATCAATTTCTGGAAGGACCTTTACAACTGAAGCTATTATTTATCATGATGGATCTTCGACCACCTCAGGACATTATACATGCTACTTAAAATCTGAAAATGGATGGAGTTACTGCAATGATTCTCATTTAACTTATAAACAACGTTTGCCTTATGACTCTACAAATTCTTATCTAGTGTTTTTAAAACCAAAGTTTTAGTAAAGGGAATTGGCCTTTGAAGACGGGAATAGTTAATAAAAGTTAGTTAGTTAGTTAGTTAATCTAATATTTGAAATTATTTATCTGATGTAGATACTTTAAGTGGATCTCAAAGTAAAAAATACTGATATATCTGACACAAATTGGCCGTGAGGAAAATGTAAGATATGATGTTGTTAGATCTTTTTTCATAGGAAGTTGATGAAATCGAAGTTATAGAGCACAGCAGACTTTTTTCACCAAAAGGACCTTCACTATCTGCAATCTCATGTAGATACTTTAAGTGGATCTCAAAGTAAAAAATACTGATATATGTGACACAAATTGGCCGTGAGGAAAGTGTAACATATGATGTTGTTAGATCTTTTTTCATAGGAAGTCGATGAAATGGAAGTTATAGAGCACAGCAGACTTTTTTCCACCAAAAGGACCTTCACTATCTGCAATTTGGTCTCACGGAAAAGTAAGTGAATCAAAGATTAGTGTACTTATATGAGATGTATGTTTGAATGGGTTTTTTTAAACACAATCTTTTAGATTGTGTTTTTTTTTTTCCGCTGTTATATGATGAAGACTTTGATCTCACTAATTTAAGTGAAATTCAATATATTCTGAGAACAGCAAAAATAAATAATGTAACATATTGTAGAAGTTATTGTGTAGTTTGCATTGTGTAATTTATATTGTGTTCACATTGTCTTATACTCATTTTCTTTTTCACCCTTATTTACCTCTCTTTACTAATTTACACTCTTTTTTCATCGCTGTTTCTTTAGTGCACTTCATTCACAACTTCTTAATCTAATAGGAACTGTCTGCATTTCCTCTGTTCCTTCCACCACTTTTTATCTTTTTCATATTCTCACAGTACCACTGCTTTAGTTTCCTAACCTTCTCTTTCTTTTTCTCCTTTTTTTTTCTTTCGCATCCATTGTACTGTAGTTCACTTAGTTCTTCCTTTTGTCTTTCTGTGTACTTACTCTCTCACTCCTGTTTTATCCATCGTTCTATACTAACTTCATTCCTTTCATCCCTTCACTCTGTTACTTTACTTCACTCACTCTCAATCATCTTCTATTCCTCTTTTTTATTTATAGTTTCTCAATCAGACTTCTCTCCTTTTCACTCATTTTTCTTTTATTTTCTTATCTTTACTGATTTTGATTTGATATCTTACATTCTTTTAGTATCTTATTTACCTTTAGGAATTTGTTCTCTTTCTATTTCTTTTTCCTTTTTTTTTCTCTTTCTACATTACTTTCTTTCTGTTTTTGTATCCTTCACTATTGCATCATTTCTTAGTAAACTTTTGTAGATTATTAAACCTCATGAACTGTTGCTTCTATTTTATTATATATTTTTAAGAAATTATAACGTGTTTTTTCTTTTATCTTTCATAGATACAAGTTTGCATTGATTATATGGTAAGTGTGTTTACAAAATCTTTTTTGTTATCACCTTTTGTTTTATTTTCACTATTTTTCTGTCACCCTACCGCACCCCTATTTCCTTACTTTGCTTCCCTCACTTATTCTTTTGTTCCATGTTTACTTCCGACCACATTCAATTTCTTTCAGTACTTCTGCCTATGCACACTCCTTCACTTACCTTTTTTACTGGTTCACTTAGTCCCTTTGTGACAGTCCTACTTTTACTCTCTCTCTTGTTTGTCTCTATTACTCCCCATGTGTTACCCTTATTCACTTACATGTACCCTCTTTCACCCCTCTTTACTTATATTCACTGATATTTACTTTCCCTCAATCACTGCTATTCTTTTCCTCTGATTCCGTCACTACCTGACATTCCCATACTTAACTGTCCTTCTTTTTACTTTCAACATCCATTTACAATCTCTCTTAACCTCTGCTTTAGTCTTCTTCCTATTTCTTCTTTCTTTTGCTCCCTTATTCATTTTTCTTTTCTCAGTTACTTCCTTTTACACTTTTTATCTGTCTTACTATCTATTACACAGTCCCTCCTTCATTTTTTTTTTCTTTTTTTTTGTTAGTGCGCTGACGGTACGCGCACCGGGGCGCGCACCGAAAGCGAAATATAAAAAAAAATATTTTAAATTAAAAATATTATCTCAATATACATTATAGTGTTCATTTTTACAAAAACATACTTTAGCAATTCACTAAAAAACACATAAGTATGAGTATGAATAAAAAGTTAGGAATTAGCTTTTAAAAAACCTATGAAATTCACTGAAAAAACCATAGGTTTCACACCAGTTATAGTTAGGAATTAGCATTTAAAAAACCTATGAAATTCACTGAAAAAACCATAGGTTTCACACCAGTTATAGTTAGGAATTAGCATTTAAAAAACCTATTAAATTCACTGAAAAAACCATAGGTTTCACACCAGTTATAGTTAGCTGGAAATTTTACTGATATAAAACCATTGAAATTCCCACGTTATAGTTAGTCGGACTCACTATAACTTGCGCGTGCAATGCACTGCTGATGACATCACATATTACATCACTCATGACATGGTCAGTGACATCACTCATGACACCATCCTTGTGACATAGTGACAGACCTCCTTTCACTATAATGTAACCCTTGAGACACATATTCAAAAATAGAAACTGAAATTTTTAATAAAATGGAGATACCTATATCAGTTACAACAAGCAATTCAGTAATTCCACTATCTATATACACATCCACTCATTCACCAACAGTTCTATATAGTCACTCATACATATACTCACTCATCATATGAAGTGATACACCTATACATCCTGTTACACACCGACATTCATCCAAAAGTTACTCACACACATATTCACACGTGCAAATAAACTATTGAACATCCATTTATTTGAATATAGAGTTATACACACACTTCCACCTTACTTCTATTTAAAATTACACATATTTATTCTCTTAAACAATCACTTATAGAAACACATACTTATTTAAACAGGAACTCTTACAATCTCTTACTCTCACATATACTCACTTATATACATCAATATTCATATATACTAGATTAAAACATATGTAGTTACTGATAAAGACACTAGTGAGACAGTCATTCACTCACTAACAAACACATATAGACACTCATCCACCCATACAGTCCTGTACATATGCTGTCTTCAAAACACATACAAACAAAGAGTCAGTCACTCATGCATCTATGTGCTAAGTAATACCCCCACCAAACCATATAGACACTCATACTGATACTAATAAAAATATCTAATAACCCATATACATACACATGAGTGGATGTGTATTAGATGGTGGTATTACTGAATTGGTTGTTGTAACTGGTATGGGTATATCCACTTTTTTGAAAATATTAGTTTCTATTTTTGAATATGTGTTTCAAGGGTTACATTATAGTGAAAGGAGGTCTGTCACTCTGTCGCAAGGATGATGTCATCAGTGATGTCATGAGTGATGTCACTGACCATGTCATGAGTGATGTAATATGTGATGTCATCAGCAGTGCATTGCACGCGCAAGTTATAGTGAGTCCGACTAACTATAACGTGGGAATTTCAATGGTTTTATATCAGTAAAATTTCCAGCTAACTATAACTGGTGTGAAACCTATGGTTTTTTCAGTGAATTTAATAGGTTTTTTAAATGCTAATTCCTAACTATAACTGGTGTGAAACCTATGGTTTTTTCAGTGAATATATATATATATATATATATATATATATATATATATATATATATATATATATATATATATATATATATATATATATATATATATATATATATATATATATATATATATATATATATATATATATATATATATATATATATATATATATATATATAGTTTAGCAAATGCGCACCTGCGCTTCTCAACAGGCACACGCAGCGCTCCTTGGCTATCCAGCCTAAATGCCTCTCATGTCCTGGGGCTCACCTTTTCTCCTTAAATTCATACACATGCGCCCGACGCGTTTCGAGGCGGCCCGCCTCTTCTTCATGGGGCTTTTTTTTCAATAAAACAGGCAAGGCTCTCAGCTTGTTGAGCACCAGCTTTATTTCACTGACACAGGAACGCCCTCAGTGGGCGTGGCTAAATCGTTTTGTTACCACCAGGAATGATGGTTACTGTAGTCCTGAGTGAGAGTCCACGTAGAACACCATAAGTAAGTGGCCTGAAATCTTGAAAAGTTCATTTGCCAAAGTCTATAAACCCTTGAGTAGGGGGAGAGCTGGCGAAATCCAGGGCAATTATTCTCTGAAGAAGCGCTGCACCAGGAACCTTGCTTCGTGCTAGGAACGGCCTCTCCGCGCTGTATGCCAGTGAAAACTGCAGCCGGTGATGGTGCTCTGTTGCACGGCCAGGGGCAGCCGTGTGGGAAATGTAGTTTAGCAAATGCGCACCTGCGCTTCTCAACAGGCACACGCAGCGCTCCTTGGCTATCCAGCCTAAATGCCTCTCATGTCCTGGGGCTCACCTTTTCTCCTTAAATTCATACACATGCGCCCGACGCGTTTCGAGGCGGCCCGCCTCTTCTTCATGGGGCTTTTTTTTCAATAAAACAGGCAAGGCTCTCAGCTTGTTGAGCACCAGCTTTATTTCACTGACACAGGAACGCCCTCAGTGGGCGTGGCTAAATCGTTTTGTTACCACCAGGAATGATGGTTACTGTAGTCCTGAGTGAGAGTCCACGTAGAACACCTTAAGTAAGTGGCCTGAAATCTTGAAAAGTTCATTTGCCAAAGTCTATAAACCCGGGCGCATGTGTATGAATTTAAGGAGAAAAGGTGAGCCCCAGGACATGAGAGGCATTTAGGCTGGATAGCCAAGGAGCGCTGCGTGTGCCTGTTGAGAAGCGCAGGTGCGCATTTGCTAAACTATATATATATATATATATATATATATATATATATATATATATATATATATATATATATACTGTGATCAAGACCTGCGGTCGAAACGCTTAGGTGAAGGGGGCTACCTGTGAGTCTCTGAAATAAAACCCAACTAAAGCAACTGGGCGAGTGCGGACATTAATTCTTTCTTGGTGAACGATTATTTGTGGGGATACGTTCATCCCTACCCTCCGGCACCGACCGTGTAAAGTGTGCACCTTCTTGAGAACGAATTGGTGGTTAATATATATATATATATATATATGCCACAAATCTTCCTTCCTTCAAAGTGAAGCGAGGGACTCAGCGGGGCTCATGAAGACCTTTATTTAGAAAAGCAAACGGCATGACCGGTTTCGGCATGGAGCCTTTTTCAAATGCCTCAGTTCGCTAGTTCTTCCCATCTTGTGTTTTATAGGACTCCTCCTACCCAGTGAAGGAGGGCCCAGCTGCAGCTCATTACGTGCTGATGCCTCCACAGTCTCTGCCACGGACTGCCGATCCCATCATGCACCTTGCTGGCATTCTGTGAGCTGCAGTGGGAAAGATCTTTGCAAAAAATCCTGGGCAACAAATGTCCTTAAGTCCCCAACTTCCCAGTCTCCTTGTGCTTGCGTCCTCAATGCCAGGGGTACATGAACAGTGCACGTCCGCCCCCCGAGAAGTCTCGGACCATCAGATGGCAGCAGTTTTAGAAGATCACACGCAAGGAGGCAGGCTGTGCAGATCCGATTCCTCGGTGAAAGTTAGTGTCAGTTTCCTGGCGTTTTTCCTGCAAACAACACAGCCACTTGTAGGAAGGGTCCCCCAATGCGCGCTACAGGATGCACGCCAATTATGCCACAAATCTTCCTTCTTTCAAAGTGAAGCGAGGGACTCAGCGGGGCTCATGTAGACCTTTATTTAGAAAAGCAAACGGCATGAGCGGTTTCGGCAAGGAGCCTTTTTCAAATGCCTCAGTTCGCTAGTTCTTCCCATCTTGTGTTTTATAGGACTCCTCCTACCCAGTGAAGGAGGGCCCAGCTGCAGCTCATTACGTGCTGATGCCTCCACAGTCTCTGCCACGGACTGCCGATCCCATCATGCACCTTGCTGGCATTCTGTGAGCTGCAGTGGGAAAGATCTTTGCAAAAAATCCTGGGCAACAAATGTCCTTAAGTCCCCAACTTCCCAGTCTCCTTGTGCTTGCGTCCTCAATGCCGGGGGTACATGAACAGTGCACGTTCGCCCCCCGAGAAGTCTCGAACCATCAGATGGCAGCAGTTTTAGAAGATCACACGCAAGGAGGCAGGCTGTGCAGATCCGATACCTCGGTGAAAGTTAGTGTCAGTTTCCTGGCATTTTTCCTGCAAACAACACAGCCACTTGTAGGAAGAGTCCCCCAATGTGCGCTACAGGATGCACGCCAATTATGCCACAAATCTTCCCTCTTTCAAAGTGAAGCGAGGGACTCAGCGGGGCTCATGAAGACCTTTATTTAGAAAAGCAAACGGCATGACCGGTTTCGGCATGGAGCCTTTTTTAAATGCCTCAGTTCGCTAGTTCTTCCCATCTTGTGTTTTATAGGACTCCTCCTACCCAGTGAAGGAGGGCCCAGCTGCAGCTCATTACGTGCTGATGCCTCCACAGTCTCTGCCACGGACTGCCGATCCCATCATGCACCTTGCTGGCATTCTGTGAGCTGCAGTGGGAAAGATCTTTGCAAAAAATCCTGGGCAACAAATGTCCTTAAGTCCCCAACTTCCCAGTCTCCTTGTGCTTGCGTCCTCAATGCCGGGGGTACATGAACAGTGCACGTTCGCCCCCCGAGAAGTCTCGGACCATCAGATGGCAGCAGTTTTAGAAGATCACACGCAAGGAGGCAGGCTGTGCAGATCCGATACCTCTGTGAAAGTTAGTGTCAGTTTCCTGGCGTTTTTCCTGCAAACAACACAGCCACTTGTAGGAAGGGTCCCCCAATGCGCGCTACAGGATGCACGCCAATTATGCCACAAATCTTCCTTCTTTCAAAGTGAAGCGAGGGACTCAGCGGGGCTCATGAAGACCTTTATTTAGAAAAGCAAACGGCATGACCGGTTTCGGCATGGAGCCTTTTTCAAATGCCTCAGTTCGCTAGTTCTTCCCATCTTGTGTTTTATAGGACTCCTCCTACCCAGTGAAGGAGGGCCCAGCTGCAGCTCATTACGTGCTGATGCCTCCACAGTCTCTGCCACGGACTGCCGATCCCATCATGCACCTTGCTGGCATTCTGTGAGCTGCAGTGGGAAAGATCTTTGCAAAAAATCCTGGGCAACAAATGTCCTTAAGTGCCCAACTTCCCAGTCTCCTTGTGCTTGCGTCCTCAATGCCAGGGGTACATGAACAGTGCACGTCCGGCCCCCGAGAAGTCTCGGACCATCAGATGGCAGCAGTTTTAGAAGATCACACGCAAGGAGGCAGGCTGTGCAGATCCGATTCCTCTGTGAAAGTTAGTGTCAGTTTCCTGGCGTTTTTCCTGCAAACAACACAGCCACTTGTAGGAAGGGTCCCCCAATGCGCGCTACAGGATGCACGTCAATTATGCCACAAATCTTCCTTCTTTCAAAGTGAAGCGAGGGACTCAGCGGGGCTCATGTAGACCTTTATTTAGAAAAGCAAACGGCATGAGCGGTTTCGGCAAGGAGCCTTTTTCAAATGCCTCAGTTCGCTAGTTCTTCCCATCTTGTGTTTTATAGGACTCCTCCTACCCAGTGAAGGAGGGCCCAGCTGCAGCTCATTACGTGCTGATGCCTCCACAGTCTCTGCCACGGACTGCCGATCCCATCATGCACCTTGCTGGCATTCTGTGAGCTGCAGTGGGAAAGATCTTTGCAAAAAATCCTGGGCAACAAATGTCCTTAAGTCCCCAACTTCCCAGTCTCCTTGTGCTTGCGTCCTCAATGCCGGGGGTACATGAACAGTGCACGTTCGCCCCCCGAGAAGTCTTGAACCATCAGATGGCAGCAGTTTTAGAAGATCACACGCAAGGAGGCAGGCTGTGCAGATCCGATACCTCGGTGAAAGTTAGTGTCAGTTTCCTGGCATTTTTCCTGCAAACAACACAGCCACTTGTAGGAAGAGTCCCCCAATGCGCGCTACAGGATGCACGCCAATTATGCCACAAATCTTCCCTCTTTCAAAGTGAAGCGAGGGACTCAGCGGGGCTCATGAAGACCTTTATTTAGAAAAGCAAACGGCATGACCGGTTTCGGCATGGAGCCTTTTTTAAATGCCTCAGTTCGCTAGTTCTTCCCATCTTGTGTTTTATAGGACTCCTCCTACCCAGTGAAGGAGGGCCCAGCTGCAGCTCATTACGTGCTGATGCCTCCACAGTCTCTGCCACGGACTGCCGATCCCATATATATATATATTACCTGCCATTCAGCCACGGAAGCAGAATTCACTGCTTTGTCTGCTTGGTCTTCTCTAGAAGCCTTTTCACCAAGTGGCTCTGCGTATGGCTTCGTAATATCTGTGTCGGAAGATTCATAGTATACACTCATGTGAGGTAATGCCAATCCCCCCTGACTGGTTTCTAACTGTAGCAATGTGATTTTAACTCTTAAAGTCTTTTTATTCCAAATAAAACATCTAAAAAGTGCCTCTAATCCTTAAAATGCACTATATTCATTTTGATGTCTGACCTCTCTAAAGATCTGGACGATTGCAACCATCATGCCCCAAATCTAGGGGGCCTTACATTGTCGAACTTATTATATTCAGACAACCTGATACTAATCAGCCACACCCCAGTAGGCCTGCAACATCTTATTAACACAACTAGTACATTTTCCGAAAAAAAACGGCCTGACCATAAATATGGAAAAATCAAAGGTGGTGGTTTTTAATCAAAAATCAAAAAAGCAAACGTTTCAATGGTCTCTGCATGATCTCAAAATGGAAACAGTTAAAGAATACAAATATCTGGAGATAATCTTTGATTCCAACGGCTCATTCCAGCGACATGCAATAACAATAAAAAACAGAGGTATTTCACTGGCCATCGCTTTAAAAAATATCAAGAACAAAATAGCGGGCCCAAACTTAATCCCCTTGCTGGACATATTTCGCGCAAAACTGCTACCATCAATAACCTATGGCAATGAATGCATTAGAGGGAGAGACAAAGACACTTTAGACAATGCGGTCAGCAAAACACTTCGAATACTCTTCTCACTCCCTCCTTATACCTCCCCAGCACAGCTAAGGTTGGAGATCGGTCTACAGAAGCAGCAAATTGCACGTAAAGGCGCATATGCAAAATGCTGGCATAAAGTTAAGAACGCTGTAACAGACTCCCTGAACGCCCACCTTTGGAAAGAGCTGGAGACAAACAAGGGATCCCCTGCAATGGCCTACCTCCAAGCAGCTATAAAATCCCTTGCTTCAAGCGCCTGGTCAACAAGTCAGTGAAAATTCTTTCCATGGAAGAAGACAAAGCAGGGTTAACCAGGAGATCACATTGGTGGTTTGTAATCCAAATCTATTCCAGCGCTTCACCCCAACCATACCTCAGTACCAGCTTTTCAAGGAAGGTGAAGGAAGAATTCCTGCGGCTGAGGATGGGAGTAATCCCGTCAAAAGCCCATTTTCCCCCATGTAAATGCCTGGAATCTAATTCTGACTGCAGGCTTTGCGATAATCCAAAGGAGGAGGTTTTACACTTGCTATGCAGCTGTAAAGCTCTAGACAGTGCCCGAAGGGGCCAACTAACCTAGCTCTGGAATCAATATGGTGTGCGAACTCACAGACAAGCCCTGTTGATTAGCTTTAAGGGAGAAGATATCCAACTAGCCTGCCAACTAGTGCGCTTCTTGAAAACAGTTAATACGATCCAAAATCCAGAGGCCAGCGATTGAACTAGACTCATATAGACCCGCTTTTGCATTTTAAGAAAACTTTTCTCTGACCAACAAAGACTCGGTAAATGTTGAACGGTTTCTGTTTATACAAATGCAACGCATTGTACTACTTTGTATGGTCCTTTCGTCCATATTCTTAACTTTCTTTTATTGATTTTAAGTGCTTCTTTGTAAAACTCATGATTGTATATTTCTTCCAGTTTTTTTATTAAGAGTAATTGCAAAGATTTTAATTATTCACGCAATAAAGTAAAGTCTTAGTCTATATTCATTTTGATGGGGACATTAGTAAAATGAAAATTCTTCAAGGGTAAAATAGACATTTTTATCAGTGTGACGCGCCATATAAAAAAACAGAAAGAATGCCCATCTATCCAGCAAATCTTTGATCTTTTTCATCATCAGTTCAGAGTTTAGTTTGTTAAGTTCTGTATATTGGTTGGTTACATTTATTCCTGAATACCAATTTGGCTTGTGATTGGCATCCTGTCGTTGGATATTTATAGGAGGAGAATTAAGAGGAATGTTCAATTAAAGCAAATCTGTTTTATTATGGTTAGTCATATATCCCCCAATTGATTGGAACGGCTCAAACTTTGACAATACTGTTTTAATATTATGTTCCTCTAACCTGAGATAAAGTATTATATCATCCGCAAATAGTTTAAGCTTACACATTCCATTATCAGTGGCTCTATACTCATATTAGCCCTGATGCTGAGAGTTAGGGGTTGAATAATGAAAGTGAATAATACAGGGGACAGGGTCATCCCTGATCGGTTCCCCTATTTATTTCAACCATTCCTGCTGAATTTATATTCATAGAAATCTTTGCTTGAGCACTTTAATCTATATATGGTAGATCATATTAATAAACTGCAGAGGAAAACGGGAACTCTCCAGACCATAGAAGAGAGCATACCAATTAACTAGGTTGAATGCTTTCTCAGCATCTACAATCATTATCATAGTGGGCGTCTGATGCACATTTGAAAAATCAAGTGCTTGAACTGAAAACGCCTGTGATAGATGGGATTAACCAGCTAGCCAGAACCTAGTTTGATCCATATGAATTATCGTATGAGCTATCGAAGTGACAAGATTAGCCAAATTTTCATCCAAATGTTATAATTGCCATTTAATAAACTGATCAGCCTATATGAATTTACGTTTCTTGGGTTCTTCCTCTTCTTAACAAAGTTAACAATTGGGGATTCTTTAAAAGTTGTTGAAATTTCCCTTCCCCTTTTTATAGAATCAAAAAGCTCTGTCAAAAAAGGAATCAAGTCTTCTGGGCCAGTTCTGGGCATTAGAAGGAGGGTTATATCTACCTCCCCAACTGGTATGAATAAATCAAACTGAAATTATAATGATTAGTCCAGTCGGGTGTGTACTTTACAATAGTATTTTGGCTTGTAAATAATTGGCTTTATGTCACTATTTTAAGCGTTTGATCTTTTTGTTTGGTCACTTGGGGCACGGGTTTTAAAATGGCTGTTGTTGCATGTATATGGTGCATTTATTGACTTCTCCACGGCATTTGATAAAGTGGACAGAACATTGCTGTGGAGAAAGCTATTTGATTTAGGGATGCCACCATTTCGTATTAATTTAATCCGTGCCCTTTATTCAGATACCTGGTGCAGAGTGCTGCAGGGTGGTGAAAGAGGCTTATCTAGAATAATACCCACATCCAACGGGTTAAAGCAGGGTTGCCTTTTGGCTCCCCTGCTTTTCTCACTTTACACAGTTGATTTACCTCTAGCGCTCTCAGCATGCTCCGGTATTGCCCCGACATTGGGGGGCATTCCGATTGTATGCCTCATGTATGCAGATGATATTTTGATCCTCGATCTTACTCCGAAGGGCCTGAATAATCGCCTGCAAGCTCTTTATGAATACGCTGGAAACCATTATCTGTTGATAAATACTGCAAAAAGCAAAGTGATGTGCATGGTTGGAAGGAAGAAACCTAAATCCCTATCTTTCCATGGGTAGTAGGGGGTCAAAAATTGGAAACCGTGAGTTCTTATACCTTCCTGGGTAAAATTGTCATGAGTAATTTAAGCAAGAAAGCTCATATGGCCAATAATTCCCGGAAGGCTATCTCGCAGAGAAAGAGTTTGGTATCCTTGTATAAAGCCACAGGTAGAAGGCATTTTTCTATTTTACTGGATGTATTCAGAGCAAAAGTACCTGCCTCCCTACTATACGGAATAGAGTTAATTGACCAAAAAAATTGGAGCTTTTTAAATTTCTCGGAAGGAAAGATTTTACGTAGTTTATTATCCGTTAGTACAGCAAATTCAACTGCTACCTTAAGACAGGAACTCGGCTTATGCAGTAGCTGGGTCCAAGGTTTGGCTGGTATCATACGCTGGGTTGTAAGTCTTGCAAAGAGTGAGCCCAATACCTTACGACATCTCATAAAAAATGAATTGCTGGGAAACTTTAATAACTATTTTTCGATTGTAAAAGATTTCAGATATGCTGTGGGTCAATTGCAATTAGATAAAGATGCTCTATTTTCTTTATCTTCCTATCAGTTAAAAACCCTTTTGAAGTCCTCCACGTGGGAACTTGGGTTTAGACTGGATAGAGATTTCCGGTTGCTGAAAAAAGGCTGTACTCCTGTTATTGAGTCCTGTCTATTGAGGAAAGCTCAGCCGTACACTCAATGGAACATTCCTCACGGCGTTAGACGCCTAGTGTTTGTAGTAAGACAGGATTTGCTTCCGTTGAAATCTCTTTATTCCAGATGGTATGGCCATTCAGCGGTCTGTGATTTTTGTCAGATGTATGACCAAGATTTGGTTCATGTCATTTTCGTTTGTCCAGCTCTGATGACTTTTAGGCGAAGATGGTTAAGACCAATTTGCCTGCAACTCAACATTTTGTCAGCCTCTGCTTTTCGGGCAGCCATGATTAACCCGCCAAATGAAATGTTCTGTTTTAAACTGTACAAATTCTTCAAATGTTTTTTGGACCTGTATTAAGATGGTAATTTTTAAACTGTTGCGTATTTGATACTATTGCATGTTCGTCATTTTATGTTTAATGCTTTTTTGTATGCATATTTTATGCCTTTTATGTGGACCTCGTAAAGAGTTCCGTTATCATAATAAACTTGAAACTTGAAACTTGAAACATGAACTTGGCTGTTGTTGCATTATCAGGCTGCATTCATTAGCAAAATGAGATATAAACAATATTTATCATTGCACTAGCACTTTAGCTTTGTCCTGATAGGCAGAATCATTTAAATATTGAAATCTGTTTAGCTTTGTTCTCTTATTGTGTTTGTACATTTGTATCATGAATTTGTCAATTTTTAGTCCTCTCTTTTTATTTCTAAGAGTCTTAATATGGAGCCTTTCATAGTACCTTTCATCCTGAAAATTGTCAACCAAGTTGCATGTGCTTGTCTCTTTTATTTTACTTTAAAACCACAATAAAGACTTTGATGATGAAGTCTTTAGAAAATGTTTTATAAAATTCTATAGGAAGGACATCATTGCCGCAGATGTTTTTGCAGGGCATTGCTGCCAGGACGAATTGGATTTCTGATGCTGGAATGTCCCCTTCCAATCCTTCTGATTGTATACTGTAATTTTATAGACTGAAAATCATTATAAATAGTTTCACTTGAGGCAGCATACTTAGGTGCATATATGTTGTTATAATGCTGCAAAAATATTTTAGATATCTTATCCTTTTAAAATACTAAGCCCCTGTCCCCGGTTCCTCAAATTCCTTAATCATTGCAGCCTCCTTCTTGGCCCTGGTTGACCAGGCCAGAAATATCCCCACCATTTGGCTTTCCTCATACACCTGCTGCTGACATGGTCATGAGCACTGTATTTCCTCTAGAATAAAAAATCCCCGAGCTCATGCTTTGCTTTAGTCAACTGTGTATCTGCTGATATTTGTGTCCTTAGCCAGCTAGTCTTTTTCCGTAATGCGAATCTACTGCTGATTGGAGTTCGACTATACTCTTCGCTCGGGTTTAAGTTTGCGAGGCCATGAATGTGATCCTCTGTCCTCGGATTGTTTCCTTAAAGGCTCTCTAAACTGAAAAGGATGATGTTTTGCCCTTGTTTATCTGAAAAAAATCCTCTATACACCTTCTCATACTTGCAATCCATTCCCGATTAGAAAGAAGGCAGTGATCAATGTACCCTTTCCCTCATCCTCATCTCTAGCATCAACTCAATACTAACCAGTAAATGATTAGAAAAATAATTAGCCCACATTTCAAAACTAGCACAGTTAAAATGAAATCTATACGAGAAGCTGATTTGAATCTCCGAGAAAAGCAAGTATGTTGCGAGAACTCTGGATGAGTTCTCCACCTTGGATCTACCAGTGCACTACAAAGCCCAGGATGCAGTGCGCCTGAGACACGCCCATAGAGGCAGGTGAGAGCTATTTGAGTAGACACTACCAGAAACTGTTTGATTGACCTTCACGAACATTGCCTCTGGGGAAAGGGTCATCCCTGAAACACGTCAGGCTTTTATGTTCGAAGGAGACTCGGAAATCTGCTGGGAAGCGAGCAGTGAAATGGATTCAAATAAAAGTGCTCATTGAAAAACTTTGTGTGGCAGTGCTTCTGTTAAGGCTACCTGTTTGGATTGAATATATATATATTACCTACTGGCGGTCGCCAGTAGGTATATATAGTTAGGATTTTTTCTCTATGGGATTTTTGAAAATTCTATGTCTAATAACTTTGGCGTTTGTGGACGGAATTGGCTGAAGTTTTCAGGAAAATGGAACATTTTGTTTCTGAGCAGCCCCTGACAATTTGGGGGGGTTTCATCAAGGGGGGACCGAGAAAAAAGGGGGGTCCCAAAACGCGTTTTTCCCATGTTAATTTCCATAGGGCGGTTGGCCTCACTTTTAGCTCGAACGGCTGAATGGATTTGCACGAAACTTGGCAAAATTGTAGGGACTGTTAGCCCGATGTGCCTTTGCTAGGTCTCAATATATTTGCTCCAGTGGATTTTGAGTAATTTAGGTTCAAAAAAAGATATATATCTGGGCGGAGCCTAACCACACATCTGATCTGATTGGCTGTCAGCACTTCATCCAAGAAGTGTTGGCAGCCATCTTGGGACCAATATACATGATAGCACCTCATTAAAAAGCATTGTAGTTAATAGAGGGTTTTAGGACTTTAGTTACATTATAAATCATTTGTTGATGGTACCATACTCGTTTTAGGAATTGTGGTGGGTTCTAAGGTGATTTTACCATGTGAAAAAACCTTCTGCTGTGATATCATGAATATTGTTTGAAAGAAAACTAATATCTCATGATTTTCCCACAGTGGTTTGGAAGGGGATCTATAAGCTAAACTGAAAGCATATTTTCTGTAAATTCACATTATCTTTCTCAGTCACGTGAAAATGAACATTCTCAGTAAAACATGTACATCCAACAAGGACAGAGACTGTCAGTTGATTCCTTTGTGTTCTACTGCAGCCTCCTAGAGTGTTCTAAAGAACAACTAGAGCGCTAACAATCCTACTTATTACAAAGGTATGGCACACCTGAAGCCATCTTGATTGGAATAAAGTGGTAACTCTTAAAACATTTAATTTAAAAAGAAACAACAAGAGGTGGTATATTTTGCCATAGAAAGTATGATTAGTGCTGCAGAATGAAAAATTAGGGCACATTTTGAGTGACTTCTCAAATCCTTTTCTATTTCCTTAAAACATTCTGACATGCAGTCTCCCAAAATGGCCACCAGAGACAAAAGAGCCCAAATGTAGCCCAAATATCACCCAGATGTAGCCCAAGTATAGCCCAATGACAGAATGTCCCAGAGTGTTCTAAAGAACAACTAGAGCGCTAACAGTCCTACTTATTACAAAGGTATGGCACACCTGAAGCCATCTTGATTGGAATAAAGTGGTAACTCTTAAAACATTTAATTTAAAAAGAAACAACATGAGGGGGTATATTTTGCCATAGAAAGTATGATTAGTGCTGCAGAATGAAAAATTAGGGCACAGTTTGAGTGACTTCTCAAATCCTTTTCTATTTCATTGAAACATTCTGACATGCAGTCTCCCAAAATGGCCACCAGAGACAAAAGAGCCCAAATGTAGCCCAAATATCACCCAGATGTAGCCCAAGTATAGCCCAATGACAGAATGTCCCAGAGTGTTCTAAAGAACAACTAGAGCGCTAACAGTCCTACTTATTACAAAGTTATAGCACACCTGGAGCCATCGTGATGGGAATAAAGTGGTAACTCTTAAAACATTTAATTTAAAAAGGAACAACATGAAGGGGGTATATTATGCAATAGAAGGTAATATTAGTGCTGCAGAAAGAAAAATTAGGGCACATTTTGAGTGACTTTTCAAATCCTCTTCTATTTCATTAAAAAATTCTGACATGCAGTCTCCCAAAATGGCCACCAGAGACAAAAGAGCCCAAATGTAGCCCAAATATCACCCAGATGTAGCCCAAGTATAGCCCAATGACAGAATGTCCCAGAGTGTTCTAAAGAACAACTAGAGCGCTAACAGTCCTACTTATTACAAAGGTATGGCACACCTGAAGCCATCTTGATTGGAATAAAGTGGTAACTCTTAAAACATTTAATTTAAAAAGGAACAAAATGAGGGGGTATATTTTGCCATATGAATTATGATTAGTGCTGCAGAAAGAAAAATTAGGGCACATTTTGAGTGACTTCTCAAACCCTCTTCAATTTCATTAAAAAATTCTGACATACAGTCTCCCAAGATGGCCACCAGAGACAAAAGAGCCTAAATGTAGCCCAAATATCACCCAGATGTACCCCAAGTATAGCCCAATGACAGAATGTCCCAGAGTGTTCTAAAGAACAACTAGAGCGCTAACAGTCTTACTTATGACAAAAGTATGGCACACCAGAAGCCATCTTGATTGGAATGAAGTGGTAAGTCTGAAAACACTCAATTTAAAAAGGAACAACATGAGGGGGTTACTTTTGCCATAGAAAGTATGATTAGTGCTTCAGAAAGAAAAATTAGGGATCATTTTGAGTGACTTCTCAAATCCTCTTCTATTTCATTAAAAATATTCTGACATGCAGACTGAAACATGCACTTTGAATACCAGCAGCAGACGTCCCTGGTGAGCAGTAGCTTTACTACAGTGATTTAATGTGCAACTAGAGTGCTAACATTCAGAATTTATGGCAAATGTGTGACACATCTGAATGCCTTCTTGATGGAACCAAAGTAAACAAGCATTGAAAATACAATAGATCTCGCCCTCGTTTAAGTTAAAGCCATTCTGTTTGTAATGAGGTGGCTTTTTAGCTTTGCTTTTATTAGTGTTTTTTCAACTTTCATGTAAATAACATGCATCTGTATGCATATAAGTATATGTATGCATGCATTTATGTTTGTATTTATATAGATATACAGATGATATATGTTTATATATGTATGTATATATATATATTCACTGAAAAAACCATAGGCTATAGACCATATATAGTTAGGAATTAGCATTTACAAAACCTTGAAAATTCACTGAAAAAACCATAGGTTATAGACCATATATAGTTAGGAATTAGCATTTACAAAACCTTGAAAATTCACTGAAAAAACCATAGGTTATAGACCATATATAGTTAGGAATTCGCATTTACAAAACCTTATTTTACTCACACAAAACCATTGAAATTCCATATATAGTTAGTTGCACTAACTATATATCGCGCACCCGCAATCCACTGCTGATGATGTCACATATTACATCATTCATGACATGGTCAGTGACATCACTGATGACATCTCAAATGACATCACTGATGACATCACTGATGACAACATCCAGTGACTGTATGTTTCTGTAAAGTTAAAATATGTCTTACATATTGAAGAATGAGTGGATGTATAAGTGTCTGGATGAAGGATTTAGTAGGTGCATGACTGACTGTATGAGTGAGTGATTAAATGTGTCTCACTGAGTGCATGGGTTAGTGACTAAACTGTCTTAATTTGTGCATCATTATGTCTGTTGTTCTGTAAACTGTTGCATGTGTTGATAAGTAGCTATATGAGTAACTATATGGGTTATTGATTGGTTGCCCAAGTATTTGTATGGGAGACTGAGTGTGTGTGTGGGTGGCTGGGAGGTGTATGACTCTGTGCATAGATGTGTGAGCAGTTGATTCACTAGATGTATGGTTTCAAAAGTGCATGTGGAAACAGTTGTATGGGCGGTTGACTGTGTGCATGAGTGTATTGGTGAGTGAATGGATATCTCAGTGCTACATGTCAAAGTAAGTACATATGTAAAACACAGTACATGTGAGAGTTGACATATATAAATAACTGTGCATAAGAGCCAGTGAATGTGTGAGTGGCTGTATGGATCATTGTGAACTTGTATCAGGGATTGTATAAGAGAGTAAATATGTGTTAGTATATGTTTGAATAAGTAAAGTTTGTATAACTGTATAGTTGAGGAAATGGAGGTGTGATTGATTCTTTGCATGACTGACTAGGTGTGTTAGTAACTCCATGGATGAGTGACAGTCTGTGAGTGTCTGTTTACACTGATTGTATCTACGGTTATATTAGAGTCTGAAGAAGTTCATCATAATATCATATGAATTATATCATCAGTGATGTGATCAGTAATGTCAAATGAGATGTCATCAGTGATGTCATCAGTGATGTCATTTGAGATGTCATCAGTGATGTCATTTGAGATGTCATCAGTGATGTCATCAGTGATGTCACTGACCATGTCATGAATGATGTAATATGTGACATCATCAGCAGTGGATTGCGGGTGCGCGATATATAGTTAGTGCAACTAACTATATATGGAATTTCAATGGTTTTGTGTGAGTAAAATAAGGTTTTGTAAATGCGAATTCCTAACTATATATGGTCTATAACCTATGGTTTTTTCAGTGAATATATATATATATATATATATATATATATATGTATATATATATATATATATATATATATATATATATATACAATGGTTGGTATCTATTAGATGCTTCAATTGTATTTATGACAATATTTGCACTGTATTTGTACTTTGCACATTGCTCTGTTGCACAATACCAACTCCATTAGGGATTATCCCGGGATGTGAGCTTTCCACGTTCAAATATGTTGTCTATGTCTATTGTGGTTTGCACTATACACCTGATCATATTTAACCAATGGCGTTACATTTTGAATGGCATTAGCACTTTGGATTTTGCCTCCTCCCTTGTATGCGTCATGTGACCAGGGCCTCTGTGAAGGCCGAAACGTTATGCTGAGGTGCGCCTTTTCCACAATTGAATAAAACACTGCTCACCTGCATCCTGGGTCTCCTCTCTTTTTCTGCGCCGACGGTATCCAGGATTGGGCTCCAGGCGAAAGGAAGCTGAGATTGTTTCATATATATATATATTCACAGAAAAAACCATAGGTTATAGTGGATATATAGTTAGGAATTTGCATTTACAAAACCTTGAAAATTCAATGAAAAAACCATTGGTTTTAGGCCATATATAGTTAGGGATTTGCATTTACAAAACCTTATTTTACTCGCATAAAACCATTGAAATTCCATATATAGTTATAAGCGCTAACTATATATCGCGCACCCGCAATCCACTGCTGATGATGTCACATATTACATCATTCATGACATGGTTAGTGACATCACTGATGACATCACTGATGACATCACTGATGACAACATCCAGTGACTGTATGTTTCTGTAAAGTTAAAATATGTTTTACATATTGAAGAATGAGTGGATGTATAAGTGTCTGGATGAAGGATTTACTAGGTGCATGACTGACTGATTGAGTGAGTGATTAAATGTGTCTCCCTGAGTGCATGAGTTAGTGACTAAACTGTTTTAATTTGTGCATCATTATATCTGTTGTTCTACAAACTGCTGCATATGTTGATTCGTAGCTATATGAGTAACTGTATGGGTTATTGATTGGTTGTCTAAGTATTTGTATGGGAGACTGAGTGTGTGTGTATGGGTGGCTGGGAGGTGTGTGACTCTGTACATAGATGTGTGAGTAGTTAATTCACTATATGTATAGATTCAAAAGTGCATGTGCAAACAGCTGTATGGGCGGTTGACTGTGTGCATGAGTGTATTGGTGAGTGAATGGATATCTCAGTGCTACATGTCAAAGTAAGTACATATGTAAAACACAGTACATGTGAGAGTTGACATATATAAATAACTGTGCATAAGAGCCAGTGAATGTGTGAGTGGCTGTATGGATCATTGTGAACTTGTATCAGGGATTGTATAATAGAGTAAATATGTGTTAGTATATGTTTGAATAAGTAAAGTTTGTATAACTGTATAGTTGAGGAAATGGAGGTGTGATTGATTCTTTGCATGACTGACTAGGTGTGTGAGTAACTCCATGGATGAGTGACAGTCTGTGAGTGTCTGTTTACACTGATTGTATCTAAGGTTATATTAGAGTCTGAAGAGGTTCATCGTATTATCACATGAATGATATCATCAGTGATGTTATCAGTCATGTCAAATGAGATGTTTTCAGTGATGTCATCAGTGATGTCATTTGAGATGTCATCAGTGATGTCACTAACCATGTCATGAATGATGTAATATGTGACATCATCAGCAGTGGATTGCGGGTGCGCGATATATAGTTAGCGCTTATAACTATATATGGAATTTCAATGGTTTTATGCGAGTAAAATAAGGTTTTGTAAATGCAAATCCCTAACTATATATGGCCTAAAACCAATGGTTTTTTCATTGAATTTTCAAGGTTTTGTAAATGCAAATTCCTAACTATATATCCACTATAACCTATGGTTTTTTCTGTGAATTTCATTGGTTTTTTAATAGCAAATATGAAAAGCTTTAAAATGTCAAGTACGTGATAGATAAAAACATTTTCGTATTTATGCACGCTGATGTGCTTTGAACGCTGCACCCCCCCCTCCCCTCTTTTGTCTTAGTAGTACTCTCTCTTTGCAGATAGTGAACGGTAGTTAACGCAAGCCTTTGCCCCCGTTGTAATCCGTCGTGCCTGCTTGTCTCTCCATTTGATTGATTGTTGTCCAAGCATTTACTGTTTTAGAATTGGTTCTCTTTGGATCATTCTCTATTTACAAACAAGCACAAAGTCGCAATACTCTGTTTAGTCTTTGCAGATAGTAAAAAATCGTGTAAAAAAAATAAAAGTAATCGAGCAAAATCAGTAGGCCACTAATTGGATCTCTTTTTGACCTCGCTAAAATAGAAATATTAGGAACAACCCTTCATGAGAAATACGAAAATAGTGAGATGAACTGAGCTCCACACCATGAGGGCTGCAAGACAGCTCGGCTCCGTCACCCATCCCGCCCAAAATAACGACAAACCCTATGCAAATATTAAAAATATAGACAACACACCAGCAAAGAAACAGGGTAAAACATTTTATTAAAAAACTATTTACATAACGTTGGTTTATAAGATGATGTCAGTAGTGGACCGATGTGTGAATAGATCGAAAACAGCACAAGGCTCCAAGATCCGGATGGCAAGCTCCTGGATGTTGGGTGCCATAGTTTAGAGTTCTGAATTTCAGCCTTTTTCAATGCCTGTGCTTTGTTGAATCAAAATGGCGGCTTGACACAAAGCTGACTCAAGCGTTGCTACTGATGCTATGCAGACCAAAACTGGTTTTCAGTTTGTACATTTTTCTAGATTTTTCAATCCAAGTTTGGTTGACTTTGTAGAACGATGGCTTCAGATTTTCAACATACGGTGAGGTGGCGCTGACTGGGAGGGGGCGCTTCGCTCCTGCCCCCTCCCCAAGTAAGATTTTCATACGTGAAAGTACGTTAATGGTTTTGGTCCCTGAGATGCTTCGATGTCACTGCCATTCTCAAATAGCATAAGTTCTGGATGTTGGGTGCCATAGTTAAGAGTTCTGAGCAGTGCTTGTAACACTGTCTGAAGCTTATTTCCACCTACTGCAGCTTCACTATTCTCAAAGTAAGTGAGTGTCGTTTGTGGACCTGACTGCATTAGAAAACAATGTGATATGTTACCTTCCTAAACAGCTTGACGGAGGCCCCTGAGGGGCGGTGTGATGGCCATGGACTCGGAGAAGACGCTTGGCTCCGACACCCTCCCCAAGTCTTATAGCACTGGTGTAGCCTGAGATCGCCCCCGACATAGGCGGCCGGCTCCCGGGGTCCGGCGGAACTTTTTGCCTTTTGATGACTCTTCAATTCTGGACCTTGTCCCACAATCCGTTTGACCTGAAGACAAGCTGTAGTGGGGCGCCCCTTTATCGTTTTAGTTGCCATTCCGCCCGCTTTTGCTACACTGTGCCTCTTCCGCCATTCAGCTGTTTACCGCCCGCTCTTGCGACTACAGCGTCTCGCTCACCATGTAGTTGAGTTGCGCCCGCTCTTGCGGTGCAGCGATAGGCGGCTGCCACAGGACTCTCAAAATGGCGGCCGGCTCTTCGGTTTTGGGCCTGGTCCACTAAAATGGCCCTGGGACACCTTGGAACTCGGACGCTTCCCTGATAGGGCTTGGGTCCCATTCTCGAAAAGCGTCCCCTCAGCCGTGAAGATTCTACAAAAGTCTTGGGGGCCTCCGACTCCCGCAGGCTTCTGGTGGGGAGCGACTGCCATGATTGCTCGTGGAATGGCCACGACGGAGCTACGAGATGGTAGTGGTCTCATGCTGACGCCAGCTTTAGTCTGAAACATCCAGAAACACTATAGACTACCAATTCGATCAGTTCCGGTAGCGCCCCAACATGACCCGGAAGAGAAGAACTTGCCCTCCCCTCTTTGACTGATGGTTCTTGTTGCCTGTCCCCTCTGTTGTCATTTAACAGAACTTTTTGGACTGCTGAAAGGGGTTGTGTTCTGAACGCTGGTTGGTGGAGACATTTAGACTATATTCTTGACCTACGTTGTTGCGTAATGCGTTTTATGACACGCCGCGTTAGCGCACCCGGAAGTGATCCGAGGCGCGGCGCGCAGCGCGTAACGTAAGCATAACAGGTCATGTGACTTGTTAATAAAACTTTTCATTGGTTCATTTTACTTTTGTTAATTTAATGATGAAAAGCTTGGTCATATGACCTAAAAATTACGCTTTTTATTGTTTTCGAACAATATTTTTTTTTCAAACATATGTTATAATATTCCAGGCTAATGTACTTTCCCGGAAAATTTACAACTGTCTTGCAAGTAAAATATATTCCTTTTTCGAGAAAAAGGGCGTTTCTTCCTTCCATGACGGAGCCGTTGAGTAAAAGAGATTCGGCCTGCTGTCTTAGTCGCCCATACGCCTGATTATCAGATTCTTATCGATCACTTTATGTTGCAGACATGAAAAACATAACTGCCCTTGACCATTTATCTTTACTGCGTTCCTACATATTATACCTTTTATCCGTCATGTAATTGGACTGCTTTATTTCACTTGCCTTTTACTGATTCGAAAACAGTGACTAAAAGTAAAAACTTTACCAATGTAAATACTACTACCGTGTTTTGTTTTAAAAACCTTTATTGTGAAAATGTCAGTATACAAATACGGGCCTATAACCACGTGGGCCGGCCACGGAGCAAACTGAAATCGTATATGATGAGGAGACATTTACACTGTAGAGGAACGTAACGAGCGGGCCATTAGGTTGCAAGAACTAAGGTGTCTAACAGTTGCGGAATCGGTGGACATACATTTTGTAATTAAAATAGAACAGGGCCACTTACAATAACATTTTCAAGATATACATTTGCGGGCAAGGAGTTACGAGTCCCATTTATACCGGCGCCATTTTGGGCGAGGCCGGGCAGGTCCAAGATATAGTCAAAATGTCTCCACCAACCATCGGCCAGACCAGAACCCCTTTCGGCCCTTTATGCTACAAGATGGTGTCTTCCATTCAGAAAATATTGTTGGCAGCATTTTGAAAGGAAACAGAAACAGCCGTTCTCCTAGTGAGTTTCACATTGTTACATTTAGGAAGAATGTTGAAGAGTAGTATGTGGAAAATCTGAAGCCATTTTTCTACAAACTCTCAATCAGACTTGGATGGAAAAAAAAAACCTGAAGAATGTACAAACTGAAAACCAATTTTTGTCTGTATAGCACCAACAGTAACGCTTGAGTCAGCTTTGTGTCAAGCCGCCATTTTCATTCAATCAATAGCGTCCCCCTGCACACATTCAGGGACCTGGTCGTGTCTTCAGATGAAACGGATTGTAGGAAAAGAAGCAGAAAGGAAAAGGAAAAAAGTTCCGCCGGACCTAATGAAGCTGCAGCAGGTGCAAATAAGCTTCAGACAGTCTTACAAGCACTGCTCAGAACTCTCAACTGAGGCACTCAACATCCAGGACTTGCCATTCGGATCTTGGCGCCTTGTGCTGGTTCCGACCTATTCACACATCGGTCCACTACTGACATCACCTCATAAGCCAACGGGGCACCCCACGCCGACTTTCGGCGCAGCATTGTAGGATGGCCACACCAGTGCGGCAACTTGCTGGACACAACATCGGGGCCATCCAGATCTCGGCGCGTTCGACTCACTGTACCGCAACAGTGACCGCAACTCAGCTGGACACGCCGTCTTTCGGCGCAGCATTGTAGGATGGCCACACCAGTGCGGCAATTTGCTGGACACCACCTCGGTGCCATCCGGATCTCGGCGCGTTCGAGTGACTGTACCGCAACAGTGACCGCAATTCAGCTGGACACGCCGTCTTTCGGCGCAGCATTGTAGGATGGCCACACCAGTGCGGCAATTTGCTGGACACCACCTCGGTGCCATCCGGATCTCGGCGCGTTCGAGTCACTGTACCGCAACAGTGACCGCAACTCAGCTGGACACGCCGTCTTTCGGCGCAGCATTGTAGGATGGCCACACCAGTGCGGCAATTTGCTGGACACCACCTCGGTGCCATCCGGATCTCGGCGCGTTCGAGTCACTGTACCGCAACAGTGACCGCAACTCAGCTGGACACGCCGTCTTTCGGCGCAGCATTGTAGGATGGCCACACCAGTGCGGCAATTTGCTGGACACCACCTCGGTACCATCCGGATCTCGGCCCGTTGTGCTGCCTTCGGCCTATTCGCACATCGGTCCGCTACTGACGCCGCCTCACGTGCCAACGGATTTTCTACACTTTTTGTAGCCCTATGCCGCATAACAGGTCATGTGACTTGTTTATAAAACTTTTCATTGGTTCATTTTACTTTTGGTTTCCTAAAGATGGAAGGCTTGGTCATATGACCTAAAAATAACACTTTTCATTGGTTTAGAACATTTTTTTTCCCAAACGATGAAAGCCCCACCTTGTTTCTGGATCATTCAGACTGAAGCTGGCGTCAGCATGAGAGCACCACCATCTCGTGGCTCCGTCGTGGTCATTCCGCGAGCAATCATGGCAGCCGCTCCCCACCGGAAGCCTGCGGGAGTCGGGGGCCCCCAAGACTTTTGTACAATCTTCACGGCTGAGGGGACGCTTTTCGAGAATGGAGCCCAAGCCCTAGCAGGCAAGCGTCCGAGTTCCAAAGTGTCCCAGGGCCATTTCAGTGGACCAGGCCTAAAACCGAGGAGCCGTCCGCCATTTTAAGAGCCATGTGGCAGCCGCCTATCGCTGCACTGCAAGAGTGGGAGCAACTCAACAACATGGTGAGCGAGACGCTGTAGCCGCAAGAGCGGGCGCAACTCAGCTAGATGGCCGCCACCTGGGGAGGCCCGTTCACGCCGCCTCCCCCACGCCCCCCCCCCCGGGCCGCCGCACGCCAATTTTCGGAGCAGCATTGTAGGATACCAAAACCAGTGCGGCAGTTTACTGGACATCACCTGGGTGCCTGTCGTACATGTTGTGTCAGCCATGTGACACTGGACACAGACCGCTACTGACGAGGCCTCCCCCCGCACCACCCGGGACGCCCCACGCTGTTTTTCTGTGCTGCATTGTAGGATCCCTAAACCAGTGCGGCACCCAGGCGACATCACCTGGGTGCCGTCCAGAACTCTGCACGTTGTGCTGCCTTGGGACTATTCGCACAAAAGACAGCTTCTAACCATTGTTGCTTTTTGTGTTGAGAAATGTTTAAATGTTTTTAGTTTTTGTTCCGTTCATTAAAGTTAATAGTTAATAAAGTTTTATAACCTTACTTTGTTGGAGTATTATCTGTTTTTTTTAAAACGGGTGAATGGGGCCTTGAATCGGGTTATTGTCATGTGTGGGCTTTGGAAGTGTGCTGCTGCAGGATCGGACATTTCAAACTCAAATGCACGTTCTTTTTCTTACCTTTCCGAAGCATGGAGCGCAATAGCAAGCAGAGAAAGGGTGATGCACGTGTTGAACACTACCTGACCTGGCAAGTTGCTGGCAGTGCCCCCCCGCCCGCTCCTGAAAGAGGGCACACACACACACCGCCGCTCCGAGTACTTCACAAATCTTTAAAAGACCATGCGCTTGTTCATGAGGCTTAAATGGTTTATCACCTCTTCTAGAACCTCTGCATCGACCCTCTGACGTTTCCTGGAAAAATTACCATGTAACACAATACCAAGCCCTGTCAGCTGAAACCCCCAAGGAATCGTGGGGCATATTATCAAGGGGGTTTATCTCCGCTTTTTTGGCTTTAAAAGCCTTGAAAGCGGAGATAAAATTATCTCCCTATTACCAAGCTGTCGCTAACACCAGTTAGTGACAGCTAAAAGGAGATAGCGACCATCTTGGTCCCCGCTTTGCATGTCGGTGATACTTATCACTAATGACATGCTAAGTGGCGTGCCAAGATGTTAGCGACTGGAAACAGTCCCTAACATCGCTACCTTCTATTACCAACTTTTGGAGATATTCGCGCTAAGCGCGAATATCTCCAAAATCTAACACCTGCCCTGAGCAGTTCTTAGCCATGTTATCCAATGGGAGGTGGATAACATGGCTAAGAGCATTTGCTCGATAATACATGAATATCGCTGACTTTTCTGCGATAATAGCAAGGTTTATCTGCGATAAAAATCGCCGATGTGCGGCGATAATTTTTGTCTCTAAACAAGTTAGAGACAAAAATTATCGCTAGTTGTTCGTAATATGCCCCCGTGTTTTTGCTTGCAGAAATCGGGAGGTGGGAGACTAGCACTGAAATCAGTAGTCACACGCCTGAATCGGGAGGGTTGGCATGTCTGAATTCTCTACAGCTGGGGCCATAAACTACATCCGCAGGGGTAGGTGATAGCCTGGGACCAGCCTGGCATCTAAAATGGCTGCCGTGCACGACAAAATTGTGGCATTGGAAAAAAGGCAAGATGGCGCAGCCGCTGGAAGAGATGTATCAACATATATCAGCCTCCTCAGCCACCCTCAGGAAACATAGGGGATTAGGATACGTCTCCCGCACCCACTTATACCTAGTAATTTAATTAACGAAGCACAAAATGGCGAATTCACGTTTCGCTACCAGTTTGCGGCCCAGTTCGCGGCCCGTGAAGCGCTTCTACCGTGAAAAATCATTTTTTTTATTTTCCCCACGGGACCCTTTAATAACCCCAACAACATTCCTAGGGGGTCAAGAGGGGGATACCTTGCCCCCTTTCATTAAATTCCCCTTTCGTTTTTCACCTCTTCTTCTCTCTCGATCCTACCGAGAGACAAGATGGCGGCCGCTCCGGACTGTCACGCAGCAAAAAAAAAAAAAGCTCACGCACAGCCGCTGGAAGAGATGTATCAACATATATCAGCCTCCTCAGCCACCCTCAGGAAACATAGGGGATTAGGATACGTCTCCCGCACCCCCTTATACCTAATAATTTAATTAACGAAGCACAAAATGGCGAATTCCCGTTTCGCTACCAGTTTGCGGCCCAGTTCGCGGCCCGTGAAGCGCTTCTACCGTGAAAAATCTTTTTTTTTTATTTTCCCCACGGGACCCTTTAATAACCCCAACAACATTCCTAGGGGGTCAAGAGGGGGATACCTTGCCCCCTTTCATTAAATTCCCCTTTCGTTTTTCACCTCTTCTTCTCTCTCGATCCTACCGAGAGACAAGATGGCGGCCGCTCCGGACTGTTTAGAATGTTGACAGACACCGGAGAGCCAATCAGCTTTCTGCGCGCAAAGTTCCGATAAGCGAAAAGTAAGCGGACCGGATCGCTGCCCGGAGCGCTGTTACAGATATATATCTTGATTTAAACGTTAATTTCTCAAAATCCACTGAAGCACATATATTGAGACCTAGCAAAGGCACATCGGGCTAACAGTCCCTACAATTTTGCCAAGTTTCGTGCAAATCCATTCAGCCGTTCGAGCTAAAAGTGAGTCCAACCGCCCTATGGAAAACTCAATGCAAAAAACGCGTTTTGGGACCCCCCTTTTTTCTCAGCCCCCCCTTGGCGAAACCCCACCAAATTTTCAGGGGCTGCTCAGAAACAAAATGTGCCATTTTCCTGAAAATTTCAGCCGATTCCGTCCACAAACGCAAAAGTTATTAGACATAGAATTTTCAGAAATCCCATAGGGAATTAATCCTAACTATATATACCTACTGGCCATAGCCAGTAGGTAATATATATATACATATATATATATATATATATATATATATATATATATATATATATATATATATATATATATGTATATATATTCCACAAAAAAAGTCCCCAGAGACAGGATCGCACTCCGCAGCAGATTAGTTTGACAAAACTCTTTTATTTAGGCATGTGACTTCCCTTCCCCGTACATTGTCTGCAGGCCTGACGCGTTTCGAAGCTTTTGCTTCTCTTCAGAGGCCGATGCTCAGCAGGACATTCTGTGAGGCTCTCCAATCTCCCAGCTGGAATACTTCCAATCATCGCACAGCTTCCGGTGTGCCTCCATTAAGGGAATCCGTTTTTCATTGCATCGTGGGAATTGGAGTTTTTTAGCCTAATTTGCACCCTCCATTAGGTTTGTCCGCTGTGCCACCAATTCAGACATTCTTTAAAGCCCTCCGTTAGGCTCCCGGATGGGATTTCACATGCCTTTAGTTTAAAGCTGCTGTGCCCATCGAAACGTGACGTTACACTTTCGCGAGACCATTCCTATGCTCTTTGGCGGTGCGTGTTCCTCGCGGCCTGGAAGCGCCGCGTATATAATCCACAAAAAAAGTCCCCAGAGACAGGATCGCACTCCGCAGCAGATTAGTTTGACAAAACTCTTTTATTTAGGCATGTGACTTCCCTTCCCCGTACATTGTCTGCAGGCCTGACGCGTTTCGAAGCTTTTGCTTCTCTTCAGAGGCCGGTGCTCAGCAGGACATTCTGTGAGGCTCTCCAATCTCCCAGCTGGAATACTTTCAATCATCGCACAGCTTCCGGTGTGCCTCCATTAAGGGAATCCGTTTTTCATTGCATCGTGGGAATTGGAGTTTTTTAGCCTAATTTGCACCCTCCATTAGGTTTGTCCGCTGTGCCACAAATTCAGACATTCTTTAAAGCCCTCCGTTAGGCTCCCGGATGAGATTTCACATGCCTTTAGTTTAAAGCTGCTGTGCCCATCGAAACGTGACGTTACACTTTCGCGAGACCATTCCTATGCTCTTTGGCGGTGCGTGTTCCTCGCGGCCTGGAAGCGCCGCGTATATAATCCACAAAAAAAGTCCCCAGAGACAGGATCGCACTCCGCAGCAGATTAGTTTGACAAAACTCTTTTATTTAGGCATGTGACTTCCCTTCCCCGTACATTGTCTGCAGGCCTGACGCGTTTCGAAGCTTTTGCTTCTCTTCAGAGGCCGGTGCTCAGCAGGACATTCTGTGAGGCTCTCCAATCTCCCAGCTGGAATACTTCCAATCATCGCACAGCTTCCGGTGTGCCTCCATTAAGGGAATCCGTTTTTCATTGCATCGTGGGAATTGGAGTTTTTTAGCCTAATTTGCACCCTCCATTAGGTTTGTCCGCTGTGCCACCAATTCAGACATTCTTTAAAGCCCTCCGTTAGGCTCCCGGATGGGATTTCACATGCCTTTAGTTTAAAGCTGCTGTGCCCATCGAAACGTGACGTTACACTTTCGCGAGACCATTCCTATGCTCTTTGGCGGTGCGTGTTCCTCGCGGCCTGGAAGCGCCGCGTATATAATCCACAAAAAAAGTCCCCAGAGACAGGATCGCACTCCGCAGCAGATTAGTTTGTCAAAACTCTTTTATTTAGGCATGTGACTTCCCTTCCCCGTACATTGTCTGCAGGCCTGACGCGTTTCGAAGCTTTTGCTTCTCTTCAGAGGCCGGTGCTCAGCAGGACATTCTGTGAGGCTCTCCAATCTCCCAGCTGGAATACTTTCAATCATCGCACAGCTTCCGGTGTGCCTCCATTAAGGGAATCCGTTTTTCATTGCATCGTGGGAATTGGAGTTTTTTAGCCTAATTTGCACCCTCCATTAGGTTTGTCCGCTGTGCCACAAATTCAGACATTCTTTAAAGCCCTCCGTTAGGCTCCCGGATGAGATTTCACATGCCTTTAGTTTAAAGCTGCTGTGCCCATCGAAACGTGACGTTACACTTTCGCGAGACCATTCCTATGCTCTTTGGCGGTGCGTGTTCCTCGCGGCCTGGAAGCGCCGCGTATATAATCCACAAAAAAAGTCCCCAGAGACAGGATCGCACTCCGCAGCAGATTAGTTTGACAAAACTCTTTTATTTAGGCATGTGACTTCCCTTCCCCGTACATTGTCTGCAGGCCTGACGCGTTTCGAAGCTTTTGCTTCTCTTCAGAGGCCGGTGCTCAGCAGGACATTCTGTGAGGCTCTCCAATCTCCCAGCTGGAATACTTCCAATCATCGCACAGCTTCCGGTGTGCCTCCATTAAGGGAATCCGTTTTTCATTGCATCGTGGGAATTGGAGTTTTTTAGCCTAATTTGCACCCTCCATTAGGTTTGTCCGCTGTGCCACAAATTCAGACATTCTTTAAAGCCCTCCGTTAGGCTCCCGGATGAGATTTCACATGCCTTTAGTTTAAAGCTGCTGTGCCCATCGAAACGTGACGTTACACTTTCGCGAGACCATTCCTATGCTCTTTGGCGGTGCGTGTTCCTCGCGGCCTGGAAGCGCCGCGTATATAATCCACAAAAAAAGTCCCCAGAGACAGGATCGCACTCCGCAGCAGATTAGTTTGACAAAACTCTTTTATTTAGGCATGTGACTTCCCTTCCCCGTACATTGTCTGCAGGCCTGACGCGTTTCGAAGCTTTTGCTTCTCTTCAGAGGCCGGTGCTCAGCAGGACATTCTGTGAGGCTCTCCAATCTCCCAGCTGGAATACTTCCAATCATCGCACAGCTTCCGGTGTGCCGCCATTAAGGGAATCCGTTTTTCATTGCATCGTGGGAATTGGAGTTTTTTAGCCTAATTTGCACCCTCCATTAGGTTTGTCCGCTGTGCCACAAATTCAGACATTCTTTAAAGCCCTCCGTTAGGCTCCCGGATGAGATTTCACATGCCTTTAGTTTAAAGCTGCTGTGCCCATCGAAACGTGACGTTACACTTTCGCGAGACCATTCCTATGCTCTTTGGCGGTGCGTGTTCGTGGAATATATATATATATATATATACTGTGATCAAGACCTGCGGTCGAAACGCTTAGGTGAAGGGGGCTATCTGTGAGTCTCTGAAATAAAAAGCAACTAAAGCAACTGGGCGAGTGCGGACATTAATTCTTTCTTGGTGAACGATTATTTGTGGGGATACGTTCATCCCTACTCTCCGGCACCGACCGTGTAAAGTGTGCACCTTCTTGAGAACGAATTGGTGGTTAATATATATATATATATATATATATATATATATATATATATATATATATATATATATATTACCTACGGGCGGTTGCCAGTAGGTAGTTATAGTTAGGATTTTTTTCAATGTTAAATCTCAAAATTCTATTTGGAATAACTTTGGCGCACTCAGCGACGAGACACCCACGGGTAATTGAGCGCTTAACAAATCGCCTAAATAAATAAATACGAATCTGCCTGAAAATTTCCTCAAAATGGCCTCGCGGCGCCTCGGTCCTTCCATGAAAGTTTGGGGGGGATTTGTCAAGCGGGGGCCGAGATAAAAGGGGGGTCCCAAAACATGTTTTCTCCATGTTTATTTCCATAGGGCGGTCGACCTCACTTTTAGCCCGAAAGGCTGAATGGTTTTCCACCAAACTTGGCAAAATTGCAGGGACTGGTAGCCCGATGTGCCTTTGCTATGTCTCAATATATGTGCTTCAGTGGATTTTGATTAATTTAGGTTAAAAAAAAATATATATATCTATAGGCGCGCCCCGGTGCGCACCGGGTGCGACACGTGACTTGCGCGCGGAAAGCTGATTGGCTCTCGGGTGTCTGTAAACATTTTAAACAGTCCGGAGCGGCCGCCATCTTGTCTCTCGGTAAAATCAAGACACAAGAGGTGGCAAAAATAAAGGGGGGTATTGACCATAAGGGGGCAGGGTAGACCCCACCCTACCCCCTAGGTTTGATGTGGAGGCCATAAAAGGGCCCCCTGGGGCAATTCCTTTTTTTTTTTTTCATTTTGCGCGGGGGGAGCGCCCGGTACGCGCACCGGGGAGCGTACCAAGGGAAAAAAAGAATGACAGAGTTTTCAAAAAATGTAGCATTTTTTTATAAATTGGAGGTAGTTCTAAAAAGAACTGTTTTTTTGCTTCTTTCTTAGTTTTAAATTTTTTTTTTACTTTTTCCGAACGTTTTAAAATTTTTTGGGTACTTTTTTCAGAACAAAAACAAAACTAGGGAATGCAAAACTGCTCAACAGGAGCAAAAAAAAAAGGGGAAAAATTAGGGCTGAGGGGGACAGCGGTGTTCCTCCCCCTTTCAAACAATCAGGTCAACGCTCTGCTCCCCATAACATAGCAGTTGGTCACACTGCTTACAACGAAATGTAATATCAGCAAAAACAGGCTGAATATTTTGGGTCATCACTGCTGGTCTTCCTCTCACCGATGATTTTGAAGCTCCGGTGGAAGTGGAGGGGCAATCGGGTGGTGGATTGCGAGCAAGGGCCCTGGTGCTCTCCCGTGCAAAATTAATCGGGTGCTTCCTCTCAACATGCCTGAGTAATGTTGCATTGCCAAAACTATATTTCCAGGTGGGATTTCCACGTGAGAGAACAGTGTCACAAATTTTACACGTGACTTTTGCTGCATTGCATTTTTTCTCCTCCTCCTCTGGAAAAGAGAAAAACTTCCAAATGAAGTCTCCTTCACTTTTCTCTGTGGGGGACCTCAGGCAGGAATCCATCTGAAGAGTCTGAGGACTGGGCCTGGGAAGGGTTCTGGGAACCAGACATGGTTAAATTTGTTTTTTTTGCAGGAACAGACAAGACGTGTTGTCTCAGCAAAAGCAAACAGGCTGTGAGGGAAATGGGTGGGGTGTTTCCCTACTTGTGAAAAAAACTGTTATTAACCAATGAAAAGTGTTATTTTCAGGTCACATGACCCGACGCGCTTACGCAACGTGCCCCGGGGCGCGCCCCGGGGCGGGCCCAGGGGCGCGTTGCGTAAGCGCGTTGCACGATCGTATTCGCTCGAGTGCTTCCGGGTGCGCTTACGCCGTGCGTATCACGTGGACGCGGCTACGCGATACGTCACGATCATGAGATTGGCGCTTACGGGATGCTCCCCAGTGCACGCCCTGGGGCGCTTCATAGAACTACGCTTTCCGGGGCGCTCACCGGGGCGCGCACCGGGAGCGCTCCAAGGCAAAAAAAAAATGAAAAAAATAAATATATAAAAAAAAATTGGGGGCAGAATTGTAGGGACTGGTAGCTTGATCTGCCTTTGCCATGTCTTAAAATATATGCACAAGTAGTTTTTACGAAAATTAACTTTGAACAATATATATATTGGCCTACATTGGGCTATATAAATGTAGCTCAATGTAGCCCAATGTAGCCCAATGTAGCCCAAAGATGGCCTCCAGAGACAAAAAAAACCAAATGTAGCCCAAATATCAGCCAGATGTAGCCCAAATATAGCCCAATGACAGAATGTCCCTGAGTGTTCTAAAGAACAACTAGAGCGCTAACAGTCTTACATATAAACTGAGACTTATAGTTAGGAATTACCATTTAAAAAACCTTTGAAATTCACAGAAAAAACCATAGGTTTCACACCAGTTATAGTTAGGAATTAGCATTTAAAAAACCTATTAAATTCACAGAAAAAAACAGAGGTTTCACACCAGTTAGCTGGAAATTTTACTGACATAAAACCATTGAAATTCCCACGTTATAGTTAGTTGGACTCACTATAACTTGCGCGTGTAATGCACTGCTGATGACATCACATATTACATCACTCATGACATGGTCAGTGACATCACTCATGGCATCACTGATGACACCATCCAGTGAATGTGTGTCTTTCTGAAAAATAAACATGTTTTATATATGTATATGTAAAGGTCGATGGAAGAATAAATGTTTCAATAAGTGTCTTAATGGATGTTTAAAAAAAAAAAATTGATTGGTTAACTGGCTTATTAAGTGTATCATAGTGAATACATATATTAGCGAGTATTGTTTAAATATTTAAATGTTTGTATCAGTGTTTCACTTTGTGTATAAGTGGCTGCATGGGTTGGTGAGTAGCTACATGTGTGTGTGTATATGGGTTATTAGATGTTTTTTTAGTATCAGTATAAGTGTCTGTATGATTTGGTGGGGGTGTTACTTAGCACATAGATGCATCAATGACTGACTCACTGTTTTTATGTGTTTTGAAGACAGCATATGTGCCAGACTGTATGGGTGGATGAGTGTGTATATGTGTGTGTTAGTGAGTGAATGACTGTCTCACTAGTGTCTTTATCAGTAACAACATATGTTTTAATCTAGTATATGTGAGTATTGATGTTTATAAGTGAGTATATGTGAGATTGTAAGAGTTCCTGTTTAAATAAGTATGTATTTCTATAAGTGTCCTTTTTCTTTCCTCCAATTCCCAGGCACCAGGCCCCAACACACGATGGCTGGACAAGGGTGGACTATAGACACAATCACAAAGGCTTTGTTCAACGCCCGTACTTTCAACCGCCGGACACACCCTTTTGCGATTTTAATCGCTTTAACTGTCTGAACGGGTTGGACGGGGTCGACTGACTCACCGTCTGTAAGTCTGCGCCAGGGGTATCGGGCTTCTGTGGCCCCTTGTATCCCCCCACTGTGCCCCCCGGTGCAATCTCTGGCCCATTGAATGACTCATCTGCCCTAGACCACGGTCAAATTGAATCCTCCCACCTAGCCACTGATGGAGTAGTTGCTGTCGAGCGGATAACTATGGCTTTCTTCCTTGAGGGTGAGGGGGAGTTGGGATCCAAGGAGTCACATGTATCCTTTGCTGCCCCAGCCATAGGCCCTGCAACACAAGTGGATCATGGACTTACCCCCTCCATCCCTCATGCTATGACATCTCCCACCCCCGAACATTTGAGGATAATCTCCTGGAACATTGCGGGACTAGCAAATAAATTGGAAGAGCCGGCCTGGAGAAAGTACATAGAAACTGGTGACATATGTATGTTCCAGGAAACCTGGGCCAGAGAGGACTATGAGCATCAAGGCTACTCATCCTTTTTTATTCCAGCTAGGTGGGAAGGTAAAGGCCGACCATCAGGGGGACTTGCGACATGGATTGCTGTTCATCTGGGCTGTGTGGCAACACGGCTCCCATGCAGCTCCGATGACATCCTCGCGGTCTCATTAACATGGCCAAATAAAGCTAACCTCCTGTTGGTCAATATCTATTCCAGGCCAATGGGAAAGGCAAAAGAATCACCGACTTTTAATGAACTTTCAAACTTTTTATCTGAACTGTCGACTGATTCATATTATGTGGTGGGTGGAGACTTTAACTCTCACTTTGAGCCACTCCCCGGCCTCCAGGAAGGGTTTCTATCAGAAGAAGAAGATAGGTGGGCAGTACCAGGGGTAGATGTGCCATCTCCGAAAGCTTGGACCCCATTAGCGTTGCAAATTACTGCCCTCACGTTAAGGTACGGACTCAGAGCGTGTAATGGGCGAACCAACTCCGATACACCAGGCAAAATCACTTACAATCGCCAGGGAAGGGAGTCACACTTGGACTACATTCTGGTTCAACTAGCGAGGTGGTCAACAATACAGGATTTTAGGGTAATTGATAGGATGGATAGTGACCACAATGCTCTCGAGTTAGACCTCGTCCACCCAGCACCCCAGGGCCTAGCGACTCATGAGGAAGGGAACTATCCCATACTCCTAATAGATAACAGCAGGAGAAGAATTAGGTGGGAGCATATGGTCACAAATAAGGACAAACTCCCACTGCTTTATGCAGAGATTACCCCCATCCTGGAAACTGTTGGGGACCTTGATAGTGTGGCAAACAAAATAGATACAAGGAGTAAACTGTTTGATGCCCATAAAGAACTCATAAAAGTGGCGGCACCCCACTTTACACGTAAAGTACAAAAGCCAAGAGAGAGGTCCCAAGGCAAAACACAATGGTATAATATAGCCTGTAGACGGGCCAAAACAGAACTCCTTGGAGTAATTAAGGAGGGCAAAGGAGGGGAACGTCTTAAGCAATGTAGACAAGCCTATAAGAAGCTTCTTGCACAGGCCAAAATAGAATGGGAGGAAAATCAGTGGGAAGAGCTCACAAAGGCCCTAGCAGTACAGGATCAATGCCTGTTCTGGAGAATGGTGAATGGGGGATCAGGGAGTCTACATTCGGCAGTGGAGCCCAATATAGCTCCTGGAGTGTGGCAGGCCCACTTCCAGTCGCTATATAGCGCTGAGTCCGGAGAACTCCCTGTGTCAATTGAACCAGTGAGACAGGGCTTGCAGGCGGATCAAATAACACTGAGCGAGGTTACGACTGCTATTTCAGGCCTGGCTTCGGGGAAGGCGCCTGGGCTGGACGGGCTACCGGGAGACCTGTATAAGCAGGAGACCACCGTCTGGGCGCCCTACCTCGCAGCTCTTTTTAATGGTGTCCTCGGTGGGATGGAAATCCCCAGTACTTGGCTGGGGGCTGAGGTGGTCCCGATTTTCAAAAAAGGATCCCCCCTGCTCCCAGCCAACTACAGACCGATTAGCCTGATAGATGTAGCACAGAAGTTGTTCGGCAGGGTTCTCCTGAACAGGCTTCAGGAATGGATTGAGGAGGTGGGCGCCCTCAGTCCATATCAGGCAGGCTTTAGGAAAGGGGTATCGACTGTGGACCAGGTCTTTAGACTGAATTTGATCTACTGGAGAACAGTGAGGTTCGAGGGCGGTAGTCTGTACACGATTTTCGTGGACCTAAGAGCCGCCTTCGACCTCGTGCCCAGGGGAAAACTATGGGTCATCTTAGCAGGGATGGGCGTCCCACCAGATATTTTATTGACCCTGCAGAGGCTGCACCATAATAATTATGCCCAGGTGAGGTGTGGGAGGTCGGGGGAGCTGACTGATAGATTCCCCGTGGGCAGAGGGGTGAGACAGGGTTGCGTGCTGGCGCCGACCCTGTTTTGCCTCTTCGTCAACGGGGTAATCGCTCATCTAAACGCCACCGACTATACAGATGCCCCCAAATTGAATGGCAACAGTGTGCCCGCAATAATGTTCGCGGACGACACAGTGTTGGTATCCAAAACAACAATGGGCATTCAAAAGATACTTGATGCCTTTGTGGCCTTCTGTCAGGATAGAGGGCTGGAAATCAATGCCACAAAAACCAAATATATGGTATTGAACCCAAGCCCCAAACAGCGCCCGAATCCCCTACTGGGAGCAGCGCGACTGGAAAGAGTAGCCACGTTCGAATATCTCGGCGTGACACTCAGCGAAAACATGACCTGGGAAAGCCATCAAACGAGGGCTAACCTTAAACTAGTACAAATTACCGGGGGTATTTCCCGGATGATGACCGGTTCGACTTATCGCCCATTGGGGGCCCTAATTCAGATATATAAGGCACAGGCAAGGGGGGCGATTTTGTACGGGGCTGAATTGTGGGGCCACATTCCATGCCGGAACCTGTCTTGCACTGAAAATAGGTTTCTAAGACAAATTACCGCACTTCCCCCTAGCACCCCGCTTCTCCCCTTGAGGCTCGATTTAGGGCTACGGCCACTCGCCGACGAGATAAGTCTAAGACCCATTTCCTTCTGGCGCAGGCTATGGAGCGGCGACGATCTCGCCGATTACAGGGCGGAACTGGTCGAACTACTAAAACATCCTAAGGCGCTCAGCATTCCCTGGGTCCAAAACATCCAGTCAGTTTGCACAGACTTGGGGCTCCCTGAATTGTGGACCGAACCAGCAAATACAGCACCAAGAATCTCTAAGAGAGCTTTGGCGAATCTGTACCACGAACACAAAAGGGTAAGGGCTATAGCTACCCAGACAGAGGGTCCCTTTCCTCCATATTCCTGCAAACCAAGGATCTCTATACATTTGAGAAAGCTCTTGATCCCGTATACCCCATATTCACTAGAAAGTTATTTCTCCAGTGGAGATACGGCACATTGCCTTTAAGGTCCTTTTCTAGCACCTGGTCACAAGTCCCTTCTACCAAGTTCTGTCCTCTTTGCGTTGACAAAGAGGAAAATGATTTGCATGTGATCTTTTTCTGCCCAGCATACAAGGCAGCCAGAAAGTACTGGCTGCTGCCCTTGATTAAGAATTTGGGTGGCAGGGAATATGCACCGATGTACAGGATTTTAAAATGCGATGTTTCCGGCCCAATTGTTTTTGCACTTTCCAAATTCTTTACGAATGTCTGGCATACGCGTAGTCGTCGTTTAAAAAATGCTGGGTAGACTGTAGAATCGCACACTTTTTAATAATTACTTGTATTGTCTGGTTTTGATTTTATATCATGCATTGATGTTTTATTGACTGTGACAGAATTTATGTGATTTTACTGTATGTGTATCTTTTATGACCAAATGGTCGAAATAAAGATTGAAAAAATGAAAAATGATTGTTTAAGAGAGTAAGTATGTGTAAGTTTCCTTAGAAGTAAGGTGGTAGTGTGTGTATAGCTGTATATGCAAAAAAATGGATGTTCAATAGTTTATTTGCATGTGGAGTATGTGTGAGCAACTTTTGGAAGACTGTCGATGTGTAACTAGATATATAGGTGTATCACTACATATGATGAGTGAGTATATGTATGAGTGACTATATAGAACTGTTGGTGAATGTGTATATAAATGTTGGAATTACTGAATTGGTTGTTGTAACTGGTATAGGTATCTCCACTTTTTTGAAAATGTTAGTTTCTATTTTCGAATATGTGTTTTAAGGGTTACTTTACAGTGAAAGGAGGTCAGTCACTCTGTCACAAGGACGGTGTCATCAGTGATGTCATGAGTGATGTCACTGACCATGTCATGAGTGATGTAATATGTGATGTCATCAGCAGTGCATTACACACGCAAGTTATAGTGAGTCCAACTAACTATAACGTGGGAATTTCAATGGTTTTATGTCAGTACAATTTCCAGCTAACTATAACTGGTGTGAAACCTTTGGTTTTTTCTGTGAATTTAATAGGTTTTTTAAATGCTAATTCCTAACTATAACTGGTGTGAAACCTATGGTTTTTTCAGTGGGTATATATATACATGTATATCACCTACTGGCGGTCGCCAGTAGGTAGTTATAGTTAGGACCTAGTTTCCAGAGGAAATCCGCCACATTCTATTGGGAATAACTTTGGCGCCGGTGGACGAATCTTCGCGAATTTCTCAAAGAAGATGGCCCGCTCCGCTCCTTCCCTGAAAGTTTTGGGGGGATTCGTCAAGTGGGGGCTGAGAAAAAAGGGGGGCCCCAAAACGTGTTTACCGCATGTTATTTTCATTAGGACAATTAGACACGGCTACAGCCCGAACGGCTGAACTGAATTACAAGAAATTTGGCAAAATGGTAGAGTCTGATCCGCAGATCACGCTTTTGCTTAAATGGTGTAAATCCCTACAGTACTTCCTGAGAAAATCAAAAGAAAAAAAAATATATATCTATAAGCGTGCACCGTACGCGCCCAGGTCCGCGTAAGGTGAGCGTACTGTACGCGTACGATACGCGTACGTGCGCGGACCTTCGTGTGCACGAGCTGCATGCTGATTGGCTGCCACTGTCTGTCAACACTCCAAAATAGAAATTGTTGGCGCCATCTTGTGCCTCGGTAGATTGAGGCACAAGAAAGCAGAAAAATAAATGTGTAGAACTCAAAAAGGGGGCAGGGTGGAAGCACCCTGACCCTCTAGGCCTGCTCAGAGGGTTCCCACAAGGACCCCCAAGGCCCAAAAATATTTTTTTTTTCAAAAAATCACGGGGTGCACGTACCATGCACGTACGGGCCCGTGTACGTACGCGTACAGTACGTGTACGGTGCGCGTACCTTTCTGAGAAAGCTGCATGCTCATTGGCTGTCAACACTCCAAACCAGGGAGTGTTGGCAGCCATCTTGTTCTCAGAAGACCGAGGCACATGAAAGCAGAAAAACAAAAGTGTAGAACACAAAAAGGGGGCAGGGTAGAAACACCCTGACCCCCTAGGCCTACCCAGGTGGTCCCACAAGGACCCCCAAGGCCCAAAAATTGTTTTTTCAAAACCCAGTATGTTTTTTTTAAATTACCCCCCGGGGGGACCAAATTGCGGGGGCATAGTGATAAAGAAGTGTGGAGGGGGCCCAATCACACTGCCCTGGGGACTGCCGCCCCCCGGGGCAAAGCAATGCAGCCCCCTGGTGTATACTGGAGGCTCGTGGTGGGCTAGTTGGTCCCCAGGGACCCACCGTATGCAAGGGGGATTAGTTCCCACTCTGCAAACGCGCCAGGGGACTGCATTGCAGAGAGGTGTAAAAAGGGGCATACCCTCGTTACACCTCTCTGCAATGCAGCCCCCTGGCGCATACTGGAGGTTCCAGGTGGGCTAGTTGGTCTCCAGGGACCCCTAGTATGCAGGGGGAATTAGTTCCCCCTCTGCAAACGCGTTCGGGCTGCATTGCAGAGAGGTGTAAAAACATTTTTTTTCAATTTATATTACAAATATGTAATGTAATTGAAAAAAATAATATATCTAAAAATAAATAATGTATAATAATGTAGTAAATCAGTATAAAAAATATAACAAATATTACATTTAAAAATTATCATTTTCAAAACCATTGAAATTCACTGAAAAAACCACAGGTTTCAGTCACGTTATAGTTCGGAATTACCATTAAAATAACCTTTGAAATTCACTGAAAAAAACATAGGTTTCAGCCACGTTATAGTTAGGAATTAGCATTTAAAAAACCTTGCAAATTCACTGAAAAAGCCATAGGTTTCACACAGGTTATAGTTAGGAATTAGCATTTTAAAAACCTTTGAAATTCATAGTTAGCTGGTCATTTTACTCATACGAAACCTTTGAAATTCCCCCGTTATAGTTAGTTCAGCTAACTATAACTCGCGGGCCCGCAATGCACTGCTGATGATGTCACGTATTACATTGCTCATGATTTTCTGAATCGTTTTGGCCACTATAGGTGTGGCAGGGTATACTCAGACATGAGTCCCTTTCTCACTGCTCCATCAGGATTCAAGCAAGCCGGGCCGAAGACGGCTGAAATGCCAGAAACCGGTCCCCGGTAGCTTGTTTCCTTTCTGGTGAAGAATTGGCTTGGTAGTTTAGTCTGCCCTGTTCCCATGATGCACTGGGCCAGGGACAGACTGATTTGCATATAGCCAGGTTCTGAGCTGGGATGGGGCAGTGAGATAAATAACGGTGATGGATCAAGCCCTGATCTTTGGACTGGGTAAGAGTGGTCTGTTTAATTCAGACACTCTGTTCATCACCACCCCCTTTTCTGAATCATTTTGGCCACTATAGGTGTGGCAGGGTATACTCAGACATGAGTCCCTTTCTCACTGCTCCATCAGGATTCAAGCAAGCCGGGCCGAAGACGGCTGAAATGCCAGAAACCGGTCCCCGGTAGCTTGTTTCCTTTCTGGTGAAGAATTGGCTTGGTAGTTTAGTCTGCCCTGTTCCCATGATGCACTGGGCCAGGGACAGACTGATTTGCATATAGCCAGGTTCTGAGCTGGGATGGGGCAGTGAGATAAATAACAGTGATGGATCAAGCCCTGATCTTTGGACTGGGCAAGAGTGGTCTGTTTAATTCAGACACTCTGTTCATCACCACCCCCTTTTCTGAATCGTTTTGGCCACTATAGGTGTGGCAGGGTATACTCAGACATGAGTCCCTTTCTCACTGCTCCATCAGGATTCAAGCAAGCCGGGCCGAAGACGGCTGAAATGCCAGAAACCGGTCCCCGGTAGCTTGTTTCCTTTCTGGTGAAGAATTGGCTTGGTAGTTTAGTCTGCCCTGTTCCCATGATGCACTGGGCCAGGGACAGACTGATTTGCATATAGCCAGGTTCTGAGCTGGGATGGGGCAGTGAGATAAATAACGGTGATGGATCAAGCCCTGATCTTTAGACTGGGTAAGAGTGGTCTGTTTAATTCAGACACTCTGTTCATCACCACCCCCTTTTCTGAATCGTTTTGGCCACTATAGGTGTGGCAGGGTATACTCAGACATGAGTCCCTTTCTCACTGCTCCATCAGGATTCAAGCAAGCCGGGCCGAAGACGGCTGAAATGCCAGAAACCGGTCCCCGGTAGCTTGTTTCCTTTCTGGTGAAGAATTGGCTTGGTAGTTTAGTCTGCCCTGTTCCCATGATGCACTGGGCCAGGGACAGACTGATTTGCATATAGCCAGGTTCTGAGCTGGGATGGGGCAGTGAGATAAATAACGGTGATGGATCAAGCCCTGATCTTTGGACTGGGGAAGAGTGGTCTGTTTAATTCAGACACTCTGTTCATCACCACCCCCTTTTCTGAATCGTTTTGGCCACTATAGGTGTGGCAGGGTATACTCAGACATGAGTCCCTTTCTCACTGCTCCATCAGGATTCAAGCAAGCCGGGCCGAAGACGGCTGAAATGCCAGAAACCGGTCCCTGGTAGCTTGTTTCCTTTCTGGTGAAGAATTGGCTTGGTAGTTTAGTCTGCCCTGTTCCCATGATGCACTGGGCCAGGGACAGACTGATTTGCATATAGCCAGGTTCTGAGCTGGGATGGGGCAGTGAGATAAATAACGGTGATGGATCAAGCCCTGATCTTTGGACTGGGTAAGAGTGGTCTGTTTAATTCAGACACTCTGTTCATCACCACCCCCTTTTCTGAATCATGATATGGTCAGTGACATCACTCATGACATCATTCATGACATCTCAAATGACATCACTGATGACATCCTTGTGTAAGAGAGGCAAACCTCCTCTCACTCTAATATAACCTTTGATACACACATTCAAAAATAGAAACAAACATTTTCAAGAAAATGGAGATACCAATATCAGTTACCATCACCTATTCCAACATCTTCTTCCACATCTACTCATTCACCAACAGTTCTATATATTCACTCATACATGTACTCAATCATCATATGTACTCATACACCTATACATCCTGTTACACACTGATACTCATCCATAGAGTTACTTACACATATACTCACACATGCAAATAAACTATCAAACATCCATGTATTTGCATATACAGCTATACACACAAACATATACATACTGACTCTCTTAAATGATCACTTATAGAAACACATACTTATTTATACAGGAACTCTTCAAATCTCTAACTCACATATATACTCACTTATATACACCAATACTCACATATAGTAGTTTAACACATATGTGCTTAGTCATAAAGACAGGTTTGAGACAGTCATTCACTCACTAACACACCTATACACACACTCATCCACCCATACAGTCCTGCACACATGCTGTCTTCAAAACACATATAAACAGTGAGTCACTCACTAATGCATCTATGTGCTAAGCAATATCCCCCACCAAACCATATAAACACTCAGACAATTAAACTGATACTAAAAAAAAACAAATAACCTATATAGACACTCATGTAGCTACTCACCAACCGATGCAGCCACTTATTCAAAAAATGTGAGAGACTGATACTGATATTTACATATTTAAACATTACTCACTAACCTATGTATTCACTAAGATACAATTAATCAGTCAGTTATGCAATCAATTTTTTTTAAAAGTCATTTATTTAGACACTTACCCATTTATTCTTCCATCGACCTTTAGATATACATATATAAAACATACTTAATATTCAGAAAAACACCCGTTCACTGGATGATGTCATCAGTGATGTCATCAGTGATGTCATTTGAGATGTCATCAGTGATGTCATGAGTGATGTCACTGACCATGTCATGAGTGATATAATATGTGACGTCATCAGCAGTGCATTGCGGGCGCGCAAGTTATAGTTAGCTGAACTAACTATAACGGGGGAATCTCAAAGGTTTTGCATGAGTAAAATGACCAGCTAACCATAACTGGTGTGAAACCTATGTTTTTTTCAGTGAATTTCAAAGGTTTTCAAAATGCTAATTCCTAACTATAACGTGTGTGAAACCTATGTTTTTTTCAGTGAATATATATATATTTGCTGGAAATCTTTTGCAGAAGCTCATGGGCTTCATCCAAATTTGCAAACATGTGAAATTTCCCTTTCACTATAACCCTTAATTTGGACTGTTGGGCAATTGCCGCCTGCGTGTCCTGTGCTTTACACAAATATTAAAGCTTTCCAAATGATTTGTCATTTGTGTACACCCGCAGTTGACATCCAGAAAAGATACGACAAAAAGGTACTTTATCAGTGGAAAATTGCTTTTTTCTGGATGGAGGTAGTGTGTATTCACTCTTTTATAAGAAAATCTGCAAAATTGTCTGTGGCAGTTTGAATTAGGATATGGCTGGGCCAGGACCCTATGTGCTCCTGTGATTGTAAGGACCTCTGATAATCAGGTAAGACATTTTTATTGATGAATGTCTCGACCCACTGAAGAACCTGGGACCCTTGGCATCCTACCAGAACTCCAACCAATCATAGGTTGAAGTGCTGTGAGTGTTTTGCCAAATCATTGATCTTGCTTTCTAATGAAGTTTTCTCCTTCCTTGCTAGGTTGACTTTTTGCATAACATTCATTTTATCCTCCATCGGCGAAATCCTGGACTCAGCCTTCTGCATTCTGATTGGAAGGCAATTGATGCGGGGTTGCTATCTCGCTTACTTGTGTTGTTTTTAAATTCTCTTATTTCATCTAAAATGAGGTTCAACATGGTCTTTATATCTCCTTGCATAACAGTCTCCTCTCCTTTCAGCTGCTCTGAAGACTGCTCCTCTTAGAACTCATCTGGTTCCACATTCACCTGGTCTTGCTGGCCCATATCTGTTGTTTCAAGTACTATAGGGAGTGAGAATGCAGGGACATCATAGTTTTATTCTGTAACACGTGAGATTGGAGAGTACCATTGTCTTTCAACTGGACCATCTGTTTTGGACACTGAGCGTAAGACTGCATTTAAAGGAAGACCAGATTTGACATCAGGGGAAGATCCCTGAGACGCCATTAATGTTATTTTTGTGAAGAGTGGGTTTTTTTTGTCTACCCTTAGGTCAAGCTAATCCAGCCTTTATTTATATCCACTAACAGAGAGCTGTTTACTTCTTTGTTGACCTTTTCATTGGGCTCCTTCTCTTTATCCTCTAATGTCCATCTGCAGTCTTTAGGTATAATTGGTGTCTCTTCCACAGGTCCTCCTTCCCCTGCTGGCCACCCCTGCCGGGTGCCCTCCATAATCAACCCTGAACTTCCAGCCTCAGTTCCATGCTTCAAAACGTCTTCCTCTGAGCTCAAAAGGCCTGAAAATATGACTGTCCCTTGGGGTGTTTTTAAATTGCACTCTGCTCTTGCTGCAGCTGATGCTATCTTCAATCTGGATGTTTACATTTTGGTTTTAAGAGCCCACATGCACTGCTATTAGGAAATTGCCCCCACCCCTCGTTCCACAACTCTCCAGATCACTGATTTCCACTTACAGGACGAGGACAACCAAGACAGCGCAACACCACCAAACTGACCAGGAAGGGCATAGTGGCACAGCAGGACATGGTGGCCACCGAGACTCGGCTGATGACTGCACCAGGAGCACAGAGGAACACTGGTAAAAAACGCTTCTAGATCACAGCCACACTGCAAAGCTCAGCAAGGTACAGGAGCTGTAGCTTACTACCATAGAGGTACCTAATCCAATGTGGATATTCTTGAATAGGTTGGAACAGGTTTTGCTAATTTCTGCCTCCATCATTCAGTAAAAGCCTGGCTACCTTGTTTGGCGAGGAGAAGTGCTGGACTGTAATTGAACAGCTGAAAAGGTATTGTGGTGTATTTTTTGACCGTCAATTTTGTCTCTTTGTCTTTATCTGTCCTTTTGCAAGGACAAAATGTTAAGGGTGGCATGGGGGAACCACTGGGTTTCATGCTCTGGGATGATCCCAGGGTACACAACATTAGAACCGGGTCCTGGTTGTGGGTCCCTGGCAGGGTTTCCACTCCCCCAATTCCACGCTGGGACTGAAAATAGGCAAAATCAGCAGCCTAATACAACGGAGAAACATCTGAAAATCTCAAACATGATGGCCAAGCTGATTTATCTTGATCCTAGAAAAATATTGCATGCTCCCATCCCATTGTCCTGATGTACTGAAGTGTACAGTGATGTTACATCTAAAGCCACCCTAAGATATATTGGCTGCCTGGTATAGTAGGGATTTGGAGCTGTATTTCCGAGTTGGAAAGGCAGGTGTTTAGCATGCTCACATAGACATATATTCAAAAAACCTTTTTTTTTAATAAAGATCCCGTATAGCTATTTATTGGTATACTTAGAGGATCTTTAATGCAACTGTGGATTTTCTAAGAAAATACATTTTAGGGGTTGTGCATAGTTGTTAGACCAGACATCCTTGGCATGGCTTCAACTGACTTTAGCCTTCTGACCTCCAGTTTTTGATTGTTTTTCGTTTTGCTGACCTTAGGAATGTTGGCACATTACCACTGCTGACCAGTGCTGAGGTGCATGTGCTCTTTACTTAAAATATGGTAATATTGGTTTATCCACAACTGGCATGTTTGATTTACTTTGAAGTCCCTAGTAGAGTGCAGTAGATGGATCCAGGGCCCACAAATAAAATGCTACTAGTGGCCACGTGTCTTTTAATAGACAAGGGAACCCAAAGGTATATAAGGGACCATCAACACAAGTATTTATAAAGGAATAAAGGGTCCCTTACTGCGTAATATTCCTAAGCATAAATCATATAAGAGAAATAAGTTTTATGCCAGAAGTTCCAAATGGATATATGCATGTATTTATTTAGCCATATAACACGCACAAGAAAATTAAGTGAGGAGCAACAAATCAAGAAGTAAGAATTTCAAAACTCAGACCTTTCCTAGTGACTGTAGAAATTATAATCAAGTCATGTCAAATGTCAGTTTAGAGATTCAATGCTATCAAAGCATTTTCAGTAGTCATGGTACTATTTATCAATGATGTGTTGTTCCTTCCTGACAATATGGAGATAATCATCAGGGCTTAATTGAACATGCCTGGAATGCAAAAAATGCCTAAATATTTCATTTGAGATGTCCTCAGTGATGTCATCAGTGATGTCACTGACCATGTCACAGGTGATGTCATACTTGAGGTCATAAGTAACGCATTGTGGAGGGCATTAGTTATAGTTAGCTATTGGATTTCTCCTCTGGTTTTATACGAGCAAAATGTCAGCCTAAATATAACAGCCCTGTAACCTTTGTTTTTTTTCAGTAAATTTCTATGTTTTTAAATGCTAATTCCTAGCTATAATGTCCCTGTAACCTTTGTTTTTTTCAGTGAATTTCTAAGACTTTTTCAAATTTTATTTATTAATTGTAAAGTCAATTTGTTTAAAGTGAGCCTCTAAGATTTTCATATTTTCTTTCTATAATTGAATATTGTATATTGTATTTATATCATATACCACACATTTTTTGTTTTGTTATGTGTTTATCAGACAGTACATTGTAGTGTAGTTCTGATAGTACCCTTTCATGCAGGACCTACGCTGTTTATGGATAACATATACTGTGGGCTTGGTGGCAAACTGAGTCTGTACAACCCCGATGAATATGTGAGACTATGTTTTTGCATATAGCTAGCTCGCAGTGCTACTAGAATCTCTTGTGATCAGAGAGATTTTTTTTTGCAACCTCAGAACATAAGAACTTCAGACGCGTGAGAACAATATACTACTTTTCACCTACTCACTCGCGCTTGCTTGTTTTGCTCTCAGAGAGATACACAGAACAAACAGTTGAGCGTGTTTACAATAAGAATGTATTGTACTGTTGTTCTTCTCATGTAAAAGAAGTGCACTGCTACAACTGTAACACAGTAGCAGAGATATAGAACCAGCAGTACAGTGAATAAAAAGAAATGGCATTGTTCTACCATTTTGCAATAGTCATGAACACATACATGATTATGAAATGCATTTATGAAGTAAAGTGCGTACGCCTAAGATGCCTGTCTAGATGTACCTAAGTGTACCTAGCATGTGAGTAGGTATGAAAGAGCCTAAGACTAAGAGCCAAGAATCCCACTAGGCTTTAGTCGAACCCCCTAACCTGAAAAGTGAGAGCGTGGGACTTCGTCCTGGACTTGAGCTGAACACCCCGCAAGGGATCGTCAGACCACTGTCAGCTGGAGCAATGGCATGCCGGAGCCGCAGCATCTCTGGTCAGTGTGTCGGCCTTGAAGTCTTGGTTCCCTCCTGCTTAATGATAGCAAGAGGTGCTGTATGTATGCAGTCTGTGTGTATGTTCACCATTGTTCAGACTGAGGATAAAATTGGGGATTAAACCTTGTGTGTCGATGGGAGAGGTGAAGTGAACCTCCTGTAGAGTGTACTCATAAATTATTCAAAGTGCTAAGGATGACGTCTTAGCTAATCCTGTGTGGAGTAGTACGCTATACTCATGGAGTGTGCATTGTTTGCGCTACTACGCACTACGTGATTTGCACGTAGTAGAGTGCAAAAACGCGTAGCTTAGCGGGCTTTTTGTGCTTGCTCGCGGTCCTCAACGTCAAGTTGGCAACCACAAGCGAGCAAAATCAACAACCCGGCGAGACTTTTTCCTCGTTCACGATCCGCAACATCAAGTTGCCAATCGCGAGCCTGGAAAATAAACCTCCCAGCGAGATTCTCAACACAGGGAAGTCAGGTTTCTCATTGCGAGTGGTCGCGTGTGCTCGTGACCACTCGTGATGAGAAACTACAAGTCCGCGTTGAGAAAGCTGCCAATCGGGTACAAATATACTTGAGCGTCAGAAAATGACTGCTTGCACTGTGCAAGATGCCGTTTGCAATGATTGCACACTGCGGACAAGCATCCGGCACTGTGCAATCAGTGCGAATAGCATTTTCCCTACTGCACTACGCAGTTCGCATAACTACACGTAGCGTGCGTAGTGGAAGTGCACTTCATGTAGCTACACATAGCCCTACTATGCAAACTACACCCAGGGTTAGTCTTAGCAATATCGATTGGGAAAAACCCACCCTAGGCATGGAACTAGGCGAAAGGTTTAGTCCATAAAAGTCTACAGTCCTTATAAGGCGTTATGTCCATACAAGGAAGTCTGTCCTTATTTGGAGTTATGTCCTTATAAGGCTCGTTCATATGAAATGACGGTGAGATGATGCAGGGAAAGTGTACAATGTTCCCTAGACCTAGATCAGGGTAGCGATATGAAATATAACAACATTATTAACTGCCTTTATTTTTAAGAATTTTTTGAGTCGGCACAACATTGTCGCAATAACTGTGGAGAATCTGATCAGCAGATCTATTACATATACCTAAAAAAATACGTAAAAAAATAGGTCTAAATAAATATGTTGCAACATGACACAACAAGTGCAGACAAGTGCAGACATTCAATAGCCACCACCACAATCAAAACTTATAAATGCCAAATGGGTTATAACCAACACACTAAATACATTACTATCTAAATGACTGTATAATAGCATGCACTACTCCTTTGATATCTCTATAACTCAGTGCATACCGTTTTCTGTGTAATCTATGATTGCAAGCAACACTGTATCACTAAGTATTTCATTCACTGTATAAGTATTTGAAACGATTTGTGAGACGGTGCATCAGTATATGAATGCTTCAGTAAGTAAATGTGTGACTGCTTCAGTACATCTATGTGTGGGTGCATCAGTGTCACAATGTGTCTGTGATTGGTTGCGTATGTCGTTCACTTAATTTGTGAGTAGCTGCATGACTGACTTTGTGCATTTGTAATTAAGTATATAACTGTTTGACTGTATCTGTGAGTGGATTAATGAGTGTCTGAGTGGGTGCTTGAGTGGGTGCATGAATATCTGAGTGGATCTGTGAGTGGATGTATGAGTCTCTCAGTAGGTATATGACTGGCAGCATGAATATCTGAGTGGTTCTGTTTATGGGCAGCAGCGGCTGTTTCAGTTAAGAGCAGTGGGGCGTGGGGTCAGTTGGGGGGCTGGGGGATTTCGACCACGAGGGAAAATTAAATAAATCATGAATTGTCCCTCTTGGTCGTCTCCCGAAATCCCCCCAAGTGGCTCTACCACCCCACAGCTCTTACCTGTAGTGGTGTGGCTGTTTATAGGTATGTCAGACTCTAAGTGAGACTGTGAGGGGTACATGAGTCTCTGTTTGTATAACTGACTGGGTGCATAAGTCTCTGAGTGGGTCTATGACTAACTGTGTTAGGGACAGTATGGATGTGTGAGTGCCTGAGTGAGTCTGTGACTGGATAAATGAGTGTCAGTGTGGATCTATGAATGTGTGTATGAGGATCTCAATGGGATTGTGAGTGAGATCATTAGTCTTAGAGTGGGTGAGTAAAAGGGTACATGCATAAGTGTCTTTGGGTCTGTAACTGCGAGGGTAAGTATCTGGGTGGGTCTGTGAGTGGAAGCATGAGCCTTAATTGAGTGAGAGAGTGAGTGTGTATATATCTGAATGAGTTTGTGAGTGGGTGAGAAGTAGGGGCACGAAAAAAGGGTGTGTTCGTAATGTTAATTCCCATAGGCAGATTGTGTTATGCAGATTGTGCTTTTTGTTATTTGGTGCAATCCGCCCAGTAGTTTTTGACAAATTGAAGCTGAAAATTATAGCTATATATCTGGCCGCGGATCTTCCGTAGCAGTTTCACTATGCATCATGAATGCCCGCAGCAACATGAATGCTCTGATTGGCTGGACGCAAACCGAACAGAAAGTTGCGGCTGCCATTTAATCTTCTGGGAATTGTTCCTGGGACAGAAAATTTGGCGAGAACCTAACATAAGGGGTCAGGCTGGCGATACTCTGACCCCATGTTTGAGAAATAGGTGTGATCATAACACAAGTTGTGTCCAAAATTGACTTTTTTGATCATGCACGATATTTGCAATGACATCGTGACTACTAGCACAGCAGACTTCCTCGCGAATATTGGTGTAAATATAAAAGAAATTACTGAATGCGTAATACGCATTATTGTAGAAATATTGAAATTGTGATAAATATTTTTATAGAGTTATTTAATAGTGAGTTATCTAGTGGGATGGTTGGAATGAATTGTATATTTATATTATTTAATGTGGTGGTGGCTATTGAATTCCTGCTTTTGCTTTCTGCTTTTGCAATGTAACCATTAGGATTGCGATAACCAACATCAACTGTGATCCCCAACCACACCGCAAAAATGGAAAATAGTTTTTAGATATAGTTGTTCTAGAAATACTGCATATATGTGTTTTTTCACTTTATGGAAAAGGCGTGGTTAATGGTGATGTTGCAACATCCTGAATAACCTCAATAACAGAAAATAGATCTTAAAGATGGATTTTAAAGAAGATTAGCACCAAAACATGTGTTTAAAGGTGCATGGGTCTAGTAATATGTTTAGCCCAATGTTTAGATTGGATTTTTTTAATTAATATTTTTGGAAGTGCTGGTGGCCGTTGAATGTCTGCATTTGTTTTCTGTTCTCACAAAGTATTCATATCCATTGCAATGCCATCATAAAGTTCCCCAAAAACTGAAAAAATAATCTTTTTAAAGAAAATTAACAATATATCGGGTACTAGGGTGCTTTTGTGTTGTGTGCGTGTATATGAGACCTACACATCAGACTGGATGCAGAGTTTGAGGTTACTTAGAAACACCCTGTTCCCTTTGTCTGTAAAATGCACTCCATAATTTCTATAAATTCCATGCATGTCAAAATGCAGATTGTTGTTGTAGACCAATCGATGGTCTCAGAGGAATGCAGAAACAGTTTTTCTGGCTTTGTCAATATGTGGACAGAGTTGATTTGACCACTTCCATTTCTGTCTTTGGCATATATTTAAGTACACCAAGACAGTGTGAGAGAAAAGTGAAATCAGTTCTGCAAAGGTTTGTTTCTATAGGATTCCAGGCATACCCCAGTCAATGTGTCTAGGGCATTGCCATCACAGTGTACAGTCATAAGGTAATGAGCGTAGTACTGCAGAATGGATTTAACCAAAGCCAGCAAATGATGAAGCTTTAACCCTTTCTACCCAAACCAAGTAATATGCACATTTGGCAAATCCAAGTCTGTGTCAATACCTCTCTTTTTTTGCAGCCTCTTTAGTCCAATCGATATAGCTGTGGCCCACAATCCATACTCTAAGCATTTTGAAGTGAAGGAGCAATAGCAGTCAGAGGAAGGCCCGAGCTGATTGAGTTAGTTTTCTGAATGAAAAACTGTTAAAATGTAGGTAACGTTTAAAAAAAAGAGATATTTTATTGGAAGCTGTCAGCATGAAAGTGAATAAAATTAGGTAGTCTGATGGATGCCTTAGCAAGAATTCATATTATTGGCAGTTGTTTAAAAAAAGAAATGTAATACAGGCATGGATATGCTTTTGAATCTGTGCAGTGAACCACACCTGCTGTATCCCACTGGATTGCTACCTGCACTGAGCTAGGAGTGTATTGGGGAAGGGTGTTAAGGAAACAGAATTTTTTTTTAAGTTGAGGAGTGCTGACACAGCTTAAATAATGGCAAACTTTAATTTCCATCTCAGGATTATGTAATAAATTGTTGTGCAGTATTTAATTGTAAAATAATTGTAGCTAAATATCGTTTTTCCCAAAAACATTGCGAACATCCCTGGATAGGAACTTTGCTTTGAAAGGGATGGGAGGGGTTCACAGATGCTAATCATTCACAAGTTGAGTTGCAGTAGTTTAAAATGAAAAACATGATTTCATTTGCTACCTTTCTCATGATCATAAAGTGGATAGTTGAGGAAGTTTCCATTTTATGGTTGCTTTGTATGAGAGTGGTGTACCATTTTTGTGCTTAGTTTTTACAAATCATAACAGTGTCAAAAACATCCAGAAAGAGCTAAAACAGCAATATAATCTATGAACTCAGTTCACTGGAATGTATATAACTTTTTAATTATTTAAAAAATGGACCTTCAAAATGAATATTTATATGGGAGTTTGATTAAAATAAGAGTCACAGTGATGTGAAAAAAATATATCACATGAACTGTATCTGGCAGAGGATGTGGTTAAGATGTTAGCACTGTTGAAATTCACCATGAGTAATGCCTTTAAAAATGGCAAAGGTTTAAATGTCTAAGCATCATTTGCAGAATAAGCATGGGCTGAAAATTCGTTCCGCTTGTGGAATTTGCGGAGTTTCCGCGATTTCAAGATCCGCGAATCTCGCGAAATTGCGGTAAAATCCACGAATCAGTGGGGCCGAATTTTCAGCCAAGCACTTACAGGGTTACAGCAGCAGGTGCAAAAGTTGAAGCTAATTTTTTGTAACCTTTTACAAAAGGGTTACAAAGAAATTAACTTCAACTTGGGCTCCTGCTGCTGTAAGCCTGTAAGTGCTTCCTGGCACCTCGTTGCCTACTTGCAACTATTCTCTGACCCTGCTCTGACCCTTGAAGCAGGGTCAGAGAATAGTTACAAGTAGGCAATAAGGCGCCTGTCACGAAAATTAAACCTAAACAGGAAGCACTGACAGATATAAAAACAAGCATTTGCAATGCAATAGGTCTCGCATTAGGAATGTTTGAGCTATTGGTCTTGTAAATAACAATTTTTTATTGATGTGCTGTTTTGAAAATAGCTAAATTAATAGCTTTGTCATTTACAATGCCAATAGTTATTACTTTCGCAAATGTGACACCTATAGCATTTGTAAAGCAACATGTTTTGTATTTACGTGACTTAGATGTATTGATATTACAAATTACAATGGCTTTTAATTTTTTTAAATAATTAATACTTAAATAAAAGTGATTTTAATTTATAATGGCAATAGCTTAAACTTTTGTAAATAACTTTTGTGAAGATTATGTTCAGTGTATTTTATTGTGACGAAAATCCAAGAACAGAAGTGAAATATTAACATCATTTTGTGACATTTGTAATAAAGCTTGAAACATTGAGAGAACATATATGAACCAGTTGTTGAATGGTTGCACGGATTGATGCTGGGGTGGAGCTGAGTGGTGCTGTCGTGGTGCTGAGTGGTGCTGTGGTGATGCTGAGTGGTGCTGTGGTGGTGTAGAGTGATACTGGGATGGTGCTGAGTGATGCTGGGGTGGTGCTGAGTGGTGCTGTGGTGGTGCTGAGTGATGCTGTGGTGGTGCTGAGTGATGCTGTGGTGGTGCTGAGTGATAATGTGGTGGTGCTGACTTATGCTGTGGTGGTGCTGAGTGATGCTGTGGTGGTGCTGAGTGGTGCTGTGGTGGTGCTGAGTGGTGCTGTGGTGGTGCTGAGTGGTGCTGAGGTGGTGTTGAGTGGTGCTGTGGTGGTGATGAGTGATAATGTGGTGGTGCTGAGTGAAATGTGGTGGTCCTGAGTGATGCTGGGGTAGCGCTGAGTGATGATGTGGTGATGCAGAGGGCAGAAAGGCACAAAAACAGTCTAACAAAGGGCAGAAGGGCAAAAAAACAAGTGGATAACGAGTTTAACAGAGGGCAGAAGGGCACAAAAAACCAGTCTAACAGAGGACAGAAGGGCAGAAAAACAAGGGAAAAACGAGTCTAACAGAGGGCAGAAGGGCACAAAATACGAGTCTAAAAGGGGGCAGAAAGGCACAGAAACGAGTCTAGCAAAGGGTAGAAGGGCACAAAAAACGAGTCTAACAGGGGGCAGAACAACAGCATTTACAATGCAGCACACCATGTGGCAAAAACGGCACAGATGTGTCAAGCATCTGTGCCATAAAAGCAGCCCATTCCTGTAGCTGCGCCGCAAGCACGACTTTGCTCCAGCAATGCTCTGGGGGGCCCTATCTCCCCAATGCTGCGTCAAGCCTTGTGCCTGCTTCAAGCAGGCGCAGGGTTTTGACGCAGCATTGGCCTAAAAGTGACTGAGTGAAATCTTGTAGATTTCACTCAGCCACTTTTAGGAGGCGTTCCTGCGCAGGAACGCCCTCCCCTGCGCCGGAATGCCTCCTAATGGCGCAGGGCTTTACAACGTGACGCATCTCTCAGATGCGTCATGTTCTTAATTCCCAGCACCATGGCGCATCTTTTGTGCTGCCGCTGTGTCACAAAAGTGATGCAACTGCGGCGCAAAAGAGGCTCAAGCGGCTTGTAAATCTGCCCCATAGGGCTTTTACTACACTTTAGCTGCGTAAAGGGCCAGAAGATGTGTCTCCAGTGACCATGTGTGCTTGTGCCTGTGTTACGGGCACACATTGGAGACACATCTTCTGGCCCTTTAAGCAGCTGCAGTGTAGTAAAAGCACTATACATTTACCCAATGAGGGAGCACTTACTGGATTAGCTAGTAGAAAGTACTACAGGGCAAATCGCAAAATAATCAGCGATTTCACGGGAAAATTCACGAATTCGCAGACTTTTTTGCGATTTTGTGAGGAATTCCGCGAATTCACGGAACGCGAATTCGCAAATTTCGCCATTGCTTAGTTGGAACATCGCCGGCCTGGCTTCTAAATAAAATTTGTCATACTGGATAGACGTGGGCAACTAGGGACTTATTCTTGTAGGGGTTTGAGTGCTTTAATTATTTTGTACCTATTCCAAACCTGGGTCGCCAATCAGGGGGCCTATCAATTTGGATAAACATCTCTGCAGGTGGGTGTGTAAAGGCCTAGGATACCAATAATGATAAATTCCAGGCAAATATTCATAAAAGAGTGTTTTCTATTTGTTTTATTAATTTTTATAATAATGATTTCCAGAATGCACCAAATATTAACTTTGCCAATGTATTTCAATTCATAACCACTATACAGAACTCAAATAGTTTTCCTAATTTGGTAGGGGTCTCCTGAGGGGGAGATTTTAATGCTAAGATATTTAATGGTAGCTACACTGCTTTCCACCAAAACTGCAATACACCCATATGTAATAGGGAGATTGAATTAACAAACTATTTGTGCACCCACAATTTTGTGGATGTAATGGAGATTGCCGCATTGCCTGAAAGGGATGATCATATTATACCCACATACAGAGGCTGGGGTAGTGCTTCTATAATCGATTATGTCTTTATATCCCCCTTATTAGAAGACTGTCTACTTAAAGCTGAGGTTATCAATACAGTTCACAGAGATCATAATCCGATCAATGTAACCCTGAGACTTGCTCCTAGGCCAACATTTAGTAAAGAGTGTGGTGCAAGAGATCCGTCCCCATCCACTGATAATCTTAGATTGATTTGGCGTGGTTTTGAGAAGCGTCTTATTTGGCAAGATGGCAAAAGAACATTCAGATCTTGTTGCCATTTGTTTGACTTTTAAAGAACATATTTCTGCCGTAGTTGGTGCCTTCACGCAATTATTGGAGGGTATCAAACATATGCTCTCTAGGCCCATTAAGGAAACATCTCTAGGTCCTAGAGGGTTTAACAGCTAACAGAGATCTTAGAAGGGCAATCGTAAAACTCCCCAGAGACCTGGTTGCTATTAAACTATGTAGACAATGTTACAGGGCTGCCATTAAACTTAGAAAGGATGAAATAGTTAAAGAACACGGGGACAAATTAGCATGTGCCACTATGTTACAGGACGGGAATGGCTTTTGGTTGGCTGTTAAAGCCATGAGGTCCTTAGGACTCCCCCATCTCCGATTAGTTGTAATATCAGCAGTGAGATATGGGAGAATCATTTCTCAAAAATGTATTTAGCACCAGTCCAAAATATTGTCTTGAACGAGAATCTGGTAGTTACCAGGGTCCAGATAACCCTTTCTGAAGTGGAGGAAGCAATTCATCAGAGTCTGGGCAATAAGGCCCCAGGTCCAAACGGCTTGCAAATCGATCTTATTAAGCACCAGCCTGAGTTTTGGGTGCCTCTTTTATTGAATGTTTTTAACAATTTAAAGGCTTCATCAATTCCAAAACCATGGGCAATGAGTATCATCGTGCCAGCCTTCTCCGCTTTCTCAGTTTAGGAGTCTTAAAGTTAGGAGTTCTAACTTTACTACTCTTACACTGAGAAAAATCCTAACTTTAAGGCTTTCAGTATTCGCAAAAGGCATTTAAGAGTCCTAAAGTTAGGACTCCTAACTTTACTACTCCTAAACTGAGAAAAATCCTAACTTTAAGACTTTAGGTATTCACAGGAGGCATTTAGGAATCCTAAAGGTAGGACTCCTAACTTCTGCGAATACTGAAATTAGTAAGTGCCTTCGGTGAATAGTGAATACCAAAATGAGTAAGTGTCTTCTGTGAATACCAAAATGGTAGTAAGTTTAGGATTTTGTCTTAAGTTAGTTCTGTGAATCAGGCCCACAATTGTTAACTATTATGAATTGTATGATGTATTTGTTAAAGATGATTAATATGAATTCTGTCATGATTTTTATTTGTCTCCCCCTTTTATCTGACCCATATACTGTTATTATATGATGAGGTTTTTGGACTTGTGCTTTTATGGATATTCATTGTATTCGAATAAAGATTTTTTCAATTTGAATTTGAATTCCTCCCATGCCCAAAAAAACAATCTCTGAAAGAGATGTAGAGTCTGTTTGTGAATGCAGAAAGAGAGTCATATGCACTGTGCTGATTGTCCTTCTAACGCTGGGCTGTGTGTGCCCACATGTTTCAAATTGTATCACACTCAAAAGAGTTTTTGGGAGTAACCATGAGTCTAATAGTGAATTGCTTGGTCTGTATTGTTTTATATTTGTAGTTCTGGTTCACGGTTGGCATTAGAATGATGTATTTAGTTACCGCTGGTGTTTTTATAGTTATTGTTTTGTATCTATTTCCAATGGGTTTGTGTTTTCTTTCTTGTTGAAAAAAACATTTGATGACAGTGTACGTGGTTTGGCATTTCGCACAGTGGTGTGCATGGACTGGCGCGCATGGACTGGCACCTGGCTGGTGGTGTGCATGGACTGGCGCTTGGCTGGTGGTCTGCGTGGACTAGGGCTTGGCTGGCAGTGTACATGGACTGGTGTTTGGCTTGTGGTGTGTTTGGACTGGCTTTTTGCTGACAGTGTGTGAGTAGTGATTTGCTGCTGGCCATTACACACACTGCTATCTAAGTACCACTGCAAACACTATGGGCCTGATTCATGAAAGGGTTTTGCCCATTCTGTGTCTATGGGAAAATGTGTTCATGAATATGGCCCTATGTCCCCCGACAGCCGGTATGATTGCTGTGTCAGTCATGTAGGCATATGAAAGTGATAGGCCCTTGAATGGCGCTGTCTGTTGATGTGAATGTTGTAATCTGCTGGGTTAGTGGCTGGCGGTGTGAATGGTCTGTGAATGGCTTGTAAAAAGGTTGGTGCCTTGCCATGACTTTACAGCTCACGGGCTGTGAGTCATTGGTTCAGGTGGTTTTTAACCTTTTCATTATTAACAGTGCATTTTCTTTTTCTGGAATCTCTGGTTCATAACATTTTGCGCTCTGAACCTTTACTCACCCTCATGCCAAATCCTACCAGTATGTGTGTATACTTAAGGAATAGTTTTGAAGTCTTTTCTGTCTTTTTCTGCCGGGGTGTACATTGTCTCTACAGTGTCTGTTGATGTGAGTGTTGTAATGTTCAAGGCCCGCAGCTGATGGTGTGAACGTGTGTGTCAAGTATGAAAGGTGTATGAATGACTTGTAAAGAGGTTGGTGTCTTGAAGTGCTTTACAGCTTATGAGTTGTCAGTCATTGGTTCAGGTTTTTAAAGTTTTAATCATTAAAAGTGCATTTCCTTTTTGTGAAATCTCTTGTTAATAAAATTTACATTTTTAAACTTTTGTGTCAATCCAACAAACATGTGTGTGTACTTGAGGAACTGATGGATAGGTAGTAATATTTGTCTTGTCTGTCTTTCTGTGCAAAAGTGTAGTTTGTCTCTAGGGAAAATTTCACAACTTTAGATATTTTTGTAAATTCACAAAATGGGAAGTACTGGGTGGTTTTTACTCACAATGCCACGCAAACCTCAGAATGTGACTATAGTCAACATTTTCCTTGCATAAGTGTGGCATAATCTTCTAGTATCAGAAAAAACACAATTTTCCTACCACTCAGCGTGTCCCTAGGTCTCCCAATAAAAATGGTACTTCGCTTGTGTGGGTGGGCCAAGTACCCGTAACAGGCAAGGGCCCAAAACATATTGTGGAGATATCAAAATTACCTATCACAAACAACCTGGTTTTGCAAGGGGGTCCCCTGGTCTTGGCGGCCAAACCCACACATTTCTGAAAACTAGACACCCAAGGGAGTCCAGGGACGTCTGGCTTGTGTGCACCCCCAACGTTTACCTTCCCAGAATCTCCTGCAAATTTTAGATTTAGCTGACAAAATCAGATCCTCCTTCAAATCTTGTCCAACCTATTCCAATACATTGTGATATAGTGCTGGAACAGCAACTCTGGAAAAATAGGACCAGCTGGGAACCTTCCATTTCGGGCACATGGCTGCCACAAAAGAAAAATTGAGGAAGCCCAGAGCTAACATTTTAGCCAGCTTTGCAATGTACAAATATGCCATTAGTGGTTGTGTTCATACTGCCCCTGCTGCATAAACATGCCTGGAATAGTAGCTCGTTTTTTTCTTTTCTGGTGCCACTGATGCAGGTGACTTCTTGAGAGTAGAAGGTGGTAAGCTGAATGTGTGTATCAGCTGAGTCTTGTTCCATTGCGATGCTGCTGATGTGGGCAATACTAATGTACTGCTGGGCATAGGATTGATTTGCGTAGCAAAAAAGTCTTTCTCTTCTTCACCTCCCACTGAGATCGGATTCCCTGCTCAGCCTTTCACCCCCTTCAAAAACACCACTAGCAACTTTTTGGCCACTAAGATGCTCCTCCCAGTAGATTGTGTAGTGTTTTCTCAAATGGGTTGTTTAGCCTACGGTACCATAGTGTGTACCATGCTTATCCCCACTAACACTTGTTCCGAAAATGGAGCATATGGCAATGCTTTGTTTCTTCTTGCTAACCGTAAAAAAGAAGTCCTAAACATTTCTTTTTGTGCTGTTCCTTTTCTGACTGATTTGTCGGTAAAGATGTTGGTGATTGCCGGCTTAGCGCTTGCTACCTGACTTTGGGATCTTGTGAGTTCTTCAACTGTATTACCCCCGCTTGTAACTCTAATCAGCTCTTCTGCAGCCAGCCTAAGATTTTCCAATAAACCCTGCATAATCTCCCTCTCTAGCTTGTCAGCCCTCAATAAATACTGCATAGTCTCTCCACGTATCCCTGCCTTCATGGTGTCCCAAACTATATCAATTGAGGCACTGCCAATATTTTCGGCTAAAAAATTGGGGATCTATATTCTTATATGGGTGGAGTAGTTATCATTTATCAACGGAGACTTTTCAAAGGTCCAGGGTGTTGGTTCTGAATTTACGGATGCCATGTCCATGGTACAGATTAGAGGATTGTGGTCAGATAACATTTGAGGCAATTTCTCTATTTGACACTTAGTTTTGAGTGAGTTTGACATTAATACATAATCTTTTCTTTCATGTGTAGCGTGTGGGTTAGAGAAAAAAGTATACCCTGGGACGTTAGCTTTAGATGTTTGCCAACCACCCACTAGTCAGTGTACATGGCACATATTTTTCAGAGTCTTAAATACTTTCAATTTAAGGCCTTTCAGACGGTAGTTTAATATTAAAGTCCCCACAGACAATTACAGATAAAGCCACAGTGCAAGCTCATTGGAGATTTTGTCAAAGACGGAACGGTCATCACTATTACTCCCATGTATGGCACACAGTGTTAGCTTCTGACCCTTTCCATATTAGCATTCCGTAATAGCCCATGGGCCAAATTTATCAGTTTTAGAATGGTTAAAAACATACCCACTGCCCTTGGCTAAAATTGAAACCCCCCGAACCAGTGCCCCCTGTGACGTAGCGCAAACCAACCTATAACCTAATGTGTTAAAAATATGGCTCTGAGATCCCTCTATGTGCGTTTCCTGGACGCACACAATATTCGCCCCCCAAGCTCGTAATACTATTGCCACCATTTGTATTTTTTTTAATTTTGTTTCATCCACAGATGTTTATGGATAACTCTTGTAATCCCCCCATAATTTGGAGATAGGTGGCCTAGAAATTTCACCTCATGTACCAAGTTTACCTAGTTTACTAACAACCCACTTGCTACTTTGCCTTTTCCTTTTTGTATTACCTTATGTACTTTCTCTCTCCTGTTTTTGTAACCTGTCTGACCCATCCGCTCCCCCCCACCACCCCTGTTCCACCACCCCACCCTCTGCCATTCATGGAGGTTACCTGGCCGCCGCTGGGCCAGGTGCTTGACGTCCGTCATCCAATCCCCCGTGAGCCCCCTTCTGTGACTTAATCTGCTAGAGGAGCTTGTAGTGAGTGTAGCTATAAATATACATATGAATATACATATCAAAACCCCTGTGCAAAATGAATCATAATACCAACACCTGAATAAAGGAAAAAAGGGAGGAAAGACCAGGAGAACGGAAACATAGGATTGAGAGCACCCACCCTAAACAGACATAACGTCTGATTTCTTAGTGCAGTGCAACTTCGTTGACCCATCTATCAAAGTAACAATTGTGTTCATTGTTTATGTCCTGCAATTTCCTACAAATAGTTTTTGGCCTGTATTTTAGAGATAAAGCTTTGCATAGTCCCTTGATAAACAATTTTAAGTCTAACCGGATTCTGCAGGTACACTGTAGTCCCCAGTTTCTGAAAGGGATCAAAGAGCTGCCGCAGTCTCCACCTGCGCTCGACCGTGGCGTGCGTGAAATCAGGTCGGGTGAAAAAAGTTATTCCTTCAAGTGATCGTTTGTTAGTGGGTCTAGCCAGATCTAAAAGAGCTTGCCGGAGCAAAAAGTTGCCAAGGAGTAACAGCATGGCCCATGGATCTTGCTGTGATACAGGGGGCACGCTTATTAGGGAATAAAGAACTTCTTTGTCCCAGTCCCAATCTTGTAGCTCTGGAAATGATCCTTTGAGAAGCGTCATTATAAACTTTCTAGGCTCATCCTTTTTGACACCTTCTGGAATCCCCAGGAAAAGGAGATTATTATGCCTCTGCAGGTTTTCCTGTTCCTCAACCTTCCACATCAGGTCCTTGACGATATCCTCGTGCTCATCATTCTGTGGTTTTTGCATAGTGACATCCTCTTCAAGTTGTTCAGTTCTTACTTCCACTGAAGCCATACGGTCAACAATTCAGCACATGTCTTTCCTACCTTCCTGACTGCTCCCTGAAGTTTCTTTGCAGCTAGGTGAGATCTACGGCTATCCATTTTAGCTTCAGCTTGGAAGCTCTTGATAGGTTGCAGAATGTCAGTTAGAGCTGGCTCATTACTGTATTTGATAGTGTTCTTGGTGCTCGCCTTTTTTGGTGCATTCCATGATTGTTTGGTTGCTGCCAGAAGTTGGCGCAGGTTTGGAGAAACTGTAAGAGGGGTTTCTTCATAATCCTACTTCACATCTGTATTATCTGCTTTATCGGAAGAATCGTAGTCTTTTTTATGTTGGCCCCTGTTCTTCTTTTTTTGTGCCTTTTTGGAGAGATGCCTATGTTTCAAAGGATCAGTGTTTGAGCTGCTGTACCACTTAGCTCGGTGAGGGAGAAGAACTTATCCTGATTGTCAGGTGTTTTCTAAACAAATTACTGTTGATCATAGATACTGGCTTGCCCATTGCTAGAAGTATTCAAAGGTTCAGCTAGGGGGGTTGCGCTGTGAATTGCCTTGCTAGTATCGCTACAGGGGTTGCTGGTGTGCTGGATCAAGCCCCATTCTTTCCGTCTTGAAGGAGCGGTGGCTACTGTAGACATCCCGCTGTCTGAGAATTGCAGTTTATTTATGTCTTCTGGTGAAGAAGACTGCTGAGGTTCACTTTGCCCCTTTTCACTCTGCACCTGCTTCGCCTCACTCCCTCCAGGATATTTTGCAATTGCAGTGGAACCATTCTCTGCCCTTATTGTGGTGCCAAAACTTGAGGTGATCAATGGTTGTAGGTTTCCATTATCTTTTGTTAGGCGTAAAGATTTTTTAAATTGTTGCAGGTTTCGTTATGTCAGTTTCAGTAAAAAAAAATCTCCACGCCCTCCATCCTCTCCCCTTCTCCCCCTGCCTTTGGTATTACCTCTCGGGCGTCTGGCTTTTTCTGCACTGTCATTACAAGCGCAGCGCTCACCTGTGAGGATATGGTAGCGTTCTTCACTTTGCCACCACGCGCCCCCTTCTCAGTCATGCTGCCTTGTCTGCTGCCAACGTTGAAACAGAGTTGTACTAAGAAAGTGCCGGTCAAGCGAGGATTTCTAAAGCCGTTACTGACTGCCAAAGTCTGTCGGTTTCTTCGGTACGGCAGGGATAAGCGACCGCTTCCCCCTGTGGCTCTACAGCTGCACTGCTTTGCTGCGTCTGAAGGAGTCAGGCAAGGTGCACACAGGACAGTATGGATCCAGGATGCCAGAGTCATACGAGTGTCCTCGCGGCAAGGGAGACGCTGCAGTTCGAGTCTCACAGTCCTGGTAAGAGAAACACACGGGGCGCTAGGGGGGTCTGTCTGGATCATTCCTTGTGGTCCTTTTCCTCCGTGAGGCGCACACAGCCTGGTGCTTCCAATCAGATGAATTTCTTTCTGCTCTCCGCTTCAAAAATCCGCAAGTAATTTTTGCTCACAGGGGAATGCTCAGCGGAGCATCACAACGGTGCTGTCAGTTGGAGGTCATCTTGCCTACTCTGCATGTATAGTGTAATGCTAATGACTCTGGTTTGGCATTGGAGAGTTTGGAGGTGATCCAGAAAGTGGGGACCAAGAAAAAACGGTGTCCTAAAACACAAGATCCCCATGCATTTTCCATTGGCATCTTTAGAGTAGGCTACAGCAAAAACTGATGAACAGAATTGCACCAAATTTGGCAGGAAGCTAGATGTTGGTATGCAGAGTGCACTATTCGTGATTTGGTGTAAATCTGTTTAGTAGTTTCTGAGAAATTCAGTGTAAATAATATGTAGATATCTGGATGGTTGAATTGTATGATTGACCCATGGAGCTTTATTTCCCTTGGGCATTTCACTTCTGCAGGGGCCTGACTCCTGCGGGAAAAAAGGGTTCTGATTGGCTGCCAACATCATGAAAAAAATGTTGCTGGCAGCCCTTACAGGACTTGGGGACTTAGTCCCCTGTACTTAACATGTACAAACATATATATAAGAGGTGGCAGGGTATAAGTAACATACCTCTTAGGCCCAATGGGGGGTCTCTCTGTGCCCCCCGGGACCAAAACCCCAAATAATCAGTTACAAATTGCAGCAATCCTGCAGGACTCCCACAGGATCCCCAACTCTAATTTAAACAAAAAGGTGGCCTGGGGGCCTCAATGTTTGGAGAAGAGGAGGGGGGCCATTCAGCTTCCCCCACAGAGCCTTTAAAGGCCTAGGGAGGCCAAAGAGAGGGCTGAGTACTTTAATCAAGCAAGTGTGGCCACACAGCCCCCCTCACTGAGCCTTCTATGGACCCATGGAGTCCATGCTGTGTCCCGGGAAGCCCATCCCTTTGGGACACAGTGGTTTTCCTGCCCTCACCAGCGTGGGCAGTGAAACCTGTTTTTGCTCCTGATTGGCAGCATAATTTTTGTTATCTCCTGTAATGTGAGTGCAAGCACTAGGTCTGGTCCCAGTAGGCAGGAGCTTTGAAAATGCACTGCAGGGTTGGCGTTATGTAGAAAACATTACTCTACATTATAAAACCCTAGAAATTCACAAAAAAAAACAAAGGTTAAGGTACCATTATAGTTAGGTGCGATAAAAAGATCTAATTGCATTTTTTTACGTAGAAATTCCCTGAAAAAACCCAAAGGTTCAAGTACCGTTATATGCACTGTTTATGATATCACATATTACATTACATCACTCATGACTTGTTCTATGAAATCATTTATGACAACTTAGGATAGTAGCAAATGTCTTACTCCTTCCTAAGTGTTTTTACAATTGTATGCCCTTCCCTGTGACCCTATTTGATGCTCCCTTTACTCCACATACATTTTTGTAGCTATTCCTCATTTTCCAGCCACTCTACCTTTCTCATATTTACCACTTTGTTCTTCTGAGAACTCCACACATAATAGATAAGGAGAGGCTTAGGCAGAGATTTGTGACTATAACTTTAAGCATCAATGGCTATAGAACACTTAGCCCACAAATTTACTTCAGCTTGATTTATTCGAGGTATACGAAAGAAAAATTCCTTAAACATCAACTGGGAAAACTTCCATCTATCCTGCATCTCCCAAAATGGAAGAGGGGGATAACTGTCACCTGTGTAAGGACTGGAGGCAATGGCACACTTGATCTGCACCTGTATGTATTTAATGCAAGAAAGGGCTTGAATACTCAAAACTAGAATTCAACTTCCACAGGATTCTTACACTGTGACAAGCAGTGATAGATAGCATGCTGCAAATCAGACGAGCTGTAGCTGAATTGTAAGCTAGTGAAATTTCTTACCCTGTGTTAGATCTGGGGGTCTCTAGTTGGCAATGGTGTTCACCTTTGTCCAAATAGGGACCCTTACTTCTAAGTCAGGATAAGGGGATCACACTCCTTAATAATCCTTGCTCACCCCCTTGGTAGCTTGGCATGAGCAGACAGGCTTATCTCAGAGGCAGTGTGTTAAGCATTTGTGAATATACACAGTATTACATTGAAAACACTACAGATGGACACAACACATGTTTTATAAAAATAAGTATTCTTTATAAAGACTGAAACACAAGACCACAAACGACAAAAATCCACAATACTACACTTAAGATTACTTAAAAGATGATTAAAGTCTCTTAGTTCAAGTTGTTGGTAAATGCGACAAAGTTCTCAACAAAGTACCTGGATGCGTAACGCACATTGAACAAAAGGCTCGCAAAAGAGGAGATGCATCGGTTCCATGACCCGGGAGAAGGGTTGCGTCTATCCTCAATGCTTGCGCAGAGTAGGGGACTCGTCGCGAGCCTTACCGGTGCGGAGGTGATGCATAGATTCTCAGCCTGCGGGCCTGTTGCGGTGCGTTAGATGGCACCTTGAAGAGATGTGATGATCCGGTTGTGATGCGAGAAGATGGCGCCCTTGTGCTGGCGATGCGATGATGATGCGATGACGCCCTGGCAGCCTTGCGATGACTCTCTACTTTGGAGCCACAACAGGCCCTGCGACACACTTCCCCGGTGATGCGATGGTGACTCTCACAATGGCATCTCGCTTCTCCTGTGATGCGACAGCAGGCAGCTTCGATAAACACATGCTTCCAGAGAGATGCAGCAAAGGCTATGTTCTCCGGCGTTGCGATGATTACAGCTGCGGCGGTGACACGCTTCTTCTAAATGCATCGCGCTTCCAGCTCTCAGCGCCACGCAAGTGTCTGGAGTCAGAATTCCCAGCAAGGAAATTCAGGAGGGAGCTGGGGGTGAAGTCTTTTGTCCCTGAGACTTCAGCAGGAGGCAAGCACAGTTCAAGCCCTTGGAGAATATTCTGTAGATGAAAGTCCTTACAAAGTTCCTTCTCCTTTCCCTTGGCAATGAAGCAACCACTGCAGGCCAACCCAGCAAACAGCACACTGGCAGAGGGGCAGTCCAAACTCCTGCAGCTTTATTGGTTCTTCTCCTTGGCAGAAAGGTTTCTTGTTCCAGAAGTGATCTAATTTCTTGGGATCAGGGTCCCATTATTTATACCCCAAAACCATTTGTTCTCTGAAGGCATAGAGGCCTCTGCCTAGTCCAAACCAGTTCCGGAACACTTTGTTTACATGACTCTCTTCTCTATTTCACTGTGCAGGGCAGAAGCATCAGCCGCCCCACGGGAGGTGGAGCCAGCACAGGGGAGGGAGGATACAGCTCTGGAGCACTCTGTTGACATGATTCCTCCTCTCCTTTCAAAGTGCAGAGCAGAGGCATCAGACAAACCACAGGGGGTCGAGCCTGCATTGTAGAGGGAAGGCCCAGGCCTATTCATCTCCCAGGTGCAACTCCTCCCTCCCATCTAGATGCCGATCTCTCTATTCACCACTGGGATTCCCCAGCCTGGCTCCTGGAATCCCCCAGCCCTGTCCCTCACAAACCCAGACAAGGAATACACAACCCAGCAGAGGCAGGCTCAAATGGTTAGGCAAGCAAATACCTGCTATCTAGAAGTGGCATTTGCAAACACAGAATAGCAAAATAAACTTTACTAAAATATGTATTATATTATTCTGAGTTCAGGCATACTAAATTTGAATTTCTACTGTGTTGCCAGAGTCAGTTAGGATTATAAGAATGTAATAATCTAACTGCCCATACTAACACACGGAGAACAAGTAGCCTTCAATAGTGAAAAACAAGCTACACACATCAGAGCATGTCCTACCTTATACTTACAATGCACCCTGCCCTTGGGCCTACCATAGAGGTGTCTAACATGAAGCAAAGGGAAGGTTTATAGACTGGCAAGTGTGTGCACTTGCCCAAGTCGACATGGTTGTGCTAGACTGCACATAGGCCTTGCAATGGCAGGCCTGAGACACACTTTACAAGCTACTTCTGTGGGTGGCACAACCAGTGCTGCAAACCCACCAGCTGCATTTGATTTACAAGCCATGGGCACACATGGCGCACTGTACTAGGGGCTGGCAGGTAAATCAAATAACCCAATAATGGAATAACCAATTAGTACATCAATTTAACATAGGGATCACTTGCACGGTGGCACTGATTAGCAGTGGCACAGTGCCCAAAGCATATAACCAGCAAAACATATCAAAACAGAGGAGGCAATCAGTCAAAAATCGAAGGGAGACCCATGCCAATGAGGCCAGGTCTAACACCCTGGTAGAAAAGAAACTGGAAGAAGCTGCACATATGGACTCCATACAGCTGTCTGAGAATGAAGGAGTATGTAAACCAAGCCCCTGATGAAGCGATAACTAGATCAAGATGACTGAACTGGCCGTTCAAAATGTCAGCTTTAAATTTTAGATTTTTTAAATTATGTATTTATTAATCTTTGTATGAACTTTAAGTGTACTGATTGATTTTACAGAACTGAGTTATTAAAAATGAAGGTTGTAAACGGTTTTAATGAACCATATACAATAAAGGCAAATTATACACATAACTTTGTGAATATCATTGAGGGGCATGGCTTGACATCATGGCCACTTAAACGTGTCTTAGGAGAGCTCCGTGCGGCGGCCGGATGTGATTTGGTGTCCTGCATAATCCTTTCGTAAATACCATCCCAGATCATATCCTGAGTGGGAGCAGACCCCTTAGCTTCTGCTGGTGGCAGCTGCAGAGGTATAAATAACATTGAGGCCCTCTGAGCAACAGAGCTATTTGGGCCAAGCGATGGCGTCATCTTACCTCGGAGAACCTTGCGACGCGGACCCGAGAAGAAGAATCGGATGCTGGGGTGTCTTAAGGCACATCCCTGGTGCCGCTGAGGAAAAGAGATCAGGTCCCATGCTCCGCAAGGGTGGTCCCATTCCTCAAGCCACAGGGGAGCGGTGACTTAAGATCCAGGGGCTGCCGAGGCCCGGTTTGCGGCCCTACTCCAATAGGCAGTACAGTCCTCCTGATCCCGTCTTCACGCAGAGCTGTTGAGAGCGGCTCTGCTTCTGATGTGGGGCGGCCCAATCCCGGTACACGCCGACAGAGGGAGGCCCTTCCATATGATGATGCGTCCCTCCCACGATCCCTGCAGCGGAGGGGATGGTGCCAGGGCCCTGGGCATGACTGGCTGGTAAGTGGACCCCCCGAGAAGGCCAGCATGACTAACAGACGGAGACGGGTGCCTGGAAATGGCCAGCCCTCCGGATGCGCCACACTGAGTGCAGTATAAGATATAGCCGAGATGCACTGGGGCATATTTAGATTCCCGCGGCATCAGCTGGCAGAGGACTTTGCCTGACCATGTGCACCTAGTTCTCTATATTCTGCCAGAACCACAGGGACACCCAAAATCCAGACAGTAGAGGCAGATATAAAGTTGAAGATTGATGCACTCTAATACAGTGTGCTCCCACAGCAACAGCTGGCTAGGATACCACGACAACTGGGAGAGGTGCAGCCTATTTTGTGTGGCACCTGCCAGGAGAGGATCAGGCTAGTGAAAAAGACAATCCAAGGTCCCACCCCAGTGGCCTGGAAGCGAGTCGAGGAGGTCTGGGAGGGTCTCCAAAGAGACAACATGAAGGGGTGCTGGATGAACTGGTTGGTCTCGATATCTTTGGGGGCCGACAGCGAGGAGCGGTGGCTGTGAGGATTCTGCCCTCGGGGGCACAGATGGTGGGAATATTCGCTTATGTCAGGTATCCTGTCAATGGAGCTCTGGAAGGTGGCAATCTGCGGGTTGAGGAACAAGACCTTTTCTGGAATACGCAGTAGTGAGGTGAGACAAAGACCGGCCACACCCCTTGCGGAGAAGAATCGTGTGGATAGCCCTGTCACAACTCATGGAGCAGCATGGGGAAAGACAAATTAGCAAATTTACAATCCAATAAGATCTCCAACTATGCTCTGCCCTTATCCTATGGTACAGAGAACAGAAGTGAAGACCCTATAATGGAAAAGCGAACACTGGAGGACGCTTCCAGGGACGCTCCCACGCTGCTGGATGGTATTAGGACAGCCCAATCCACTAGAGACGATATGATTAAAAAGACTGATTGGATGGCCATTGATGTTAATTTATTATGGTGTGATCTCAGGAAAGTCGCTGATAGAGTGACGACCATGGAGAAAGACACAGGGGACCTCAAGAAGGAGGTGAAGAATCTTAGCAAAACAGTGGTGGAGTTGAAGTGCCAAGTGATCAAACTTGATCGTTTAACAGAGGACGCAGAAGCCCGCTCCAGGAGGGGGAATCTACGATTTGTGGGATTTCCAGAAAAAGTGGAAGGGCTAGACATGGGCCTGCTCTTGGAATATTGGATCACTCACGAAATGGCTCCCAAATGCTCGTCAAAGTTCTTTAGTGTGGAACGGGCGCACAGGGCACTAACTGCCCCTCCTAGGCCTGGAGCACCTCCACACACAATAATTGCAAAATTATTCAACTTCCAAATTAGGGACCTTTTGCTTCAGCTTTCATGGAGTGGTCAGCGATATTTATTTGAGGACCATTCCATTGCGATATTCTCTAATTACACACAAAGGGTCCAAGAACAGCGGAAAACCTTTATTGTAGTAAAACAGAGACTGAAAGACTTAAACTTGAAGTATAGCCTCATTTTCCAGGCAAAGCTCAGGGTGGAGAGTGAGGGGCAGGTACTGTTCTTTTTTTCCGCTGGAGAAGCAAGTGACTGGCTGGACACCAGAGCCTAGGACGGGAGACGCCTGGTTCCCTCTACAAATTCCACTGGGACACCATCCTCATTGTCCTCCTTGAGAGGCCGGAGACAATCCATGTGTCAAAAGCCACCGAAAAGGACAATGAGCTTAGGTCGGGTCACGGTCAGGCAGGACGGTATGTTGCAGGCCTCTGACTCGGAGGTGGTGCCAGATTTGGTGGACAAGACCCCAGACATTGAGTGAGGAACTGATGAACCCGGCAGTGGACATGACTGAACTTCATGCACTAAACATTGCCTGTTGTAATGTGGAGATGTCTTCTTTGCATTGAATTCATGATGCCAAAGCTGGTATTTATATGAGATGGTTACAATGTGGGTGCAGGGGGATAGGTATTTCTTGAATGGGAGTTGTTGACCCTGTTTGCTCGGTTGAATGCCTCCTTTAAGGCCTATTATTGTGCTTTAGTAGATACAGGTTGGGGTTCAGATGGCGTAATTGACCTGCTTGGATCGCGGGCGGCTGCAGGAGCAGCGACGTCCCCACTAGAGAACAGGGTCATTGGGGAAGCTTGAGAGAAATCTTGCACCCTGGTGTCACCAAATCTCTTGCAAAGCTTTAGAAGATGTGATTTCTGACTTGTTGGGGGGGTGGATGGTGGTTTGGGGTGGTATGTCTTGCTTGCTGTGGGAAATGGGAGGTTAATGTCAATGTTAATGTTAAAGGGAATTTATTGAGCGCAATGCCACCATGAGTTTCCTGGCGCTGATTGGACACTGAGGCTGTGCAAGAGGGACTTAGTGGGGGTGTGAAAAGAGTAAAGTTTTTAAGGATTTCCTAAATGATAAGAGAGAACACTAGGTCTTAAGTGAGAGTGGAAGAGAATTCCACAACTTGGGAGCCAGGTGAGTGAAGCTGCGGCCACCTAGTTTGGTGAGTTTGAAACGGGGGTGACCAGAAGCTGAAGGTGGGTAGACCTCAAAGTGCGGGGGGGACAGTAGGGGGTGATCAAGGACTTCAAGAAAGCGGGGGAGGGGCCAGTCAAGGCTTTAAAGACCAGGCAATAAACCTTGAAGGCTATTCTTTCGCTGACTGGTAGCCAGTGTAATTGATGTAGTAAAGGTTTGGCCGACTGCCATCTTGAAATTTTGAATGCCAGTTCGGCGGCCTGGTTTTGGACGATCTGTAGCCTAGACAGCAGGGATTTGGGAAGGCCATGGTACAGGGAATTAGAGAAGTCCAAACGGGACATCACCAGTGCTATTAGGACTTGTAACAAGGCTTCAGGAGTCAAGAGGTGGGCGACTTTCCATATCCTGTGTAGCTGGAACATGCAGGAAGATGTTACGGCGCTCACCTGGGCCTTGAGAGTGAGCTCAGAGTCAATAATGACCCCAAGACTCTTTACACAGCCAGCAGGAAGAGGCGGTCGACCAAGCTCAGTTGGCCAATACTGGGGGCCCCAGTGGGAGGCGCTCCTCCCAGGAAGGAGGAGCTCAGTTTTCCCAGGGATGAGCATTAATTGATTTTGATTCATCCAATGCTGGATGTGGGTCATGACCGCCTGAAAGTTGGTGATGGCGCCAGGGAAAGTGAGGGGAAAAATAATTTGTAGGTTGTCAGCGTAATTGAACACGGTGACGTCCCACCTACCCAGGGAGTGAATAAGTGGTTGGAGATACAAATTTAAAAGGAGGGGGGACAAAGATGATCCTTGGGGGACACCGCAGAGCAAAGGAGCGCTGGTGGCGCTGAAAGGGCCCAAGTTGACTGCTTGAGATCTTCCCTCTAGGAAAGACTTAACCCAGGACAAGGCAGGCCCACGGACTCCGGCTGACTAGACACGGTGGAGTAGGATGTTATGATCCACCGTGTCGAATGCCGCCGACAGATCCAGTAGGATCAGTGCCTGGGAAAGTCCTCTGTCGGCATTGCCTCTGAGGTTGTCCAACACGGCAAAAATCACAGCCTCGGTGGAATGGGCTGGTCTAAAGCCGGTCTGGTTTATTTCTATGAAGTTGGACTTCTTGATGAATTGCGAGAGGCAAGCAGTAACGTGTGCCTCCAAGATTTTAGACAGGTAAGGCAAGAGGGAGATGGGCCGATAATTGGCGAGGACCGCTGGGTCCGTGCCAGGTTTTTTTAACAAAGGCACCAGTACGGCCTCCTTAAATGACCTGGGGACTGTGCCGGAGCTGAGGGAGGTGTTGAGTAAGGGTAAAATGCAGTGCGGTAAAGTGTGGCAGATGTCACGAAGCACTGAAGGAGGGCAGCAATCCTTGGGGGAGCCGGATTTCACTCGCGTATTCAGCTTGGCTAGGGAGTCGGAGTCAAGTATAGGGAAACAAGTCAGGATGGAGGTATTAATAGGGGAGGCTGCAACTGTAGCTGAGAGAGGGGAATGAGGGATGGAGTTTTTGATTGCCAAGATCTTATCAATAAAGAAGGTGTTTAAGGCATTACATGACTCTGCGGAGGGGGCCAGGTTCGGGAGTGTCCTGGCGTCCAATGTTAATTCGCCGAGGACCTTAAATATCTCTTTAGATTTATTAGGAGCTGTTAGTATTCTCTCAGAGACAAAAGCAGACTTAGTTGTAGTGATAGCTTTTTTATATTCTTTACGTTCAAGCACGTATGCCTCCCTGTCGGTACTGAGATAATTACGCCTCCACCTACGCTCCAATTGGCGCAGCCCAAGGTGTTGTAATTTCAAAGCTGAGTTGAACAATTTGTGGGATTTGCTATGGCGGGAGCAAAGGAACCGGGACAGGGGAGCAAATTGGTCGCTAGCCGTTGTGAGCTAGTGAGCGATATTGCCGTCCAATGCATTGACACCTGGAGTGTTGCTGGGTAAGGGCTGGGTCTCCGCAAGAAAAGAAAGGAAGGCAGAGGAATTAAGAGCATTCCATTTCCGAGCAACCCCTCCCTCCAGAGGAGGAAGCCTAACCAGGCCCTTTACAGAGATAGAGGACTCGATCAGCGAGTGGTCGGACCAGACGCAGGGGGAGATGATCGGGCAAGAGAGCGATACCCCCTGCGTCCAGATGTGATCCAGAATGTGACCCCCGGTGTGAGTAGGGGTGGTGACGTGCTGAGTCAGATTTAGGCTGAGGAGTGCCTCAAACAATTCGGTGGCGTGAGGACCGGCATCAGCATGATTAAACCAGTAATTAAAATCGCCAAACATGGCAATGCGAGCGGAAGAAGTCATCAGGGCGGCGAGCTGTTCGCTAAGGGCAGCGGGGAACAAGGGCATAGGGGTGGGGGGGCGGTACAAGACGATGAGGGTCAAAGCTCCAGCTTCCGTTGCCAGGCTGATGACAAGGTTCTCAACCTCGGGGAAGCATAGCGAGGAAGACGCGATGAATGTAAGATCTTTACGTATGATTGCCGCCACACCTCCGCCACGACGGGCTGTAAGCCGGTTGGCATTCAGCATGTAGTAGTTAGGTGGCAAGGCAGCCAAGATGTCAGGGAAGGAAAGATCAGACAGCCAGGTCTCGGTGAGCAACAGGGCATCGGGGTTCTCAGCTGTCAGAAAAAGGAAAATATCAACGTGATGTTGGGGAAGGGAGCGTGTATTAAGATAAAGTATGCGAATACAGGTCTCAGGCGGGGTAGGGGCCGACGGGGGTTTCCGTGTGAGTCGGAGAGAGGGCAGATCAGCCGAGATGCCGAGGGACACAAGACGATCCCAAGTTGTGGACAAAAGGGCGCAGGGAGGGTGCCGCAATCCTCTAAGTGCGGCGGAAGTATAGGTGATGGAGGGAGCAGCATCCCAGAGCTCTGGGCCTGTCTGGCCGCGGACGGGCACAGACGGGCTGGACTTTGGCGCGACTTCGGCGCGCTGACGGCGTGCCCGCTGCGCTTTCCCTGGAGGGGCGCCATTTTATAGGGTTGAGGCCGTGAGGGCGTGAGGGGCGAGGTGCGAATACCAATTCACACTGCTGCCCATGAGAGGGGGAGGGAGTAAGGGTTTGTTCACTTTGTACCAGTTGTTGTTGTTATGAGCGATCTAATAGAGTCATACATTGTGGTTCTGAAAATTCCGGACCCCGCCATAATGGTGTACCAAGGCCTAAACACTCGTGCAGAAAATATCATCATACCACGACGAATTTGGTATCAATAGACCGGTAATGATCAGGACATTATGCCTGTGTATTTGCGTCACGATCGAGTGATGCTAACACCCTTAAATCACTGTTCTTGTCCTGAGCCCACGGCATCCATCTTGTGTCTTGCCCTCATATAGTCAATTGATTAAAGGCTGAATTTGATCCAAAGGACACGTCCACCTTTCTCTGACTTCTCCATGACCTGAACAGGCTGAATCTGCCTACGTGATGTTGGCCTCACCAAACCAGTCCATGCCCTCTAGTCAATCTATATTAAAGATCTGAGCAACTTGTTGTGTACATTGGCCTGAGCAAGATTAGAAGGCCGAATACAGTAGCCATGCCTGTTTATGACCCACAAGCATCCCTTATCCTACATTTCTATCTTCCACACCTGGCTCTGTTTCTCTGCTTCTGGGCTTTTACAATGGGGAGGTGACTGTTTATATGATGGGGAGGAAACCAGTTCTATTGTGAGCTTCTCCGGCCTGCACAGGAAAATATGTGAAGTTTGACATATGTTCATGATGGAAGATGGGTTGGTCAGTTTGGGCAAGTAGAATGGAATTCATAATTATAGCCTGCTTTGTTATGGTACTATGGGAGCGACCTACAATGATGTGTGTCACAGCAAGAATGTGAGCCTAGGGCCAAACTTTTTGTATAAAAAGCCTGCCTGAGAAAGCTCAGGCAGGCTCCCTCTTTCAATTGTAAAACTACGGTTGGACGACGAAGCCTCATAATGAATTATAATAAAGATGTCTTTTAATTTTACAGATTGGCTGTCAATTTCTTTGCTGCTTTATTATGCAAACTGCTGGATAGATCCCTGGTGGGGAGAGTGAGTCATTTTCCACTTTTCTTCAGTTGGCTGCCCAACTCAGGGCCTTATCATGGAGTGGTTATCTACAGGAGTATTTTGTCAAAGGATGGAAGAACTGCTGGGGAAGACAAGACAGAATTCAACCAAAAAGAGGTACTCTGGGCACAGGGTTTTCTGGGGGATTATCTGTCTCTGTGGCCCAGTATGTTTTTCGATTTTTCTGACTTAAAAGTCTCCTAAAGATGTCACTCCTGACTAAGGAACCCATTCTTTTTTTGCTGTAAGTATTTTTTAACAGACTGTTAGTACAGTGGGGAATTGACAGTTATAATCTGGACAAATATTTGTGTATATGCAAATTGCAATTTGTATAGGCAGTTGAAGAGATGTTTTCTCCATCTGTTTTAGTTGAAGAATAAAAATGGGTCGCTCCCAGTCTTTTTTGGTTCTGAGTCCTTGGTTATTTATTGGTCGCAGAAATGTGACGCAGTCCTTAGTTATTTATTGGTCGCAGAAATGTGACGCGGTCCTTAGTCTTGGTTGCTTTTGTAGATTATCACTGGTTGCTTTTGTTAAGATAATCTTTGGTTTGGGTACCGGTACATTTGGTTCATTTGGTAGGCCTTTGGTTGCTGTGGTTCAGATTATCGTTGGATAATCTTCCTCAGTATTGGTTCCTTAGTTTTATTTGAACACTGCAGTATTCAAAAACCGTGGGTCACGTACATTTGCGTGTATATCGTTGGAGATAGCCCCATGAAGTTTGAAACCCGACTAGTGAGCGCAGATGCCTGGTCGCGGTATTTTGTTTTGTATTAGTATTGACTAGGTTGCAACAAAGGACTCCCGGTTGGAGGATTCGCGTCTGATACCTCCGGTTGGAACTCCAATTTATGAGCTCTCTCTAAAAAGGTCTGTGAGGCTGCCCACTTTTGCAGCCTTCTGGAAATCTGTTGAAGAATTTAAAGAAAAAAAACAAAAAAAATAGGAACTAAAACGTTTTTGTTGTAAATATGGTTTACAACTAGTTTTGGCAGGTTATTTTTAAACACAGTCTGTAGGCTGTTCCTTGTTCCTGTCCTAAGTGTTGACCCATGGGTTAAAATGTGTGTTTAAATGTCTATTTTGTTTTTGGGTTTTGTTGTAAATTGCGACGGCCCTATGTACAAGAAATGGTTAGAGAGCGCTGTTTTGTGTGTCCTGAGTGTTTGTTTCCCCTTTCTGTTTATGTCTGAAATGAGCTCAATGTGGGTGGTTCACATTTAATGGATATAAATGAAGCCCTAGACAAAAACGAAATTACATGTTTCTGCAAAAATAAATTAATGTACAGCATTTTCACTTAAATGCACTGTGTTAGATGTTCACAGGCAAACGTTTTTAGCTACAGTATATTTGATAGGAATGTTTCTTCAGCCAGCACTTTTTACAGTTAAACACAGGTCGAATTTTGCATGATGGCCCTTTTACATAAAAGAGGCCCAAAAAAAAATGACGCAGAATGTGACGCTTTTTAAGTTGCATCTAAATAAGAGGCAAGGGATGTAGTGAGCATTTTTATGTGTAGAACAGTCACAAATAGCAATAATTAGGTTTCATTAGGAGAAAATAATTATTAATTATGAAAAATAATTATTAAAAAGAAGTGCTACAAAAATCGTTTTTTAATATTTGTGAAGCTTAACACTCATACTATGACCCCCTAGCATTAAAATGTTTGATTTAAGTTATGTTGTACCACGAAAATGACCAAACACTTCTGTGCGCAATTTCCCTTACCCTAGGCGCAAACAAGCTCATTTCTATAAGGTGTAACTTAGTATTTTCACATGTATGACTCATAAATTAGGTAGTAGGCATTCTAGTAATACCCATTATGCCATAAAATTATGGGATATTTATTTCTTAGTATCCAGAATGCAAAAGTCGATTTTCAGATAAATAGACTGTTTTGAATGGTTTCAGGGCCCCTTTTTAAAGCGTCACTTCAGTAAAATGCATACATTTAGGTCATAATATATATGTTTGCAGGTTGTGCCTTCTTATGATTCAGCGAGTCAATGTGTCATAGAAATTGTTTTAAATATAGTGAAATATTGCAGGTTATGTGGAAATGGTTAAACCTACTGGCCTTGTCAGGTTCAGTTACCACGAGCAGGGGACTGGCAGAACCTGTATAACGTGTTCCAGCAGTAGCGGCTGGCCGAGATGTTATCTTGTAAGGCTGTCTTGTTGACATTTGTGACCTTTTAATTAGGGCCTCGCCTGTGGAATGCAGCATGACATGGTTAAACATGCATCTGATGCTAACTTCAGCTGCCTCTTTGTATTTAAATCCCTGCCCCTGCCACGGTCCTGACCCGAGGTCATTTGAATAGCCTGACTTGCTCCGATAAATTTAATTCCTGCTCATGCTCATAATTTAAAAGTGTCTTCTTAAAGCATTACAAATTTGACATTAGCTGGGATGGGATTTTCGTTTTTGGGAACTAAAATGAGCAAAGGATGCAGGGCCATGTACAGCAATGATGATTGCATTTTAGCCAAAGAATAAATAATAGCTCCAGCATGTTCCTCAAAACGCTTGTTGTTTGGTAAATTATGTCACCAACACATTTATTTTCAATTAGATATGTGCTGACACAGCATTGCATCCCGCTAATAATAATAAAAGGAACACTATTTAATTTGTAAAACTGCAGCCTCATTTGTCAATACCCTGAAGGATTGTAGAGCCCACACGTGGTTTGCATAGCTCCCAGTTGCTTTCAAAATGCTGCACACAAGCGCTTTATATGAGATGTAGTTGATTGTATATGATTTAAATCTGTAACCTTCATTCATTGCAGGCTGGCTTGTTCTCATTTGCCGCATTCACATTACATCTGCGTTAAAAGCGCACATCTGAAATAATAAACAAATAGGAAAGGTATTCCTCATGCAAAATTGTAGCACCTGCACTTCATGTCTTACAAATTAAGCACTGTGTAAAATGAGGGAACATGATTTAAAAAGGGCAAATGCAAAAGTGATTTCTTTGAAAAAAAGATCAAACATTCTGCTAAATGATCTGTAGAACTGGTATATGTGTGTCTCCATGCTAGGAACTAATTTTTTTAGTTAAGTTTATTTGACAAAAAGAAAAACGAAGTGTTACATTAAGTTTTAGAAGCCCTTCCCCAAAATTCTGCAACTTAAAGGCCTTAGGCCTGAGTGAGAACGGGCGTTTTTGCAAAGTACATAAAAAAAAGTTACAGGTAAGTAATGAAAAGTTTTTATATGTCACGTTGTGTCATGTTTTGTAGTCTGATAAAAAGGGTTATAATTGATGTTGTATTATGAGAAATGTGTGTGTTGTGTATCTTTTCTGCTTCTTCCTACAGATAATTCATGGATTAATTCACAAGACACGTGAGTTGGCTGGTTGAAGAGAAATTTTTTTTTGCGTAATTTCTTTAAGAAAAAATGTGTCTGTTTATGTTTCATTTGTACATTTGGTCCACTGAAACGCGTTATTTGACACAGCGACATTATAGTTGACTGCAGGGTATCAATTACCTGATGCCCCGCTGTCAAAAAGGAGGGTATAGGATTTTAGACTTGACAATTAAGATTGAGCTGCAGGTTTATAGTGTAAAGTACATATGCCATAATATTGTGCATGACTGCTTATTCATATATGCTGTTTGTTTGTCTGGGCTGTTTTTCCTTGTGCTTGATATACAGCAAGTATATCTTATGGCTTGAGATGGCCTGATATGTGTATTTTTTTTAATTTTTGTGTGTGTGTATTCTGTTCTATAATGTTACTTTGAATTACAAGTTCCCCTGTGTTGTGAAGGAACGCATATGACGATATGCATTGTTTCACAATAAATTGGATGAATTTGTATTTAAGATACATTTCACAGATATGGATCTCATACTGTGAGCGAGTAAGGCAGCAGTTTTTCCAGTGCATGCCTAAAATTTGGCTGTAATGATTTTTTTTTAAGAAAACTAAAATGATATACTGGATTAAAGTGTGCTATTCGTTGTTAGTCACTTAACTGCCCTTTTTTCCTTAAGGACAGGCAGCTCTGCATTTATGTATCCTTGATTGGGCCTAAGGATGGAATTATAGATCCGTGACTAAAGGTGGCCTAATTTCGATATCGCATTTTTTTTGATCGCATTTTTTGATTCCTGAATAAGCCTATGGATTCATTTTTTTCCCTGAAGAGACAACTGAACATTAGTTAGAATGATCGTGTAGGGTATAGATTGTCAGCGGTAGAGTAAAATTTCTGTAACATTGGACTTTCATGTATCCCCGTGCTCTTGGTGCTGTGTCACATGCCTTAGGCCACCCAAGCAAACTCTTGTCCTTCCTATAGATTTTTCTTTTTGCTCCTTCCCTGACCAATGTTGCATCATGTTTAGTTATTGAAGATTTTAGTTGTGTCCTACTTCCATTTTCCCTTCTCCATCTTCCTTTCACCAGTCAACCCATTTATTATTATGGGTGTATTGTTCATGTTCACACTTCTAGACTGCAGTGATGTATTAGGAACCCCCCTTATGCTACATACCATTCCCTTTTGATTGATCAGACTAGTGTTCAAGAATTTTCTTTAGGCCCACTTCAAATGTCTTTTCAGACTGACTGTCAGGATAGTGATAGCCTGGTTAATTGACCCAATACAAGTTTTCCATCTCAATAGGAGATACCTCAAGTTTACATTCTTTTTAGTACGACATATTTTTAATGTCTATTTTTAATTTTTCAGTTCTCTTCTGTTTCTGCTGTTTCAATTTCTTTTATAAGACATGTTCTAATCATGCAGATACCAGGTCTCTCTAGTTCTTGTCCTTTTGTCTGCACAGTTGATCATTAGCCTTTGTATTACATAGCGCACTTGATGCACATTGTTTTAAAAAGGGACTTCATCATGTCCTTGATAATGTGTATTATGTCATTGCTCTATTTGAGATGCTCTGGATAAGGAGTTTAGGAACACCTAGGCTTCATCATTAAGGAGAATATGTATCTACCCCATTAAATAATGTACCCCATTAGACAATGCCACTGTGTGAGGGCATCCATTTAGGTTCCCATGACGTATTGCCACTCCTTTGCAGATTACAGGCCACTTGCTTGCAGTCCTCTTGTCAAAAAAAAAAAAGCCAACCCATGAACTGTTTTTATATCTGACTTGAAGGAAACTAACAATTGTGTTACACTTCCTATATCACTAGGCTGCGGGATCTTCCAGAGTCAAAAAGGAAGAATATTATCCTGCAGACCGGTGATCAAAAAAAGCCTGGTCCCCATCAGTGAGCATGGCAGACGACTACAGACTTCTTGGCCCTGAAATTCCTGACAGCAATCAGCAGCATGAACAGCAATCAGCAGCGTGAACAGCAATCAGCAGCGTGAACACCAATCAGCAGTGTGGGCAGCGGTCATCAGCATGGACAGCGATCATCAGCGTGCCTCCAGTGGTACCTCCTAAGCAAGCCATTTGTTTCATCAGAAGGCGTTGTAAAAGAAAAGAGAAAAGGAGCTGATTTTCTGTTTTGCCTCAGAAGTTCAGTGCAAAGATGCGAAGGATCCCTGCTTTTGATGGCAGGACTGTCATCCACTTTGTGCAATTTGTTCAAACTGTCATGTGCTTGAACCTCTGACAGCGCGCGGTCCCCTGACCCCCTTGGCCTGAGTTTTTGGCCTTTCCCCACACACACCTCTTTTCCCTTTGCTCCAGCAGAAAGGCAGTGCACCTGAGAATCCACGTTTGGAAAACGGCACTACATTCTGGTGCCCATGAGAGAGCAGCTTGAGCGTCCTCTGACACTAAATGATGAGTGTTGGAGTCTGAAAGTGCTGCTGACCTTGCTAGGTTTGTTGCTAAATGGTGCTTGGATCTGCACGAGATGCTTTGTGCCCTTGATTAATGAAGAGCGCATCATTTGTAGTGTCTGCCACAAAGAAGAGACACTGGTGCATTGTTTTGAGACATTGAGACTTTCGAGTGAGCTGTGAGTGTTTGCCCGGAGGGCACTCCTACTAAACAGTATTGTCTTCTCATGAAAAAGCCTGAATTGAAGAGGCCCAACGCGAAGAAGACACTGGAAGCGGATTTGATGGACAATAGAAGCCTGCAAGGAGAGGCTTTGGCGGACTCTGGGTATTTTCTGTGAGCTTGTATAGACTTGAAGTTTGGAAACTAATTTTTGCTGCTTTGCTGGCATTTGTTTTAAAGTACTATTCTGTTTAGAAAAAGCAGAATGAAGTCTCTCTGTGGAAGTGTATCCCTTTTCCATCTGAGAGCATTGATCAGGAACGCCACTGTTTCACTTGAACATATAATAGATTACTGAAATGCATAGGAAGCTATATGGAATGTTATTAGATAATTCTAGGATTTGCCTTCTGTTTAGGATTGTGGAAAATTATGATTTCATTCGTAATAATGGTCACTACGTCCTCCCGTGGTCTATATGTTCTCAACAACGTGTTTTCTAGTGTTATTCTAAAATGACATTGTCTTTTATGGGTGGGATTGTTTTTGTTGCTACCCAATTGACATCTGTACCCACCTCCCAACCTATGTCTCTTCCTACTATTACTTCTTTGCATCTGACTTTTGCTTTTCCTTTTCTCTCTTGCTTTTTCTGAAATTGTATTATGGTTTTCTGTTAAATTTCTTGATTGGTTACCATTTGCCAGTTGCAGGGTCACGTAGGAGTACAAACGGTTCAGTTTGTGACCTGAGTAGTGGCAGTAGGCCTGCAGGACTTGCAGTGTCCCTATGACCTGCTAATAATCACAGCTGAAGTACTCTATCAAGATTGCGTGAGCGACATTAGAAAATGGACATTGTATTGAGGAATGACGATAAAAAGCAAGAGATGAAAAACAGACATTATAAAATATTGTTCTCTAAGTGCGGTGTAGCTCTATCTATTTTAATACCTTTATGTATTTTATTGGCTACTATATTTTTTGGTTTGTTTCTTCTACACAATTGACGTCTGCACCAACTTCTCAACCTACTCTTTCTTTACTGTTTCTTCACATAACTTTCATATTTTACCTGAACATACATTGGTTAGGCCTGAGTTTACTGACAGACCCTTCTGTACAGCTTCTACATCAACACTAGAACATCACTAGAACATCACTAATTGTTGGGTGGGTGATCTTATAAGTATAGACCTAGATTCAGACTGACATGGATTTAGGTTATTGCCTATATAAGGGCAAAAGGAGCGTCTGTGGTTCTGAAAATTCCGGACCCCGCCATAATGGTGTACCAAGGCCTAAACACTGGTGCAGAAAATATCATCATACCACGACGAATTTGGTATCAATAGACCGGTAATGATCAGGACATTATGCCTGTGTATTTGCGTCACGATCGAGTGATGCTAACACCCTTAAATCACTGTTCTTGTCCTGAGCCCACGGCATCCATCTTGTGTCTTGCCCTCATATAGTCAATTGATTAAAGGCTGAATTTGATCCAAAGGACACGTCCACCTTTCTCTGACTTCTCCATGACCTGAACAGGCTGAATCTGCCTACGTGATGTTGGCCTCACCAAACCAGTCCATGCCCTCTAGTCAATCTATATTAAAGATCTGAGCAACTTGTTGTGTACATTGGCCTGAGCAAGATTAGAAGGCCGAATACAGTAGCCATGCCTGTTTATGACCCACAAGCATCCCTTATCCTACATTTCTATCTTCCACACCTGGCTCTGTTTCTCTGCTTCTGGGCTTTTACAATGGGGAGGTGACTGTTTATATGATGGGGAGCTCTATTGTGAGCTTCTCCGGCCTGCACAGGAAAATATGTGAAGTTTGACATATGTTCATGATGGAAGATGGGTTGGTCAGTTTGGGCAAGTAGAATGGAATTCATAATTATAGCCTGCTTTGTTATGGTACCATGGGAGCGACCTACAATGATGTGTGTCACAGCAAGAATGTGAGCCTAGGGCCAAACTTTTTGTATAAAAAGCCTGCCTGAGAAAGCTCAGGCAGGCTCCCTCTTTCAATTGTAAAACTACGGTTGGACGACGAAGCCTCATAATTAATTATAATAAAGATGTCTTTTAATTTTACAGATTGGCTGTCAATTTCTTTGCTGCTTTATTATGCAAACTGCTGGATAGATCCCTGGTGGGGAGAGTGAGTCATTTTCCACTTTTCTTCAACATGATTACACATAGTTACACAGGCTGGGGAATTGTCAGGGTGGGTGCACTGATTTTTGGGATGAGAGAGGCGGGTGCTTACTGTTCAACTGCTATGACTGTACAAACATTGAAGGTTCTTAATTGGAATGTCAGAGAGATGGTAACTCTGGATAAACGTTAAAGGGTACACGCCTTCCTGAAAAAATATAAGATAGCGGTGGCCAGATCGCAGGAAACACACATATGGCGGAACTGAATACAGAGCCTACGGAAGAGGTGGAGAGGGGAGAGGAGGCAGATTTATACCACATCATATTCGAGAATTGCAAGAGGGACACTTATATGGGTGGCACCAGGGGTCCAGTTACAACACCTTCACCATGTCCTGGACCCGGAAGGGCAATATGTCATCCTGTTTGGGAGGTGGGAAGGGACGGAGATATGTGTGATCAACGTCTATGCCCCCAATCTGGATTGCCCAGATTTCTTCTCGCTTGTCCTAAAGGTGGCTACTTCATATTTGGGGGCTGAGGTTCTCTTTTTTAGGGATTTTATTTGCATATTTGATGGGGACCTAGATAGGGAACCACCCAAAGAGCCCAAGGAGACTCGCATGCTTAGATCCCTTACAAGTATCCTACATGGTATGCAACTCCAAGACGAATGGAGAGCACGCAATCCCCAAAAATGGGAGTTCTCCTATACACACTCGCAGCCCAGTCCTTTTACTGCATAGAACATTGTTGTCTCCCTGCGGGTCTATCTGCTGCTACACAGACAATTTCTTACTTACCGAGGTATATCTCTGACAATGTGCCGTGACTGCTGATCTTGACCAGCGGACCTGGACGCCAGCTTATTACATTATGGCGGCTTCAAGCCGAGGCACTCACAGACTCTCTGTATGTGCAAACAGTGACTGAGGCACTTGGTCAATATTTCGGGGAAAACTGGGTATCCGTGTCCTCTAGATCCATGCAGTGGGAGGCAATGAAAGTCGCTTTCAAAGGGATTTGCAAGAGAACTACCTATGGTGTTAGACACCAGCTCAGTGCTGACATTGATAGTTTAGAGAAACAACTGCAGTCCCTAGAACATATACTACATGAGACTCCCACTAACGTGATAGAGTGGACGCAACTCCACGAGGACCTTCCTGAAGCCTAGTCAAGACTGGAGAAACATAACTACACCACTTATAAGCAACAATTGTACATGGAGGGGGACAGATCGGGATCACTTTTAGCACGACTTATCCACACAGAGATGGTACAGACCCCGGTGCTGAAGCTTAGAACTTCCATGGGGAACATGGTATATACCCAAGACGTGATTATTCAGGAATTTGCTGCCCATCTACGTCAGACATGTTCGACCCTGCACCGGACTCGCCTGCAGACATTACAGGACTTTCTTGGGAACATAACTTTCCCTACCCTTGAGGATGATGATGTTGAAGTTCTAGGGGTGCCACTTGTTAGGGAAAAAATACTAGCAGTGATTCAAACATTAAAACCAGAGAGGTGTCTGGGGAGTGATAGTCTCACGGCCGAATTTTATAAAAAGTGTGCCCCACATCTGGTAGACCACCTGTTGATGGTATATAACGAGGCTCTGGATACGGGAACCCCCCCTCCCACCATGATGGAGGCGCTCGTAACCATGTTTTCCAAAGCCAGATAGAAATCCCCTCTCCCCGGGCCGTTACAGACCTATCTATCTGTTAAATTTTGGTGGGAAAATTCTGAGTGGTGTGTTAGTGACACGCCTTTGGCCATATATGTCCTGATTGGTCAACCCAGCCCGTACCAGGCTGGGTTGATTCCCGGTCCTAACACAGCGCATAACCTGCGTAGGCTACCTCATATCTGGCATACACCACATATACAGGGGTAGGAGTGGGCTTTGTGTTTCCTAGACAGAGTGGGACTATATGTGGATGGTGCTTGGATGGAAGGGACTGGGTGAAAGATACATGAGATGGCTAAAACTGCTGTCTAATAAGCTATGGCTTGGATTCACCTTCGCAACCAGGTGTCAGAAAGATGAAATCACCAGAGGGGCACTTGACAGGGTTTTCTCCTATCACTGCTCATTTTCACTATTGTGGTGGAGCCTTTGGTGGTCTCCCTTAGAGTTAGGATGGTGCAACGAGGGATATTATTGGGTGCAACGCTCCACGTTGTAATGACGTTGATATGAAGTGAAAGTGCCCAGTGACCCAAATGGTCAGGCACTAGGACCGGCCCGAATGAGGGACGAGTGCGGGCGGAAAGGGAGGAGCTGGGGAGACCAAGTGGGCAGGAAGGGCAGTGAGCTGTTGGGATTTGAAGAAGAAGGACATGCAATAAAGAAGGTCCTTGATCCTACCACACTGTGTCTGCCTGCGTTATTGTGGCTGGACACTACAACTGGCGACGATGTAAAGGAAACCCTGAGCGTGTGGACAGCCACAGCAGCAACCGGTGACCGACTGGTCCGGAGCTCGCCCCACGTCTGGAGGCTCGAGCGCGCTGCAGGAAAACGCCCACTGAGTGTCCACCTCGGTGGCGGAAGCGCGTTGCTGTAAACGCCCACCGAGTGCCCACCTCGGCGGCGGAAGAGCGCCAACTAAAGCGCCTACCGAGTGCCCACCTCTGCGACAGAAGCGCGCTATCAAGAAAACGCCCACCGACTGCCCACCTCGGTGGCGATAGTGTGCAGCGGAAGAAAACGCCCACCGAGTACCCACCTCGGCGGCGATAGTGTGCAGCGGAAGAAAACGCCCACTGAGTGCCCACCTTGGCGGCAATAGTGTGAAGCGGAAGAAAACGCCTACCGAGTGCCCAACTCGGCGGCAGAAGCGAAAGAAAATTGCCCTACCTTGATCGTGACTCAAGTGGTGGACCACGGCTGCGGTGAGTGAATTTGCCGATCAACTGGCCCCCCCGGTGAAGAAACGAGGAGAAACGGCCGAAATCTCGCTAGAAACGAGATTCACATGCGGCCATTTTGAAGTCAGGCAAGATTAACCAATCCCCTGCGAGGAATCATCGGCGGCCATTTTGAAGTCAGGCAAAGAGCCTGAAACAGCAAAAAAGCATTGCCGAGTGCAATAAAGACAACAAAAAAGCACTGTCGAGTGCAACAAATAACAAACAAGCACTGGTGAGTGCAACTAAATCAGCAAACAAGCACTGGCGAGTGCAACAAATAACAATCAAGCACTGGCGAATGCAACAAAAACAGCAAACAAGCACTGGTGAGTGCAACAAACAACAAACAAGCACAGGCGAGTGCAACAAAAACAGCAAAAAAGCACTGGTGAGTGCAACGAAACAACAAACAAGCACTGGTGAGTGCAACAAAGACAACAAACAAGCACCTGCGAGTGCAACAAATAACAAACAAGCACTGGCGAGTGCAACAAAATCAGCAAACAAAGAGTGAACTAAGACTGCAAAAGCCGCCAGGAACCACAAGCGTACAATGCCTGACTCAGGGTCTGAAAGCAGAATGAGAGCATCTCTCTTGCGCCACCCCGAGCCCCCTCTCCTCGAATCCGGTAGGAGCATGGGCCCACGATGGCAAGAATGGATAGAGGATTTTGAGGACTTCATGAAAGCATCCAAGGTGTCAGAACTCGGAGAGAAGCTGCTTTTTCTCAAGAACCTGATTGGCAGAGAAGGAGGACGACTCATAAAAGAACTGCCAGAAGACTGCTCTGACTCTTACACCAAAGTACGTGAAGCGCTAGACAGCAAGTTCGTACACAAAAAGAACATTGACTTTGAGCAGTACACTTTCAACTTGGCCGCGCAAGAGGGAGGTGAACAAATGGGAGCATTCGTAACACGTCTGAGATGATTGGCGAAACACTGCGACTTTGACAAATTCTCAACTGAGGACGCCCTGCGACTAAGAGTGATAGAAGGCTGTCTCTCCGAGCCACTGAGACGCAAATTACTCAAGAGAAGCTACACATTGGAAGAGATCGTAGAGATGACGAGAGTGGATGAACAAGCTGACGAACACGTGAAGAAAATGGAAACCGGGAAAAGTGAGGGACGGGAACAAGTTTTCAGAATGCAGTCGCGACAAGAGCGCAGAAGGTCTCCATCACGAACCCGTTCCTCCAGATCAAAGAGACATGACCACTAGTCAAACAAAGGACACAAAAACACAAGTCACGCGAAGGGACGATCAGACAGACAACTCAAATGCTACCGATGCGGATACGACTTCCCGCATGCAGATGCATGCCCAGCACTAGGACAACAATGCCGAAGATGTGGCAGAGACAACCATTTTGAAAGCATGTGTGGGGCAGTACTGAAGAATGACCACGGGGAAAGACATCGACGACACCCATCTTCAAACAGTCCTCATCATGTCAGAGCAGTCCAGGATAGACGAGACTCATCATCTGGGTCGTCACAATCTAGCTGCCACTCCTGCAGGACATGTCAATCTCGGCGATCGTCATCAGGAGAATCTCGATCCCCATCACCCACCCCCCGAGTTCAAAAGGAATACCTTTACCGTGTGGCTGACCTTGATCAACTGAAAGTGTACCAGCGTTTAGACATCAAGGTTGGCTCCCACCCCACCCAATTCGTGCTGGATAGTGGAGCAACGCTAAATTACTTACCAGTAACAGAATACCAACGCATGAAACCACCGCCAAAGCTAGTTGATGCCCACGTACAAGTGTACACGTGGATGGCCAAGGAGCCACTTACATGTCTTGGGAAGTTCGAGACCGAACTGTCATATGAAGGTCGAACAATACCAGCTTACATCCATGTCATCGAGGGGCCTGAAGCCGACTGCCTCCTGAGCCTAGCCACTGCTGAGCAACTGAAACTGGTGGACATCCTATTCAGAGTCACTGACAAACCAGCACTCATCAAGAAGTTCCCCAAGCTCTTTCAAGGCTTGGGAAAAATGAAGAACTGCCAAATAAAATTGTACATAGATGAAAAAATCACACCTGTGGCGCAACACCACCGAAAAATCCCGTTCCACCTGCAAGAAGCCATGGAGAAGGAACTCCAAGACCTGCTAGAAGCAGATATCATCGAGAGATCGGATGGACCAACTCCATGGGTCTCCCCGGTCGTGGTGGTCCCAAAGAAAGGAGAAACTGACTGAGTCCGTCTGTGTGTAGACATGAGGGTGCCCAACACGGCAATAGAGAGAGAGGGACATCCAGGCCCTCACATCAGTGACATGATCACTTCCCTCAATGGAGCCAAGATCTTCTCAAAACTGGACCTCAACAAAGGATACCACCAACTGGAACTGCACGAAAGGTCGAGATACATAACAACATTCTCGACACACCTTGGACTATTCAGATATAAAAGACTATTTATTTATTTATTTTATTTTATATTCTTATAAAGCGCCAGACTAGACCCCCGAAGGGGTATCTCCGCGCTATTGCTGCAGCAAAGAGAGTTCTGATTTCAATTGTGTGTCCAAACTGAAGGTAGAAAGCTACAGGGCATTATTTGCTAGGGTACAGATAGGTTTTTAAAATTTTCCGGAAAGTCAGGTGACTAGAGAGAGATCTTAATTCCGGGGGCAGAGAATTTCAGAGTATTGGTCCGGCATGGGCTAGTGCACGGCCGCCTTGTCTGGTCTTTTTTACTCTGGGTACTTGCAGTAACTGCTGATGACTGGAGCGCAAAAGGCGCCCTGGAGTGTAGGGCTGGAAGATTTTGGTCATGTATTTTGGGCCCTCCCCTATCATACTCTTATGGATAGTACATAGAGTTTTAAACTGGACTCGTTTCCTCACTGGAAGCCAGTGGAGTCTCATCAGCAGGGGACATGAGGGTGTCCTTGGAGGGGCATTCAGGATAATCCTTGCAGCTGTATTTTGGATTACCTGTAGTTTACTGAGTTGCTCCTCGTTAGCTCCAAGGAGCAAACCATTGCAATAATCAACCCTGCTGATGACAAGAGCCTGTACAAGCGTCTTTCTGTGATGGTCCGGTATGTAGGGGAAGACACGTCTTAACATACCAATAGCCCGAAAGCAGGTTCCAGCAACTTGATTGACGTGGCCCTTGAAAGTAAGTTGCTGATCAAAAAGCACTCCCAAGTTCCTGACTGTACTCTTGGGAATAGGGACAGGGCCCAGCTCTAAGGGCCACCAGTCGGATGCCCAGTGTGTCGCCGCTTGCCCAAAACACATGACCTCCGTCTTCCCTACATTACACTGCAGACAGTTTGATGACATCCACTCTGCAATGGCTCTCATGCCATCTGCAAAAGATCTTTTTATTGCAGGTGTAAGATTTTTGAAGGGAAAAAGGAGTTGGGTGTCGTCGGCATACGACACCGGGGTGAAGCCGAAAGATCTTGCTAAGTTGGCTAAGGGGGCCACATACACATTAAAGAGTGTAGGACTCAAGCACGAGCCTTGTGGCACTCCCTTATTGAGCTCCCTGAGAGTGGATTTGTGGGAGCCCAGCCTAACTTCTTGATAACGACCAGTCAAAAAGCTCTTCATCCATGCCAGAGCCTCTCCCTCTACACCCACCTCGCCTAGGCGGTTGAGGAGCACCGTGTGAGACACCGTATCAAAAGCGGCGGAAAGGTCCAACAGCACCAGAATCATTGAGCTGCCATCATCCAGTGCCATTTTGATGTTGTTGGTCACCGTCTGAAGGGCTGATTCTGTGCTGTGGTTTGGCCTGAACCCTGATTGCGAATAGTCCAGGCCGTCCGTTGCCTCAAGATGTTGAGAAAGATAGGTGTTCACGTGCCTCTCCGTAACCTTGCCCAGGTAGGGTAGGAGGGAGATAGGTCGTAAATTGGAGAGGTCTGTCCATGGGGAAGATGCCTTTTTTCTAATCGGGTTCACCACCGCCTTTTTCCAGTCTGCTGGAACCTGACCTTTTGTTAGTGAGATGTTCACCATATCTAATATGGGAGGTCCCAGGAGGGAAATCAAGGGGCCAATCATCTTGGCGGGAATAAGGTCACTTGGCGACCCTGATTTAATTTGGCTGCAAAGGGAGAGGAGCTCTGTATTAGTAATTGGAGGGAAGGATGTTAGAAGTATTTTATTGTTGTTTGTTGCCGGGGTCAGAGGATGACCATTGGTAGTTTTATTTATAGCGCTGTTGGCTGCTACTATTTTTTCATAGATGTTATTTATTTTATCCTCAAAAAATGTTGAAACTTCATCACATAGGTCTTGTGAGAAGTCCTCTGAGCTCTCACATGCGGTCGGTTTAATAAAATTCTGCAGGATATTAAAAAGCTCCTTAGAGCAATTGCCTGCTTGTGATATCTGTAGCGTTATGTGCTGTTTTCTGGCAAGTTTAATATTCTTGTAGTACTTTGATTGAGCGTCTAAGAAAACTGCTCTGCTACTCTCGGTTTTCCTTTTTCTCCAAGCTTTCTCAGCTCGACCTACAGTTTTGCTTTTCTGCTCTCAATTCGTAGGTATACCAGCTATCTTGTTTGGACACAGGATACTGTTTATGCTTTTTTAAGGGGGCTACAATGTCGATGGCTTGCTTAATTGAAATGTTAAGTTTAGCTAAAGCCGTATCGGCTGTGTCTGTTGCCAAAATTTCCGGATCTTTCCTGAATTCCTGGATTTTATTAACAGTGACTTTGTGCCATTGTCGTCGCCAGATGGGGGGAAAGGAGACACTCTTTGCAGTACTTAGTGGAGTTACTAATAAAATGGGGGGCTTTCCCCACGTGAAAGGACGCATTGCTGGAGTTGCGTCACTTTTGTGACACACTCCAGCAATGCTTCACTTTTGCGCTTACAGATGCGTCAGAAATACTGACGTATCTGTAAGTCCTTGCGACATGATGCGTCATACATTAAATATGACGCATCATTGGTGTCGCAAGGAGTGCGCAGTGAAAAGTGACGCATCGCTGTTTTCACGCAGCGATGCGTCACTTTTCATAAATGAGGCCCCCAATTCCTATTCGTTCACTGAGATCGATGACTGCGGATTTTCCACGAACATAGTGAAAACATTTCCAATGCTAAATGCTTTTACACCTGCCAGAAAAATCTTTGTGAAATCAGAGAGATGAACTTAGGTTTATTCTTTGTGGACTGGTCCATACGTCTATATATTCTGCATATCAATATGTCACCTTTGCATGATTAACGTTGTTGGCCGCGTTACCATATATTTATGGGTAAATCTAACCTATCCATGTAATTTGTAGGGAATATGGCCCATCGGATCTTTTTCCTCGTGGCCTCCTTGAGGGTAAAGGCTGATTCGTAAATGAGGCCCCTGAACTAAATCAATCGTGACCAGAATGTTGCTAAGCAGTTACAGAATCGTAACAGTGATTTTTAGCTTTGATAAGCATCGGTGCTACATATAGTCATTCCATAATTACGTTAGGGGCTTTAGGTCATCCACTTCCACTCTCTTACATTCTTTGGCTTCTTTCACCGAGGAACCTTCAGCCTTTGTCTTGAAACCTTGTCAAGGGAATCTTAGATCAGCTACAGGAGTATTTTGATGTCACTGTTTTTTAGTGGTTGTTCGAGTGTGTCCCTCCATATCCATAAGAATGCACGTGGGGCTGTTTTAATTGCTGTGAGCGGCCCAGTAGATCCGAGGAGCTAGCACTGACACAGGTGTCTGAAAGGCTGAAACAACCCGTTCTTCTACAGCATTGATTTTCCGATGCTTGTCTGCTTTCACTCCCCAGTATCTATTATCCATTAGTAAACTAAATAACACACAGTGCAAATGTCGCATCTGGTGGCTTTTTCAATGCTTGCATCAATATGCTGTTGGGAATTCTGCAAGGGCTCCTTTTGAATTGTCTTTCGTTTAAAATCTTTCTTCAATCTGAGGACGTGCCAAACTTATTTCTTTGATACAAATAAAGCAATCGACTATTTTTATTTCCATATTTCATCCCAGTTAATCCTTCAACCGATAACAAGTATTACTGTATTGTGTATTGACTGTAGCGCAAAATACATTTAACTCACAAGTGCTCAAGTTTTTATTAGACACACAGACAAAAAGGTATGCATGCACGTGCATAACGCACACCCCAACACACAGTGACTCAGATTTACTGAAACGTAACTCAATACAGACCAGCAATTAAAGATGCTGCTCTGCGTTGGATGAAAGGTAGAGAGCAGGACAACCTGATATCTACCAAAATATGACACTGTTTTCTTCTCTCTCTGTGTTGGTGCACTTTGAATGCTAACCTGCCAGAACGCCAAAGAAAACACTCTTACACAATAGTGCGGGGATATATGCGTCCTGTGTGGAATAGTTTGTACTCGAATGGGCAGTGGCAGTTGCTATGACATTAAAGTGGTGCAGCAGCACGGGGCAGTGTTAGGAGAAGATTCTAGAAAAAATGCTTACCTGCAGTCTGCCTCCACGGTGCTCTTTTGCGCCTCGACTCCCGGCAGTCCACAGGCTCCCCTACGCCAATCCAGAGGTAGGTCATATACTGGTATTAACCAGAGTTGGTCTGATCACCCTGGTTTGCCTGTTCTCCACCTGGCTGTACAGCACAGCTCAGATGGAGAGATCTAAGGGCCATACTATCAACCAAGGGCGATACATTATCGCCGCTTTTATCGGCAGGAAACTGCCGCTAAAGTGGTGATAATGGGCTTGATAATATGCCCTAGTGAATTCCCATAGAAGCCCAGGTTAACACCAGAACCTGGGCTTTTATAGGAATTCACAAGGGCATATTATCAAGCCCATTATCGCTGCTTTAGCGGCAGTTTGCTGCCGATAAAAGCGGCGACAATGTATCGCCCTTGCTTGATAATATGGCCCTAAGTGCGCATATCGGTTTGGCCGATCTAAGCCGGCCAGCCAAACTGACATGCACACTTGCTGCAGTGCCAACACCTCCTTGCTGCAGCTGTCCATCAGGATGTCCCTGCCTGCCCTGCTCAAGTGAGTTCAAATAAAATGATAATGCCAAGCAGTGCAGTGCACAACTTTGCGTCACTTTTGAAAACTTTTTGGTTGTATGGCAAAGCTAATAATAACACTAAATTGGGATTAAGGTACAAAAGTTACTCAATCCCGGCCCAATGCGTTAGTCTACGTGGACCTATATCCAGCAAACATTTACTGCAACAAGAATTTACAATTTACCACGAATGAGTAAGGTGCAAGCTGTCTCCCACCTGAAAATATACCTTTGTTTTTTTTCAACAGCAGAAGTTTTGCCTTTAAGCTGCATCTCGCAGACCTTTAAAGCCAATAATGCATGCCTTGGCCTGTCCTCGCTCGAAAGTTCCAAAAATATACATGCAAGGTACCTTGAGATTTATCTACTGGCTGAGGATGTGCAGAAAGCCTTGCTGACGTTGGAAATGTTCTCTAGAAAAAAATGCCCCTTATCCCCGAGCATTTGGAAGCTTTAAAAGAACAGAAGACAATACAGCCGAAAGCATTGAACCTTCTCAAGTGTAGAGAAGGAAGGTAACAACCAGAAACAAATCTAGAATTGGATGGGAGAACTTTTCTCCTTTAAAAAAAAATATATAGTCCTCTTTAAAGACCTTAATGAGTTGATGCCCTGGATAAATTACTTAAAGAGCGACCTAACAGAATATTAAACAGAAAGGAGTCTGTTAAAAAAAGATATTTTATAGTAGGTAAAGTAGTTCTCCTGCAGTACATTTTTATGTACTCTTACATTGCTTTGTCATTTTGCCCCAGAACATCTAAAATAGGAATAAAAAGGGCAATCTTCAGGAATTAGATATACACAATTAATACAAATAGAGACTACTGTGCACTTTTACAAATAGAAATGTGGATAGTTGGAGCCCATTCCCAAAGTCATGTAGGAACGTAAAAAGCACTCATGTTGTACAATTTTCCACACTTATAAGTGTTTTTTTGAGTAGGCCGGATCACTTATGCTCATGTAAACAAAGGTCTCTTATTTACTGGCTTTTGTAAAGAGATACTCAGTAAAGAATAGTTTTCAACAGGAATTGAGCTAACCAATGTCCTTTAAAATGTGTCTTGTTCTGATTTGCGGAAGTGAGTATGGGGCATATGTAGGAAGCCGTTTGCGAATCGCAAACGGAGTTTTGGTATGTAAGGGCCACTTAGCAAAATAAGGAATCGCAAAAATTGTGATTCCTTATTTTGCTCAAGCATTTAAGGAATCGCAATTTTGCAATTCCTTAAATGCTATGTAGGGGTACATCGCAAATTGCTATTTTGGCTTAAGGAATCGCAAAATACCACCTACTCCAAGTATATGGTATTTTGCGATTTCCTGTTTAAATGCAATTTTTTGAGAATAGAAAGTGCCATGTGGCGCACAGACATGCCCTTAGGGCATGTATGTGCGCCACATGTACTTACCTGCACATTCCAGGGGTGCAACAGGTGTCCTTTGGACACCCTGGCACCCTTAACCAACGAATGCGGATTGCACAACTCCAAGGAACAGTACAAAAATTCAGTGCCTTGATGGACACTTCAAAGATCCAAACGCCGCTGTCAGAGAGAACACCAATGTTTTTAAAGTTCAATTCTTCTTTTAATAAATCTTGTTAGCCAGCCGACACGTGTTTCGTCGCATAGGAATGTAATGATTCCGCGACTACTCAGGGCTGAAAGACAGAGGTAGCGGACCACAGGTCGCTTGGCCGGTGATAACTCCAACCCGGCCCCGCTCGAGACCAGGTAATCAGAAGTGGGTCCGGATCGCAGACTGCGCGACTCTTACAATGAGTATTGCTGGTCGGTGATTCGTATTCAAATTAGATCTAAAACTGTTCGATCGGTGTACGTTTTCTCCAAGTAAGGAAAATCTTGTGTTAGAATGTGAGGTAATCGGTGTCCAATGAATTAGGCGGAATAGTAAAGGGAGTGTGTAGGCTCCCAGTTGTTCTGTCGCCCCGATGCGGGGAAACGTCAAAAAGGCATGTAGTCCAACGACGAAGCAGTGTGCCTTGTTCCAGGTGCGGTCTGCAGTCGCGCAGTCTGCGATCTGGACCAACTTCTGATTACCTGGTCTCAAGCGGGGCCGTGTTGGAATTTTCTCCGGCCAAGCGACCTCTGTCTTTCAGCCCTGAGGAGTCACCCTTGAAACCCACCTCAATCTGAGAGTGAGATATGCCACAAGAGCGGTTAGGGGAAAGGAAGGTTCCAGAAAGCCTTAGTGTCATGGAGGCAGATGTACAAGAAGAGGTTAGGGACGAGCCAGTCATCATAGATCCTTACCCAACCCCAGTGGAGACTTTTTTTTACCCAATCCCAACTTGCTTGGAGGGAAGTGGTACCACAGATACCACTACCACCACCACCACCACCACCACCAGCTGCTATATTTGTGAAGTCCCAGCAGCTACCTAAATCCACACCCACCTCAGTAGAAGTAGGTACTGTAGAGAGTCAAAAATCAAAAGGCCGCCTACTGCCAGTTCATTCGACATTGGCAGTGGCACCAGTGTCAGAAAGTTGAGCTCCCCAGTTTGGGACTTCTTTATGGTTAGCCAGAGGAGGCAAACATTGTCATCTGCTCCCTTGGTGCAAACTATGGTACCGGGGGCAAAACAACCCATTTGAGAAAGCACCATATGATCCATTAGGAGGTGCACCTTAGTCACCAAAAACTACAAGTGCTGTTGGTGAAGGGGGTGAATGGCTGAGCAGGGAATCTGATCCAATCATGGTAGAAGGTGAAGAAGAGAAAGATATTTTTGTTACGCAAAACAGCCCTCTTCCGAGCAGTGCAGTATTATTGCCCACATCAGCAACATTGCAATGGCACAAGACTCAGGCCAAGACACCAAGACAAAAGAGTACAGTGACTTCTCTGCTGAAACGTACATTGTACCTCCCACTGTCTGCTCTCAAAGAATCACCTGCATTGATGGCACCAGAAAAGAAAAACATCTAGGCTACTTTTCCTTGCATGTTTAGGTCGGAGGGGCAGTATGAATGCAACCACCCAACAGCACATTTGTACAACACGAAGCTGGCTAAAATGTTATCGCTGGACCTCCTCTCTTTTTCTTTTGTGAAAGGGGTCGTTTTTCCTGAATTTATGGCAACTGTCTGCCTGAAATATAAGGTTCCCAGCTGGTCCTAGTTGCTGTTCCATTGCTATATTACAATTTCCTGGAATTGCTTGCAGCAGAGTGCTGTTCACAGTGTCCACCTGACAACAGACATATGGACCAGTTGCCAAGCCACTGATTGCATGTTCATCACTGCACACTGGATCTCTTTTGTGGTGGCTAGAGAAAAGATATCTGCAGGTGTTGACACTGCTGCGATTCTTAATGCTGATTGGAAGCATGCAAGAGTAGCCATGGAGAAATCTGATACTAATGCAATATTTGTAAAGACTTTAACAACAAGGTATATGAATGGCTAAGACCAAGAGGGCTTAAAAATGGCTATTTCAGGGTCCTGAGTTTGGCACACTGTATCAACATCATTGTACAGGACTTTCTCAGAAAAGAAGGCCAAGTAAGCAGCTTACTGTCCACCTGCACCTGTGCACTAATTTCAGCCATTCATTTAAAGCCAAGAAATAGCTGAGGATCATTTCTTATGATAATAGAATGCCAGTTAAAGCACTCCTACAGGCACTCATACAGTAGGTGACAACACGTTGGAACTCTGCTTATTAATTACTTGAACGTCTGTTTAAGCAGTGCAGTCCAATCAATGGATATGTCATGCAAAGATGGGATGCACATGACAGAAATGCTGCATTTCTTTTGAGGTATTCAAACAGGAAGTAAGCACGGAGGACAGTACCATGGAGAAAGCTATCGTTTATTACACATGCCACAGGAACATCTAATGGAGATATCTGCAATGTACGCAAGTGTGAAGAAAAAAAAGGTATGTATGACTTGATGGAAAGCTTAATCATTCACTTATCTGTTAGTACAAGGGTGCAAAGATGGATTTTGTCATCTAAACATTACGTCTGTGCCACAATTCATGATCCACAGTAAAAACCATTACTGTCCACTTTCATTCCTTTTTCAGATGGGGATGTTGGAACAGCAGGGAATTAGAGGCCCATCGCTCCGGTGCACAACTTCTGCAGGCCATCCTTCAACATCAGAGCCTAAGGGAAGTGCTGTTGGGTCACAGCAGTCAACACCAACAGCAAGAACATCATCAACAACAAAAACAGAAGCATCAGCCCCAAAATCTGTAACTGTATTCTTTCTACTGAAAGGGCGTAAGTCCAGTGCAGAGGTGAAGTCCAAAGAGGCTGAGCAAGGTGAAGCACCAATGACCATTGAGCGGATGGCCTAGGCTTACTTCGAAGACTCAACGGAGGTCTACTTTGATCAAAACCTATTGGTGTATTGGTATGGAAAGAGGTGACAATGGCCAGTGCTCGGCAGGCTGGCAAAAAACTATCTGGAATGGGTGGATAGCCTTAGCCTGTATCTTCACTGAACAGTAATGCTGGTGCTGTTGTCACAGTGAAAAGAACCAGTCTCTCGCCCCAAAACGTGGAGAGATTAACCATAATTAAAATGAATCAGCACTTTATACCACAGGATTACTCCATACTAAGTATGGGCGAATTTTGCGAATACGCGGTATGCAAATTTGCATGAATTCGCAAAATAAATCCACAAATTCACGGATTTCCTCGCGAAATCACGGATTTTGTTGCAATTGCACACTATACTCAACTGGAGTACTTTCTACTGGCTAATCAGTAAGTGCTACCTCGTTGGGTAAATGTATCATGCTTTTCCTGCACTAGAGCTGTGTAAAGGCCCAGAAGAGTTGTCTCCAGTGACCCCGTGTGTCTGTAACTTTGCCACCACGCCCATAGGCGCTGAGGTCCCTTGAGTAAGCTGCCCATCACAGTGGGGGAATGGGCGGGAAGAGGTTGCATAGACTAGTGTGTATGAGGCCGGGCTTCTGTGTGAGTTCACATGCCTCTTGTTTATAAAAGTCAGAGGCTGATCAGCACAGCAGATGAGGAGAAAGCAGGAGGTGCTACCTCGTTGGGTAAATGTATTGTGCCTTTCCTGCACTACAGCTGTGTAAAGGCCCAGAAGAGTTGTCTCCAGTGAGCCCGTGTGTCTGTAACTTTGCCACCGCGCCCATAGGCGCTGAGGTCCCTTGAGCGGCTGTCCATCACAGTGGCGGAAAGGGCGGGAAGAGGTTGCATAGCTTAGTGTGTGTGGGGCCGGGCTTCTGTGCGAGTTCACATACCTCTTGTTTATAAAGGTCAGAGACTGATCAGAGCAGCAGATGAGGAGAAAGCAGTAAGTGCTACCTCGTTGGGTAAATGTATCGTGCTTTTCCTACACTACAGCTGCGTAAAGGCCCAGAAGAGTTGTCTCCAGTGACCCGGTGCGTCTGTAACTTTGCCACCGTGCCCATAGGCACCGAGGTCCCTCGAGTGAGCTGTCCATCACAGTGGGGGAAAGGGAGGGAAGAGGTTGCATAGCCTAGTGTGTGTGGGGCCCGGCTTCTGTGCGAGTTCACATGCCTCTTGTTTATAAAGGTCAGAGGCCCATCAGCGCAGCAGATGAGGAGAAAGCAGTAAGGGCTACCTTGTTGGGTAAATGTATCATGCTTTTCCTGCACTACAGCTGTGTAAAGGCCCAGAAGAGTTGTCTCTAGTGTGCCCGTGTGTCTGTAACTTTGCCACCGCGCCCATAGGCTCCGAGGTCCCTCGATTGACCTGTCCAACACAGTTGGGGAAAGGGCGGGAAGAGGTTGCATAGCCTAGTGTGTGTGGGGCTGGGCTTCTGTGCGAGTTCACATGCCTCTTGTTTATAGGGTCATAGTCCAATCAGCGCAGCAGATGAGGATAAAGCAGCCCCCTGGTCACTGGAAATACAGGGCGATTGCGCTCGAGAAACTCGTGGATGCCTAGACCTCCATCACGGAGTACAGCTATTTGGGGAGAAAGCACACCTGCCTAGCATCGACCGTGCTCACTAGATTCTTGGGCAGATTATAATGCGTTGCTGAATTTGAGCTTGAACTCGGGCACCTGATTTATATCTGTAAGTGCTTCCTGCTGAGGTTTAATTTTTGTGACAAGAGCCTCGTTGCCTAATTGTAACTATTATCTGACCCTGCTTCGAGGGTCAGAGCAGGGTCAGAGAATAGTTGCAAGTAGGCAACGAAGCGCCGGAAGCACTTACAGGGTTACAGCAGGGGCCCAAGTTGAAGTTAATTTCTTTGTAACCATTTTGTAAATGGTTACAAAGAAATTAGCTTCAACTTGGGCACCTGCTGTAACCCTGTAAGTGCTTCCTGAGCGAAATTCATCCCGCTCGCCGATTTGCGAATTTTGCCGGTATTTCGCGCGATTCGCGGATCGCAAAATCACGGAAAATCCGCAAATTCCGCGAGCGGAACAAATTTTCCTCCCATACTTACTCCATACCTGAAGTACGACAGGAGGAAGATGAGGGAGACTAAGTTCATGGAAGTAGTGTGTCAGATTTGGTGAACCACCAGAGTTTGAGGATCAGTTCTACTTTCCTGACTCCCTGACTACCAGGCCTTGGCCAACAACCATAGAACTTTTTCACTCAGTCTTTATTATTTATCTGCTTTCTATCTTTGATGCTCGCAAAATAGTAATTGCTAGTGGAGCATTATTTACTTTTATTTGTTTGTGTCTGGCTGACTAATTCACCCCCTTTGTCTTATTCTTAGACACAGGTTTTTGCCAGATTGGAGTTGCAACAGTGTGCAGTCACTGCAGTGAAGAAGCCACCCCACCCATTTCCCATTGGATAGAGATACCAACAAATGTGTGCCTGCCTCGAACCCTGGGCCATGACTATCTATCCTTTCCTAGTTTATTATTACCCTAGCTAGAGTGTTCCACATTATTTGATTTAGATGTCTGCTTCTTGAACAATTGATCTGCAATGTACCACGTCACACCTGAATCAGAAGAACAGGTAAATGGAATGCATTGCACGCTGATTGAGTGTTGTTTGTAAGTGTGTTAAGATGATTCATGTAGTGGCAGCCAGTGACACTGGGTGTTTGTTTATCTATCACTATTTCAGTTAAATGAGTTTGTGATGATTTACAATTTTGGTGGCTTAACGACGGCCCATAAAGGTGATTTTTTTCCCCATCCCCTTTGAGAGATATCCATGTTTCGATTCATAAACTTTACTCGACAGTTAAGTCATAAAAGCATTTCATAAAGCATTCAACAATTACAAGATAAAATATTCATGACAGGATACATTTATATAAATAATTAAGATGTAATTAAACTCCATGTGACTACTATCGAATATAATGATTGTTTAAAAATACCAAGTAAAATCATTATTAAAATTGGTAAAATTTACAATTTTTACAAACAAACAATCGCTGCTCGATATTCGATAATTCATTATACAAATTTGGGGAATAATTCAATGTACACTCAGGCAGAGGTCAAACCCTGGAGGTTTCCTCACGTTAGTTTTACTAAACTAGGGTGGTCTGGATAAAGCACTATTTGCTTTACAATACCTACTGTTTCGAGCGAATAACCCAAGCCCATTTCAAAAACTTTGCTACGGCTATGGCAATTGGGGGGCTAGGATCTGTATGTAAGATTCTCAATGCCTCTTCATGTCTACGGGTACCAATTAGTTGACAGATTATTTTCACCCACTTATGTCGAGGTGCTATATATAAAGGACAAAAAACAAGATATAACTCAAAGATTCTTGTTGGTCCATGCACCTGGGGCATTTATCGTCAGTTATTCCCACCCATTTTGCTGCAAATAGCCTTGTCGGGAGGGTACCTACCCTAAATTGAAAATAGAGCTTGCGATCAAGTGGTTTTTCAATAACGTCCCAATACATTTCTAACACTGGACAAGACTTAAATTCAAGAAATCGATCTGTGAGATGAGAAGAGAGGCCTTTTGAGAATGTTGTTAAATGAATCACCTCCCAATATCTGGCCTTCAGAATTTTTTTAGAGGGAAACATTGCATTTTAGGGTTTTGTCCCACAATTCTCTCATTCCCAATCTCACTAACAGGGATCTAATTTCCTTCAGCCAGAATATTTTATGGAAGGAATCCTTTTCAATAATGTCCTTTAGACCCTGGGCATAGTGCAGAAGTTCCTCGGTAGTCCATATTCTACGCCAATACAATAATGGGCGTAGAGTAGCCAGATCCTTAACTGCTTTCCTACCAAGGTCCCATAAAAGTGGTGTTAGTGGAGTACTCTGCGGGACACTAGTAACTTTACGCAAGAACTAATTTTCCGCCAATGACAGGCGCCCCCACAAATCAGATTCATTGAGAGCCGATCTTAGTACCTTTTTTCCATATACCTCAAGAACTGGGCTAATAGGTTTGGTTATCGAGGTTTTAAACTTTTTCCTAAGAAGTCCTGACTGCTGCTGGTGCTTTAGTGCAGCCAATTCAAGTTGGCTACTCCAGCGCATGTTCCTCTGCAAAGTGACCCCAGGTAGGTAAAGGCGTCAACCTGCTCTAATGGGCAATTATTCACATATATATACTTCCTCTAAAAGGTTTAAAAGATTTGGAAGGTTGGTGTTTGTTGAGGGACATACATTTTGTTTTAGCAGTGTTTATTTCTAGTCCGTGCTGAAGGCAAAAATCTCTGAACCACCGGAGGGCCCGCTGAAGGCCACTCTGAGTTTTGGAGATAATCAGAGTATCGTCCGCAAACATGAGGATTGGGACACAAGTGCCTGCCAACACAGGGGCATCAGTGAGGACCAGGGAAAGGTAATCTGCTACCCCATTCACAAAGAGCAAGAACAGGGTAAGCGCCATGACGCAACCCAGACGCACTCCCCGCTCAACGGGGAAGGTTTCAGTAACCTCTCCCTGCCACCCCACCGAACCCGAGCGAAGTTATCTTCATGCAAGCGCACGACCAATGTCACCAACTCCGGGGCCATCTCCAACCCCTCCAAGACTCGCCATAATTTACAGTGTGGTACTAGATCAAAAGCTGCCCTCAAATCGACGAACACAGCATACAAGGCCCCTTTCCCCAAAAACCACCGTCCGCCAGTAGAGAGTAATAAGCCGAAAAACTTGGTAATATGGTTCTTGTTTTGGGGCAGAAGCCGGCCTGCAGTGGGTTCAGGATGTTCTTACCATCCATCCAGGTCTGTATTTTTACCAAAAATAATCGACCCATGATTTTCTGAATAGAGTTAATTAGACTAATAGGCCTGTAGTTGCCTGCTAGGGATTTATCCCCTTTTTTATATACAAGCACGATTTCTGCTCCCTTCCAAGAATGAGGGACAGCCATCCCTTGAGCTATGGCATTTGCTAGATAGACAATATATAATCGCCAACCTTGTTTATCACTTAAAAACACGTTGGCTGGGACACAATCCATGCCCGGGGCTCTTCCTTCGGTTACTGACTCTAGCGCCCTATCAACATCCCCTAAGCTAAAAGTGGCATCTTTTTAAAATGTGAAGGTAAATATACCATTACTCTCACAACAGTCACTACGGGCATATTGTGGCTTAAAGTAATCAATCCACGAATTTTGAGCAACTTTAATCTGCGGGCAATCCGGACACCCACCCCTGTCTCATTTAAATATGTCCCAGAACAATTTCGAGTTTTTGGACACACACGACCCCTTAAGCTCCTGCCACTTCCTCTCTTCCCATAACTTTTTTGCACCAATCTGCATTTTCTTGTAGCAACCTCGCGCCTCTCTTACTTTGCTAGGATCCCTAGTTTTTAGTGCTAGACCCAGTTTGGCTCATGCTTGCCGACAAGCAGCATTAGACCAGCTCTCAGGTTTTTTCCTAAACTTCTTTCTATCCGAGCTCGGCTTACAAAAATATGTTTTACATTTGTCAAAAAGGTTAGTATGAGCTTCCATAAAGGTAGGGTTCGTGGTCCTATTAGTCGCACCAGTCCCCAAACTTTCCAATACCTTCTTTACATCGTTCTTAATAGTAGTCAAGGTATCAGGGGGCTCGATAACTTTACTCCACTTAAGGTGGCGCTCATCGTTTGCTAGAGCGGTTTCTAGGGCTAGTGTACCCTGGGTTGCTGCTACCACTCCATATGATCCCAGTCTAAAAAGTGAGGTAAGGGGATTGTGATCACTCTCTATACGGGTCTTTACCTCCATATCCACAAGGGAATGCCACAATTTTAGGTGGACAAGCAAATAGTCTATACAGCTAGACCTAAGGCCATTATCATATGTTCTATTACCCATCCTATGTGACCATTAGCCATTAGCGGCCCTTAGCTGATTCCCCAAACATAGCCCCTTCAGCTGTATTGCAGCCTCTGTCCATTTACTTATGGGTTTCAGCTCGAGGTGAGGAACCCCCCATTTTGAGTCTTCCTCCTCCGTTAGGCTCAGATCATCATGCCCTAGCAGCTCAAAGGTCGTATTAAAATCTGCCTCTATCAAGGGCAATGTGTTGTTTGGCAGGGTCTCAATTAGAGCTTCTAGAGCTGTTACTACCTCAGACTTTTTCCCTCCTGGTAGACCCCTAGCATAGACATTGAAAATATCAATGCTGGTACCAGATGGAAAGCTAAGTCTCACTGCGAGAATGTCACAATTTAAGACAGGAAGAAGCTGGATATTGCAATTTAAGTTCTGCTTAACCCAAATCACCAATCCTCCCACTGGACAACCCTTTTGCCTTTTCACAGCGGGGATATAAAAATTAAGATAGCCCAGCCTAAATACAGAATCCACAGACCAGGTCTCTTGGAAAAGACAAATGTCAAATTTATCAATAAAAGCAGACCAGTCTGACAAAGCTAGTTTTGGCCCCACACCCGCCAGGTTCCATGATATTAATGATGTCAAGCAGGTCGCATTAGGAGATCTGTCGACGTTCTCAACCCCATCAATTAAAAGATCTTGCCGGAACAATATATTCAGCTCGGCAGATGGCAGTGGGTTATTCCCTCTCAGGACATGCAAGGGTAACACCTCACAGCCCTTCTGGGTAGAGGCTACACTTTTTACATTTGAACTAGTTCCAGTTGACTTAAGGCCAGATACCCCACCCTGAGAGCTAGTGTTATTGGACAATTGATTTATGCTCTTATCTGCATTATCCTCAGGAAGAGCTACTGTACTAGCCCTCTGGCAGCTATCAGATGCTTGCTGTCAGTCACAATCTTCCAGCCCGGACAGAGCATCAAACCTATTAAATAACCTTGTGTTCCCCAGGGTGCCCCTGTTCATTGTCCCCCCATTTGGAAAAATTTCCCTATGTATAGAGTGTGCTGGTGCATAAAAGTAAGCCAAGGATAATGGTTGAATTCGGGATGATAAGTCTTTTTGGGGCCAGTTACAGATATATTCAACATACCTCCTATCCCTGAAGTTGATGATTGTACAATCACCCACCACAGACTTTGGCCGCTTCCTCACTCAGTACACTCTTCTAGCAAACAAAATTTCTGCACATACATGGGCTGGCAATGGTCGATTAGCGTTAAGCCAAAATATACACTTATTTTTGAGCTCGATGTGCGCCTCACTTTTGCCCTGGTTCAATGGGGGACCCCCGCCAAAACCACCACAAAGGGGGGCTGATTCTGGAGGGAGATCTATATTTGGTAGGCTAGTTACGGGTAGAACAGAGGGGGTATCCGTCGATACTTGGAATTGGTTTACAGATCTACTAGCTTCTACTTGCTGAGTCCTATCCCTCTGTGCTACTTGTTTAGCCACTACCAAATTAGTGGGAGGGGGTGCAGAACAGAGCACTGAAGGCCCAGCAAGAACAGGAGCGACAACTTTATTGTAACTTTTTGGGGGTGCTGTAAGGTCAAGGACTATTGTACTTTGCCCTGGCATGTTCATCTGTATACTATTTGACCCACTGACCCAATTTCCTCCCTCGCCTGACCTGAGGCAAATGAAAGTTCAAGGCACACAAGTCTACTTTCTATGGAGTCCAATCTGTTGTATATTGGGAGACATATCTTCTTAAAAGTGTGTTCCAACTTTGTCCAGAAGGACAGACCCATCTCAGTTGGTGCTTTGTCCCCAGGGCTTGGTGATACATTGTCCCCTTCATTAACTGGTTGTGATGTGGCAGAACTATGGGAAGGGGTTGGAGTCGGATTCTCATTAGACAAAGTTGCTTTCCTGATTTTTGCTTTCCTCCCTTTTGTTTGTGCTTGTGCCCCATTACACTTCCTTTTAGATGTTAAGCCCAGCGTTTGAGATGTCCCCTCTTTAGTATTACAGGCTGACCAGGTCTTAATGTTGGGTGAAGGCAAGCTCCTCGAAGTTTGGTTGGCATTAGTAATAAGTCTCGTATCCAACGAAGTACCGGAACATACTAAAGGGAGTGCCAAGGACCCAGCGGGCTGTAATATCTGACTTCTGTCACCCTCCCCCGAAGTAGACAATGTGTCATGAATATCAGGCTGTTGGAGGTCTGGTGACCGGGCCTTAGCCAAACTTACCATTGAAGATCTCTTATCAAAGGCAATATCAAGAGATAGTCTCTTTTCTGTCAGTTCAATGTCATGAGCTAAGGCAGAAGACACTCTTATAAGGAAGTTATCTAGGGTGCCTATTAATGACACTCCAGTGGATTTTCAAACATTCCCACCTGTAGATGAAGATGTGGGCATGATTTAACGGGAAGTTTATCAAGCTCCTCTTTTCTATTGACAGGGAATGCCTGTTCCAATCTCATTGGAACTTCGCAATGAGACGAACCTAATGCCCTTCCGCAAGAAATTAAAAACTGTGCTTTTCCAGCAAGCGTGGGGTGGCCGCTAATTGTAATCTGATGCATCCTTTCTATTGTCTAGCTGATCCTAACAAAGCGCTTAGAGACCTCTGGGTTATAGTGCGCTATATAAATCACAATAAATAAATAAATAAATAAATGCCAAATTGGTACCGCCCAACACAAGGTTACCACCACTCACTAACCTTAGTTGATGTTGTTAAGGGGGGTGGCCTGTCCCGTCCTTGACCGTACTAGAACTGGCTAAAACGGGCCCGCCCTTGACCGTTGGCCCGGGCTTTGCCTGCGTGCGTCCCGCACCGCGGGAGTCTGCACTGTGATTTAAAGCCCCGGGGGCGGGAGAAATGCCTCAAGCCTCTCACGGGACCGCGCTGCCCTCCTAGGAAATGTAGTCCTGGGCAGCGAGCGGTCCTGGGACAGAAGAGGTGGCAGGCGTGCAGCAAGGGTCCCCCCAACAGCCAAGCAGCAGGAACAGCAATAGGGCAGCCAAGTTGGATTTCAATCTCCGAAAGTGATATTTCTACACCGGATCCACTCCACACTCTTTTGTTTATTTGTTTTCTGCCTTATACTCTTCCAAGAGTCAGACCCGACCAGTAACTTTAGAATGGATAACTCAAATACAAATCTAGCCTAAAAAATAAATTACTTGTGTTGTGCAACAACAAAATTGTACTACAAGTTCATCTATTCCATTTGAGTTGGGACATAGTCAGTACAGAGTTGGATACCATACTTAGAGTCAGGAGGATCATGGATGATGGAACGTGATGACTCAGGGCATGTGTGTGACTGGTACTTCGAGTTTTGGTGAGAGCAGTGCATTGATTTTACTTTATTTGTGAAATGTAATGTTACTGGGTGTGCGTACTCAAGGCTGTCCGGCTCATTTGAAGGTAAGTGGTGGTTGGCTGGAGGGCCCTTTTGCTATAGGTAACTGGAGACAGACATCTCCTTGACAGTCCAAGAAGAATGTAGATGCAACTCCCAATTTTGCAATACAGTATCATTTTTTATTTTACTAATCATTAGAACTGTGTGTTTTGTTCACTTGACTCCTACATATTTTCATATATTTGTTATCTTTCGAAGCTAGGTAACAGAACATTTAAACATAATGTAACTTGAGTTCTCTGAGGCACACTGACCGTCTGGTTTGCATTGCATTTAAGTTTCCTCCACTCATTCCTTATTTTTCTTACCCTCCCTATAACCAATTGATCATGGTTGTCAGCCCACCCTATCCTATTCCAAATTCCCTAACCTTTGTAGCCCTATTCCAAATTTAGTAAGCTATTTTTTGGAAATAATAATAAATTGCAACAAATTATGTTTGCTTCTTCTCATCTCATTCACAGTCTCTCAACCCCCTTTGACGTGGCCAATTCAAAAAGTCTTCATTTTTCTTTAAATATATGCATTGGCGCATGTATATACAACAAATTAGTTGCTTGCTACTGTACGAGCTATAAAAAATGGCTCTAAGAACTGAAGTGAGATGACACATGCAGATAAATTACTACCACTAGTATCTTAGTGACAGGACAAAGGAGTCTCTGCCTTACTTCTTACATAATCAGCCCAATCAAGTACCAACAAGTACAATTATGTAGCGCTGAGCAGCTGTCTAGAATAACGATCACATACTATTTGTAAACTTAACTTATCAGTGTGTGAACAACATGCTTGCTAGGTGGAAAAACAAATATAAGCAATAGCTTAGAAAACAGAAGTAATAATAATATTAATAATTACTCACCAAGCTCCTGAACAAGGAACTCCCCCCGATCGCGGAAATCCGCATAGTACGGATGAGATTTTTTACAACTTCGCAGAGTTCTGCATAACGCCACTATGCAAACTCCACCTGGGTCTAATTTTTTATTTCAAAGATTAAAGAGTAATTTCTCTGGTTCTACCTGTTGGATTTTTGGTGTTTTGGTGTCATTATATTTATTAAATATTCTATATTTTTCTGAACTAGTTTGGGATTCTTCTTGTGTTTTGTTTTCATCTTATTACTGTGTATACTTTACTTACTCATTGCATCAAATTTAATCCTGACTGCTTTGTAGCAAGCTACCAGAGGGTTAAAGACAGGTTTATTTAGGTACTTAACAAGGATGGTGAATAATATTTTGACACCGTTCTCACCCCCTTTAATTAATACTTACATTTCTTACTTATATTATTTATCTTTATTATTCATATAGTTGTAAATTATTTGATAAAAGTTTATTTTTGCTTAGCTTTTTTCTTCTGATGAGAATGTTGGTGCTATTTACCAAATTTCATATTGTGTATTCTGACTTGCATTTAAAGCATAGGTGGGAGAAACTTGCGGAGTTTTACTCCACAGCATTCCACGAAGTTATAAAAAACTCAGTGAAATTCCATAGAGTTCTGCCAACGGGTGGAAAATGTACAGGTCTTGCTACTTGTGCAGCAATTTAGTGCCAATAGCGCAAGCAGCGCTGATATATCTGCGCAAATGGCAGCAAGCTGTGATCAAGACCAAGCAACCATTCGAATTGATTTTTCTGCCATTGGAGTAGAACATCTGCTTGGGCGACAGAAAATCTACTCAAGAAGCAGCCATCTGACCATGAGTCTTGACTCTGTGTGACTGCCCGTTTTGGAAAATCACGCTAGGTGATGCCAAAGCCTGCATTTCTTTTTTTGAGTTCAAAATATTTTTATTGAAAATACATTTTACATATACAAAAACAAACAGTTGTCTTACTTTGGGCTGCTCTTACAATGTGTACTTTTGGCCTAGTGGAGCCAGAGAGAGAGAAAAGAAAAGAGAAGAGAGAGAGGGGGGGTTGCGGGTCACTGCTTCAGATAGGCATCGAGGCCTTCCCACATGTCCTCTTTGGCTGTATGGTTTGCCGCCTTGTGTTTGGCGGTAATGTTGTCTGCCCCTCGAAGGAATGTTACCCAGTTGAACCAGCGTTTGAAGGTGGCTTTGCTGGTATTCTTCCAGTTCCCCAGGATGGTTTTCAACACAGCCGTCAGCAGAACGTCGACTAGATAACGTTCTTCTTTGGATTGAAGCTGTGTTTCTAGGAAGGCGGTGGCAATCCCTGTTAGGCCTCGTTGTGTCTGGCATCCCATGATTGTGTCTATGAGGTTATATACTTTGTTCCAGAATGCTTTAACTTTGGGGCATTCGTATATCATGTGGGCTAGATCTCCCCTCGCTTTATGGCAGTTCCAGCAGGTGCTACTACCGCTTGCCCCTACTGTTTCTAGTCTCGCTGGTGTCCAGTGTAGTCTGTGTAGTATCCAGTATTTTGTTTGTGCCAACTGCGGTGTGATTTTGTTTTTGGACGCCGATGTCCATAGTCTGGCCCTCTCATCTTCGTTTAGCGGTCTCTGTATGGTCTCTTCCCAGAAGGCTATTGTTTTGTTGTTAAGAGCTGTGGTGCGTGGTGTGATTAATTTGTAGATCTGCGCTGTTTGGTGGCCTATCTTGTTTAGATTCTGTGCATACTGTATGATGGTGGGTTTGAGTTTGGAGAGGTTTGCTTTGGTGATGGCTGCTTTGATTCTTAGGAATTCGTAGAACTCCTTGTCTGGTAGACTGGTTATCTGCTGCAGTGCCTTGTTGGTGAGTGGGTTGTTTCCTACTTCTAGTTGTGCAGGCGTTGTGATTCCTCTGCTGAACCATTCTCTGCTATCTAGCGCCTTACCTTTGTATGTGATTTTGGTGTTATACCATATTGACTCCCATTTGGTGCCTCTGATGCTTACTTCTAGTTCCCTGTCTACTCTCAGTAGCGCTGTTTTTGTGTTGCGTAGTATCGCGTTTTTGGCTTCTGGGTGTCTGTTTGCCGTAAGAGCCATGATCGGGTCTGCTCCTCGTAGAATGCCCCTTTCCAGGTCCAGCCATACTGGCATGTACTCTGGTATGGGGGCTACCCAGTGTAGTCCCCGTTTGGCAAGGCATGCCGTTTGGAAGGCCTTGTAGTTTGTGAGGTTCAGTCCACCCTGTTCTCTTTTAAGTCTGAGTTTCGCCAGGCTGATTCTTGGCTCCCCCCCCCCCCCCATAGGAACGTGTTGATGGCTTTGTCCATGTGTTTATGGAAGTCCGTTGTTAGAGTAAGTGGCAGCATGGACAGCAGGTAGTTTAGCATAGGGGTGATCATCATCTTGATTGTCTCAATTCTTTCCCACCAGCTAATGAATTTGGGGCCCCATGTGTCTAGCTTTGTCTTAATCTTTTTCAGCATCGCCTCCTCGTTATGGTCCAAGGTTGATCTGAGATCCCTCCTGAAAAGGAGGCCGAGATATTTTAGGGGGTTTGTTTGCCACACCAAACCGGACGTGCCTAGGACTATTCTGGTGGTGTGGCAGTTCATCGGTTTGCATTCAGATTTCTCCCTGTTAAGTTTGTATCCTGAGACTTGTGCATATTCCTCTATTGTTTGTACGAGTGCCTCTATTGACTCTTGTGGGTTGCTTGTGGTGATCAGGATGTTGTCCGCGTATGCTGCTAGTGTGAAGGCTTGATCCTCTACTTGCACCCCTGTGATCTACGGGTTTGACCTGATCATATGGAGGAGTGGCTCTAGTGCCAGCAGGAATAGCCCTGGTGATAGAGGGCATCCTTGTCTTGTCCCTCTGCCTAGAGTGAGTGTATCTGATGTGGCTGCGTTGACCACCACTCGGGCCCGTGGGTTTTTGTACAGAGACATGATCATGCCTCTGTATCTTTCCCCAAGTCCAAATTTGCGCATACATTGGTTTAGGAATAGCCACGAGACTCTATCGAAGGCCTTTTCCACGTCTAGTGCGATAATGACAGCCTTCTCCGTGCTGTTTGCAGTGTTGTTTATTAGGTGGCAGAGCAGTCTGGTGTTATCTTGTGAGAGTCTGTTTTTCAGGTAGCCCACTTATGTTTTGTGTATGAGAAAGGGAAGATATGCATTTCATCTCACTGCCATTACTTTTGCGTAGATTTTGCAATCAACGTTTATTAAGGAGATTGGCCTGTAGTTTTGTGGGAACTGAGGGTCCTTCCCTTCTTTGGGGATGACGATAATGTTCGCCTCCGCCATTGAGTCTGTCATGTTCCCCTTCTCCGCACATGTCTGGAAGACTCTGACCAGTGTGTCTTTGAGCAGCGGTTGGAATTGTTTGTAAAATGTTGCTGTGAAGCCGTCTGGCCCTGGGGCTTTGTTGGCTTTTAGCGAGTCTATGGCCATTCCTACTTCTGTTCTGGTTATGTTTTGGTCTAGAGCCTCTCTTTGTTTGATGCTTAGTCTGGGTAGGTCTAGTTTCTCTAGCAGGCTTGCCCCCCGTCTGCCTCCAGTGATGTGTCTGCTGTGTATAGGTCCTTATAGAACCTCCTGAAGGTTTCGAGGATTTGTTTGTTTGCCGTGTGCGTTTTGTTGTCTGTATCGGTGATTGCCGCAACTGAGTGTTGCCTCCGTTTGGCTTTTAAGTATCCTGCTAGGGCCCTTCCTGCTTTGTTTGCTGAGCATAAGTTTATGGATTTGTATTTGTTGATCCATGTGGAGGCCCTCTCGCTTAATATTCTGTTGAGTTCGTACTTTTTCTTTGTGAGTGTTGTAAGTGTGTTTCTGTCCAGTAAGTTTACAGTATGGTTACCTTCTAGCTCCTTTATCTGTACCTCCAGCTCTCTAATTTTTTTGTTCCTCCCTCTGTTCATTCGTGCCTTAATGCTTAGGAGTTTCCCTCTTATTGTGGCTTTTAGTGCATCCCACAGTGTCATTACTTCTGTGTCTCCTGTGTCATTGTATTGGAGATATTCTTTGATTGCCTCTTCTATTTCGGTGATGTTAGCGGGGTATTCTAGTATGTCACTATTGAGACGCCATCTTCTGCTTGGTGTTTCATTGTGTTTCCCGCTTATGGAGAGGGAGATGTGGGCGTGATCTGAGATTGTTATGGGTCCTATCTCTGTTGTGTCAGTCAGGTGTGTGTGTGTGTTTGACATGAGTATATAGTCTATTCTACTGTACGAGTTATTGGGGGTTTGAGTAGAAAGTGTATTCTCTGGCGCTGGGGTGTTGTAGTCTCCATGGCTCTGATAATGCAAGTTTGGTGCATAAGTTTTTAAGTGTGTTCTGTTCTTGTGTAGCGTGGCTAGGCCTGTGCGGGTGCCTGTCTATGGCGTTGCCCATCACCTGGTTGATGTCTCCCGCAGTGATTAGTAGTTCTCCCAATGGGATCTTGCTGAGCTCGCTTTCTACCTCCTCCCAGAACTTTTTGTCTGTTACGTTCGGTCCGTAGATGTTTGCTATGTGCATGGTTTCCTCGCCTCTTTTGATGCATGTGAGTAGCCTTCTACCTATCGTGTCTGCTACGTTGTCGTGAACCCTGAACTTCCCTTTCTTGCTGATAATGGTGATCACCCCTCCCTTTTTGTTGACTGCTGGTGAGCATACGACCTCACTTATCCAGTTTGCCTTAAGCTTGTTTGCGTCCTCTATGGATACTCTGGTTTCATGGAGGATGTATACATCTGCTTTGAGTCTGTTTAGGTAGTCTAATGTCTTCCGTCGCTTGACGGGGTGGTTGAGGCCTTTGACGTTTAGTGATACGATCTTAATGTCTGTGGCTATCTGCGCTAGGCCCTGAGTGTCGGGTGTGGTCATGATGCCTTTGTTATGTCGCTGCTAACTGGAGTGGATCCTGCGTTAATCCTCTGTATTCGGTGTTTACCTGCCTCCCGCCACCAGTCATTGGGCCCCCCCGGGGTGTGGATAGGGATGGGGATGTGTGTGTAAGCAGAAGAAAGAAAGAAAAAAAAAGAGTAGGTAGCTCCACCAAGCTGTGATTGTCCGTGCTACGTGGCCTCCCCCCGGCCCTCTCCCCACCCCTCCCCCCTGTCAACGTACTGTAAACGTGCAACAGCAACGGTTCTCCCCCCCCCCCCCCCCCCCCCCCGGGTACATTAAAACTTCCCCTGCTCCCTTCCGTGCTGTGCATTCGATAAAAGGATATTTTGCCGATCACTGGGGCCTACCCATCAGTGATCACGTTCTGAGAGTTCTGTAATACTTGTCTGGTAGTATTTTAGTTCTTCATTCTGTTTATCATGAGGTAGGTGTCGTTTTAGTAGTCTTTTAGTTCTTCGTTCCGTTTATCATGAGGTAGGTGTCATTTTCATTTGAGGTAGATGTTGTTCATTTGAGGTAGATGTTCCTCTGTGGTCACATGACAGAGTATTTTATCGACGACCAGCTGCTGCATTCTCTCCTGTCTCCGAGCCATCCGATGAGGCCCTTCTCTTTGCCGTTCCCGGGCTGTTTTGTTCCATCTCCTCCTGATCTGGCTCCTGAAGGTATCTACGTAGCTCTGCCGGGTCTTCGAACAAGCGTGTGCCTTTCCTGTCTGATATCTTCATTTTTGCCGGTCCTGAAAAGCTGCACGTTATCTTGGCCTTCTTCAAAGTGTCTCTTAGCGCCAGTAAGTCCTTCCTTGTTTCTACCGTGCCCTTTGAGAAGTCCTGGGTGATGATTACCTTTTTGCCCTTCCAGTTGAGAGTTTGGCCTTTACGTGCGAAGGCGAAGATGGCGTCGGTGTGGTTTGTTCTCAGGGGTTTGCAAATGATCGTTCTTGGGCTGTTGTCTTATGGCCGGAACTCTGTACGCTTTGTCGATCTCGAAGGTTCTTTCAAAGTTTAGGCCATTCAGCTTGGGTATCAATGTTTCAAGTAGTGCTGTGCATGAGCCAGCCGCTTCTTCCTCATCTTCTGGTATTCCTAGGATCCTGATGTTCCCTTTCCTGTTTTTGTCTTCTTGTTCCACGAGCATTCTCTGCATATCGCTAGAGATCTTGGAAATGTAGCATACGTCTCTGTCCATGGTGTCTGATTTGTCTTCTATTTCGCTGATTCTTCTTTCTGCCTCCCCTACTCTGCTCGTTATTCTATTCTGGTCTGCACGTATGGCTGTGAGCTCTAGCTGGACATTGTCCATGGAGTTCTTTGTGGCTTTGGCCAGGTCATTGGCTTCAGTTATTTTTTTGACGAGCAGGTCCATTGCTGTCTCCGTGTTTTGCATGCTTTTCAGTTTGATTGATGAGTCCAGGTCTTTCCTAATTTTTTTGTTGTCACTGATCGACATCCTACCAAAACCTCTTCTTTCTTGGTATATGGACAGCCTGTCCTTCTTTTGCTGGTCCGCCTGTTGGGCTCCTTGTGGTGGGGTGTTGTTTATGTTGTCTGTGTCTTTGTTGATCTTTGTAGTGCCCTCGAATGTGAACCTGCTAGGCCACCTTACCGTCCTTGTTCTGGTTTTCCCGGACGCCAGGGCTTCTGTCCCTGAGCGGGGGAGTTATTTGTTGAAGTGCTCGGTGCCCCTTTTGCTCACTGTGTCCCTTGGTTTGACGGGCTCCGTGGGCCTTCGTATTGCTGTCCCTCTCCTTCTGCCGTCCCTCCCTTATGCACTGTAGGCTTCCCCCCTTGCCTCCACACTTCCTGCTTCAGTGCTGGTAGCTACCACTTTCCGTTTGCCCCAATTAAGGTGTCTGCCGCCTTCCGTTTCGTGGGCGCGTCTCTTTTGGCAGTCAGGTGGGGGCTGGTGGGGGGATTCACTCTTTTCCAGGACCTTTCTGGTGCTTGTTTCGTTTCGCTCACTCTGCCGTCTCTCCGTCTCTCCTTGAGACTAGTGGCGTTCGATAGGTTTCTGCCGCCACAAGATGTTTCTATGACCGTTCTAAGATGGCCACCGCGTTGTTATTGCAAGAGGTTCCTGGGCACTTGATCGCGTAGTGATTGGCACTTGCAAAAACCAGTTCCCGTTGTATAACCTGCATTGCCTTGTGTGCTCGGCTTTGCCTCTTGCCACCTTACTTAAGATGGCTGCCTCCGTCGCCTCGACCCGTTATAGGATGGCCGCCGCCTGGGCCCGGTAAGGGATCTGGTCTTGTAGGGGAGATCGTTCTTCTCCAGGACCTTTCTGGTGCTTGTTCGTTTCACTTTCTCTGCCGTCCTGTCGGTGAGGCTGGTGAGCGTTTCGGTGGATCTCTGCCCCAATTAAGATGGCCGCCGCTGTTTTGTTCCTTCTAAGATGGCTGCCACTGTTTTTGTTTGCCCCGTTCTAAGATGGACGCCGCGTTCTGATTTTGCGGGTGGTTTTCTTGGTGCTTGATCGAGTAGAGATCGGCACTTGCACTTGCAGAAAAAACAGCGCTCCGTTTACGCAGCCTGCATTGCCTGGTGCGCTCGGCTTGGCCTCTTTTGCATGGTTTTCGGCACTCTACTTAAGGTGGCCGTCCCGCTTCCTTGCCTTGCGCTTTGCCTTGCCCTGAGTTCCACTCCTTAGTGTGTGGCTATTGGCCTTTTGGGTTACACCAGGCGAGTGTTTAGCTTTACCACACTGCGCTCCCGTGTATTTTCCCTCTCGGCTGTGCTCTGGTTGGTGTGTTTTTGCAGTGAGGTAGTCAAGATGGCCGCCTCGGTTGGCTTCGTTTTCGTTTCCCTTTCTTTGCGTGGTCTGACCTCTCGCCTGCCCGGGGCTTGCCCTCCGCGGTCGCTGCAGACTCCATCCTACCTTCGCTCTCATCGTCAGCGTTTTCTCCTGGTTCCGGACGTGCCTGGTGTCTGTTTCAAAGTCGTGGCGGCAGTCCCTGGTCTTCTGTGTACTTTTTACTGCTCCGCCATCTTGGTCTGCCTTACTCCGCTCTCTCAGTCTCGGGGATCTTTGCCTTTTTCTGCCTTCTATTTGGCGTTTCGCTCGCTTAGGCTTCCTTCTTCTGTTGCTCCATGTGTTCCCACACCCTTTGCTCTGGTTTGTGTGGGAGTTCGAGGTCTTTTCGCCGTGTTTCTCGCCGTTCTTTTCCCCGGGATCACGGAGCTCTCAAACTTAGGCAACCGCCTGCGTTGCCTTCCAAGCCACGCCCCCCGCAAAGCCTGCATTTCTGAAGCCTTACAGGAGAAATGTTTTTGCCATCTGGCCATAGGTGGAATTTGAAGGGAACTCCAGATTTACAAGAGTAACACAGAATCGCCAATTTCCGCAAATTCCGTGAATGGAATGAAGCATTTCCACCCACCCGTAGAGGCAGCAGAGTGCAGTCTAGAGAGAGTCACCACTATCATCTTGCAAGGCACAATCAATACAAGGGCTACGCTGAGTTTTGGACGTCCCTTATCATACTTCACCTGTAAAAAGCCATGGCTGCAGATACAAAACATAGTGAGTTGCAAAGTGTTTGGGAACGGGGGCTATACTACTGGGGTTATGGTTAACAAATGTTGTTGTTCGGAAAGGAACAAGGTTTATGATTTGCTCCAGCAGCCACTACATATCTCCAATTGTCCACATAATATACATTTTCTGTTGTTCTTAGGAAAAATAAATTGACTAGTAGTATCAACCAAATCAAGCTATTTTAAACAATAACTACAAACCTAAAAACATGATTATCATTTTGAATGTGTTACTTGCAAGTATTAAAATCAAAATAGCCAAAGTACAATGCAAAAACCTTTTTTATATGTGGAAAATTGCTAGGAAATGATGACCAGGAAAACAGAAGCAAAAATATCGAAGAGAAGACAGAAAATTAAAAAGGGAAGGGGAAGGAAAAGGGAAAAGGAAAGGAAAGGAAATGAAAGGAAGGGGAAAACTCAAAGGAGACAGAAGGAAAGAGAGTGAAAGAGAAAAGTCGAGTGGGATGTAAAAGGAAACAAAGGGAGGTATTTGAGGTTAACACCAGATGACATAAATACATATAAAAGGGGATAGAAAGAAATGGCAAAAGGGGTGACTGGCAAACATTTGGAGTGTTAAACAAAGATAGAAAGAAGTAAACATTAAATGTGCACAATTTTGAGAAAACTAATTACAATCAATTAAAATACTAATAGTTAAACAAATGTGCTGGTTTTGTCACTGATAGACATCCTTCTCCCTATTCAGTCCTTGTCCTACAATTAGTTCCACCCATATCCAACCAATTACTACTCCTTCTCCACAACTCCAAAGCAGCTGTTCCTAATGAAATACAGTATTCCATTGACCCATTTGAAGCAGCAGCACCATTTTTATTGTCTCTTTTCATTTTTTTTAAACGTAGCCCCTGCAGCAATCATGCAAATCTCTGGCTGTACTTTGAAAAATCTGAAATTGTGGCTTCAAAATGTCAACAAAAGTAACAGATGATTATAAATTCAATTCTGAATAAACATGGCCTGTCACCAACTGTCATGCCTGCAACATCAGAGGTCTCTCCTCCTTGGCACTGATCCTGAATTTGGTCGCCCTGAATGGAAGGATGAAAAATAGAAACACGAGTAGTACAGACCATTACCACATGTTAAAAAACAACCAAATATCCTGGTTGAGTAGCCATACCTCCCATTTTTAATATAATATTAGTTCTTTGTGTTATCAATATATACAAATATCTTTCTATACCTTCACACATATTTTTCTTTCAAACTAAAGGCACCCGTAAACTCACAAAACCTGTATCTTCATCAAGGTGGATTATCACCCTTCTAACACCATTTGTCACTTTCCTTTTCATCTTACTTCCTGCTCTTAGTCTTAAGCCATTGCACCTCTCATAAATCACAAAAATATCCTTCCCCCACCAAAAAAATGTTGAAAAGTGTACCTAGAATCCAGGTTTAATACCACCCTCTCTGGTCCCCTCTGCTGCCCATCCATCTTTTTTTACATCCCAATATCTGACATGAAGTGATATCCACACCAGACACCCTCTCTTATGTCCTTTTAGACTAGCACTCCTCTTTTCACCTAAAATGCTGTACACTGTGCTGTCAATTGGAAAGCAGAAGACTAGCACGCATGCCTTCATAAATTGATGTTCTGCTGTCAGATTTGAGTCTCTGTCAAACGCACCGTCCTGTAGCTGAAAGCAGAAATGGCGATTGTTGGTGCAAGATGGTGGATACCATCTACACTCAATGATTTTCATGGGTCTGCCGAGACAGGAGAGACACACTCTTGTATACAAAAAGTGATGGATGGAATGCTTGAAATATTCTCAGCCACTGGTAATTACTCTGGGCCGCATACCAATCCATCATTATCTTGCACACCATGACACCTTAGTTTGGACCCAGCTATATGCAAATAAGTCTTGACCCTGCTCCAATGGGAACAACCCAGCACAAACTACCAAGCCAGGTCCTCGTTGATACAGGACACATTCAACTGAGGACCAGTTTCTCACCTGTTATGGTCTCATGAGATGGGTGTAGCTTGGTTCCAGTGACACAGTGTGCACGAGTCCCAGGTCTGGGCATACCTGGCCTATTTAAAGCGACAAGCTAAAATATTGAAAAAAGGATGGACGGAATGCTAGAATGGATCTTACCCACTGGGTGCTATGCACAATGTTTTACTGGAACCAAGCAATACTGGGCTGATGAGCCATTACAAAAACACAGGTTTTGTGACCACACACAGCTTTTTAAGAAATCTCAAATTTCTTTTATGAGTCTACAAATGCATTCCATTTCATAAAACTGACTTTTGTGATCCATTACACACTGCAAATATGAGGGGGTACAAAAGAGGTGTTTCCCTCCATTTTGGGATGTGCAGTGGAATGCATGAATGGTTTCAGATTGCAACTGCAGTCACAAACCATTGATCAGATACCAGCTCCATTAATTCATTTTCTGGGAACCACCATGACATTGTTTTCTGGACAATTAACTGTAGTCTGCTGGGAAACAGACATCTTTAAATAAAGTGGGGGTAGTACCCTTACCACCTCACCTTACCATGGTGGAAGTAAATTACTCCTCCGTCCGACAAGTTACATCAACCACAAACCCACATTGTGGTGCACAAGTAAATCTGCCAGCACATTTATGTACAAGGACTGGAAATTAACAGGGAAATTATTGCTAGGATTCACTCACTTTATCAGCTCATCAATGTTTGGGAGGTCACAAGTTGACAAATAATTATCTGTTTTCAAAATATACAGAATGTCCAAAAAAACTGGCAGGTGAAAAAATTACTTTCGTTACATATTTTACTATAAAGGGACACATAAGGGTGAATTTAGTCAGCCAAGAGAACTATTCTATTGGCCATTTTTCAGACAGTCCAGCACTAGGAGTATGGGGCAAACACATGCTCTTTGTGGAGATTCTAGAATAACAAGCCTTGCCATTATTATAGAACCACGCATTGAGCTGTGTTAAAGAAAGGCGGTATCCTGGATTGACATGTTGGATAATACAGACACAAATGTATATGCTTGCAGAGGAAGGTCATATTTCACTTCCTCGATTCACAAACATCTTTACCTTCCTAAGCAGGCTAGAGATGAGGTCTAGCTTCAAGTCAAGATCCCCAAGGAGCTCCAACAATTGCTATAACCCAAACAAATTGTACGTCTCACACCAATCTTCTTGTAAGCATTTTCACAGCATCTGAATCTTCATAGGATTGTCTGTCGGCCTTTAAGAGTTAAAGAAACTCAAACAACATCATGTACTTGTCCAGATGGACATAATACTGATTCGAAAAAGCCTTTACGATTAAGAGAAGTACTACTACAGCAGTATTATTTTACATACTCTGACATGTCTTTGTCAATAAGCCCAACACGCCTAACTTCCAATGATTGAACATGGAAAGAAGGCACAGTCCTTTCTATCCATACTAACTGTAAGTGAATCTTCCCTGAATACTCCCCTTTTAATCCCATTTGAGATGTTTTGGCGCAAGATCACTATGGAGTGTAAGGGTACATAAAAATGCTCTACAGAAGTACCACTTTATATGGCCCAGTACACCTTTGTTAATATGACCCAGTTTTTTCTCACTATAATGTAGGTTTTGCTAAGACACAAAATACCAGCTCTTATTTATTCAAATACGGTGATTAAAAAGTCAAGAAAATGACAATCTGGTACTTGATGGGAAACAAAAATACTACAGGTGCATTGTCTCCAACTATGTTGCTGGGTATATAAACGTGCCGAATTTGAATGACTGGTGCTTTTCCCCTTACTGCTTCCATATTCAGCGACATATTAACTTCTAGTAAAATGTACAATGCGAGGAAATCGTGGCCTTGTTTAAAGCTCTATAATAATAATATAAAACAGATCAGTTGGCATAATACAATTCTTTGCATTCTTGTGGGTCAACAAAATGTATTCAATCAGGCATTAGAAATATAACAGTAATTTAGCTCACAGTGTAGATGCATTCTACAACAATATAGTTAATATTTACAACGCTGTTGAACAACTGTTCTTTTCATCAGTGCTATGACCAGCACTCCTAGGTGCTGTGCAGATGAAATAATAAGGCAATTTGTAAAGCGCATAGCTATGTCAGCTGATGTGTCCCAGGGCTGGGGTTTCTATGGTGCAGAGCATGAAGTGCCAAGATAGCTGATGTTATGTAGATCTAAAGAGCCAGGTTTTTAATTTCTTATGAAAGGATAACTCCGATTTTCCTAAGCAGGAGAGGGAGGAAATGCCACTGCTTGGCTGACAAAATAGCTGAAAGAGCATCCTCCGACATGAGCTCTTTTAATTCTGGGAATACACACTAGGGAAGTTCCATCTGATCCCAAATTTCTTTTTGAGGAGTACTATACAACCAAATATAGGCGTTTACATCGCATGCGTTTACAATGCATACAATTACAACGTGGTTGTTAAAACAACTGCGTTGTTATATCACAGTACCATTACAACGCAAGTCGTTACAACGACTTGCTGTAGGGGGTGCACCGGACTTCGGAAGAGTATAATTTAGTATTCCAACTCCAATGTGTGCAACAGTAGGGAAGGTTTTGGAATAGTAAATTATACTTTTCCTTACTTTAGAGCGCCCCCTACAGCAAGTCGTTGTAATGACTTGCGTTGTAATGGTACTGCGATGTCACAACTCAGTCATTGTAACAACCACATTGTAATCGCATGCGTTGTAACGCATGAGATGCAACGGCTATTTCCCGACCTGTTCCCTGAAAGAAAGCCAAAGCCACTTTGCCAGGGCAAGAGCAGATGGGGAGCATCTCAGCAAATTTAATAGAAGCTGAGCTGCCATGTTCAGCATATGCTGGAGTCTCATTAGCCATGCCTGAGAGACCCCAAGATATAGGACATTACCATATTGTAGTCTAGATACAATCAGAGACTGGACTACTACTTTTCCAGCTGTTTCTGGCAAGAACACAAGGTTTTTTTTCAGGGTTTTAAAATCCAAAATCATTGTCCCTCAAGGCTTATGATTTGGTTATCATAAGATAACTATGAGTCATACTAGATGCCCTGATGTTTTACACTTGGCTTAGGCGATGGTAAAAGGCCCAGTAAGTCAGAACACCAAGCAGTCATCCAAATTAAAGGTTGCTTACAAAGGATAAGAACTTCAGTCTTCCCAGCATTGAGAGTACTGAGTCTCATCCCTTCAGCCACCTCCGTCAGGCATGAACGAAGCATCACCGCAGTGTTGGATGCGTCTTGTGAAAAAGTGATTATCAACTATGTGTCATCGGCGAATGACACAATGTTAACCCCTTCCACACTCATGACGAGCTGGGCTCGTCATGGTGTAGCCTCCTCAAACACTGATGACGAGCCCAGCTCGTCATGAAATAAAGGAATACAGCGATTCCCAGCACAGGAGGGGAATTGCCTTAGCAGCCATGGGGTTAAAGCTGTAGTGCTCAACAATATCTGCCAGGGGGCGCATTGGCAGATTGAATAGCATCTGGCTCCAGGAAGAGCCCTAGGGCACTCCTTGCTGCAGTGGAAAAACCTTTTAGCCTTGGCATCAATTCCATAGTTGTGCAGCGTTCAAGAAGCAGACTATGGAATAAGGTGTCAAATTCTGCAGTGAGGTCCCAAAAGAGCATGCAGTGGTGTCTCCTCTGTCCCAGCTTCATAGAAGGATACATTTGGAGGCAAACAATAGCGATGACTCTGTGCTGTATTGGGGGCAAAAGCCTATTTGAGTCATATTCAAGAGATCTCAAGCATCGAAGAACAGGGAAAGCTGTTTGTTTATACCCTTTTCCCTTACCTTCTAGGTGATGGGCCTAAAGTTCTCTGACTTAATGACATCCAGCGTAGGCTTCTTTAACAGAGGCACTATGGTTGCATGTTTCCGTAACTGGGGAACCTGTCCATTCCTGATAGAACTGTTAAAAAAGATCACATTGCACTGACGCTATGCAAGTTGTAAGTCGCTCCAAGATAGCGTGGTAGCAACAACAGTTTGTTCTCTTTAAGTTATGATTTGAGTGCAGCAGCAGTTTCTCCCTAAGGGTGCAGGAGCACCGCCCAGCAGTCAGTCAACCATCATAAATAATAAAATAGTCTCATTACCGTGTTAATATGTGGATGCCGTGGCAAGTGTGTGGATGGGGGCAGGCCTCATTTTCTGTTCGATAAAATTGGTGTATCAGGGATGACACTGTAAAGTGCCGAGTGTGCATGTCGGATTAGCATCTGTTTTACGACGGCCAACCCGACATTCCGTAGTTTCTGCTTATTCATCTTATGCAACTAACAATCATTGACAAAGCCAATAGTCCTGGCTTGTTATACGTATGATGTTACTTGTTGTATCATATATCTGGATGCAATGACAGAAGCAGCAAAATACGAGTCGGGCGGTACACTACGCTAAGCACAGCTTTTGAGCCTACGAGCTTTTAAGCCAGGCCCTTAATTACATTGCCACGCTCCTTTGAGAGACCCCCCCAGTTTTTTTTATCTCACTTAAAGCCCTGGGTAGACTCACACCCATTACCCAAAATCAATGACTTGTTTGCTTGGGTCAAAGGGCTCAAGTCTTCTCAAACTCAATTTGGCTAATGCTTACCTCCAGACAGAATTGCATCCAGACTCCCACCCTTTGACTGCTTTTGTCTCTTCCCTAAGGAGGTTCAAATACTGATGCATGCCATTTGGGTTGGCATCTGCTGCATCTGTTTTCAGTGGGTGATGCTGAATATTTTGAGTGTTTTTGAAGGTGTATTGATGTTTAGGATAATGTCTTAGTCCATGCCAAGGATACCCAAACTCACAATGCTATTTTACGGAATGTGCTTAAGATTTTTGAGAAACATGGGGTGGTTCTCAAGAATGAGAAGTGCAAGAATTTGTGTAGAGAAGTAGAATATCTCAGTCACTTAATATCAAAGGAAGGAAAGAGACCTAGACAAGGTCTTATTGAGTCTATTGTGAATGCTCCTGATACTAACGACAACACTGGAGTTAAATCCTTGCTTGGTCTATGTGAGTATTTCTCAAGGTTCATCCACAATTTTGCCACAATGGTGTGTTCTATCAGGAATTTACTCAAGAAGGGTGTCAAGTCTGAGTGGTCGGAGGAGTGTGTTGCTGTGCTCAATCAAGTCAAATCCAGTTTAAGTAATAGCAAAGCTCTTAAACATTTTGATCCAGATATGCCCTGCTGTATTGCTGTTTATGCTAGGTAGGTGGGTTTGGGTGCCATCTTGAAGCAAGGTTGTGGTGATAAGGATAATGCAGTAGTATTTGCATATATAGTGCTTAGGTATTATAGAGAAGGAGTTAGTAGCTTGTTTGTAGTCTATAGAAAAATATCATCCATATGCATGGGGAAAGCGTTTCAAAATTCTAACTGATAACAAGCCTTTGGTTACAATTCTTGCTACTGGTGCTAGCAAGTGTTGTACTTCTAGAATTACGAGGATAGTTATTAGATTGCTGTAGTACCAGTTTGATGTGTTCCACATCTCTGGAGGAAAGAATGGAAGTGCCAATTTTCTTTCCATCTTTCCTCAGAATAGAGATGAAAGTAAGGAGTTGGATTTCAATGAGCTATGTGATGAGGATTCTGAGGCTGGCTGTGTAGCTGCATTAGATATACCTAAACTTAACATTGGTTCTGAGGAAGACTGGATACGTGCTTTGAGAGATGATACATTATTGCGCCAACTGTGTGAGTTGGTCAGGGAAGGCAGGCCCAAGGAGAGGGTTAGGTCTCCAGTTTTACAACCTTACTGTAAGGTTGAGAGTGAGATTTGCTTGGAGGATGGTATTTTATTACGATCTGATAAGTTCATTCCTCCCCATTCAATCAGGCAGACTATTATTAAAAGGGAGTATGATGGTCATTTGGGAGCGACTCTCACTAAATGTTGCATTTGAGAAGCATTTTGGTGGCACAGTATGGATACTTAGATAAATGAAACAATAGAGAGTTGTTGTGTGTGTAAAGCTCTGGATAAGAGCCTTAAAGTGGTGACAATTCCTCTGTTACCCATCAAATTTCCCTTTGGTCCTTGGGTCAAGTTAGGGATCAATGTAATGGACCCTTTTGACTCCTTGCCGGGTGGTTGAAGGTATATTTTAGTCCTTATGGACTATGCATTTAAATGGCCAGAAATCAAGAAGGTCAGAGAACCTAATGCTATGAATGTGGTTAGGTTCTTGAGGGAGGTGTGCATGACTGAAGGATTCCCAGAGGTTCTTGCCTCTGACAATGGAACTCAGTTTATGAGCAATGAGTTGCAGCCATTTCTTACTTCATGTGGTATAATACATTTAATGAGTTCTTTATATCACCCACAAACAAATGGTTTCATGGAAAGGATGACTCGTGTGGTGACAGAGTGCATCAAGTGGGCTAAGTGTGGGTACCATGATATTACCAGGTCTCCGGATAATTTGTTGTGGTTTTAAAAGACAACTCCTCACTCTCCCACCAACATTTCACCTTTCGAGCTCTTGAGGGGAAGGAAGGCAAACACTATTTTTAGACCAGGATGGATGAGTAAATGGATTAAATCAGAATCTGATTTGATGAAACTTATGGATATTGTGAAAGAACATATGTTACAGACTCAAATGAAATGGAAACGTTTGTGTGATAACAAGAAAGGTGCAAAAATGGTTCCCTTGGTGGTGGGAGATCTGGTCCGAGTTAAGTCATGTTAAAAAAGGTAAGAGCAAATTTAGTGAGACTAACACATTTGTGAAGGTTGGTAATAATGGTGTTCAAGTGGAAGGTGGACATTGGTGGAATCTTGCAAAGATTATATGTCACAGAATAAAGTCCCCTTTGGACCAATTATAAACAGTCAAACACACTTACATTTATCACCATACTATTCAGTACATTCTTTCAATTTTGAGCAACATTATAGATGATGCGAAAATAGTCAGAAATCATAAAAAAGTACACAATTTATTATACTAAAAAACTTTTACATTAAAAAAGGATAAACAATATATCCTAATACAGGATCTATGACAGAATTTCGACAGACAGAATTTCGACCTACACAAATATCGGCGTAATTATATGGATTGCAAGAATATCTATGCCCTATGTACAACATGGTAAGTACCAAAATATCGAAAAAATAATATCGATGTTAAAAATATCGTTGTTAAATATATCGTTTTTTTTGGGTTTAAAATAAAATGAAAAATACTGTAAATAATACTTATAAATTACTTAAACATATTTAAATATATTTAATAATGGTAAAAAAAAAATACATATTTAATAAAAAAAATAATATTAACAAATCATATATAATATATACTGAATTAACAATAATTACTATTCCCACTCCAGTGGGTGCAACAGTAGGGAAAACTGACCCTGAACCCAAAAAATACCCCTTTACCCAAGAACTGAAAACTGACCCTGAACCCTAAAAATACCCCTTTACCCAAAAACTGAAAACTGACCCTGAACCCTAAAAATACCCCTTTACCCAAAAACTGAAAACTGACCCTGAACCCTAAAAATACCCCTTTACCCAAAAACTGAAAACTGACCCTGAACCCTAAAAATACCCCTTTACCCAAAAACTGAAAACTGACCCTGAACCCTAAAAATACCCCTTTACCCAAAAACTGAAAACTGACCCTGAACCCTAAAAATACCCCTTTACCTAAAAACTGAAAACTGACCCTGAACCCTGAAAATACCCCTTTACCCAAAAACAGAAAACTGACCCTGAACCCTAAAAATACCCCTTTACCCAAAAACCCAAAACTGACCCTGAACCCTAAAAATACTCCTTTACCCAAAATTAATTAATATTACAAATAAATTACTTCCCACCCTATTCCCCTAAAAACCCACAACCCGCTCCAGTAGTAAAACATATAATTTAGTTAAAAATATACATAAATTATCAATTAATTAATCAATTAATCAATTAAAATAAATCATTGCCAATTAATATTTAATTGCAAAATAAATTAATAATTAAAAAATAATTATTGAATTACAAATAAATGACTTCCCACCCTATTCCCCTAAAAACCCACAACCCGCTCTGGTAGTAAAACATATAATTTACTTTTATATATTTTTTATTTATAAAAACATATTAAACACATATTATAACAATTAATTTAAATACTTAACTAAAATTTCTAACACATATTAGTAAATCGAAATTACTTACATCGATATATATGCTATCGATATAAGTAATTTCGATATTACTTACCTTAGGGTCGATATTCTTGCCATCGATATTCTGGACATCGATATTCTGTCCCTTCGATATTAGCAACTCGATATAAGTGTAAGTCGAAATTAAAAATTCGATATTTTGACTGTGTACCCCTAATACAGTATATGCAGGTAATAATCACAGAGTGGGAACAAAAACACAACACAATGGTTAAAAGATGGAAAGGGATACTGTGATTCAATTTCAGTAAATCATATTCCAATTTTGTAAGTATATCTATCAAATTGGAAACGTTGTACAGTCCAATGATTTAGTGTATCCCAATACACAAGGGCATCGACACGTTTCGGTTTTGGCAAATTAAATTCCAAGCCAACACCTTCATCAGGATAAACATTTTTTACATTCCCACAATATAAGGAACATCTCGTAAAAATGATAATCACAGGCCAGTTTAGGTCCTTCCAATATTTTATCTCAAGGTAGGAAATAGGTAAACACGCAACCCACTGCTGCTGCCTGTGAGGACTTTGATATATATTCCATCTCTCGGTGCTTAGCTAGTAGTGGAATTGTAAAATTGTAAACAATTTTCCGTAAGTCTTAAAATATTCGCACATGGGTCGGCGTTTTGTCAAGGTAGCTTCTCTTTTCCGACGAAGCTAACGCCTGGGACGCAAGACCGCCTGCAGTCTGCTCTCACATAGCGTGCCTTCCTACTTATGGGGTTCTGTCATTCGGAATTCCTAAACTGGCCTGTGATTATCAATTTTACGAGATGTTCCTTATATTGTGGGAATGTAAACCTTTTTTTTTTTATCCTGATGAAGGTGTTGGCATGGAATTTAATTTGCCAAAACCGAAACGCGTTGATGCCCTTGTGTATTGGGATACACTAAATCATTGGACTGTACAACGTTTCCAATTTGATAGATATACTTACAAAATTGGAATATGATTTACTGAAATTGAATCACAGTATCCCTTTCCATCTTTTAACCATTGTGTTGTTTTTTTGTTCCCATTCTGTGATTATTACCTGCATATACTGTATTAGGATATATTGTTTATCCTTTTTTAATGTAAAAGTTTTTTGGTATAATAAATTGTGTACTTTTTTATGATTTCTGACTATTTCCGCATCATCTTTAATGTTGCTCAAAATTGAAAGAATGTACTGATTAGTATGGTGATAAATGTAAGTGTGTTTGACTGTTTATAATTGGTCCAAATGGGACTTTATTCTGTGACATATTGTCTTTTGGAACCCTACCCCTTTGGCGTTTTGGGTCCCTCTCTTTAATTAGAGATCTTGCAAAGATTGTCATGGTGAGAAACAAGTCTGGTGGCTATTTTGACAAAGACATGGCAATGATGCCCCTTTTTCCCAGTAAGTGCTGCAGAATATCTGCTTTAACTAACAATGGATACTCCTAGAAGAAGCGCTCGAGTTATCGTCACTATCAGGAGATTCTGTGCTTCGTATTTGTATACTTTATTTTTTGTTGTTGTTATATTTTGGGGGGGGGAAAGGGATGGTATGTAATAATGTAGTTTTGGTGGAGAATTTTTGTCCTCAACAATCTTAGCATTGTCTGCCAATAGTTCTGATGTTGTAATGAATTGTGGTTCTAGGATTGTTATGGTTCAAGTGGGGACTGTTGACTGAGTCAGTTACTGGACCGCTTACAGCTGGATGGACCTGTCAACCGTGTGCTCACTACAATAAATCTTCTGAACTTACCTTGGCTCAAACTTTTATACTACACATGTCCTGTAGAGAGGCAGCCAAAAGGCAGTGAAAAAAAAAGAGGAGGATAAACAGAAGGAAAGAAGGTGAGATAGAGAGATAGGAAGAGACAATGAGGTAGAGTGGAGATTAGTGAGGCTAGAGAGACCTCAACAATCAAAGAGGGTGTAAGAAAAAAGGATGTTTTAGATTAAAAAAGACAGCGAATAAGAGACAGAAAGAGAGAGGGGTGGAAATGTGTGTGAATAAGACGAGCAGGGAAGGGAGAGAAAATAACAGGGAGAATTAAGAGAGAGTAAAGGACACGGAGAGAGATGTGAGAAAGAGAAATTTAGTTAGAGAGGGAGAGTATAATACAGGAAGCCACAGGCAGAGGGACAGGAAAAGAGACGGAAAGAAAGAGGGAAAGATATTCATTATGCATATGTTGTGCAGAAAGATGTAAAAGAAAAATTATTAGAAATATCTTAACTTTTGAATATAACGCACTAGCCTTTGAGAAGGCGGGCATGGACAAGTTAGGGAGAGCGGGGTAGAAATAGAGATGGATATCTTGCATGTATGCATGAACAGTCTGATGGCATACTCACTGGTTCGGGAACAGTGATGAGCCACATGTATCGTGGCAGAGCATTAGAAATTATTATTGCTTACTGCATAAAATTGCTATGTGATTTTTCTGGTGTGGCTTACTGCGTAGCTATTCTTTGCTCTTCCAGAGTCACAATGCACCAGTATAAGACGTTTTTTTTCCTCACCAAATAACAGGGCTGGTAGTACCCTCACCAAAATGGAAGATCTTTATTTAGTGTGATTCCAGTGGTTACAGCGGTATTCATGTACTATTCATTTACTATTAAAATATAGTATTTATTTAGTATACACGAAGACTAAGTAGTATGCCTACAAGCCGAAATATGCAAATGATGAATACTAGTTCTACTCAACTACCCTTCAAATACATAATAAACACTTCAATTGAATGCTAAAAGAAGACTAGTAGTATTCTAGATGAACAGTATTTGAAGCTTAGTAGTATTCTGTTAGGGTTTATTTGCAGCTCTTGTGTTATTTCAAGAGGAAAATGAAGGGTAGTCTCATCGATTGTGACCACTACTTGAAGACTAGTAGTATTCTTTGTGAGCAATATCTGAATACTAACTGAATACTAACGGCTATGATTGTGAAAGGGGGGGGTCGCCCCGCGGGGGGGGGGGACGGGTCGCCGGTGGGGGCACCGGGGGTGAGGTTGCACAGGGGGGGTCGTGCAGGGGTGTGCGGGGCGTCATGCAGGGGTGCACGGGGGTTAAGCAGCGGAGGGCGTGGGGGGGTCGCGCATGGGTGCGCCGGGGAGGTCGTGCAGGGGTGTGCAGGGGAGGTCACGCAGGAGTGCTCCGGGGGTCGCACAGGTGTTCGCCGGGGGGGTTGCGCAGGGGTGCACCGGGGGGGTTGCACAGGGGTGCGCCGGGGGTTGCGCAGGGGGGCACCGGGGGGTCACACAGGGGTGTGCCGGAGGGGTCGCGCAGCGGTGCACCGGGGGGACACGCAGGTGTGAGCAATGGGGGGGTTGCGCCGGGGTGCGCCTGGGGGGTTGCTTATGGGTGCGCCAGGGGGGTCGCAAAGGGGTGCGCCAAGGGGTGTCGCTTAGGGGTGCACCGGGGGGGTCATGCAGGAGCGCACCGGGGGGGGTCGCTCAGGGGCACGCCGGTGGGGCACGCAGGGGTGTGCTGGGGGGGCACAGTGGTGTGCTGGGGGGCACACAGGGGTGCGCCAGTGGGGGCACAGGGGTGCGCCAGTGGGGGCACAGGGGTGCGCCAGGGGGGACGCAGGGAGGCACCGGGGGGGCGCACAAGGATTCGCCAGGATGGGGGCGCAGGGGTGCGCCGTGGGGGGGGTGCAGGGTGGGTTGCGCACGGGGGCTGCGTGCGGGTGGGAGTTCACACAGGGGTGTGCCGGAGGGGTCGCGCAGCGGTGCACCGGGGGGACACGCAGGTGTGAGCAACGGGGGGGTTGCGCCGGGGTGCGCCTGGGGGGTTGCTTATGGGTGCGCCAGGGGGGTCGCAAAGGGGTGCGCCAAGGGGTGTCGCTTAGGGGTGCACCGGGGGGGTCATGCAGGAGCGCACCGGGGGGGGGTCGCTCAGGGGCACGCCGGTGGGGCACGCAGGGGTGTGCTGGGGGGGCACAGTGGTGTGCTGGGGGCACACAGGGGTGCGCCAGTGGGGGCACAGGGGTGCGCCAGTGGGGGCACAGGGGTGCGCCAGGGGGGACGCAGGGAGGCACCGGGGGGGCGCACAAGGATTCGCCAGGATGGGGGCGCAGGGGTGCGCCGTGGGGGGGGTGCAGGGTGGGTTGCGCACGGGGGCTGCGTGCGGGTGGGAGTTCACACTCAGGGGGTTCACACATAGGGGGGGGTTGTGCACAGGGGGATCGCGCAGGGGACCCTGGGACTCAAACCCGGGCACTCAGCTTCAAAGTCAGCAGTTTGACTGTAAGACCATACCATTGATGGTACGGCGATACAATATTTTGATTGCAAGAAACAACCCGGACTAAAAAGCCTTTCAGCACTTTGGAAATAAATGCTCTTATTATAAACCAGCGGGGAGAAGACAGAAACAGCTGGTACGTGGTCAGCAGTGCCTCTTCCTGGCTCTCCCAATCATGCCTGAAGAACGTGGGGCCTGCTAAATGTCAGCTCTGCAAAAAAGCCCCTGTCCTGGACACGAAAGCATACTGTCGTGTTTACAAAAGGCTCCGAATCACGGATGACTTTCGATGTTATGTTATGTTATGTTATACGTTTTGTAGAGCGCAACAGCTGCCCCAGCGACGGGGCGTCCCGGCGCTAGAACCATAACACAATCTACTGGAAACGAGAGAGGGGTCTACGGGGTGGGAAATAGATGGGTTTTGATCGCTCTTCGGAAGGCTAACAAATCATCCATGCAACGTATGTGGAGAGGGAGGGAATTCCACAGTTTGGCCCCCAGGAGCTTGAAGGAACGACCTCCGATGCGACTAAATTTCGTCTGGGGTATCAGGGCTAGATGTTGCCCCATAGACCGGAGGTTCCGTTTGGGTTTATAGGGGGTCATCAGAGGACGAAGAAGCTCTGGGCCTTCATTCTTCAGGATCTTAAAGGCAAATAAGAGGGCCTTGAATTGGATCCGGGCTTCTATGGGCAGCCAATGAAGTCTGTGCATAGTCGCTCTTACTGAACATCTTCTAGGGAGGCCTACTATCGCTCTGGCTGCCGAGTTCTGGATTCGTTGGAATCTTTTTATCTCTGCTTTATTAGCTCCCAGCAACAGGACGCTCGCATAGTCCAGTCTTGACAAGATAGTAGACTGCACTATGAGTTGTCGTGTCTTGGAGTCGAAATAGCCTAGGATGTGGTATAGGCTTCTCAGTAGTCCAGTGCAGGTTGCGGCAACTTTTTTAGTGTGTGCTTGAAAGCTCAGGGTCGAGTCCAGCCACACCCCTAGATTTTTTACTAAGTTTTTTGGAGGGGGTGCTGGGCCCAGAGACTGAGGCCACCATAAATCGTTCCAGTTGTTGCTGTTTTTCCCCGTTATCAGTACCTCGGTTTTGCCACCGTTCGATGAGATATGGCTGTGGTTTTCTAAATGTGAAAGTATAGAAAACTGGACTTCAAAAATACTGCGATGTCCCCAACACTTACCCGTATTGCTAATAATGCTCCCCCATTATGAGGCGCTCTGCTCAAATCGAGAGCCTTGAAACTGAGAGTTCACAGAATGAAAGTAACAGCCGGCGGCAAGGCAATGCTTTCAAAATGCACGTCATCACGTCAGCGCTCCACAAGTAGAACAGGGAAGAAATACTACCCACAAATGGGAGACCACAAGCAATCTTGCAAAGTATCCAAACGTGCAAAAATCATCATAAAGATAGAAGACATACTTAAGTTACGTAAGTAACAATTTGTGAAAGGTACATAAATGTATAAACCAAACATTTTTTGTTTCAATAATAATGACTACTATTTTCAAAAATTATTTCAAAAGGCAAAGTATTACGATCATAATGGAACCCCACATTCTGTTTTTTTTGTTTTTTTTATTGAAGTTTATGTCAGCAAACAGATACATGATAGCTCATACAGAAAAGAAAAGAAACACAATCATCTTTCAAATATAAACATTACAAAACATTAACACAAATTAAAGATGTCTTACGAGCCACCTCACTATTACATTGCAACATAGTTTTTTGTGACTATATGTGGAGAAAATCATAAAATGTCTTCCAAAGTTTCTTGAAATTATGAACCTATCCATATTGCAATGGGGTGTCATAATTTAATCCCCTGTTCTTTCCTTCTAATACCCTTAGTTCTATACAATGCCATCTCAAGAGGATATGTGGAAAGCAATCTAGTTTGCCAATAAATAAAAGTTGGCGGTAACTCATCCAGCCATTGGGAGATGATACATAAACGAAGGATGGCCATACAGATGAACACAAATCCCTGCTCAGGGGGAGACCATATTCTCTTGACACCCCAGTATCACCAATGTTGGTGAGATTTGTATTGGTATATCGAAATTGACCGTGATAAAAACCTCTATGTCTTTAATAAATTTGGAGAGTTTAACACAGGTGAAGAACATGTGAATGGCATCGGCCGCATATAGACCACAACGATTACAGCTGGTCCCCCTTCCTGTATTCCACTTGACCAATTTCCTCGGTGTATAGTATAATCCAAAAATGGACATAAAATGCTGTGATTTTAAGGGACCATTATAAAGAACATTCATTGCAAAGTCAATGCTTCTTATAAAATTAACCCCTTCCAGCCCTTTACTCGTCCATTTCCTCTCACATACTTTTAAATCATCTTCCATTTTAGCTATAAACAGTTGATAAAGAAGCCCCATTTTAGCCCTTGATCTAAGTGCTTTCACAATCTCGATTTTGTTTACTATAATCTCATTCATTTTTAATTTCTGTTCACAGAAGCAACGGAGCTGAAGGTATTTAAAGAAGTCTCTCTGATCTAGTTTGTAAGTCTTTTGCAAAAATTCAAATGAAGCAAAATGAATCCCCTGAAATAAATCCCCTAGGTGCTGAATGCCCAAATCTTGCCATCTTGTCATTACATAATCACGAAAAATCCCGGGTAGAAAAAGAGAATTTTGGAGAGGGGGTATAGATACTCCAGATACCTATGTCAAACTTTTGTTTTGGTTTTCTCCATATTATGTATGCTGCAAAAACTGCCTTAAATTTCGTTTTTTTAAAATAGCTTGGCTCAATTACACGATTCAAACACTGTTTTGCTTCTGTCCCTAAAAGCATCTCATATAGTGAAGGGGCGGCAAAATCTGGTGTCGGATCTACCGCCAAAAGTAGCACCCCCATATGTTGCAATATAGAAATCCAATGGTAACGTTGGAAATCGGGTATCGCCCAACCTCCTCTCTCTCTGGGTAGAAAGCACCATTTCAAAGCTCTTCTAGCACGATGGTAACCCCAAAGAAACCGTGAACACATTCTCTTGATTTGGGCAAAAAAAACAGCAGGAATTAAGAATTGAATAGATCGGATCGGAATACATACAAAAATTTGGGGAAAATCAACATTTTTAAAACGTTACTACGACCATACAATGAAAGATGTAGATTATTGATCCTTTCTAAGGTTTTATTAGATGAGCTAATGAAAGGATCGAGATTTATAGCAATAATATCCTCTAACTTCGGCGTGATCTTAATGCCGAAATAGGTTGCCTCTGTCTCAAAACTCATATTTTCAGGGCAGCCGGTTTGTGAATGAAGCATTTGAGTTTTGGTAACATTTAATTTATAGCCAGAAAGTTTCCCAAAAATTCTCGCCTTCTCAATTATCCGAGGTAAGGCCTCTTCGATGTTTGACGTTATCACAGCGATATCATCTGCTTATGCAAATACTTTAAAAGATCCCGTATTTATTTGTACTGGCTTTATTATTCTATCTTTCTCTAAGGCAGCTATAAAAGGGTCAATATACAAGGCGAAGAGCAAGGGGGAGCAGGGACAGCCTTGTCTCGTCCCCCTTGCGATCGCCACTTCTCTAGAACTTCCCCACTAACACGAATTACAGCTGAGGGATGAGAATACAGAGTCTGTATCGATGTGATAAATTCTATCGGAAATCCCTTCCAAGCCAGAACCACCCACAAGAACCGCCACAAGACCCTGTCAAATGCCTTTTCGGCATCCAACAGGGCCACGCCAACGGGGGATTTTATACTTTGTGACCAATCCAATATAGCAATGATCCTTTTAATATGATCAGTAGTGTCTCTGCGCTGGATAAACCCATGCTGCCTTATAGAAACTAACCCAGGAATCAGATCAATCCTATTCGCCAAAATTTTAGAATATATCTTGCTGTCTGTATTCAGTAATGAAATGGGTCTATATGAACCCAGTGCCGTTTCTTTTTTCCCTTTCTTTTTAAAAACTGCAATCGTTGCTTTTGACCATGAATCTGGTGCCCTACCTACATATGCCTGTTGACATACTTCCACTAGCTCAGTCTTTAATATATTCCAAAATGTACGATAAAATTCTAGCGGTATGCTATCAGGACCCATAGCCTTGCCTTGTGCCAAAGCTAACAGTGCTAGTTCCACCTCTGAAGAGTCCAAAGGCATAGGTAATGTTGATTTACAGTGGTCTGACAATGTCTCAGTGGTCAACTCATTGAAATACTCCTTTGCTTCCCCAACGCCCAATTCAGGACCCGTATCAGACCCAGAAATACTATATAATGTTTGGTAGAATCCTTGGAACGCCTCAAGTACCCCTGCCTTGGTATCCTGGACATTCCCTTGTGTATCCACAATTTTTGAAATATTGTTGTACACTGCTCTCTCCCTTCGCCTCTTTGCCAGTAATATACCAGTGTTTTCACCGAATTCATACGCTTCTTCTTTATATCTTGTAAATTTTTTCAGCAATCTGCTCTGCAATATTAGTATATGCCAGCGATCTTGCAATAGTAAGATCCTCTTGAGCCTTTTGAACTAAAGCAGGCTCCAGACCAATTCCTAATGAATCAGCTAGCTTACATTCCGCAATGGTCACCCTTTCAAAGTCTTGTTGATGTTTCCTCAAAACTTTCCTTCCTTCAAATTTAGAGAAGCTAAAAGTTTCTCCTCTGACAATTGATTTAAATATATCCCATATAATCTCTTGTGACGCTGTCCCTTTAGTTATAACAAAAAATTCCTTGATAACCTTGCTCATAAATTGATAATACTCTTTATCAGCTAATAACTGCCTGTCAAAAGTCCAAGGGCGGGGGCCTAAATGGAACCCTGAGTCCAAAGCCAACTCTAAAACCACTGGATTATGATCTGATACCAATTTGGGATGAATCAGGATGTTGACTTGGATAACAAGGAGGCCACAGTAAAAAAATATTCTAAACGGGCAAATTTGGAGTAGGGGGCAGAAAAAAGTTAAAACCAGAATTCTCTGGGTATAAAACAGTCCAAACATCATACAACCCGTGTTCTATCAATAATCCCACATTCTGAGGGTATTTTGTCATTATTGAGCACCTATTTAAAGCATTGTGCAAATCAAAAGTACATCAATAATTAGTGGTAATATCATCCTGTTTAGATGTAAATGTACAACTACCCAGATGCTACAGTACCAAATTAGAGAGAATGTGCAAATCCGCTAGTATTACATAATGTTGTTCCAACCTTAAGTATCATCTGTTATATGTGCAAATATGCAGTTTAAACAGTACTATGATATATTCTAATGATGTGCAAAATGTTCCTATGAACAAGGTGCAGCCGTCTAGTTGTCCTTCCCAGGGGTGAGTGGTGCCCCGGAAACACCCCCATACTTTGTTGCAGCCTTTGGCCAGGTGTGGCCAAAGGGGATAAGTAAATGGGCCGGAGTCGCTCGTGACTTCCAGCTCGGATCCACAGCCAAGTGTACCTGTGTCCCTTCATTTTATGCCGCTGCAACCCTATGCATGTGTATGCCCAAATTGTCTAGACTCACACTCTCAGGGGCGACCCTACAAAAGGTAGCAGGTACCAATCTCCGAGGTAAACCACTCTAGATGTTTGTCCCCCCAGCACTACCCTACACTACACAAACACAACAACACTACCCTGAAACACTACCCCCAACATGACCCTCCCCCGATCCCCAGTTGGGTCCCTACACTCAAACACTACCCTGCACGACCTCCAAGCACTACCCTAAAACACTACCCTACACTACACAAACATCACAACACTACCCTAAACCCTAAAACACTAACCCCAGCGCGAACCTCCCCCGACCCCTAGTCCGGTCCCTACACTCAAACACCACCCTGCATGACCCCCCAGCACTACTCTAAACCCGAAAACACTACCCTACACTACACAAACACCACAACACTACCCTAAAACACTACCGCCAGCATGATCCTCCCCCGATCCCCAGTCAGGTCCCTACACTCAAACACTACCCTGCACGACCCCCGAGCACTACCCTAAAACACTACCCTACACTACACAAACATCACAACACTACCCTAAACCCTAAAACACTACACCCAGCACAAACCTCCCCCGACCCCTAGTCCGGTCCCTACACTCAAACACTACCCTGCATGACCCCCCAGCACTACCCTAAACCCGAAAACACTACCCTACACTACACAAACACCACAACACTACCCTAAACCCTAAAACACTATCCCCAGCATGACCCTCCCCAGACCTCGAGTCCATCCCCACACTCGAACACTACCCTGCCCGACCTCCCGAGCACTACCCTAAACCCTAAACCACTACACAAACACCACAACACTACCCTAAAACACTACACCCAGCACAACCCTTCCCAGAAACACCAGTCCGGTCCCCACACTCAAACACTACCCTGCACAACCCCCGAGCACTACCCTAACACACTACCCTACACTACACAAACATCACTACACTACCCTAAACCCTAAAACACTACCCCCGCATGAACCTCCCCCGACCCCTAGTCCGGTCCCCACACTCAAACACTACCCTGCATGACCCCCCAGCACTACCCTAAACTCTAAAACACTACCCTACACTACACAAACACCACAACACTGCCCTAAACCCTAAAACACTACACCCAGCACAAACCTCCCCCGACCCCTAGTCCGGTCCCTACACTCAAACACTACCCTGCATGACCCCCCGAGCACTACCCTAAACCCTAAACCACTACACAAACACCACAACACTACCCTAAAACACTACACCCAGCACAACCCTTCCCAGACCACCAGTCCGGTCCCCACACTCAAACACTACCCTGCACAACCCCCGAGCACTACCCTAAAACACTACCCTACACTACACAAACATCACTACACTACCCTAAACCCTAAAACACTACCCCCGCATGAACCTCCCCCGACCCCTAGTCCGGTCCCCACACTCAAACACTACCCTGCATGACCCCCCAGCACTACCCTAAACTCTAAAACACTACCCTACACTACACAAACACCACAACACTGCCCTAAACCCTAAAACACTATCCCCAGCATGACCCTCCCCAGACCTCCAGCCCAGTCCCCACACTCAAACACTACCCTGCCCGACCCCAGAGCACTACCCTAAACCCTAAAACACTACACAAACACCACAACACTACCCTAAAACACTACCCCCAGCACAACCCTCCCCGACCCCCATTCCGGTCCCCACACTCATAAACTACCCGGCACGACCCTCCAGACTACCGTAAAACACTACCCTAAACTACACAAACACCACAACACTACCCTAAACCCTAAAACACTACCCCCAGCACGACCCTCCCCCTACCCCCAGTCAGGTCTCCACGCTCAAACACTACCCTGCACGACCCCTCAGCACTACCCTAAACCCTAAAACACTACCCTACACAAACACCCCAACACTACCCTAAACTCTAAAACACTACCCCCTGCATGACCCCCTGATCCCCTGTCCGGTCCCCACACTCAAACACTACCCTGCACGACCCCCCCAGCACTACCCTAAACCCTAAAAACTATCCTACACTACACAAACACCACAACACTACCCTAAACCCTAAAACACTATCCCCAGCATGACCCTCCCCAAACCTCCAGTCTGGTCCCCGTTCTCAAACACTACCCTGCACGACCCCCGAGCACTACCCTAAAACCTAAAACACTACCCTACACTACATAAACACCACAACACTACCCTAAAACACTACCCCCAGCACAACACTCCCCGGACTCCCAGTCTGGTCCCCACACTCAAACACTACCCTGCACGACCTCCAGCACTACACTAAACCCTAAAACATGACCCTCCCCCGACCCTCAGTCTGGTCCCTACACTCAAACACTACCCTGCATGACCACCCAGCACTACCCTAAACCCTAAAACACTACGCTACACTACACAAACACCACAACACTACTCTAAACCCTAAAACACTACCCACAGCACGACTCTCCTCCGACCTCCAGTCCATTCCCCACACTTAAACACTACCCTGCACGACCCCTAAGCACTACCCTAAAACCTAAGACACTACTTTACACTACACAAACACCACAACACTAAACCCTAAAACTCTACCCTCAGCGCGACCCTTCCCTGACCCCCAGTCCGGTCCCTACACTCAAAACACTACCCTGCATGACCCCCCAGCACTACCCTAAAACACTACGCTGCACTGCACAAACACCACAACACTACCCTAAACCCTAATACACTACCCCCAGCACGACCATCCCCCGACCCCTAGTCCGGTCCCCACACTCAAACACTACCCTGTGCGACCATCCAGCACTATCCTAAAACATTACCCTACACTATACAAGCACCACAACACTACCCTAAACATTAAAACACTAACCCCAGCACAGCCCCCAGTCAGGTCCCTACACTCAAACACTACCCTACACGACCCTCCAGCACTACCATAAACCCTAAAACACTACCCTACACTACACAAACACCACAACACTACTCCCAGCACGACCCCCAGTCAGTCCCCACACTCAAACACTAACCTACATGACCCCCCAGCACTACCCTACCCTAAAACACTACCCCACACTACTCAAACACCACAACACTACCCTAAACCCTTAAACCCTACCCTCAGCACGACCCTCCTCTGGTCCCCACACTTAAACACAACCCTGCATGACGCCCAGCACTACCCTAAAACCTAAAACACTACCTTACACTACACAAACACCACAACACTAAACTATAAATTGCTACCCCTGCACGACCCTACCCCAACCCGCAGTCCGGTCCCTGCACTCAATCACTACCCTGCACGATCCACCTGCACAACCCTACACCCTAAAATACTACCCTACAATACACAAACACCACAATAGTATAATAAATAAAGCATAAAAATAGTATAATAAATAAGGCACAAATCTACCAATCAGCATGCAGTTAAATAGAATGTTAATAGTAGTCTGAGTAAAGTCCAGTAGTATTCAAATTGTTTGTATTTACAATTTGCAATTACAAATAAGTATGTGCTTAGTATTCTGTTAGTATTCAAGAAGTGCCACTCACATATCAGTAGTCTTCATGCAATAGCCTTCCCAAAAAGAACACTATTGAATACTAAAAATGGCATAAAATAGTCTTAGCAGCAGCAGTAATTGCATGAACACTCTGAACTATCTTGCAGCAAGCACCCCAAGCAGAGCAGAGAAATGCAAGAGTGCTCATCTAGCTCCACGCCCAGAGGGGCAGCAATGAAATACTGGACAGCTACTTGAAGTGCTACCGACAATCAGGCGCTAGACTGCCTGGAGAGGCATCACATATGGAAGACCCGCTGATAGAGGTGGAGCGGTGCTTGGGTGTTCAAAATGTCTTGCACTATACTTTAATTCTTTCCTTATCCTCTGCCACCGGTATTTCCTGCAGCCCCGCTCCTTTGTAGCACGCTCCCACCACCTCACACGTTTTGAAGAAATATGAGTCTAAAAATAAAAGATGGAAGGCTTGACTGTACATCATGCTGTTGTCTAAAAATAGACAAGAGAGAGCCTCCTTCTGCCAGGCCTCAGCTATGTAAATTTACACATTACACTAGCCATTAAACAATTTTGATTATGTAATATATGAAGCATTTTTATGTGTAAACCAGAATAAAACAAACGTAACCCGAGTAGGGCTCTCAAATATGGTGAAGTGTGGCTCACTGGTTAGAGGAGGCAGACCTGGAAGCAGAGGTCAGCCGGGACCAGGGTTCAATTCCCGGCTTGGCGGGGTCTTGAGTCCTAAAATGTCCATGGACTCGTCAATTCTCGCTCTGGTGCCTACTTGATTCACAGGTTCACACTCTGCGACTCTGGGCAATAGCTTTCTTAATCTCCACAACGGCCCCTCGCGGCGGGATGCCTGGCTTTCACCTTGCGGATACCCTGCCGGGGTTATCTCACAGGGGAATACCAGGACGGGTTCCCTAAGCAAGCGCTTGGAAACCGGTGGTGATTTGCGCTATATAAATTCCTGTACATTTACATTTACATTTTATGGTAATCAGACATCCCCATTAGTGAGCCTTATACCCAATCAGGAGGATTTTTGTCCCAATAACTGAAGAGAAGACCACCGGGAAATTGCAAAAATGAATGGGATGGCCTCACATACCCCATGGGTCTCTCATTATTGGAGATCCCATGATTGCCAGAGAAAGCTCTAGTGGTGGGCGGCCCTTGTTGTGAATAGATGGACTATTCAGGGATGATCCGAGAAGTGGGGGATCCTGACAACTAAAAACCCCATGCACCTAGCCGTGTTCAAAATATGCTATTTGTTAGATGAGTGGTTAAAAACAAATATCAGACACATGAGTCAAAAATACGCAGCTTGTGTCCTATCAAGGTCAAATTTAAGTCTACACTTTCACAATCGCTTTAAATATCTTCTCGCTTTTCAAATTTGTTTGAAAATGCCCCATTAGCTCACTTTAAAAAAAAGAATTCCCACGGGAAGAACACCCCTGAACCCATCTTATGACAGTTGGCCTCGCTAACTATGCTCATGAGCCATAGGTCGCTCATCTCAAACATTTCCCCCTACCACCACTTTAAAATGTCACCTGCTGAGACTGTGTGAGTGTGGTCCCAGATATGTAATCATAGGAAAAGAAAACAAATCACTGTATTATATAGCATTGTGGGAAACCTATGATGAAAGCAAGCAAGCGAATCATCTGAACAGTAACAACTGTTATCCCAGCACTCATTTTTCATTCAGATCCAAATGCACATTAATCATCAAAGTGAAGTAAATGTTCCAGCTTTGTGTACTAAATTGCCTACTTTTTGTGAGAAACTGATGTGCACATCTGAAACACCTAAAAGAATGTTTTTTAACTAAGAACTTTTTTGCTAAGAATAACTTTGAACGAGTATATATTCATGCATTTCTACTTTTCAATATAACATTACCCATAAAAAGTCTGGGAACCTATGATCACACAACCAGCGGTGTAATTAGCTTGTTCGGAGTTTGGGCTGACTTCTGTAATGGCAACAACCAATCTCGATATGAGTTTCTTAATGAATTGTAAAGACAAGTTACAAACCTTAACACTTTTCTCCTGAGATAAGATACAATTATAAGGACTCTTTTGAATCATTACACAAACTCATTCGAACATGGCTATGGTAAATGTGTGGATATCCAGGGCGGCTACCTTTTAACACAATAATAAGTTTTCCACAAATGGGTTTATTCAATTAAAACAAACTAATTTATTGGTGCCCTCCAAGCATACACAGGCATGCTCACTCAGGATGGTCATCATGAAATGGGTAACATCCTTTTTAAGAACAACCCCATTGATAATACAGTAGGCAACACATAAAAATAAAAATAAAATAAAGTTGTAAAGAGGTGGGTGAGGGTGGTGACAAGGGAGAGGGATGTGGAGCAACGTGAGGGAGAGGGCGCAGGGTCATTTTGAAAAAAATGGAGTGGCGAAGCAAGGACAAGCTAGAGGGAAGGGTGGGAGAACCAACATGGAGATAGCTACTTGGGACATGAGGGAAGCAATAGTGAGAGAGAAGGGGAGGTTGCATAGTTAAGTGTTTGATTTGTAAATGAATAAGTTTAGAGGCCGAACTATTTTCCAAGAAGCCAACTGTCACCTCTGCCGAACATTGGGATTGCTGAGTTCCAGTTAACACACATTACTGCGTGCGGGCAACACCTGCTACCAGCAACTCTAATTAAGTACTGGGGAAGAGCAAGAACAGAGAGAGCATGAAAACACATACACTCCCATGGAGTCAATAATTGAAAAGTAGTTCCTTGAACTCACTAAATGTCATCAGTGGAAAAATAGAAGTTGAACAATGGGAACACTGTGAGTCCTAAATATTTCTGGGGCAAACATGCATAAGATCTTTCAGGGAAGCCACCTAGAGGGCACAACTGAAATAGACAACAAAGTCACGAATCATGTGCACAAGCTCACCCAAAGCACACTCTGTGTATTCTGGAAACAAGGCATCTGGCAAACAGACAGCTAAAGCAGTCTATAGCCAAGACCTACTAAAACGTCTCCTTCTGCAATGGCTAACAAATAAAAAATAGAAGGCGTCAAACTATTTGGTAGCAAGCTGTGTGCAAATGGTCATCACGCTTATCAAATATTAGAAGAAATTGTAAAAAGTTACAACAACAATAGCAAACTTATGATAGGTTTCTAGATCTATTTCAACAACAGATGTCAATTGAACCAAATGTAACAAGTCACAACTAGCATCATATAAAATATGCCAGTCCTGAAGAAGAAGTTCTGAAGAAGGTCCAGAGGCATGTCAAACGAAAAAAAAAAAATAACGGTGCACAAACAGAAAAATTAAACAAAGCTAGTTTTCAGCATACAAATTAAGAACAATTAACAATTTGATGGCTCTAATAAAGTTGCATGTAACTTACAAAACTTAAACCTTGCTCTGTACTTTGGGAAAAAACAACCGCAGTCAGTCAAGACAACAATCTGTATTGTTTAATTTTGAACCAATCATGTAAACTGAAGCCATTGAGGTATAATTGGTATTAAAGATTACGGGCTTCACGTGCAAAGCCCTTTTGTAGTTATAAAGCCTGTGATTTCCAAATTAGCATAGTTTGCAGCCTCAAATAGCTGTTTCAATATGTAATTAATGCCATTTTAATGGTTAGAAACGCATTTCTGATTAGATTCAGTCTGAGTTACAAATAGTAGGGGCATGATATCATATTACAATTATGGAACTAATGCATCAATGGTTTGTGACCACAGTTGCAGAAGCAAACCATCAATCATATACTTACACATCAAATGGGGCAGTACCTGAGTTACAAAGTAGAAGGGATTCCATTTGAACGCCTTTTACTTTGTGAATCTTGAACAACATTTTAGGGAGAGTTAGCATTAATTCACTTTTCCCCAAAAATATATTTTTTAAGCTCAGTGATTTTTTCTTCATAGACACTGAGAAACATTAAAATAAAGGGTTCTTTATTTAGGCACAACCACAGAGATGGTAGTCTGACAACCCTTGCAGGCCACAAACCGCATGATAGTGGCCAGTCACAGGGAGTACCAAATTGAGCCCAGCATAATGAATATTATTTAGACAAGTTGGTAGGCGCACTGATTTAATTAATGTTGCTCCCCTGAGGCGGAAGCCGGGGCATTAGGCTGCTCATATTGTACTTTTAAAACTGTTTATTTCCTAATTTGCGCCGTGCATTAACGTTTTTAATTTAAAACCTGCACTCTGTGACCTGCCCTCGCACGAACCACGATCCTCGGAGCACACGACTAGGTGTGGACGCCCCCGGAGATAGGGTAACATCCACCATCTTTAGTGGAGGGAAGGGTGGCGGTCCAGCTGTTGGACGCTGCCCGCCCTCCTAGGATACATAAACAGCCGGAAAGCGCAGCGCTGTGATTTAATTCATGTTGCTCCCCTGAGGCGGAAGCCGGGGGATTAGCCTGCTCATATTGTACTTTTAAAACTGTTTATTTCCTAATTTGCACCGTGCATTAACGTTTTTAATTTAATACCTGCACTCTGTGACCTGCCCTCGCTTGAAACCCGATCCTCGGTGCACACGACTAGGTGTGGACGTCCCCGGAGATAGGGTAACAGCCGCCATCTTTAGTGGAGGAAAGGGTGGCGGTCCAGCCTTTGGACGCCGCCCGCTCTCCCAAAATACAAAAACAGCCGGAAAGCGCAGCGCGCTGATTTAATTCATGTTGCTCCCCTGAGGCGGAAGCCGGGGGATTAGCCTGCTCATATTGTACTTTTAAAACTGTTTATTTCCTAATTTGCCCCATGCATTAACGTTTTTTATTTAATACCTGCACTCTGTGACCTGCCCTCGCTCCAACTCTGATCCTCGGCGCACACGACTGGGTGTGGACGCCCCCGGAGATAGGGTAACAGCCGCCATCTTTAGTGGAGGAAAGGGTGGCGGTCCAGCTGTTGGACGCCTCCCACCCTCCTCAGAGTTGGATATAAGAACAATGCCATCCCGTCCGCGCAGCGGGCGGGCGCAGCGGGTGCGCCGAAGTTGCGCCAAAGGCAAGCCCGTCTGCACCCGTCCGCGCCGGGACCGGGCCTAGGGCCACGACCCCTGGAGGATCACACGTCGGCTACCCCCTCTCTAAGACAGAAATACTACAACTAAGACCTCCCACAAATGGCCATTGTTCATTGCACGACCCTGACACCATCCCTTTGCTGCTTAATATCATTTGCCCTCACTGTAAATCTACCCTTCCTTTTATTACAAATAACGTTCTGCTCAATAAAAAGAGTGCCAAAAGGAAAATCAATAGTTTGATAGGACTTATTAATGCGCGATCACTAGTGAGACATCGACAGGAAATAGCAGACCTTATTAAGGACAGGAACCTAGATATTCTGTTTGTTACAGAGACCTGGATGGATAGTGCCTCAGATCCTGACTTAGTGGTTGCAATTCCTTCAGGATACCAGGTCTACCGACAGGACAGACAGAGAAAGAAAGGTGGTGCTCTGGCAATAATTGTCCATAACAACTTTACTGTAACAATGTCTCCTATTGTGCCACCAACTTGTGAATCAATTTTGTTCACCATTTTACTCACACCTTCGCATAATTTCAAAGGAGTGCTTTTGTATAGACCACCTGGAACACGCACTGGCTTTCTTGCAGACCTGAATACAATGCTTGAGTCATTGGCAATTGAGGACTCCTACACAGTCTTAGGTGATTTTAACTTTCACCTAGATAATTATGACAATAGGGAAACCTCGGCACTATTGTCAGATATGGAAACATTAGGACTTTCCCAGTTAGTTGCTTTTCCCACGCACGAGGCCGGTCATACTCTTGACGGCATTTTTTCCAACTACAGTGGGATATCTGTACAAGACGTCCTCTTGCTTTCTTGGTCCGATGATCACGTCATTCTGTGCTCTATTCCCATCAATGATGCCCCATTAGACAGACCACATGATGCTTATCGTACACCTTTTAAAGCCTGGAAGGACCTTAATACTGTAGATTTTAGAGCATTACTTAACAGAACTTGCCCAACGATTTCATCATACCCAAATACAGCTACGAATGAATACACTGAGTGGTTGGGTGAGGCTGTAAATGCTCTAGTACCTCACAAAACTATATCTAGGAACAGAACAGCCCCCTCTGCTCCATGGTTCTTGGAAGACCTTAGGAGACAAAAACAGACCTGTAGGAATGCCGAAGGACTCTGGCGGAAACATTATGACCAAGAAAGTAAACTCCGTTATAAGGAAACGCTTGCTAACTACAAAAAAATGATCATTATTGCTAAAAAACAGTTTTTAGTGATCAAATAGAAAAGGCCAAAAACTACAGCAAACAGCTTTACGAAGTAGTGAAGGAATTAGTAGGGAAAACTCCAGATTTGGCTCCCCCTCCTTCGCAATCTCTCTGTGACGCACTGGCCAACTGTTTCTACACTAAGGTCAATGATATCTACCCGGCCTTCTCTTCCAGGCAAGCTTCCCATCCAACCATTACGACACCCACCAAATGTACTCTAACTCATTTTAAAGACATGACAGAGCAACAAATTTTGGACATCATCTACACCATAAAATCAGGATCTGCTTTAGATCCATGTCCTCCAAAAATCCTTCCACCGGTCTTGGACCTATTAACCCCTGTTGTCACGCAAATATGTAACGTAATCTTTGAATCAGCAATATTTCCCAACACTTTGAAAACCCTCCTAAAAAACCACACCTGGCGAAAGATGATTTAAAAATTTATCGACCTATAGCCAGTCTTCCTTTTTTGGCTAAGGTGGTAGAGATAGCTATGAATCATCAACTATCGGAGTATATTGAAGAACACGCCCTGCTGGATAATATCCAGTTTGGGTTCCGCAAACATCACGGCACAGAAACAGCTATAATTAAAGCCGCTGATGACATTAGAACCATCAAAGATCAGGGAGGAACGGCAGTACTTGTACTGCTGGACTTATCTGCCGCCTTCGACGCGGTCGATCATTCCATCCTGATCGACAGTGTCGGAAAGATGGGAATCCAACAGCGAGCAAAGAACCTTCTTACTTCCTTCTTGTCGGATAGGACCCAGGCAGTTACCTTGGGCCCTTTCAAATCAAGTGAGCTTTCTCTACCTTGTGGGGTGCCTCAAGGCTCATCCCTGAGTCCGACACTTTTTAATATCTATGTGTTGGACCAAGCTAAAGTCATCAAGCAATACAGGATGGGCCTTACCTCCTATGCAGATGACACCGATCTGATTATAGCCATTAACAATGATGGAAAAGATGTGGCGAAACGTTTTCAGGAGGGTATGCTGGGGATTGGATGTCCGCTAGTTCCCTTAAATTAAACTCTGAAAAGACTGAGGTTGTAATTTTTGGAAAACTTTCTCCCTGCTGGTCTCCTGTTTGGTGGCCTTCAACTTTTGCAACCCTGCCAGATCCTGTACCAAGGGTCAGGAATTTGGGAGTGGTATTTGACGAAAATCTTAAATTTTCGGCTCACGCCAACCAAATTGCGGCAACAGCTTTTCATGAGTTGAAACTCATCAAAAAAATCGCTCCGTTTCTACACGATACCGCAGGTAAAACCCTGGTAAGTACACTGGTACTATCGTCACTTGATTATTGCAATGGATTATTTACCAATGCACAAACCAGGGTGGTCAATAAAATGCAATCAGTACAGAATGCGGCTGCAAGATTGCTAACTAGAACTCCTAAATTCAAACCAATTGCCTAAACTATTCGGAATCTTCATTGGTTGACAATCAAAAACCGAATAAAATTTAAGGCACTGTGCCTGGTTTTTAAGACACTACAGCATTTAGGCCCGCAGTTTCTTAGGAATCAGATAATCCCATTCCGTCCACTAAGACAATTGAGATCAGCCACTCTGCTTCATCTAAATGTCCCCCACACCAGAACAGTTTCCTGGGGAGACAGACGGTTTACAGTTGCTGCAACCAGACTCTGGAACTCCCTTCCTCTATCAATTTGGATGAGTCACACCCTGCTGTCCTTCAGGAAGAACTTAAAGATCAGGTTGTTTAACCAATAACTTTGCCGGTATCCAATTGTAGGAGAGTCATGAATCGAATCTTTAGCGCCAAGACGCCCTCTGGCATATGTTCGCGCTCTACAAATCTCATAAATAAATAAATAGTAGGCAAACTCCTGCACTTCAGTATTTTGTGAACAAAGCTACTGGTTGACGTAAATAATTAATTTACTCTCTTAATTTCTATGCAGGTAAGTACTTAATCAATAATAACTCAGATCGGAAAGAAAAAAACCAGAGTCCGTGGTGTTAGAGTTCTTAGGGGTTTTATTCCTTAAAAAGGAATGGTCATGACCAGGATATCGGATTCTGACCACCACAGGGGTGTCAGAAGGGATAGAGCGCGCTACATTTTATTGACAATACATAGCTTATATACTTAATTCATATCATAAGCAACAGTGCAGGAGTTGTAACAGCTGAGAGAAGACAAGATAACAGTATACACGTGGTACTAGTACGTAATCAAGAGGCGTGAACTGGAGGTGTGTGCTAGAAACGTCACTGATAGGTGTCACAGGTGGGTGGCACTAAGCAGAAATGTGGCAATGTCAGCAGAAATCGGAAGCTTGGATGCGCGCGCAGCTGCATGACGTGTGATTGGAAGGGTGCAGGGGACTTGACATTTACACTGACGGAAAGAGACAGAAGTCTGGCATGTCAGATCAACTTGTACTTCTATCATATCTGATATCTGATGTTTAGGAACCATATTATCTGGATGGAAAGGTCTCTAGGGCAGAAGCTATTCTATGCTAACTGTGGATGCGTGTATAAGCGCCTAAGTGTCTGCATGAGAAGCGTGGGGGCACGGGGCCTTCCATGGAAGCATGGTAACAGAAGCTATGAATTACTTGCACTGAGACGGGTCGGCCCTTTGGCTCTGCAGCTGGGGAGGATGTTTACTGAAGCTAGTAGGCAGGAATGCATTTTTCGAGGAGCGGAACAGATAACTCGAAGGTTATAGTCAGTCTTGGCAGAAAACAGGCTGAGCTGAGCGCGAGGGGCCGCGCTGGAAGTAAGTCAGAGTTCACGGGTACAGAGGCAGCCTGGGCAGAGGCTGTCAGAGTCGAAAACCAGAAAAGAGGCTCGATGGCAGAAATTCAGGGCCTACTTTGCCAGAGCAGAAAAACGCAGAAGTACACTACAAAAAGACGGTGGCATAGCATACTTAGGAACGGACCATTAAATCCATTCAGGGTGGATCTGAAAGAGGACAAGTTAACGTTGGACGCAAATGTATTTGCGTCTTCATATCTGACACAGGAGGGAAGTTACATATACTTTAAGCTGGTACATGGAGTCGGTGGGGTACACGCTAGGGAACATAACATGACCAAAAATTTATATTTCCTCATTCCCTCCTTGTTCCCTACGGACCCTTCATGAAATCTCGATCCTCATGAATCGATCAGTTTGTTCTTGTAACATCATTTGTTCTTCTTTCTTTCGTTTACGTTTTGAGAGGAAACTAGAATGTTCAATACAAGAGGTGGCACATAGTCCACAAATCGCTGGCCCACACTGCAGGCACAGGCAGCAACTGAATACTAGGACTAGGCCAATGCCTAGGAAGGATAGGATCTTCCATCCCCAAGCTGTTAACGTTGTCCAGAACCAACCGGACCAAGTCCAGGTGCCTGGATTCTGATGTATCTGATTTGCAATTTTATGGAGACGTGTAATAGCTTGATATACAGATGGTGCGTTTTGTGGTATGAAAACACAGCAACTTGACCCGATGACCTTACAGGCTCCACCTCTATCTGCCAAGATGACGTCAATAACAAGACGGTTCTGAAGGACAACAACCCGCATGGCGGACTGCTCTTCTGTTAGGTTACCTAAGGCGGAGGCAGTTTCATTCACTACTGCTTCAAGTGTTCTAGTTAATCTACGTATTAATTTACTATTCTGAACAGGTCCTAAAAAGAAAAAGAATCCTTTATTAAAATCGGTGTACTGCTCCCATGCCGTTTCTGTGTAGTCGACAAGTGGGATATCTCTTCTGGGTCTATTCTTTACTAGATTGGTATTCCTATGGTAATCAGGGGGAGCTAGGAAAACAGGTGGCAGAAGGAATGCAATGTAACAGGTACCATCCCAATCTGGAGGTAGACGTATGTATGCGGTATGACCACAAACAAAGTAAGAATGACGAATAGCTTTAAAAGACGACTTTCCATGATCACTGAATTCGATCACAGTAGTGCATTTACTATGACCTAAGTGTACTGAACCTTTCTTCTTGATACATAATTCACCAGTAACTGGCAGTACTGACATAGTGGGTATAACAGGTGCGGCTTCGGATTCAACAGTAAGAATCATAAGGCTAATTGTATAGTTACCTAATCCATACACTTCATTTTCTAGATCGGTTCCTATTCTAGTGGGGAGTCCCTCCTTATCAGGGTAACAGACGTCGAGCAGGACTAAGTTCAAGTTTCCCCAAACCCAGCCCCCATCGAAAACAGCAATATCAGGATCTAAGGAATTAATTATTTTAAACCATGCACCGCAGGAGCCATTGTGAGTGAACGGGTACGGAAAGAGGGGCAGAGCTCCCTTGTAATTCTGGTAGGGAGGGAGTCGGCCACATATCCAGCAATCTGTAGCATTGTTAGTTTGATGAGAATGGTGTAGCATACTAATGAATGTGTTGTTGCGCAGCGCAAGTCTGTAGGAAAGTTCATGTGGAGGTAACTCACTAAAAGTGTGTTCAGCAGATACATTGTAGGCAGATTGGTCACGCTTGAAAATAGGGTAGTAGATAGGTAATAAGATGCTAGCAATAATAATTAGAATACTCAAAATAAACATGATTAATAGTGTCACTATACAGTGACTACGAAGTGATTTACAATATGTACGTTTCTTGTATTCTCTCTATCTCGATCTAGGGGATACATGTCAGAAACTATTTAACCGATTCACCTAGGGGAGGACTTAAACAATTAAACTGTCTGACTTGCTAGATCGGAGTTTCATACGGTATTCCTCTTGGGGAGTTCTTTCTCGTTCAGATTCTGTAAAGTCTTTTGGCTCAACACAGTCTTTGGTGGGGGTGGACGAGTCTCGATCAGGTTTCAGTTCAAAAATTTTTTTCACATGACTCGTGTGGACCCACCCCTTTCTCCCTTCGATCTTCACGGCGGTCCTTGTGGTGAGAAGGACGGTCTTCGGTGATTTCCAGCGGGGCTCCAACGGACTCTTTCTATCAAAATTGCGCACTAGTACGAGGTCCTCAGGACGGACATCGTGTGGCTTTACATCAGTGTTGTCAGGGAAGGCTGCGGCAACCTGTGAATGACATGATTGGAGTGCAGACATCAAGGAGGCAAGGTAATCTGTCAACATGTTACAATCAACATCAGTAATCTTTTTCGGAATGGGCGTCCCCCACATATTCGGTGGTCTGCCAAAGACCACCTCGTACGGGGATAGCCCTGATCTCGAATGGGCAACCATTCTCATGTAGAATAGTGCCACTGGCAGGGCGACTATCCAGTCGACCCCTTTCTCCTGACATAATTTTGCAAGGCGTATCTTTAGTGTCTGGTTATGCCTTTCTACCAGGCCTGCGGCTTCAGGATGCCGGACACAATGGAATTTCCACTGGTATCCCAGCAATAAAGAAACTTCTTTCATTAATGCAGATGAGAATGGCTGACCGTTATCTGAGTACACGACACGAGGCAAGCCGTATCGTGGGAAGAATTCACGAACCAGCTGCTTGGCAGTTGTCGGAGCAGTGTAATCTGGGACTGGGTATGCTTCGGTCCAGCGGGACAGAGCACAAACAACTACGAGAACATATTTAAATCCTCGACAACGGTCCATCTGGATATAATCCATCTGGAGGACTTCAAAAGGGTGATCGGGAGGATGAAATCCACCTTGCTCTACAGGGACGCTTTTACCTGGATTGAACTGACAACAGATCATGCAAGTACGCACTTTCTGTTTCGCTGCTGCTCGTAAGTGTTTATTGTTCCAAAGATTTTGTAAACTGTCTAACATCGCTTTCTCTCCTAGGTGTGCTGGGCTATGTGCTGTATTTATCATGACTTGAACCATAGAGTCAGGGAGAAACCATGTAGATTTTCCCTTCGTCACCCAACCTTGATCTGTTTGGATCCCTCCTTGTTCAATCCATTTCTTTATTTCTTCTGGGGTAGCATGTGTCTGAATATCGATAACATCTAGTGTGGGATCCCTGACTGTCATACAGTGTGTCGGTCCTGTTGTCTTTGTCATATCAGTTGTCTGAGTGTGAGTCAGTGCTGTATGTTTTGCTGTCTGGTCTGCCAGGTCGTTACCCTGGGAAACAGAATCTGTGACCTTAGTATGTGCTTTACACTTCATGACGGATATGCCTGAAGGTAGATGTATTGCTTCTAACAGTGCTTGAATGAGGGGACCATGTTGGATCTTGGCACCATGAGAGGTCAGGAAACCTCGTTCTTGCCATAACATGCCGAAGTCGTGTACAACTCCGAACGCATAACGGGAATCAGTGTATATGTTGACATTTCTGTTCTTGGCTAGAATACAGGCTCGGGTCAGAGCGATGAGCTCTGCCGCTTGAGCAGACAGTGTATCAATACGATGTGTTTCTTTAACTTCATTTTCAGTGGTCACGGCATACGCAGCCACTAATTCTCCTGTACTTGTTCTCATACATGAACCATCCACATAAAGTGTCAGGTCTGGATTTGTCAATGGAACATCTGTTAAGTCTCGTCGAGGCTTTGTTACTGCATTAATGATCTCTATGCAATCGTGCGGGGCTGGATCTGTCGTAATTGTAGGTAACAATGTTGCTGGGTTCAGGATGCTGCAGCGTCTGATTTCTATGTGTGGCTGGAATAGTGTTAATTCGTAACCTGTCAGTCGTGCTATAGTCAGGTGCTGAGTTTGAGTTCTGTTTAAAAGAACCTCTACAGAGTGTGGTACTTGAACTGTTAACTGATGTCCTAAAACAATTGAATCGCTCTGTCTTATTGCTAACGCTGTTGCTGCTACTGACTTTAAGCATGCAGGGAGTGCCTGAGCTACGGAATCCAATGTACTTGAAAAATAAGCACAAGGCTTATGTGAACCTGCTTGATCTTGAGTGAGGACAGACAATGCTGTACCGTCACGTTCTGTAACAAAAAGTGTAAACGGTTTGCTGTAACATGGTGTCGCTAAAACTGGTGCTTGACATAATGCTTTCTTTAATTCCTCAAAGGCTTGTGTGTGTTCCTGAGTCCAAGGGAGGGCAGTCGAAGTGGCTGCCTCCTGCGTCGTTAACTGGATGAGTGGTTTAGCTAGAAATGCATATTGAGGAATCCATTGTCTGCAGTACGAGGTGAGGCCTATGAAGGCCCGCACTTCCTTTTGTGTCTGAGGTTGTGGCATATTTACAATTAACTGAATGCGATCGGGAGTGAGCTGTCTCCCCACTTTGGTCAGCAAGTGACCCAAGTACACAACTTGCTGAACACAGAATTGTAGCTTCGAAGGAGACACCTTGTGTCCCTTGTCGGCCAGGAAATGTAAAACTGTCAGTGATGCTTGTTCACATTCGGGCTCACTTCGTGCGGTGATCAGTAGATCATCGACGTATTGCAGTAAAGCGGTGTTAACTGGCATCTGAATACAATCTAGTTGTCTTTTCAGTGCTTGACTATAGATGCTGGGGCTTTCTGTGAATCCTTGAGGTGCGCGGGAAAATTTGAAGCTTCGTCCATTTAAACTGAATCCGAAGAGATATTGGCTCTCCGGATCAATAGGTACACTGAAGAAAGCGTTCTTGAGATCAATTACGGTAAAGAACGTTGCTTCTGAATCAATAGCAGTCAATAGGGAAGAGATATCGGGGACCACAGGGTACTGTGGTACAATACATTTATTCAGTTCTCGAAGATCAATCACCAGCCGATATACTGGCGGTGCATTGGGGTCAGTACGTTTAAGAATTGGAATGATGGGTGAATTACAGATATTGGAGTCGGTCTCTACGACCACTCCCTGGGCAATGAGCTCTTCAATGATTTTCAGTAAAGCCACTACAGCATCGGGTGGTAACTTGTATTGTCTGATTCTGGGTAGAACAACTCCTGTCTTGAGTGTAACACGGTATGGAGTGATATGCATACAACCTACGTCAGCTGGGCCTTTTGCCCATAGGTGATCTGGTACATTTTTCAATCTGACATCAAATTCTCGCAAAACATAATGACCCTTGAAATCCCGTAGAAAGAGTCTAACCCCTTCCGGGGAACAGCATATTATAGCTCCTAGAGCCTTCAGAGTTTTAATTCCTAACAAGTTTTCTGGGCATGAGTTCGTAAGTAACAAATCTGTAACTCGTGATAAGGGTCCCACAGCCAAGGGTACTGGTTCCGATACTTCATTTACAATAGGCTGTCCTGAAAAACCAAGGGAAACATTCTGTGAGCCTGAGAGGGGTGCCCCTGGGACTTCATTATGGCTGATTGTTGTGCGGCTTGCCCCTGTATCAATTAAAAACTTTCTGTCTTTTCCCAATACGTGACTGTGTACATAAGGACCTTCTTGATCTACAGGAATTTCAATAAGAGGCACGCCACCTTCCCTCTCTAGGCTGTTTCATGTATATCGGGGGTAATCTGGATATGCAGATTGGGCATACTGGTACATCTGTTGTGAGACTTGCTGAGTCGCGGCAATGGGCTGTGGTCCTGCTACTGTCTGTGCTGTATGAGATGGAGATGGAGCATGCATAGGCTGTGTATTCTGCATTGGCTGTACATTCTGTGAGGTCTGTTGCTGGACCTGATCTTGTCTAGGTGGATGCGGTCTTTCTTTAGTTTTACCTGTTAAAATGTTATGTTTCAGGACTGGGCATTCATGTACGTAGTGACCTGGCTGTTTGCAATAATTGCACGTTCCCTTAACGGGAGCTGTAGTGTGACTTGTCTGGGCCCCACCCTTTCTCTGACCGTCGGCTGGGACCGTCTGAGCTACTAACATTTTCATTTTCGTGTCTTTCATGCGCTTCTGTTCCTGATCTTGTTCTTCTCTAATTCTGTTCTGATGATATTGTAACATTTGTAACATCTGGGATGGCGTATTTGCCTGCCAAGTACTTTCAACTTTATATACTCGGTTTTTAACTAATGGTAGGGAGTTCTCGACTAGTTTTGATACGAAAAGGTGTGGATATGACTCGCTGCTTGGTTGTAGGCCACTATTTATAATGAAACATTTCTCGAATCTTGAATAGAAGTCACTAGTATCTTCATCATGTTTCTGTTTACAGGACGAGATGGCGTCCCAATCTTCCTTTCTAGTTGTCAATAATCTTGGCAGAACCTGTACTATTAAACCGGGTAATGCTTTAGTCTTATCCCCAAGGCCTACCCCTGGGATCCGTTTGCTTTCTTCATCTTCTATTTCTGCCCATGCTATCTTTGTGTCCCCCACCTCCCATTCTTTTTCCTTTAATTTCTCGTAAATGCCCGTGGGCAACAGCACCTTCAACATTTTCATGATATCATCATACGTGTAATCCCCCATTAATAACATATCTTTAAGCTCTCTGTGAAAACCTGCAGGGTCTTTATCATGACACGGAACTAGTTTCTTCATTTCTAACAGTTCTAACTTAGTCAGTGGCGTGTGTACATATACACGTTTCAAGACATGATCCGTACCCATAACTGGGTGTACTTCTCGTAAAGGGTTCTGGCTTTCAATGCCACTCCCGCATTGCATGTGGTACGTTTTTCTTTCTGGAGGCGGGGCTGGAACATATTCAGAGCTTATGAAGGTGTTATATTTATGTCGTTGTTCTAGAATTATTTGTATCAACTTGGTACTGAAACCTCTCCATCTATCCATGAGTAGTGCTTCTAATGTTTCGTGTAAGGGACCTGGATCGGAGTGTTGATTTCTGTATTTCGTGAGGAGGTGCTGAATCATGTATACACCTGCTAATTTCTGTTCGTCTGGGGAGAGGTTCAGAAATGTCTGTGCTAAAGTGTCATCATTATATATGTCTGGATTTTCGGCCCATAAGATGGCCGATCGGGCTAGTTCTTGTTCATCCATCGAATTGAGTACATGGTACCCCATTCTTTCTCGTAATCTTTTATCAGTCTCCTGGAACTGATGTTCAGAAGAATTCGGATTTGTTAAAGCAGAGAGAAAAACTCTCTTGTTTTCCGGACGGATGCCCTTCCTAAGGTAAGTTCCCTTACCTACATATGCTATAGTATCTGTAGCTCGTTCTGGTTCTTCAAGTTCTTCTTCCTCCTCGGAGGAAGCTTTGTCTTTCCCTTTCTGGTGTACCGTTATCACTGCTTTTCTAATTTTCTTATACATACTGGCTATGCAAGCCCCCTTGTCATGTTTTCCGTCGGCTATATTTTGACCCCACTTGTTCAGTGCATCTAATTCACTTCGATCTGTTCCAGGCCTGTCTCGTTCTCTTATTAGACAATTTATGAAAAATCGTAGTATCTGTGCTTGAATGTCAACTTTCTGTTTTTCCATGGCATCCTTGATACTGTCAGGGTCTTTCCCTGTCTGGACAAACTCATATATTCTATCTAGACGGTCCTTCATTCCTACATAGCATAGCAAGATATCAGTAGCAGATCTCAACCGTAGTGATGCTAATATCATTAGATCGTCTTTACCGGGTACTGGATCATATCTACAAACGGAAATGTTTTCTCTGAGTGCGTCAAGACGAGGAGACTGGAACGTCGACTGGAACGTGAGAGGACTCTGCGTATCCCTGATATTGAATCTGCGTGTTAATGGCGGGGTCCGGAAACCCGCAGTCGCACCTCCTGAAGCGGATGCTTGGGCATTATCCCCCTGCGGAGTCTGTATCTGAACTTGAATTTGTCGTTTAGTAGGATCAGGTAGATTTTGTTTCGGTAGGTCAATCTTGGGTGCGGGAAGTGGCGGAGCTGGCGGAACGGGGGAGGTCTGTCGCGGTACCGGCGGGGCATGATCTGGGGGCGGAGTGCCACCCCCGTCCCTGTCAGTAGGCAGGGCACGAACAGGCAGATTGGTGTAAGCTGGTGCTACATCCTCTAGATAAGAATTTAGGAATATGTCTTTAGTAGTCTTATGCATTACTTTAGTTGGAACTAAAGGTGGCGGTAGGTTTTTCGGTATTTCTGATAGGGCTTCAGATGTGCCCTCGGCCGCGAGATACATACCGTTTACGAGATTGTTTCGGGCACGGTCTATTTGTTCTGTTTTTACTCGGATCCCTTCAATAACTAATTCGTTTTCTTGGGCTTTTTCTGATTCTTTAAGTCTGTCTTCTCTACGGAGTGCTTTCTCAGCACGCTTATGGGATTCCTTATGCCAAAATTCTATGGCGTCTTTCTGAGATTGTCTAGCTTTCTTTTTCCATAATGCTTCTTCTACTTTCATGATGCACTCGGCATCCCATGTTCCGGTAGTGGGCCATCTGTGTCTTTCGTCTAGATGCTTGGTATAGTCGGCCCATAAGTCTAGATACAATATGGCATCTATGCCATGTTTATGATACATAAAGTTACCTGGAGTGTCCCTAGGGGGAATAGGAATTTCTTCCTCCAGTATCCCTTTCCTAGTTCCTATCTGCTTTAACTTGTTGAAAAACGGCATCTTGTTTACTTGTTACTGAATACTCAATCCTTACTCCTTAATACTGGTTACAGCTAGTTTATACGAGAAACACAATAATGCACATTAAACGGTCACATTCATACCACGACATTAATCACATAAAAAGACATTTGAGACATAGATGACTACCCCCTATACTGGATGTACTGCTCAACAGTACAGATACACTGGTGTAACAGTGCAGAAATTCAGAATACTAGATATACTGCTAAACAGTACAGATACACTGCCTAAAAACAGTGCAGACCGGACTTGTGTACCCAAACCCGTCTAGATACGACCCAGCAATGGTACTCACCGGGAAGCACGGAAACAGAAGGCCTCGGAAAATTCGACTGGACTGGACTCGACTCGGCTCGACTTCGGAAAACTTCGGAAAACTTCGGAAAACTGGTGGGCCTCTTGACACCTCGGACCTTGCTTCTTTCGGCTAGGCTCTGGTCGGGATCCTCCGCACTCCTCACCGCCTCGTCTGGGCACTGATCGCAGTCTTCGTCACCTCCGTGGGCCAGAGGGAGATGCAGGAAATCCTGCCGGTACGCGTAGGTTCTGTCTAACTGATGGCAGGGGACAGAGCTTGCAATGCGCCAACCGGCGCGTGAGGTGGGGGAGGGGTCCCTATTCGGGCGCCAAAATGACGTAAATAATTAATTTACTCTCTTAATTTCTATGCAGGTAAGTACTTAATCAATAATAACTCAGATCGGAAAGAAAAAAACCAGAGTCCGTGGTGTTAGAGTTCTTAGGGGTTTTATTCCTTAAAAAGGAATGGTCATGACCAGGATATCGGATTCTGACCACCACAGGGGTGTCAGAAGGGATAGAGCGCGCTACATTTTATTGACAATACATAGCTTATATACTTAATTCATATCATAAGCAACAGTGCAGGAGGCGTAACAGCTGAGAGAAGACAAGATAACAGTATACACGTGGTACTAGTACGTAATCAAGAGGCGTGAACTGGAGGTGTGTGCTAGAAACGTCACTGATAGGTGTCACAGGTGGGTGGCACTAAGCAGAAATGTGGCAATGTCAGCAGAAATCGGAAGCTTGGATGCGCGCGCAGCTGCATGACGTGTGATTGGAAGGGTGCAGGGGACTTGACATTTACACTGACGGAAAGAGACAGAAGTCTGGCATGTCAGATCAACTTGTACTTCTATCATATCTGATATCTGATGTTTAGGAACCATATTATCTGGATGGAAAGGTCTCTAGGGCAGAAGCTATTCTATGCTAACTGTGGATGCGTGTATAAGCGCCTAAGTGTCTGCATGAGAAGCGTGGGGGCACGGGGCCTTCCATGGAAGCATGGTAACAGAAGCTATGAATTACTTGCACTGAGACGGGTCGGCCCTTTGGCTCTGCAGCTGGGGAGGATGTTTACTGAAGCTAGTAGGCAGGAATGCATTTTTCGAGGAGCGGAACAGATAACTCGAAGGTTATAGTCAGTCTTGGCAGAAAACAGGCTGAGCTGAGCGCGAGGGGCCGCGCTGGAAGTAAGTCAGAGTTCACGGGTACAGAGGCAGCCTGGGCAGAGGCTGTCAGAGTCGAAAGCCAGAAAAGAGGCTCGATGGCAGAAATTCAGGGCCTACTTTGCCAGAGCAGAAAAACGCAGAAGTACACTACAAAAAGACGGTGGCATAGCATACTTAGTAACGGACCATTAAATCCATTCAGGGTGGATCTGAAAGAGGACAAGTTAACGTTGGACGCAAATGTATTTGCGTCTTCATATCTGACACAGGAGGGAAGTTACATATACTTTAAGCTGGTACATGGAGTCGGTGGGGTACACGCTAGGGAACATAACATGACCAAAAATTTATATTTCCTCAGGTACATAGGTCAGATCCAAGACAATGTCATTCAATGACTTCATTTTATATCAGTCCATAAGTAATACTGATCTATAAACGTTCCCACATTTTAAAATTGTTATACTTCAAAACCCAATGTTGATTGATTACCAACAGTATCAGTGAATATGTTAACAAACTGTGAAATTATATATATATATATATATATACATATATATATAATATAAATACAATTGGTAAATTAATTTCAACTAGCAAGAAAAGCATCATATGACAATGAGAAAAGACTTACCAAGTAAGGGTTTTAGTAAACCAAATCGAATCATATGATTAGATTGTGATTTATTACATCAAAGAACACAAGTAAAAGTATTTCAGACAATCTTAGTATTTGCCAAAAATTATACAACTCCTTATGGTATAGATGATGTTTCAGTTCTTTGACTTGGTGGCACAGAAACAGCCAACGCGCGTTTCGTCACAACTGTGACTTCCTCAAGGCTGTAAGAATAAACATGATATGCAGCAGTTGACGTATAAATTCAAATGACTTTTATACTTTCTAATTATAATGTGAAAGAAAGGAAAAAAGGAAAAAGTGCAATAGAAAATAGTCTTACACCTGAAAGCCACAAAATAGCAACACCCAGAGCAAAAGAGAAAGAGATGTGGAGTGAAATTCGCAAAAGTGAAAAGAAATGTGCAGTTTGAAATCGCAGTTTACTGAATATGTGACTGAGACAGCTTAAAAAACTCAAGTTGCTGCCAAATAATTACCTCAACAGATGACAAAGAGCTATGAAATCAGTACTCAGGAAAAGAAAGAAAGACCTGTGCAAGTATCAGAAGTGACAAGTGAAATTCTCGAAATCTTAGAGCAACCCCACAAAAGGTCTAGGAGAAAATAGTTTGGGTAACGGAATGTGAAATAACCTTGCTTAAGTAGTAGATGAACCCGTCAAGAAACTTCAGTCGCAGCTCTACAGACACAGAGCAATGTGGATACTTTGTCAGTGCTAAGAACACATATTATATATTAAGAAATATCAACATGTGTTTATATTTATTTATACACCTTCAACCTCAAGGTCTTTGTACTGGTGTGAATGTAAGACATTGTTCTGCATTCTGTCCATCAACTTGCAATTTTCACCCCGAGTAGGCTGGGTATGCTCAGACGGGAGTCCCAGGCTCTCCACATCACTGGAGTTAAGCTATCCAGGCTGAAGAAAGCTGATAGCCAGAAACCGGTCCTTGGATGCTTGATTCCGGTCTAGGAAATCATGGCTTGGTAGTTCGAGCTGGACTGTTCCCATGAGGCACAGGGTCAAGGCTGATTTGCATATAGCCATTGTCTGACCTAGGGTGATGTGGAGTGCAAAAAAACAATGGATATTGGCCCAGATCTTTGTACTGGGGTGAATGTAAGACATTGTTCTGCATTCTGTCCATCAACCGTGTTTTTTGCAATTTTCACCCCGAGTGGGCTGGGTATGCTCAGACTTGAGTCCCCGGCTCTCCACATCACTGGAGTCAAGCTATCCTGGCTGAAGAAGGCTGATAGCCAGAAACCGGTCCTTGGATGCTTGATTCCGATCTAGGAAAGACAAGGCTTGGTAGTTCGGGCTGGACTGTTCCCATGAGGCACCGGGTCAAGGCTGATTTGCATATAGCCATTGTCAGACCTAGGGTGGTGTGGAGTGCAAAAAAACGATGGATGTTGGCCAAGATCTTTGTACTGGGGAGAATGTAAGACATTGTTCTGTATTCTGTCCATCAACTGTGTTTTTTGCAATTTTCACCCCGAGTGGGATGGGTATGCTCAGACGTGAGTCCAAGGCTCTCCACATCACTGGAGTCAAGCTATCCAGGCTGAAGAAGGCTGATAGCCAGAAACCGGTCCTTGGATGCTTGATTCCGGTCTAGGAAAGACATGGCTTGGTAGTTCGGGCTGGATTGTTCCCATGAGGCACAGGGTCAAGGCTGATTTGCATATAGCCATTGGCTGACCTAGGGTGGTGTGGAGTGCAAAAAAACGATGGATTTTGGCCCAGATCTTTGTACTGGGGTGGATGTAAGACATTATTCTGCATTCCGTCCATCAACGTTGTTTTTTGCAAGTCTCCTAATATTCAACAATTGATGAATATTAGGAGACGCAAATTGGATCATTTTTCTTCCGTTTTATACAAGTTCAAGTTCAAGTTCAGGCATTTGTATAGCGCACTACTCACCCAGAGGGTCTCAAGGCGCTAGGGGAAGGGGGTTCATTAATTGTCGAATAACCAGGTTTTAAGTTCTTTTCTGAAGGAGATGTGGTTCTGAGTAAGGCGGAGGTTGGTGGGGAGTGAGTTCCAGGTCTTGGCAGCCAGGAAGGAGAAGGATCTGCCACTCACGGTGGATTTCCCGATGCGCGGGACTGCGGCGAGGGCTTGATTGGACTATCTTAGTTGTCGGGTGGGTTTGTAGAAGGACAGTCGAGTATTGAGGCATTCGGGTCCTAGATTGTAGAGGGCCTTGTGTGCATGGGTGAGAAGGCAAAAGGTAATTCTTTTATTGACGGGAAGCCAGTGGAGGTCTTTTAGATGTCCAGTGATGTGATCTTGGTGCGGGATGTCTAATATGAGTCTCGCTGACGCGTTTTGGATGCGCTGGAGTTTTTTCTGTAGTTTTGTTGTGATTCCGGCGTAAAGAGTGTTACCATAATCCAGTCGACTCGTGACCAATGCGTGGCTGACAGTCTTTCTTGTCTCGAGGGGGATCCAGCGGAAGATCTTTTTGAGAATGCGAAGTACGTTGAAGCAAGAGGACGAGACGGTGTTGACTTGTCTGGACATCGAGAGAGAGGAGTCTAGGATGAAGCCAAGGTTACGTGCATGGTCTGTGGGTGTGGGTGCTGTGCCCAGAGCGGAAGGCCACCAAGAGTCGTCCCAAGCTGAGGGGGAAGATCCTAGGATGAGCACCTCCATTTTGTCTGAGTTGAGTTTTAGGCGGCTCTGATTCATCCATTCGGCTACTTCTTTCATGCCTTCGTGAAGATTGGTTTTGGCGGTGTTAGGGTCTTTGGTGAGGGAAAGGATTAGCTGGGTGTCGTCAGCGTAGGAGATGATGTTGAGGTTGTGTTGACGCGCGATGGAGGCGAGAGGACTCATGTAGACGTTGAAGAGGGTGGGACTGAGTGAGGATCCTTGAGGTACTCCACAGATGACTTCAGTGGCCTCTGAGTTGAATGGGGGAAGTCGAACTCTTTGAGTTCTCCCAGCGAGGAATGAGGTGATCCGGTTCAAAGCTTTTCCTTGTATGCCGATGCTGCTGAGGCGATGTATAAGGGTGCTGTGGCAGACTGTGTCGAAAGCGGCAGAAAGGTCGAGTAGGATGAGGGCCACTGTTTCTCCATTGTCCAGGAGTGCTCGGATGTCGTCGGTCGCTGCTATGAGGGCGGTTTCGGTGCTGTGTTTGGCTCGAAACCCGGATTGAGATGGATCAAGGGAGTTGTTGGATTCAAGGAAGGCGGCAAGCTGGCTGTTGACGGCTTTCTCGATTACTTTGGCCGGGAATGGGAGGAGGGATATGGGTCGGTAGTTTTTAAGTTCAGAGGGGTCTGCTGTGGGTTTCTTCAGAAGGGCGCTGAGTTCGGCGTGTTTCCAGCTTTCTGGAAAGGTGGCAGAGTTGAACAAGCAGTTGATGACATCGTGAAGATGGAGTGCGATGATGGAGTCAGCTTTGTTGAAGATGTGGTCTGGGCAGGGGTCAGAAGGCGAGCCAGAGTGGATTGAGTTCATGAGGCGAACGGTGTCTTCAGTGGTGATTGGGTTCCAGGCGCTGAGGTTGTTAGTTGGCGGAGTAGGATCTGAGGGGGGTGGGGAGGGTTGAACGCTGGGAGAATTCTTGAAGCTGTTGTGGATGTCGGCAATTTTGTTGTAGAAGAAGGTCTTGGGAGGGAGTGATGTCGTTAGATGCTGCGGTGGGGTTGGTGAATTCTTTGACAATGTTGAAGAGTTCCTTGCTGTTATGAGTGTTGTTGTCGAGACGATCCTTGAGTGCTGATTTCTTGGCGGATTGAATCAGTTTGTGGTGTTTGCGGGTGGCTGTCTTGAGGGAGTCCATGTTGTCTGAGGTAGGGTTTTTTCTCCAAATCTTCTCCAGGGTGCGGCATAGCTTTTTGGATCTTTTAAGTTAATCATTGAACCAGGGAGCCTTTTTGCTGGCTGATTTCATCTGGTGCTTTTTCAGAGGTGCTAATTCGTCAGCACTGTGGGTAATCCATTGCCTGAGGTTGGTGGCCGCTTGGTCTGGGTCCATTGAGAGGGTGGGAGGGTTTTGGTTGAGTGATGTGAGGAGTTGGTCGATGAAGATTTTGTTCCAGTTTCTTCGAGGAATAGGTTGTGGACAGTTGTGGGTCAGGGTGGTTTTGTAGCTGAAGTGAACACAGCTGTGATCCGTCCAGTGGAGAGCTGTAGTGCGATCGAAGGAGATGTGCTTGCTGGAGGTGAAGATAGGGTCGAGCGTGTGTCCGGCTGTGTGGGTGGGGGTGTCAACAAGTTGTTTGAGTCCGAGATTGGACAGGTTGTCCAGAAGGGTGGTGGTGTTGCTGTCGTGTTTGTTTTCAAGGTGGTAGTTGAGGTCTCCTAGAAGAATGTAGTTCTCGGAGGCGAGGGCGTGTGGGCTGATGAAGTCCGTGATGTCATCGCTGAATTGAGTGCGGGTGCCTGGAGGCCTGTTGATGAGGGTGCCTCTAAGTGTGGTTCTGGGGTCGGTGTGGATCTGAAAGTGGAGATGTTCGGCGGTTGCAAGATTGTCGTCGGAGCTGGTTGTGATTTTGATGGTGTTTCTGTGGATGATGGCGATGCCTCCTCCTGTTTGATTGGTGCGGTCTTTTCGGATAATCTTGTAAGCGTCCGGTATGGCTATAGCGATGTCGGGAGCTGATGATGCGTTCAGCCATGTTTCAGTAAGGAAGGCGATGTCCGGTGACGCAGTGTCGATTAGGTCCCAGAGTTCTGTTGCTTGTCTGTGGACTGAGCGGGTGTTGAGCAGGATTCACCTTGAGGTGAATAATCTTGCCTGTTTTACCTTGCATAGTATGTACCCTTAGTCTAAACTGGCCATGCTTTCAGGTTTTTCGACCTGAAAATATTTTCTTCAACATGTTGATATTTCCTAATATATTATGTGTTCTTAGCACTGAGAAGCGATCCACATTGCTCTGTGACTGTAGAGCTGCGACTGAAGTTTCTTGACGGGTTCATCTACTACTTAAGCAAGGTTATTTCACATTCTCTTGCCCAAACTATTTTCTCTTAGACCTTTTGTGGGGTTGCTCTAAGATGTCGAGAATTTCACTTGTCACTTCTGATACTTGCACAGGTCTTTCTTTCTTTTCCTGAGTACTGATTTCATAGCTCTTTGTCATCTGTTGAGCTAATTATTTGGCAGCAACCTGAGTTGTTTAAGCTGTCTCAGTCACATATTCAGTAAACTATGTGATTTCAAACTGCACATTTCTTTTCACTTTTGCAAATTTCACTTCACATCTCTTTCTCTTTTGCTCTGGGTGTTGCTATTTTGTGGCTTTCAGGTGTAAGACTATTTTCTATTGCACTTTTTCCTTTTTTCCTTTCTTTCACGATATAATTAGGAAGTATGAAGCTCATTTGAATTCATACGTTAACTGCTGCAGTTCATGTTTACTTCTTACAGCCTTGAGAAAGTCACGGTTGTGACGAAACGCGCGTAGGCTGTTTATGTGCGACCAAGACAAAGAACTGAAACTTCATCTATAGCATAAGATGTTGTATAATTTTGGCAAATACTAAGATTGTCTGAAATACTTTTACTTGTGTTCTTTGATGTAATAAATCACAATCTAATCATATGAATCTATTTGGTTTACTAAAGTCCTTACTTGGAAAGTCTTTTCTCATTGTCATATGGTGCTTTTCTTGATAGTAAAATTAATTTACCAATTGTATTTATATTATTTAAGAGTACCGGGGTTCAGTCTTTCCTGTATTCTGAACAAGCCAGCAATGACTTGCTCTATTGGATATTCTGGGTAGTGGGATATCTTACCCCAAGAGGCACCTATCTTTAACTTGTTTGATTGCTATAAAACAATAGATAATCTGCTTCCATATTTGTCAACACCTTCGTTTGAAGTGCGATAGTATACCCATCACTACCGTGTGTGGTTGTTTATACATATATATATATATATATATATATATATATATATATATATATATATATATATATATATATATATATATATATATATATATATATATATATATATATATATATATATATATATATATATATATATATATATATATATATATATATATATATCGAATATAGCATTATCCAAAACTTTTCAAAATAATCATCTGGCACTCCAGGTAGAGTTTCAAAAACACTCGGGCTTTATTTATGACGAGATAACAACATCTACGCGTTTCAGCAGACTCATGCTGCCTTGTTCACGATGTTTAAAGCAGCATTTTTTCACATTAAAATACACAGTGAGTGACATTGAGAAAGGACACAACATGCTGCAAGAAAGGACTAACAGGTAGATTCATCATTGAAAAATCGGCTCGCAAAGGGCCAGATTCTTAGAATTCGGCCCTTTCCGAGGAATTACAAATAAGGAATCTCTATTTGAGATTCCCTAAATGCAATTCATTAACCATTTTTAAATTGCGAAATCGCAATATCGGGCCGCTATTTACCGCGAGGTCAAACCTCGTGGTAAATAGCAAAAACTTAGAAAAATGCTTTTAAATGCATTTTTCTAAGTTGCATGTTGCGCACACACATGTCCTGCACACACACATGTCCTTTGGACATGTGTGTGCGCAACACCAATGTAGATTACATTTCAGGGGTGCTACAGGGTGTCCTTTGGACACCCCTAGCACCCTTGAAATCGCATCCTTATTTGCATTTAGCAAATTGCTAATCGCAAATAAGGAATAACTCCCCATTCATTCCTATGGGGCCCATAGGAATGAATCGGGAGTTAATCCTTCTTTGCGATTAGCAATTTGCTAATCGCATATAAGGAATGTGTAGGAATCACAATTTATTTTGCGATTCCTACATGAATCCCGTTTTGCAAGTCCTTAATAGCGATTCCTTAATACTCGCTATCAAGGACTCACAAAACGGGACTTTGATGAATCTAGGGGCTAGCCTTTCATTTAATGGCGGACATGTTTTAACATGTTCTCTTTTCCAAATTCACATTCTTTTTCAAATGGGACCAGCTTATTTTGAGTGGGCATTTTTTTTTTCACTATCTCTCCCAATTATGAAACCATACCAACAACTAGCGATAATTATCGCTATGTTGGTTTAGCAGCGATTTTTTTTCCGCCGAGCTTCGGCGATTTTTATCGCTTAGGAACCTTGCTAATATCAAGGTTTATCTCCTAAGCGATAAAAATCGTCCGAAATGCATGAATATCGCTGAAAAGTCACTGATATTCATGCATTACCAAGCTAATGCTCTTAGCCATGTTATCCACCTACCATTGGATAACATGGCTAAGAACTGCTCAGGGGCAGGTGCTTTCGGAGATATTCGCGCTTAGCGCGAATATCTCCAAAAGTTGGTAATAGGACATAGCGACGTTAGCGACTGTTTCCAGTCGCTAACATCTTGGCACGCCCACTTTGCATGTCATTAGTGATAAATATCACTGACATGCAAAGTGGGGCCCAAGATGGTCGCTATCTCCTACTAGCTGTCGCTAACTGGTGTTAGCGACAGCTAGGTAATAGGCAGATAATTTTATCTCCGCTTTCTTGGCTTTTAAAGCCAAAAAAACCGAGATAAACCCCCTTGATAATATGCCCCCATATTCTTTTAAGGTTCCATTTTTACAATGACATTGCAGCAATGTTAAATTGAATTTAAAATAATTCTAAAAAATGTAAAGTGTATACATATAGCAGGAATATTTATTCCTTGCACTTTTTTATTTCATTACATTTTATCTAAAATAAAACAAATTTCAATTTCAATCAGTGCATGTCAGAAATTTAAAGTGCAAGTGCATAGCAATGTTAAGAATTTGGTAGAAACATATTATTCCGGCTAGTGCCTATTTGAGTTGGGTGCAAATTCTAGCAAATTAAACTGCAAGTGAGCTGACTCTGCGGCTTGCTTGCATGAGTTTTTCTGTCTTAGCGTGGGGACACGCCATCTGAGCGTAACCTGGCGCTTTATAAAATTCCCTTATTATTATTATTATTATTATGTGCAAGATATGCCTCTCTTTACCTCTTTTTGTAATCATTGTCATTCAGAATTATAGTTACTTCACTATAAAGTGCCAGTGCTGGATAAATACAATATATCAAGGTTTATGCAAAAAACTCAAAAAATATTTTTAAAAAAGAAATCACATTTTTTCTATAAAAAAGCACACCATTTCTTGTATTTTTTGCAAAGTGCATATTTAAAATTGAGGAGAACTTTACATTTAAAGTACTAATGCTTATGTAAACTGGAAAAAAATTGTTTAAAAAAAAATGTCTCTTTATAAGCCTATCGCTTCCCTCAGTATATACATACTACACGACAATACAATGATCATTCTAAAGTGCAAATGCACATCAGCTAAAAAAGTATCATTACCCAACACAATTGGTTACAGCCAATCATAACAATTCATGTGCCCAATTACTCACTACTGTTTCAAACTTAAAAATTAAAAGCATACATTTTATGGTCTTATACTCGTGCAGGTTTTCACATTCTAACTCTTCATTTCATTATTCAAGATAGGCAGGTGTATAAGTCCTCATCCACATTGAGCCCATACGGTTCTTTGCAGTTGAACTCCAAAATAAAATATGTCTCTAGTTTTTTGACTTCCTGTTCCCTGTCCCCTCCTCTCTTTTTTCTCGGGACCTCAGCTATACAGGTGTACTGCAGACTCATGGGGTTACTCTGGTGGTGGGTCTCAAAATGCCTTGCAATAGGATAAGTCCTGTCTTGATTTACAATCGCTCGCCTGTGTTGAAGGATTCGTTTATACACAGGGAGAGTTGTACTCCCTATATACATTTTGGGACAGGAGCATTATAACAAATAAACAACAAAACTAGAGCTACAGGTTAGGAAATTTCTAATGGTCATGGTTTTATTAAAGAAAGTTCTAAAATAAGTGCAATTCATGCCATGCTGGCACGCTTTGCATTTTGAACTTTTTTTAGAACCTGGTTTCTGCTGTAACCATATAGGGACCTCCCTTCCTTTCTTGAAATTCACTGTTGACAATTACATCCTTCAAAGATTTAGGGCCAGATGCATCAAGCTAAAAACCGGTCGCAAAGGGGCAGATTCTCAGAATCTGCCCCTTTGCGACCAGTATTTTTGCATTTGGGATGCATCATCCCAAATGCAAAAATCGCAAATAGAGAATTCGCTAAATTGCGATTGATTGCATTTAAGGAATCTCAAATTGAGATTCCTTAAATGCAATGCATGAAAGTTTCAAAAATAGCGAATTCGCTAATAGGGCGCGCAAATTACCAAGAAGTACAACTTCATGGTAATTTGGAAAACCTTTGAAAAATGCACTTTTGTGCATTTTTCAGAGTTTTATGTTGCGCACACACATGCCCTAAGGGCATGTGTGTGTGCAACATATGTGCACAGATCAAATTCAGGGGTGCAACAGGGTGTCCTTTGGACACCCCTGCACCCTTGAACTCGCAATCTCAATTTGCGAATCGCTAATTGCGATTCGCAAATTGAGATTGTCTTCCCATTCATTCCTATGGGCCTCTAGGCCCATAGGAATGAATGGGGAGGTATTCATTAATTGCGACTCGCAATTTGCGAGTCGCAATTAAGGAATTCTAGGAAATCTCTATTTTTGTAGTGATTGCTTGATGCATTCAATTTTTCTATTCCTAATTAGCGATTCCTTATTTTTCGCTAATAAGGGATCGCAAAATGGATCCTTGATGCATCTGGCCTTTAGATCTCTTATATGTAATCTCAGGATTTCTCTTGAGCTTAGAGCCCAACACCGGATCACTTCTTATCAAGTGCCAGCAGTGCCAGTTCAAAATTGACCTAATCTCTTTGTGTTTCATATTAAATGTAGTTATAAATCTAGAAGAATCCTGATCACTATGATCGTTTCTCTACTGTGGTTGTTGCTTTGTTCTAGATGGCTCGAACAGTATTTTATGTCTTTCTAGATTTCTAGCCTTGGGTGATGCACCTTTTAAAACCTCAGGCGAATAACCTCTCTGGGTGAATCTCTGTGACATTTCCTTTTATATTCCGTCGTATTCCCCCTGTTCGCTCCAAGCTCTCTTTGCTCTATATTAATCCTCAAATGGTATACTCCTGATAAACGCAGCAGGATGAGCACTTTCTGGATGGAGAACTGAGTTTCCAGCAGTAGCTTTGCGGAATACAGATGTTTCCAATTTTCCTTCAATAAGTTTAATCGGGATATCAGGGAAATCTATGGACGTTCTGCTATGGTGCCCCAAAAATTCCAAATTTAGGGAGTTATTATTTATACCTTATACCTTATGATATATATATATATATATATATATATATATATATATATATATATATATATATATATATATATATATATATATATATATATATATATATATATATATATATCACCTACCGGCAGTCGCCAGTAGGTAGTTATAGTTAGAACCTAGTTTCCATAGGTAAAGCATTTTTTGATTTGCTAATACCTTTGGCATCGATTAACGAATCTTCCTGAAATTCTCCCATAATAAACAGCCTATCCAGGTCAGCTCCTATCCTGAGAGTTTGTGGGTAATTTGTCAAGCGGGGCTGAGAAAAAAAAGGGGGTCCCAAAAGTCATTATCTCCATGTTAATTTCCATAGGAAATTTTGTGATGAGCTACAGCTCGAACTGCTGAACGGAATTAACCACAATTTGGCAGAGTGGTAGTGCTTGGGTCAGAAAGAGACCTTTTTAAAAATGGTATAACTCTGTTCATTAGTTGCTGAGAACTTAGAAAAATAAAAGTTTCAATATCTGGGCTGAGCCTAAGTCGCGTGCACGAGCTTCACTGTGATTGGCTGCTAGCACTCCAGACCAGGACGTGTTGGTAACCATCTTGTCGTTCGGTAGAAGTGAGTCACCCAAAATGGAGAAACAAAGGTTTAAAACAAGAGAAGGGTGCATGGTAGAAACACCCTGACCCCCTAGGTCTGCTCAGGGGTCCCAGAAGGAGCCCCAGGGCCCAAAAAATCATTAAAGAAAAAGAAATTGGCACAAATTTGCATTGGTGTCGCAGGTTCTTGCATTTTGTTTTAATAAGGCCCTTGGGTGGGCTAGGTTCCGGGGGCTATTTAAAAAAAATAATAGCAGGGGCTCGCAGGAGTTGGGGGGGTCTGCTGGGGTCCGCATAGCCCCGGGGTTTCACTCATGTTGGAAGGGGGGTTGTGCAGCCCCCCTCCCGGAGTCGTCTCTGTGCTTGCAACTTTGGAGTCGTTTGATGAATCTTTATGAAATTATCCAAAAAGTTTCTCTTTTTTTGATTAACTCCTATATTGAAAGTTTGGTGGTAAATGGTGTAGAAGGGGCTCTCCCTTTGCGAGTTGGACCCGAGCTCTCTCGCTGCGAGCCAGCATGCTGGTGTGAGTTTGTGAGCTGACGGCCCGTAGCTCTCCCTGTGCGAGATGAGCCCACAGCCCGCAGCTCTCTGTCTGTAAAGGCTGCTCGCCAGCCCGCAGGTCTCCCTGTGCTAGCCGGATCGCAGCTGTCACTCTGAGAACTGATATTGGGAATATAAGGTGGCCCTAAAAAGAGCCCTTGTGTTTATTAGGTAGAGCTACATATAAGTGTGGATGCATAGCTTCAGGTTATTCAGAAAAAAACTCCCTGATCTGTGAAGTGTACTCCATCTCTTCTATAGATATCATTCATATCAAAGCGTGTGTTGTTGGTGTAGATCGACCCCATTCTATGGTCTCTGAGGTATGCAGAAACAGCTTTGCTGACATTCGTCCTAGATTTTTCAATATGAGGACACAATTGGTTATACCATTTCCACTTCTGTCTTTGGCATATATTGGAATATACAAAGACAGTTTGAGGCAAAAGCAACATCAATTGTTGAAAGGCGGCCTTCATTAGCATTTTAAAACGTACCCAGTCAATGTGCCTAGGTCTTTTCCACCACAGTTCACAATCATGAGGTCAGGGTGTTGGAGATGCAAACAGGTTTTAAGCAAAGGCAACAGTTGGTGCCACTTCAATTTTCTCTGACCAAACCATTTAATGTCCACATTTTGTAAACCTAGGTCTAAGTCAATATCTCTATTCTGCATACCTCTTGCAACAGAAAACATAGCTATGTCCTACGTTCCACACTAGCATTTTGAAGGTATGGCTGGGGGAATGGATAGATGTCTGTAACTCATGCTGTGCGTTCGTAGAATAAGAGATATGTTTAAAGATTGGGAACTACTGTTTTTTTGCCATACAAAACGATACCTGATTGGGAGATGAAAAGCATTGTTTTGTAAAAGGAGGGTGCACATTCGTTTTGTTGAAAAGCATCTTTGTGATTGGTTAAGAAATAGCAGTTTAAACGTGGAGTACATATCATAGGATAACATTTTCTCAACTCAACCACACCTGCTACTTGCATTTGGAAGGCACTGTTCGAAATTGAAACAGTCGTGAACTTTTAACCTGCATGTGCCGTTAAATGTGCGAGAAAATGTTGAAAAAAAATATTGTTACGTTTAAAATAATTGAGGAACTTTTAACCTGCAGGTGTTGTAGAGTGTTCTAGGAAGTGTGTTGATAGAATATGTTGCACTTCTGACTTCTATGTGTCCTTGAATATTAAAAAAACGTTATATGGAAAATTAAAAAAAAACAATAGAGAGAAGTTTTGAAACCTAAAAGAATCAAGGAACTATTCTAAGTTGTTCATTACATGTATTTATGTGTGGAGCAACACAATTACAGACACAACCGCACCAGGAAGAGGAGGAAGCCGGGAGTGGGGGGACGAGGGAAGATGGGCACAATGGCACACATGCACAATTAAGTACAGCAGAACTATAGACAAACCGTGGGAAAAATTAAACACATCAACAAGGAGCACAAGTCACACAGCCCCCCAACATCACACCACTGAACGAGCATAGAAGTGAAAACCACACTGCCTGAAAGGGAGAAGGGTGAACAAAAGCTCACATGAAGGGACATCTCACACACAATGCAGCACACAGGAAGCAGAGTACACGAACATCCAACACAATCTTGTCCAAACACAAACATTCGCACAATTGAACACAGGACACAAATGCCCGCAAGATAGTTCAGGCAAAGAACCTTTCATCCTTACAGTAACTTCTCTAGCTGCATTCATACAGGATGTGTAGATAGGTCGGTCGTGGGTGATGTGGGATGTCTGCGACCCTGATCATCATGGATGTGATGCACATTATGTGGCACATGGGTGGGTTTACTGCGCGTTATATTGCAAACAGCTGGTCCCCCTCCCACGAGGGACCACACTTTTGTGCGGTGCGCTGCTGTATCCCGTGCACTCCTACGGCACATAATTGTAATGCCTACTTATTCCTGCATGTCCTGCGGTATTCCAACAACACCGTACACTGCCGTTTGTAGGTCGTGCATGCTACTTTACAACATCGACTGCTGCGGCCCTTCTGGCAGGCCACACCAGAACACAGAGACACACTTACATCAGTTCCTGCACACGGACATGTTCAAAACTCCCTGTTCCACTTTCCGGATAGGCACACCCCTGCGCTGACCTGTGTACGCCAGACCAGTACACGCCGCTAGTGCATGCAGGAGGATGCGTGCGTAGCTACATGTCCAGGGTCACTGCCAACGCTGAGGTGACATGGTAACCTCTGCTGAAGACAGCACACTGTGATGTCGCAGGGCCCATTCCTATCATGCTAACACAATGACCACACGGACACACTTGCTCAGATGTGGGTATGGAGGTGTTGGTGGTCCTGGGGTTGTTGCGATGAGTGTTGTGGCCCTCATGGATATCCCTGTATAATGCTCATTGACTCTATGGCACCTGTGGGTGTTCAGGTGTGGCTCTTGGCTGTGTTACCTTTCATGCTGCAGGTAGTCATCCTGCTTAACACCAGCAGAAGCCAGTTGTAAAATTCCTAGTGCTAAGACAGCTTATCGCCGAAATTTGTTTTGCATCATAGTTGTTGTGAAAGTTGTGATGTGATTTTTTCAAAATAAACAAACTGGGCAGTATATCCCATCAGGATCCAAGACCTGACCCACTATTCCCAAGCCATATAAATACAATCAGATTTCTTCATTGATTTTGTGTGTACACTGTAAGTGCACCCACTACCACAGTGCAATTCACTACAGGATTTTAGTATTTAGAATAAATCGTAAAGATGCACATTGTGTCTTTTTGCACGGGAACGGCTACTCTGCATTTCATTATCAGCACTTTAATGCAACTAAAGTTGAGATAAATCTAACACAGTATTCAGAAGCTGGTGCAAACTGCAGACATCACCAGTAGTCCTGCGATAATTGCCACAAAATGTAACACCATGGTGGACACCACCAAATAACAGTAATATGAACGAGAAAGAATCAAAAAGCACTTAAAAAAACCAACCAAAAACTTTATTGAAAATGTTTTTTTTTTCAAACTTTATTGTTTCATAAACATATATATAAAGGATAAACTAATAAACTAAATGTAACAAAAAAAACACAAAACAACAAGGTGGAACACTCCTGTTGGGACCATGAATGTCGACGACACAGCCTGGAAAATAAAGCACAAAATAAGGACTATGTAATGCGCATATCAAAGGAGTGAGACAAAGAGACACAGAGAAGGAAAGAAAAGCCAGAGAGGGAATGAAAGAAAGGGAGTGAGAAAGGGAGAAACAGTGAGAGGAATAGAAGGAAAGGAAGGAAGTGAGTGAGAGTGAAGAGAGGGAAGTGAGAGAGATAGAGAGAGAGAGAGACACTGCCGCTCCTGCACATCCATGACCAAATAATTACCTGCTGCCACCGGAGCGTCTACCAGTGGGCACACCACGTGCCTGTCAAAGATCCGTGGCCCGGCAGATCTCACAGATGTCGCTGAGTCCTGAGTCATGAATGGCGGAGACCACATGAGCTTCCCCGCAACTCGGCAGATCTCACAGATGTTACTGAGTCCTGAGTCATGAATGGCGGAGACCACATCAGCTTCTCCGTGGCCCAGCAGATCTCACACATGTTGCTGAGTCCTGAGTCCTCAATGGCAGAGACCACATGAGCTTTTGGTGCCGCTAACCCTGTGTAACACAAGTCAGCGCCACATGTTTGTAGGCCCTGACGGCCATTAAACTCAGGGTGCGACTAACCCTGTGCAACTCAAGTCTGTGCCACGTGGTGGTAGGCCCCTGACAGGCACATCAGCTTCGGATGGCAATAACCCTGTGCATCTCAAGTGCACACCTTGTTGTGGTAGGCCCCTGACGGCCACATGAGCTCAGGGTGCGACTAACCCTCTGCGCAACTCTTCATGGACTCTTTATGATTCAGACCCGTGGAACATCCGCCATCCAGTCACCACTGGCAATAAAGGATGTGACGTTCTCGATCCGTTATATTTGCGTCATCACATGGCCTGAGACGCATGTGCCGGATGGGTGTGGTGTGTGTGCAAACCTGCCCTCAGGGAGTGGCCGTAACATGTTGACAACTAAACCACTGACCTGCACACCAATAGCGAGTACGCCTGTGACAGGTAGCTATGTGGGGGGTGTGAAAACATGTGTTTCTTTTCTCAATGGATTTTCCGTAGGAAACTTTAGACAAGGCTACAGGTCAAACTGCTGAACGGAATTACCCCAAATTTGCCAGGGAGAAAGGTTTTGGTCCAGAAAGCGCGCTTTCTCGCATCGAGTGAAAATATAAAAGTAAGGACTCGGGGGCAATTTAATCTAGCAGAGCTCTGTCTGTGCGAGATAACGCTTCCACGCTCCCTCTGCCCAACATAACCACTTCCGTCGGCTCGCAGCTCTGTACCTTTGCCAGCTAGTACGCTAGCGTGCCTGTATCTCTTTGAGCTACTACGCTGCTGTTCCTTTGGGAGCAGACGGCAGGTAGTTCTCCCTCTGCGAGTCGAGCCCAGGGGCCGCAACTGTCCCTCTGCGGGCCTAGGTGCGAACTGTTCATAACTCACACTACATAAGTATTGAAAAACCTTTTTGTGATTTCGTCTCTAAGCTGGCATTTGTCCAAGGCATTTCTGAAAACATACCAGAGTTCTTTCTGTGAGAGATACCCCTTTCATGCGGCATCTCCCCACATCAGCAGGTAACGCACGCTCTTCCCACATTACCAACATACCCCCAACAACCTTCTTGGGCAGGAAGTGTCCCTGTGCAGTTGGGCAAACAAGAATATTAGTCATGTATAGATTTACATATAAAACATTTTATTTAAAGAAAACAACAACAAATAAAACTGAAGGGAGTTTGGTGCTGTGGTCGCTGCCACGGAATTGAGGTCACTGCCATTCAGGACTCAGGACACAGTTACACACGTGGGATCGGCTTGTGTTGTACAGAGTTAGTGGCATCATGTGTCGCCAGTCTTGCATATGGAAATATTCCTCACTGATCGAAGGGAGTCTGGTGCTGTGGTCACGGCCACAGACTTGGGGTCACTGCCATTCAGGACTCAGGACACAGTTAGACATGTGGGATTGGCTTGTGTTGTACAGTGTTAGTGGCATCACCTGTCGCCAGTCTTGTATATGGAAATATGTCTCACTGATCGAAGGAAATCTGGTGCTGTGGTCGCTGCCACGGACTTGAGGTCACTGCTATTCAGGAATCAGGACACAGTTAAACATGTGGAATCAGCTTATGTTGTTCAGGGTTAGTGGCATCACGTGTTGCCGGTCTTGCATATGGAAATATGCCTCAATGATCGAAGAGAGTCTGGTGCTGTGGTCACTGCCACAGACTTGGGGTGACTGCCATTCAGAACTCAGGACAAAGTTACACATGTGGGATCAGCTTGTGTTGTACAGGGTTAGTGGCATCATGTGTCGCCGGTCTTCCACAGTGTAGCCGGAAGCAGCGGTCAGCAAAGGCCCACAGCCACGTGACGTTGACTTGAGCTGCCCAGATTGGTAGTATTTGGTCTTCTTAACCCATTATAGTCTCTTACACAGTTTAGATTGCTACTAATTTAGAATGTGAACAGCGCCGACCGCAGTGTAGGCCGGAGGCAGCAGTCAGGATGGGCGCACAGCCACGTGGCGTTGAGTTGAGCTGCACAGTTAGTGGCACCTGGAGCTCTCAGCGTGTGCGCACCTGCGATGATAAGTGGTCCTGGTGGGCCGCACTGAGAGCAATGTCTTTTGTTTAACCCCTTGCGTGCGGCGGGAATTCCCCGCCCATGCTGACTCCGCCTTGCGCGGGTGGAGTCATGACGGAACGGTTCCGTCATCAGCACAGCTCACCCGTAGCTGATGACGGAACCGTTCCGTCATCAGCATGCAAGGGGTTAATGAATTCTGCCTTGATAAGGCCATGTGGCGTTGATTTGTGGTGTAATGAGTTAGTGGAACCTTTGGCGCTCAGGGTGTGCGCCCCCTGCGATCATGCGTGGTCCAGGCGGGCTGCACTGGGAGCAACATGTCTTGCCTACTGGACTGTGCCATCTGCAATTGCCACTGCATCTGAATTGTGAGCCCTGCTGCCCGCAGTGTAGATCAAAGGCAATAGTCTGTACAGACATAAGTCTGTACAGACATAGACTAGTACACACTCAGCCAGCAAATGGTCTCACACACTCAAGAACTGAACTCTAGGCCAACTAATTTGTATCAAAATATATAATTGTTTTATATCAACAAGGTATCAAAATATACTTTCTCAGAGTGAGTTACTTTAGTTAAATACTTTTCAAATAGGTAATAGACATTTTGAATACAATAGTTACAGTTGTTTCAATAGGCAACACAATTTCAAACACAATGAAACATTGATCTCAATGGGAATGTCTAGTTAAATGCAATTAGTTACTTTGTAGATTACTTTTCTAACCTCATTACTGGATCCTAGATTCAATCCTGGGACATGTCCTGTAAACAGTTAGATAAAATCACTTTTGTTACAGTAGTGATTTTTAAGGATTATTATTGTGTTTGAAAAGTTGACAATTAGAAACTTTTTCACATAGAATCACCAATATTATCCTACGGGAGGAAATTCACTTAGCAAGTAAGTAGTGTTAATGTTACTTTTTCTTACTCAGTGTTGGATCCTGGATCCAGCACTGGTGTATCTTCTGTAAACAGTTGAAAGAATGAGTTTAACTCATACAGGCAATTTTTAAGGAATGTTTGTAGTTTGTGAAAAGCGACACTTAGAAACTTTTCTGGTGAAAACCAGACAATGGATTCCTATGGAAGGAAATTCAAGTTACTGGTAAGTACGGTTAAAATTACTTTTCAGGGTCAGTGCTGGGCTAAAAGATGCAGCACTGCGTCCTCTTCTGATGACAGTTGAGTAAATCGGAATTTGTTGTTCAGCTGATTTTAGGTGAATAATTTAAAGTTTCAAAACTCCACACGTAGAAGAATTTTCAAGTGAAACCAGTCAATGTTATTCTAAGGAAGAAAAGTGCGTTATCGTTTTTTGGGTAAGTACTCGACTGGCAGAGTTAAGGTTCTGGGCATAGACTCAGGGGACTCCCGGGGTCAGGTAGGCACAGTTGGTACACCCTCAGAAGCACAGGGGCAGCCGGGTGCAGAGGTAGTAAGGCCCCATGTTATCCAAAGAGAGGCCGGTGACCTGCGGTTGGTGGACACTGGCAAGCAGGCCACGTGGCTGTGGGAGCTGTGCTTCTGGTCTTTTGCTCAGGGCCAATGGGGAAGTAGGTTAGGACCAAGGTTGCACTACCAGGGGTACTCGGGCGGTTGGGTGCAGGGGGCTTTTGAGCCGTTGGGCGCTCAATGTTATTTAATGAAGAACTTGAGAGGTGAACAGAGGCTGCAGACTCGGGGACGGAGATTCTTCAGGAGCGAGCAACACTTCGAGGGGTAAGTTGGGATCTTGAAGGATAGGTAGGCACCCAGGAGTTGGGCACAGGGGGCCATGGAGCACCGGGTGCAGGGGTGTTTTTTGACGACGGGAAATCTTACCCTCTGCTGGTCGCAGTTGGAGGGGTCCCTTGCTGTGAGGCTGCAAGCGTCGTCTGGGTGTTCGAGGCGGGTTCTTGGGCAATGGATTCCAGGTCACATTTGCCGGGGGGATGTCCTCAGGTTCTTTGTCCATTCAGGCTCAAGCTGGGCTCGACGGGTGCAGAGTGTGCTGGATTTGCGGTTCCTGGCTGGCACCAGGGGTATTGCTGTTTGAGCAGAACCACTGCTCATGGGAGTCCCAGTCTTTAAGAGGTTCAAGGCAGGCAAGTCCTCTGGGGTTAGCAGGGTTGCTGTCCGCAGGAGACGCCGGGATTTAGCAGGAGCATGTTCAAGGATCAACATGCCTGCAGGGCAGGGCCAAGTCAGTTGGTGTCATCCTCTTGTTATAAGCTACACAGCAGGTCTTCTTCTTGATCTTTTTTCTTGTTTTCAAATTGGGATCTGAGGAAGGAGGGTTCAGGGTCCCCTAAATACTAAGTTTAGGGGCATTACAGGTAGGGTGAGGGCAGGGACCAATGGGTCCCTAGGGTGAGTACACCCCCAATCCTGCTCCTCTCCTGTGGGAGGGGGTCAGGAGCCTATCTCTGATTGTGCAGGGCTCCCCGTACTCAAGATGGCTGGAGCCCAGAGTTGTGCTTCACCTCGTCTCTCCCACCTGAGTGGTGGAGTTGGCACAGGCTGGCACACCCCCTTTCCTCACTGAGGGTTTCCCGCCAGTCTTCCCGCCAAAGTGGGGTCCGGAACTGGTGGGGGCCAGTTGCTGAGTACAGCAAGTGGCCTGGAGAACTCACAAAGGCGGCATGTCTTTGAAGCTTCCCCTGCCCATCCTGGGGGAGGAGACCTAGCACTTTGCCCAGGACGTGCATTGGTGCAGGCCCAAAGGAGCAATGGGTCTCTACCAAAGGGGTCACGCAACATGTCTGCTGTGTGTGGCAGCCTAGGCAGCCTCTCAGACAAGACGTATATTGTAGGTTAGGTTTTAGGGGACATCTCCAAGATGCCCTCTGTAGTGCATTTTTCATTAAATCACACACTGGCATCAGTGTGGGTTTAATGTGCTGAGAAGTTTCATATCAAACTTGTCAGTCTTCAGTGTAGCCATTATGGTGCTGTGGAGTTTGTAATGATAACATCCCAGCACCATACACTCTTAATGGCATCACTGCACTTACAGTGCCCAGGAATGGCCATGGGTACTGTAGGGGCACAGGGCTCATGCACCTGTGCGCACACCACTGGCATAGGGCACCCAGCTAGAGGGGTGACTGATGTATGCCAGGGCAATGTGTTTGTGGGTATGGCACACAGGGATGTGTGCCATGTTAACTCTTTGTTAAGTTCTGCACCAGGACACTCAGCCTGCAAAGGCAGTGTGTGTGTGTCAGGGTGAAGGGCCTCTACGGGTGGCACAAATTGTGCTGCAGCACTTATGGGTCTTCTCTGGTCAAAATGCCCTGGGTGCCTAGGGTACCTTTTACCAGGGACTGACATGTGGCCCGAAATGCCAATTGGTTTTTAGTTTTAACACAGTGTTTAGGGAAGGAACACAGGCCCTGGGCACCTGATTGAATGCTTGTGATATTGATTGCCTCAACCTGCAGCTGAAAGTAGATTTATTTTTTATTTTCTTGACTACTTCACAGTGGTGGGCGTAAAGTTTTGGAGGGAGGGGGGTGGAAGGGAAAAAAACACATAACACTCACCACAATATTTTCACACATATTCACCCACATTCACACACAAACACACCCATTCACAGCAATCTTTGTTAAATTGAATATCGGTACCCTAATATAGGTCCAGGGAACATCGTACACTTTCCCTACATCAGTTCCCGTCATTTCATATGAACAAGCCTTATAAGGACATAACTCCAAATAAGGAAAGACTGCATTTTTTTAACATAACGCCTTATAAGGTCTGCAGCCTTTTATAGACTAAACCTTTCACCTAGTTCATGACGAGGGTGGGTTCTGCCCAATCGATACTGCTAAGACGTCATCCTTAGCACATATGAATAATTAATGAGTACACTCTCCAGGAGGTACACTTCACATCTCCCATCGATGCACAAGGTTTAATCCCCAAACATCATCCTCATACTGAACAATGGGTAACACTAACACATAGACTGTATAAATACAGCACCTCTTGCTATCAGTAAGCAGGAGGAGGGACCCGAGTCTTCAAGGCCGACCTACCGACCAGAGACGCTGAGGCTCCGGCATGACATCGCTCTAGCTGACAGTGGTCTGACGATCCATTGCGGGCTGTCCAACTCGAGACCAGTTCAGAGTCCCACACTCTCACTATTCAGGTATGGGGGTTGGGCTAAATCCTAGCGGTATTTTTGGTTCTTGGATTCTAGGTTTTAGGCTCTGGCTCATTAGCTCTTTCACACCTACTCACATGCAAGGTACACTAAGGTACATCTAGTCAGGCATCTTAGGAGTAAGCACTTTATTTTATAAACTCATTCTATATTCATGTATAGGTTCATGACCATTGCAAAATGGTAGAACAATACTATTTCTTCTTATTATCTGCTACTGTGTTACAGACATATCAGCACACTTATTCTACATGAGAAGAACTAGTGCACAAAAAATTCTTATTGTAAACACGTTCGACTGTTTCTTCTCTGTATCTCTCTGAGAGCAAAAACAAGCAGGCACGAATGACCGGGTGAAAAGTAGTATATTCTTTCCACGAGTCTGAGGTTATTGTGTTCTAAAGTTGCACATACTAATCTCTCTGATAACAGGAGATTCTAGTGGCACTGCGAGCTAGCTAATGCGTGGGACTCACGTCTGAGCATACCCATCCCACTCGGGGTGACTCTCAGACATGAGTCCCATGCTCTCCACACCACTGGAGTCAAGCTATCCTGGCTAAAGACGGCTGATAGCCAGAAACCGGTCCTAGGATGCTTGATTACGGTCCAGGAAAGACATGGCTTGGCAGTTCGGGCTGGACTGTTCCCATGAGGCACAGGGTCAAGGCTGATTTGCATATGGCCATGTCTGAACTGGGGTGGTGTGGAGTGCAAACAAACGATGGATTTAGGCACAGATCTCTGTACTGGGGTGAATGTATGACATTGTTCTGCATTCTGTCCATCAACTGTTATTTTTGCATTTGTCACCCCGAGTGGGATGGGTATGCTCAGACGTGAGTCCCATGCTCTCCACAACACTTGAGTCAAGCTATCCTGGCTGAAGACGGCTGATAGCAAGAAACCGGTCCTAGGATGCTTGATTCCGGTCCAGGAAAGACATGGCTTGGCAGTTCGGGCTGGACTGTTCCCTTGAGGCACAGGGTCAAGGCTGATTTGCATATGGCCATGTCTGAGCTGGGGTGGTGTGGAGTGCAAAAAAACGATGGATTTAGGCCAAGATCTCTGTACTGGGGTGAATGTATGACATTGTTCTGCATTCTGTCCATCAACTGTTATTTTTGCATGGGTTTTGTCATATAGCACAACTCCCCACCTCTAGCCTTGCCGCTAAAGGGATGTTTAGTTTCTTTCGGAGCTTGCTTTGGATTCTTTTGCAAAACAGTTTTTTTCCAGCTAGTGGTTTGAAAGCACATAACATCTTTCATTCCTTCGCTGATTTATTAACTATATTGTTGAGTTCCGAACAGTTATGGACCAAGAAATCGTAATTTATTACTCAATGACTTTTGACCTTTGATTCTGGTTTATTTTCAATAATTTTAGCCACAGTACCCCTTTTCTTGTGACAGCTTCTGCAGTTTCCGTGGCTGGCACCCAGAGAGAATCAAAGGTGATCTTCCTAATATACCTCTGCGGTCTTTTTCTCATTTTAGTCAGTCGAACAAAGACTGCAAATTATTGGTTGAACAATGCTTGGTACGCATAAGCAGCATAAGTAGGTGTTCCTATAGAAGAGTGTACAATGGCATATTACCTTTTGTATCAAGCTATCCTCATGAGGGACAGGCTCAAGAAAAAAAATCAGGGACGTATATACAAGAAAGTGACTCAGCGCGGCACCACAAGCCTTTTGGCTGCACTGCACTGAGTCACTTTCAAAGCACAGGTATTCTACATATTTACAATAATATGTTGCATCCCTGTGCTTTCCCTGCGCTTGCGCACAATTGGCTGTCATGTGCCGACGTAGACCCCGTGCACCATGGTGCAAAGGTGTCTGCATTTCAGGAGAGATTGTTTTGTACAGGAAGGGACACCTTCCTGCACAAAAACAACCATGAGAGGTGATTTCCTCTTCCTCTGTCTTCTGCAGTATGCAGTAAGCATGCATAGAAATAGGAGAAAAGGAGGTGAAATGAAAAACGTTCTTCTTGTTACGTCTCCCTATTTCCCCTTGGGAGGCATAGCATTTTGATGCATTCCAAGGTTTATGAAAGGTTGTAAATCTAGGAATGAGGCAGAAGCCACTGGGTTTGCGTGGGAACACCCACAGCAACACCCGTGGCACACCCCTTTCACGCAAAGTGATGCGTGAAAAGGGGCCATATTTATAAGGACATGAAAAGCCATGCAGGATGGCGCTCTGTGTTTTGTAAATGTGGGAAAGCAAAATTTGCCGCCTGTGAGTCACAAAAAGTGTTAGACCGGTGGCCGAATGAGCTTGTAAATATGCACCCCAATGCCTACCTTTGCTTGGATTGCTTTAACGTAAGTAGCAGCTGTACAGTTTACAGGAAGTCAAAATCGATACTCCCTTTAGGTCCAGTTGTCCAGTTGAATATGGCAATGGGCTACGCTACATGATCTTTACATTCACAGTGTTGCTAAGAGTCCCAGAAGAGAGCCATGTTGAGAAAGAAAATTGCTTCTTTACAAATCTACAATTTGCAAATATTTAGAAATGATTTGAGAACTGATTATGACTACTATAAGTGTCGCAGTATGCTCTTAACTTAACCTTTACAAGTGAGACATGTTTTTTTCTTTTTCATATGTTCAGGTTTTTTTAAAATTAGTTTTATTTCAAAATATCCTAAATTAATTAATTAATATATTGAAACTGAATTTGACCTATGCGAGAATTTGTTTTGATAGAAAGAACCTGGCCTAAGAGTATGAGAACCTGATTAGATTTATTATTTTTATTTTTAGGCACAAGGAGATTAAGTGATTTGCCCACATTTGCAGAATATTGAACTGAGGCCGGAAATGAACATGGTTCTCTATTTTCTAGAGATGCAGCAGTTTCTGGTCATTAGGACACACCTGCCCTACACAAGAACAAGAAGACAATACCAAGTGGGCAGGTTAAGTTAATTAACAAATGTAAGTCAGACAGAGCAACCAAAAGATTTTGTGAATGTTACATACTGAGAAGGAAAAAAAACTATTTGCTAATGTTTCTTTTAGACAAGTAACCAATGATGCCTAAGTAGGCCCCTATGTTTACCAAAGTGAATATGGTCTGGTAACACAAAGACCTAACTAAAAAAAGGAATTACAGAATGATCTTCCTTTTAAAATTCAATGTATGTGAACAATATCAATCAAACATATTCAATATTGTGAGATGGAACCTTTCACATCCAGCTGCTTCAACACCCTCAGCATGCTCCGCAAGACCTTAAAACGGATGCCCCGGAATCAGGGAAGAAAGTCACCCATGCACTCATCACAGCAGACTGGACTATGGAAAATCACTCTACACCGGCATCACCAAGTCCCTACTTCCCAAACTGCAGACCATACAGAACACTGCAGTCAGACTCATCCTTGGCATCCCCCGAGGGGAACACATCAGCCAACATCTACGAAGACTCCACTGGCATCCCGTAGAGAAAAGAATCACCTTCAAAATCCTCACTCACGCCTACAAATGCTTACACAACAACGGACCCAAACACCTCAACGACAGAGTCAACTTCCACGTAGCCAAAAGAAGCCTCCAATCCTCCAACCTCACACCAGCCGAAACCCCGCACATCCATGGAGGCAGAGCAGGCGGAAGATCCTTCTCTCACATTGCAGCCAAGACATGGAACGAGCTACCAGCAGACCTCAGACATGCCCCCTGAACAACTTCAGAAAGACCCTCAAGACCTGGCTCTTTGGCTAATCAAAACCAGCAGACCCCCCCTCACCCTGGGCCTTGAGACCCCCAAGGGTAAGTAGCACACTTACAATTCCCTGATTGATCGATTAATTTAGGACATATCAGACTGATAGTCAAAAACATTCCATATTATCATTTAACCTGAAACTTTAATATTGTATTTATGTAAAAAAAACTGCAGTACTTACAAGGCGCTCGTGTGAAATATACAAAACATTTAATAAGCAAACAAAAGTGCAAATGTATTAAAGGGTTGGGGACAAATATTTCAGGTATGAGTTTTGTGATGAATATTGACAGGTCAATCCTATGAGGACTCTGTGTTTCACAGAACATGCGAAATTTCGTAATAAAGTGGAAAAATCTGCATGTTCTTTTCCAAGACCTCTTAATTATGCAGTGTTTATATACCTGTGGCCATGTTGTACATACCAGTAAACAAAAAAAGAGAGGTTAAAGTATTTTGTAAGCCACCTAGATGGAGCCAAACGACTCGTGGAATTCGCACCCTATTTGGGTTTGAAAAGAAAGCCCTCACACACCGACCTAGTCAGTGTCATGCTTCATCATCGGGCCCCACCGAAGAGACCTAATGCCTCTTCGGTGTGCTGCGATGCCAGGAGACTGTGGAGCTGGTTGTGTGAAATGGGTGTGTTGTGAGGTTAATTTAAAATTAAAAGTGTCTAAAGGGTATCTAAAAAACGTTTATTAATGATCCCTAGGACACGAGTAAAAGGTTCTATGTGTCTGAATTTTAGTGCCAAAGGTAATGGATGGTTAATTCAGATTTAAGTCAGTCAACATGTTTCAGCCTTAGGGGTGGTTTTAATTTCCCTAGGCATTCGTAAGGACAATGATAAACCCCGGCGGTATGGACTCTCTAACCGTCCACCCTGACCTGGGGGCGTGAAAGTGAAAAATGAATGAAAAAATGATAACGTGCATAAAAAATGGAAGAGCGGAGTGCTCATTCCAAAAAGTAGACTCCTAATTATGGAGTATATCAGCACCTGTAGAACAAAACACAAACAAACACATAAGACATACAAACAATTAGTTGTAGAGCTGTGCCATAACATTTTTTGTTCATGGTGCTCCAACATGGTGGCATCGAATGTGTTCCCAAACTAGCTACTAGAAATTAACACCATCCACAAACCCTATTGGGATGATAACACTAGCTCTGGGAAGTGAAGTGACAAGAAGTGATTTAAAAAGCCCAAAGTGGCTCAATAGGGGTTAAAAACACACTATGTATGTGCTTTAGGGGATCAATGGACAAAAAGTCAGTGACCCCCAGTGATAGATCTCATGAAAAGTTGCAAATCTCCCTTTAGAGTATGGCGCTACCTGCACCATGGGTCTCAGGAGGGGGGTTGGAGTGTCCCTGGCACATCCTAAAGATAAAGAGAATAGGCTAGAAATACATCGAATCGGATTAGACTTAGCTCAATAGCGTAGTTTCTGTCTGATCGTCCCCGCATTGTTACTCACGCCCTCAGCACTCGCAGCCCGCTTGTACACCTAGTACTTCCTCTAACTGGACCCTGACGATGGAGAGCGGGGCCGGTGAGTCCGTTAAAAGGCTTGTGTAACGCCATCAGCGCTCTTCCGGGTGGGCGTGGCTTAGTCGGAGCGAGGCTGGGGAGCTCTTCCCAGTGGGCGGGGTTGTGCGGGAACGAGGCTTGGGAGCGCGTTGCTCTATTGAGAGCAACACGATACGTCTCCAGAAGGAGGCTTGAGTGTAAAGACCAATCCGAGGGCTATATTCCCAGATGTAAACATCGATCGGCAACAAAGTTGTGTGCTTCGTGACTGGTTTAAATACACTGCTTTGACAACATGGGTCTAAGTAGGTTTACAGGTGGTAAAATAACAGAATAATGAATAGTCACTGCTATGCTTACCCATTTGTTAGATGTGTATACTGATATGCAGAGAGGAGCGCGAAATGTCTCCCTGGCATGAATGTTGTGATAATTTGAAAGGCTAAATTTCCAGATGTAAACACGGGTTGAAGACAAAGGCACATGCTTCGTTGTCAGTTATAATACACTGCTATGACCTCATGGGTACATATTCTTTTTCAAGTGGCGAAAATACTGCCATAACAGGATGAGTGTAAGTTGGTCCACCAATGGTGAATTTGTAAATTCAAATCATATCAAGAATGGTTATTATTATGCCTATGCATTTGTTCAATGTGCAAATTATGATACTACATTGACTATAGGGAACACAAGAATGTAACTAACTTGTGTATAAAGGAAATTATTTTGAATTGATTATGCGCAACTCATAACCGGGTCTTACAGGTAATTATTTATGCTAGATTTTTCAGTTAGCTTGACCGGGACTGTATTGCACTATAGATGGTGAACTAGCCTATATTTGTACAGTGAGTGCGGTGTCAGTTTAGGACCGTATTCCATGGAATCTCATCATTGAGCCCAATGATGTTGGTACCTAAACGGTACACCTAGCGCTGTTCTTTCTCAAAAAGTCTGCTAGAGACATTAGTGGTACCAGTAATTTTCTCAATTATTGTCCATTTCATATCATTGGTGGTATGATTGGACTCCAAGAAATGGCAGCTCAGTTTTGTCGTTGCTTTCTTGCATCGTATATTGCTCCGGTGCTCACAGATGCGCTGTTTCACTTTTTGTGTGGTCATGCCGATGTAGCGTAAGGAGCAGGGACACGTGATTAAATATACCACGTTGTTCGAATTGCAGTTTGTGTGTGCAATTTGTGTCCAGATCTTTCCTTGTTCTAGTGAGAGTGATTTCGAGGCCTCTGTTAAATGGCACACGCTACAGTCTGAGCACGGATAGTGCCCTGTAATTGGAGGAAGGCCACATGCTGTTGTGACTGAAGATGTCCGAGAGTCAGTTTTCTGTTTTAGACGAGTATGAACCAAAGCATCTCTTAGACTCCAACCTTTTTTGAAGGAAAACAAAGGTTTTTCCCAATCTTTCTTTGCAGATGTTATGATGCTCCAATGTTTGTTTATAGTTTTTTTCATGTAATTTGACAGGCCATTAAATGTCGTTACACAGGTGAGTGGCACCAGTTCTTGGCTGTTGGTTTTCTCTTCCAGCAGAACTTCTCTCGGCTGATTTCTAGCTCTCTTAAAACCTTTGCTAAGGATAGAGGAAGGATAACCCCTGTCTTTTAGTTTATCGGTTAGGCTAGAGGCTTGTTCCTTGAAGTCTGTTATAGTGCTGCAGTTTCGCCTTAACCTCAGGTATTGTCCATAAGGAAGGTTCTCCTTTAAGGAACGAGGATGAAAGCTACTGAATTCCAATAGATTGTTCTTTGCTGTTGGCTTGTGGTGGGTTTTTGTGGTTAGACATGTGCCAGTTACTGTAATTATTACATCGAGGAAGACAATGTCTGTTTTACTTGTGGTGTTAGTGTACCTCAAGTTGTGGTCTAGAGTGTTGATCCACATCAGAAAGGACTCCAGGCCACTATCACTGCCTATCCATAGCAGCAGGATGTCGTCGATGTAACGCTTCCATAAAAGCATTGACGATCCAAATTCTGCAGTTGGTGGTAGAATATGTTGGGCTTCAAAATCCGCCACATACAGCCCAGCCACACTAGGGGCAAAAGTACTGCCCATAGAGGTCCCTGAGCATTGGAGGAACAGTTTGTCCTTGAAGGAGAAGAAATTCTCTTTGAGTGCTATTGTTGCACAATCAATAATGAAATTCTTTGGCGTTTGATATTCCCATTCGATTGAGTCAAGTGCCTTGCCCAGGACTTTGATGGTATCATCCTGGGGGATGCTTGTGTATAAACTTTTCACATCCAAGGTTACTAGTGTGACTGAATTTCCTTCGAATGTGATGTCTGCAAGGAGACGCAGTAGACTCTTTGTATCTTTTAGATAAGATGGGGTCGCTTGTACAAGTGGCTTTAAGAATTGGTTACAAAACCTTGATAGAGGCTCTAGGAGTGATCCAATACCAGCAAATCTAGCATAAATAATTACCTGTAAGACCCGGTTATGAGTTGCGCATAATCAATTCAAAATAATTTCCTTTATACACAAGTTAGTAACATTCTTGTGTTCCCTATAGTCAATGTAGTATCATAATTTGCACATTGAACAAATGGATAGGCATAATAATAACCATTCTTGATATGATTTGAATTTACAAATTCACCATTGATGGACCAACTTACACTCATCCTGTTATGGCAGTATTTTCGCCACTTGAAAAAGAATATGTACCCATGAGGTCATAGCAGTGTATTATAACTGACAACGAGGCATGTGCCTTTGTCTTTAACCCGTGTTTACATCTGGAAATTTAGCCTTTCAAATTATCACAACATTCATGCCTTCCCAGGGAGACATTTTGCGCTCCTCTCTGCATATCAGTGTGCACATCTAACAAATGGGTAAGCATAGCAGTGACTCTTCATTATTCTGTTATTTTACCACCTGTAAACCTACTTAGACCCATGTTGTCAAAGCAGTGTATTCAAACCAGTCACGAAGCACACGACTTTGTTGCCGATTGATGTTTACATCTGGGAATATAGCCCTCGGATTGGTATTTACACTCAAGCCTCCTTCTGGAGACGTATCGTGTTGCTCTCAATAGAGCGACGCGCTCCCAAGCCTCGTTCCCGCACAACCCCGCCCACTGGGAAGAGCTCCCCAGCCTCGCTCTGACTAAGCCACGCCCACCCAGAAGAGCGCTGATGGCGTTACACAAGCCTTTTAATGGACTCACCGGCCCCGCTCTCCCTCTTTCGGGGTCCGGTTAGAGGAAGTACTAGGTGTACAAGCGGGCTGCGAGTGCTGAGGACGTGAGTAACAATGCGAGGACGATCAGACAGAAACTACGCTATTGAGCTAAGTCTAATCCGATTCGATGTATTTCTAGCCTATTCTCTTTATCTTTAGGATGTGCCAGGGACACTCCAACCCCCCTCCTGAGACCCATGGTGCAGGTAGCGCCATACTCTAAAGTGAGATATGCAACTTTTCATGAGATCTATCACTGGGGGTCACTGACCTTTTGTCCATTGATCCCCTAAAGCACCTACATAGTGTGTTTTTAACCCCTATTAAGCCACTTTTGGCTTTTTAAATCACTTCTAGTCACTTCACTTCCCAGAGCTAGGGTTATCATCCCAATAGGGTTTGTGGATGGTGTTAATTTCTAGTAGCTAGTTTGGGAACACATTCGATGCCACCATGTTGGAGCACCATGAACAAAAAACGTTATGGCACAGCTGTACAACTAATTGTGTGTATGTCTTATGTGTTTGTTTGTGTTTTGTTCTACAGGTGCCGATATACTCCATAATTAGGAGTCTACTTTTTGGAATGAGCACTCCGCTCTTCCATTTTTTATGCACTTTATCATTTTTTCATTAATTTTTCACTTTCACGCCCCCAGGTCAGGGTGGACGATTAGAGAGTCCATACCGCCGGGGTTTATCATTGTCCTGACGAATGCCTAGGTAAATTAAAACCACCCCTAAGGCTGAAACATGTTGACTGACTTAAATCTGAATTAACCATCCATCACCTTTTGCACTAAAATTCAGACACATAGAACCTTTTACTCGTGTCCTAGGGATCATTAATAAACGTTTTTTAGATACCCTTTAGACACTTTTAATTTTAAATTAACCTCACAACACACCCATTTCACACAACCAGCTCTGCAGTCTCCTGGCGTCGCAGCACACCGAAGAGGCATTAGGTCTCTTCGGTGGGGCCCGATGATGAAGCATGACACTGACTAGGTCGGTGTGTGAGGGCTTTCTTTTCAAACCCAAATAGGGTGCAAATTCCACGAGTCGTTTGGCTCCATCTAGGTGGCTTACAAAATACTTTAACCTCTCTTTTTTGTTTACTGGCATATAACTGGGGATCAAGAGAGTGTTCCTGAACTTCCCTATCTCTCCCATTGTTATTTTGCATGTTGTACATACAGCACATTTTCTTTGATCGTGCCGGGCTGCCCATTTAAAATGTGTGTCCAGCGCAATCAAGGAAAATACACTGTAGAATTTGCGTAGCGCATTCAAGTGAAAAACAGAACAGCTGCTATGTGTTTTCACAGTGCAGGTGACACCCGCCTGCCCTTTTAAAGCGTATTAGAGATCCCCTTGCAGGCGGGTGCATTGAGTGACTGCACCAGCCTGCAAGGGTATGTCTCTGGGGTCCATGAGCAGAAATTCACAAGAGGGTCCCTGGCTACCTGAATCTAGGGAGAGGAGGGCAGGGAAATAACAAGGAACAATAACATCAAACCTCTCCCTATCAATTAATTAGCTATTGGTGATACATCCTTGATAAGACTTAACATCATTGTCCCACACACAGAAATTCTTTTCATGTTTTATTCTTCCAAAAGCTCTTTTTTTTATTTTTTAATATATATATATATATATATAAGTCATTTCATATATCAATTCATTATGTGGAAAATTCTTTGCAAAACTTCCTACAGATAAAACAGACCCACTTTGACCTAACACACAATGTGGAATAACAATGAGACACCACACAGCACATACATACCAAGCATAACATGCCTAGACCCAATGAACAGAAACACAATCACACACAACAACCTGTATACAAACAAATATCAAAACATACAATTCATAAACCATAGCAGAAAAACAAGCACCAACACGCGTTTCGGAGTGGAACTTTATCACAACAGTTCCTTCATCAGGGAGCAGAAGGTACAATTCATGAGGTGGCCAGATACAGTTATAGCCATATATTAGAATGTGGTGTGGGGGGCTTCTTGTCACAGTTTATTCAGTTAATTACACATAATTTGGTACTATTGAAAGAAATGGTGGTAGTGTTACCCTAACAAGTAGGGAAAGCGTCTGCACGTAAAATAATATCTTCCACAGAAATTGTATTAGACGAGTAGTATGGAAAAAAAGTAGCAAAAGTTGTATAGCACAGAGCGGGTGCTCTTATGACCTGATGCACACCCACCACCAGGAGTGCCAAAAAGGCATGAGGTGCCTTACAAGTAAGAAAAAGAATGAGAGCAGGTCATACAGCACTTCACTTATTATTCAATTGGCATATTTATTCTAGCAAGTCCTAGATATGTATTAGGATTCTGTCAAAACCATATATTAGTCCACAATCATAGGTATATAGAGTCGATAGATTTTCCAAATAGCTCCAAGCTCATATGTCCATAATGTCCATTAAATTTTGAAACTACTCCAAATCTAGAGATCCAAGCCACATCGTATTCTTCTAAATCTTTTTATTGTCAATCCATATTCATGTAACAACTTCACAGCTCCCACCGCCGACACGTGTTTTGTCTCACAGAGACTTTTTCAAGGCTGGAAGCGATTTAAACAAACAAGAACACAATAAATATAGTGTATAAAAGGCCTATTGAATTCATAATTTCATATTTACACTTATTATATTTAAAAAGCATGTACAACACATAGTATATGCATTTAAAGGAAAAGACCACAAACCACAAGCAAAAAAGAAAGTTTTTTCCATATGAACAGACGTTGTATAAGAGTTGATAATCCTATATGAGCCTCTATTATTGAGGCTGTCCCAAGTTAGGCACGCCTACAGAGACTCCTGTACCCCTGATATCTAAGTAATGTCCATACACAATTGACACAATATATAGTATATTTAATCAACCAAGGCTGGGAGAGGTATCATAAGAGGTGTATATACAAAGTGGTGCCACAAATTGAATCAGGAGTGAGATGATATACATTAGGAGAGTAGGACAGTGCCATATTAATAAATGAGACCTACCAAGGAAAACAAATATGCACGGAGAGGCATGTTCCCTGGTCCAATTTTCTCAGTCAAAGTAGAGTGTACCTATGGAAGGTCCTCAATACTGAAGTGAACAAGTAATATCCGTCCTGTTTTTCCCTGTATAAAACGGAAAGAGATATACCAAGACTGAGTGACCTACTATCATATAAGAACAATGGAATGGTCAAATCGGATCCCTGTTCTCTCCAAAGAGATAATATCACTACTAATTTTTTGTCATAATTAGGTGTATTTCATAGTATCACAGCCACCAAATTCTATCGTAGGTACTACACTCACCTCTCCTCACGTGTCAAAATGTGAAGAGAAACCTCTATAGTTCTTGGCACTTGCGATAAGTAGGTCAATAGTATCTAAAATTAAAGAAACAGTATCAAAACTAAATACCTTGCTATCATATAAGGACATATGGATGGTTCAATCAGATCCCTGTAGATTCAAAGGGATATATATCATTGATAATTATATGACCTCAATTAGGTGTCTTCCAAACACTCACTGCAACCCCAATCCTATGGTAGGCGCTACACTCACCTCTTCTTACGTGTAAAGATGTAAAGAAATTCCTCTATAGTTCTTGGTACTTGGCAATAGATCAATCAATTACGTCTGAAGATAAAAACCACAAAATAACACATAGTAAGAAAACCTCCCAAGTAAACTGTGCAGCTCATCAGAGTTTAAAGTTATGACCTCTTTCAGCAATATGAATGTGTCACGATCTAATAAAATAAACAACAGCTTCATCTCAGAGGCAATAAATTTGAGAGAACATAATAGCAATTGTTGACACATGACTAATATCACATGATTGTGTACTCCTCATCAGCTTGTTGATTCCACTGGCAATTGAGTCCAGTCTATTGATCGATCTACATACTCAAATAGCAGTTTCATCGGCCCACCGCTCATGGATAAAGTAATCGATTCAGTTACTTGCCTACAGCCGTGGCCCGTGCAGGTAAGAGCGGTGGGGCTGGATTGGGGGGTGCAACAGACGATCACAAGTAAAAATGAAATGAATTATTAATTTTCCCTCATCATCTTCTGCTGAAATCAGCCCCCACCTGGCCCCACCGCTCTTACCTGCACGGGCCGCATTTGCTTGCAAATGATTCTGACATCCAACTGAGCTTTTTGTGTTTACTTGACCAGTGGGGTTGTTTGTTCTCAATAGAAGAGGCCACATACAACCATGGTGCATAAATCGTAACTATGCTGTTACAATATTATGCTTGCCAAATGTGTATGTGAAATCACCATGTTTCAATATCTTTGTGTTTTGGAGAAAAACCCATGATGCACATGAATTACAGTTATAGAGTACCACCAATATAGGTGGACTACCCCATTGTATCTGAATTGTGTGTTCCTCTGTTATATAAGAGTAAACCCTTACAAGATGGTCTATAAGATTTCTAGATCTTTTGAAGGCAAATAATGCCTCTTCTGTATATTCAGATCCACTTGAAAGGAAGCACCAATGCCTTTTTTATCATCTTTGTAATAATATTGCTATGTGGCTAAAGTTGGTGAGACCACCCAGTTTGTCTTTACATTTATTTCTTTGTATTGGTAAAGATAAAGCCTCAAAGGGAGAATACCAAGGTCTTTCGAGTGATCTGTTCACTCGTTTTTGGGATTGCCATATGTTGTAAATGTCTGCATTAATTTCTCAAAATGTTTGAAATAATCCAACTTGAATTTACAATTTCTACATAAAGGCAAACATTACGGGCATAGTCACATAATGCTCTTGGGAAATTGTTCTGGTTCTGAAGAAGAACGATATTTAGTAGGTGCAGAATACAGTTTACACATTATTTATCATTGATATACAAGCATGGCTTTCAGAAATAGAGATAAAGATTTATATCCTTTGACCCCTTGCCTCATATAAAAAATTGCTAATTAATCCATTAGTCATTACTCGGAACAGAGTTAAAGACAGGAGATTTTGAGGTTCATACTGGATCATCTGGGCCTTTCCCCTTATGAATTTTAAATAAGTAACACAATACTTGTATAAATTACTGTGATTGGCAAGGAGCCAATGTAGATCATGTGATTCAGCTGGAGTCCATTAAGCATGTATTAGGAAGATTGAGATCCTATTATATCCTAAGATTTAAGTCTGGCGCAGAAAACGTGAACTCAAATGGCTTTGTTGGGATATAGAAAGAATGCCAGAATTTGTTGGATGAATTATGATAGATTGGCGACTATTTATGAGTATCTTGACTATAGCATGAAAGAAAAGGTTGGTTAATAATAAGTTGGAAACAGAACAGCAATAGCTGATCCCACAGTGTTATATTTTAGAAAACCAGTTCTGTGGTTTTACATCCACTGCCCATTAGAAACATATCAGATTTCATTGCATTATGGGCAGGCTCGTGTTGTCTGACCCAGGCCTGTACTGTGGGCATGTGGGTGGAACTAAACAGTATTACTTTAAAAAAATGCTTAGCATACTCAGCATACAGTTGAAAATGTACTACATTCTTTCTGCATTAACGATCTCATGTTGGATGTAATGGAAAGAACACCATTATAAAACTTAAAAGTTCAACTGCCTCTAAATGTAGCTATGAGGGGGAGAGAGAGAGAGAGAGAGAGACAGAGTCAGAGAGAGAGACAGAGAGAGAGAGAGACCCGTTTTTTTTTACCTCATAACGCTGTAAGCATTCAAGGAGCCTGAAAATAATACAGATAAGTTCAGCTAACTCAATATCACAATCATGAACCAGTCTCTCAACAGGGATTTTGTAAATAACAACACTGAAACAGTTATTAAGAATTGGAATGTTAACACAGCAGACACTCCAGGGGGCTTAGCTTTCTTTAGCCGCAGTCAATTTTGCACATGTATAGAGTTTGGGCTTCAGTTGATTATTGGAACTCAGTAGTTTGTGTTATGCCTACAAACATAACTAGTTTAACGATTGTTGCTGCATGTCTAAATTTGGCTCTTGGAAGAAGATACACAGTGGTTTATTTGTAGCAGCTGTGTGATATTTCATTGTTATAGACAAGGTGAAATTAGGCCAGTTTTCTTCTGTTTTGGTTTTATTTCTAATTAAACAACAAACATTTATACATATTATATTTTAGTCAATAAATATTTTCCTTAACAATCCTTTTGCTTAAATTACATGTAATACTATAAAAGATTTCACATAAATATACTAAATAATTTTTCTTTTCCCCCGATATTTTTATTGCACATTTTAGGCATATACATTACATTTCATAGACTAAAACCTCCATTATCAACTAAAGTAACAAGTGCTAAGACTGCAAAGTACCAATTCAAGGGACCCAAGGCTCCCTCTAAATACAAAGTTGACCCACTCACTCGGGTAATGGTGCCTATATTCTCATGCCCTACTTCCGTGCTTGATTTTCAATATTAAGCAAGCCAGCCCTTGCTGAAAAGTTGGAGGGTTATGGTCCACCCATGCTTATGTGATGCATAATCTTAACATTGCCATGGAGACACAAAGCAAGACCTCACCAGCCTCTACCATCTCTCCTTTTCGTACTCCCAATAAAATCATTGATGGAGTTAAGAACACCTTCAGCCTGAGTTTACATTAAAAAAATCTAGAAAATTCATTTTTTAAAGGTAAAAGAGATTCAAATAAAGTAAATATATGTACTTATCCACACTATATAAAGAGCACCGGGCACAGCAAGTTTACCATCCCCCATTTAGCAAATCTGTATGGTGTATAATATAAGAAGAAACAGGTCTTGTAAATATGCGCTTGTAAATTTGCAGACATTAGGACAGATTGTGCTAACTTAAAAGCATTGGAAAAAAATTATTCAGATATCACCAACTTTTCTTGCCATTTTATGGAGTATTTACCAAGGTTATCTTTCAGTTCGACCTTCAATATATTGACCCTATTCTGCATTTACTCTGACCCATTAGTTTATCTACCAATTCATTATTGAAGAAGACTGCTGGTCCCCTTACATTGTAAAAAATCTCTTGTTTGAAGATAATTAAAAAAAATCCCTTTGATATTAAATTCAGTTTTAAGTTCATCGAATGTTACAATACCGGTAGGGGAAACATCCTTTACAACGTAACTGGTACAACGCGGTACCGTTACGATGCAGCTTTAACAACGAAAGTCGTTACAACGACTTTCACTGGAGGGGGCTCTAGGATAGGGATAGCTTAATTTGCTATCCAACATCTTCCCTACTATCCACGGGGACTCGTGTTGGAATAGTAAATTAAACTATTCACTATCAGCGCCCCCCTACGCAAGTTGTTGTAACGACTTGCGTTGTTAAAACTGCGTCGTAAAGGGACGCATTGTAACGGTACGCGTTGTACCATCATACATCCACTGGTAGGGGAAAAAAATGCACCTATTCTGTACAATCCAGCGTTAAAACAGGTTTGCATATATCGATCCCTGAAAATCTCAGGTAAGATCTTTTTATTCGAGCAGGACATATAAAAATTCTATCTGCCTATTCACATCAATCTACATACTTACACCCAACCTTAAAAGCACCTAAAAGAGTCTTAAATCACACTCTGTTAGAATAACTAAACTCAAGGTGTCTCCACAAGCATCCCCATGCATACACCCCAATAACAAGTTTGAAAGTAGAAGGAGAATGGTTCTCAACCTCTCTACTAGGCCATCCCTATAGTAGAATGGTACAATACTGCAACGTGTTGGCCCTGTAATATAACTCAAAATTGTTAATGCCCACCCCTCCTCTCTTTCTGGAGCTGGAGAATTTTAAGTAATCTTCTCGGTCTTCAATATGCCCATAGAAACCATGTAAAAAATGTTGTCAAGTTTCTTAAATCATTGATTGGAAATTTTAAAGGGAATAGCTCTGAATAAATATAATATTTTGGGGAAAAAAACTTATTTATTATGTTACTTTTACCCACCACTATTTAGTCTGCTGAGCTCTTTTTTGGTTTTCCTAATGAGAGTGTCAAGATTTTCTTTGATGATTTCATCTTTGCTGGCTATATATCACATACTAAAATGGAGAACATGGACAACCTTGCTGTGTCCCCCTTTGTGATCTTAAATTGTTCTGTTTATTTTCTGGCTACAAACACACTGGCAACAGATTGTAATACAGAGCTTTTACTGCCTGAATAAAACCCAGTCTAATACCCAGTCTTTGCATCACGACCCAAAGGTAGTGTCAGGGGACCCTATAAAAGCTAGCCGAATCAGCGCCACAGGGTCCCCTGACACTTGTGCCACATCGAAAAGAGAAATAACTATTCGGGTGTGGTCTGTTGTGCCTCTCCTGGGAATAAATCTGTGTTGCCGATTGGAGATGATTTTTTTGAATTACCTGAGCCAAACGTTTGGCTAGAATTTTAGAATAGATTTTCAAATCTTAATTAATTAAAATAATCAGCCGATATGACACAAGTGCTGATATAGGAGTATTTTTCTAGCTCCACCATATATTTGCTCAAATAAAATCATTATATATTCTTTAAGTTGCCCGCGAAATGTTCTATAAAATTCAGTGGAAATAGGATCAGTACCAGTAACCTTCCCTAATGGCAGACTAGTCAAAGCAAGGAAGAACACCTCACATTGTAACTGCCCTTCTAAATGTTCTCTCTTTTCTCTGGACAGGTTATTCAATGGCATTATATTTAGGAATTCATGTATCTGCCTAACATCCCTTTTAGTATTTTTTAATTGATAATAGGTTTAAAAGGAATTCCTAATCTCGGTTGGCTTTGAGACTATCCCATGAAGTGTCTCTCTAATTTCTTGCTCTTAATTATACATGTTTTTCTGTCTCATAGCAAAATTATGCCCTATTTGTTTACTACACTCGTGGGCTCGTTCCCTCCATACCAATAATTTATCAGCAGCCTTTTTTCGAAAACATTTCAGTTATTGCTGCTCTTGCGACTGCTACTTCTAATTGGGCCTCTCTCACTTCTCCTCCCTGACGTACAGCTACAACCAATTTTTCTTCTGCCACAGCTAAAGTATTCTGCTAATCCTGGACTATCTGTTTTTCTTCCTTCCCATGGTTTAAAGAAAACGTACATGCCTTCAGGATAACCCAAACTACACCAATTCATGTGCTCCTTATAATCTCCTTAAAAAATGCATAAATCCATTTTTTTTATATGTTTACAATAATCCTCATTCACTAGCAGAGCCCCTTGAAAACTTCAGAAAGCCTTAGATTTGAACCTGTCTCCCTCTCACACTAAGGGGTTCTGATTTGATAAAAACTAGGGGTATTGCTCAATTGTACTAGCTTGTGTAGTTACACATGACTCATAAAAATAATCTAAACAGGCATCTGATTGATGTGGCACTGAATAATATGTACGCCTATGTTCAGAAGGTCTTTTCATATACCATATGTCACCTAATGAAGATCCCGACATATACCTTTCAGTGACCGCTATACTTTAGGCTTCCGTCCTGTGTAAGTTTGATGTCCTCCTATAAACCAGTTACCGGGTATATTAATTTTCATAGCCCCGCAAAGTATGACTGGCAAAGGTCAGAGTACCAGCTCATCAGAAAGCCAATCAAAAACATATGGGTCATCTGATATACATCTACACACTGAAAATAGTGAATTTGAGTCCATTAGAGGACTGGCATTCTGCTATGATCCATCTGCCTTTCTTCTACACCCCCACTTGTTCAAACTGTACACCAGCATTTTGAGCTATGATTGCCATCCCTCCCGTCAGTGCACCTTGAGAATTACCCCTAATATATTTACACCCAAGTTAATTTAACACATCCCTCTGAGCCCCTTGAATATGGGTTTATTTTAGACAAATAACATCCGCATTTAATGTTTGAAGCCCAATGAGACTCTCTGTCTTTTCTTAACATCATTCAAACTCAAATATTAATGATGGCTACCCACAACTTCCCTTCCCCCATCAAGTTATCTTAAATACCAAACCCTGCATATATCCCAAAACCCCGTTCATAAGATAAAGCACAAATCTCTGAGTCTTTCAGTCTGTAACATCCAAGTCTCCATCTCATTACCACATGAATGTGAGAGCCCCCTCTCCCTACCTCCCAGAAACCCACCACAGCCATCCCCTTGCCCCAACCCTACCCTCTCTCAAATATTAGCAATCAGTCCTGGCCTGAATGATGTGCGCTTTAAATAACAAACCCACTACCTGACTCCCCCCACCTGAATAATTTCCAATGTGATGCCATTTTTACTACATTTTCTCATCATTATTACTTTGCCTTAGCTCTTTCTGGTCTTTTCAGTCCCCCGGGCGCTTTGCAACTATCTAACTCATGTGGTAGACTCACCAGTAAGTTCCTTTAAGTATTCCGGTGCCTGAATTTCAGATATGAAAGAGTTCACCCGTTAAAGATAACTTTCAGTATTGCAGTGTTTTGCAAATGTACCTCAGCACCCAGTTTTTGAAACAGAGCAAACACCTGATGCTGGCACCCTCTTCACTCAACTGTAGCATGGACACAATAGGGTTTAGCAAAAAATGAGACCCCCTCAAATTCTTTATTTGCACTTGGGTATGCCTGGCCATAAATAAGCTGTCTTAATAAGAAGTTACCCATGTAGGCGAGCATCGCTCGAGGCCTTTCCACGTCACTGACATGTCATTTTTAGAACATAAAGGGAAAACAATGTACACTTTGAATTTCTGAGTTCCAATCCCATCTTAACATATCTGGAAAGGCACCTCTTAGAAGGTTTACTACAAATGCTAAGGCGGTACCACCCTCCATGACTGCCAGTATCCCCAGGAATGTTACGTTGCTTCTTTGTTGCCTATTTTCCTGATCTTTCAATATCCACATGACATCAGTCATAATGGATTCCTGGGATACACTTTGAGTTTTCAGGTCAACAACCTCTGTCTCAAGGCTCTCCATTCATTCTTCCACCATTGTTATCCTCTCAGTAATATCATAACATGTCTTGTTCACTTTCCTTACAGCACCCTGCAGTTTCTTTGAAGATTGCTTGGCCCGACCACTGTCACCTCAGGCTTCTTGCTGCATTTGTTTGATAGACAAAAAAAATCATAGCAAGAGAGAGTTCTGAGGAAAATAGCTGTCTTTGCCCAGCTGCCCAACTGCCGTCATGATCTCTTCTTCCACAGCAGGTTCTTTCACAGGGTTCTCTCCATTGAGGTAACCAAGCTGTGTGATGGAGTAATCCCATCTCGGTTTCACAGTATCTCTTCTACTCATTTCTCCTCGTCAACTGTTCCCTTTCTTTTCCTTCATTTTTAATGAGGATTTTTGTTTAATTTTTCATTGTGTTAATATCACTGATTCTTCAGGCAAATGACTACAACTTACATCTGAGAGGGCAACATCTGTGCTGTGGAGAAGTGTGGCTCAATGGTTAGAGCAGGCAGACCTCGATGCAGAGCTCTGGCCAGGGACCAGGGTTCGATTCCTGCCCCGGTGGGTCTCGGGCTCATTAATTCCCCTGACCGGATATTCTCACCTCAGTGCCTATTCTGATCAGGGGTCCCACTCGGCAATAGCTTGCTTAGTCTCCACAACGGCCCCCACAACGCGAGGGATGCCTGGTCTGCACCATGGGGGTACCCAGGAGCGGACACTTCACAGGGAAAGCCAGGAAGGGTTTCCTTGCGGTATTCGTACAAGTGCCGGGAAACCCACTGCGGGTAGCTGTGTGCTATACAAGTACAAAAACATTTACAAAACATCACTTGAAGATAAATTACCAGCATTCAAAAATTCTGATTCATCAGTTAAAGAGAAACATTTCTCACCTGTAGTTTCTGGCGAGATTATCATTTCTTGCTTTCCAACCTCAAGCTTACCCCAGGTCACCTGGGAGGAGCCGGTACTTCCAGAGGGTATATTTATGCCATTTCCCTGTCCCCTAGTAAAATCTGGAGGGGATGGGAAAACTCACCTTGTTTCTAGTTGTTCTACTGTCTCCCCCCCTTTGGGACCTCTGGAGGCACTGACACAGCCTGCATTGAGGAAATTACACTCTCATTTTGCTCACCGTCAGTGTTACTCATCAAGTCTACCTGCGTCTGTATTGGGATTTCTGTTCAATGGTCCAAAATGCTATCTGAGCCAGACCTTTGGTCCTCTCCTTTTAGCAGTTTGGTGTTTGGTACCGCAAATAAATTGGCTATTATGGGTTGGGATCCCCTAGACTATGGCTGTATTGCTCCCTGGCCAGCTGCTGTGTTGATTTCTTGCCAAGTTTGAGGTTTCCTTTACCGGCTAGTTCATCCCCTTTCCAGCTGCCATTTAGTTCATTATTAGATCTGCAGCTTGTCAAAGTTTGGCAGGTAACCATAGGAGCCGCCCTGGCTATCACAGCTGCCGAGGCCACAGGTGCGACATGTCATGATTTAGCATTTTTAGTTTCCTCACTGTCACAGCCTTTGACAAAAAACAGATCGGTCCCAAGCCAGGAGAAGTGCTGTGTCAGCCTAGAGATCACTGCTGAAACCAGGCAGGACAAAGCATTCATCTTAAAGCAGCCACTGCGTTTGTGTCATCCATATATTCGAGTCTTCTCTTTATAGTGGTGTTCTAATTCCTGATTCTCTGCAGCAGCACCAGCTCCCCCTCACATTGCTCAGCTGATGTAGCCAAACTCCAAACTACCGAGGAGGGAGGAAAGCGGTGAGATGTGTTACGCAAGCGGCATCTTGCTCCCTCAGACCAGTTTTTCATTAAAAAATCATGCTGGAAAAGACATGGCCCACATGCATCATATTTACATTTTGCGATTTCTTAATTGCGAAAATTAAGGAATCGCAATTAAGAAATCGCAAAATGCTATGTTCAACTTCATGCTAAGTTCAACTTCATGCTAATTTACCCCCTCCAAATTGGGATTTTGCAATTTAAAAATAATCATGCATTGCATTTAAGAAATTTGCGATTTCTTAAATGCAATCGCAATTTTAGAAATCGCCACATGGTTGTGATTCCTAAAATTGCGAAATGCATGATGCATTCCAAATTAGTCAATTACATTCGCAAATGGCCAAAATTGTGATTCGCACCGTTTGCGAATGCAATTGACTTTGATGCATGTGCCCCATTCTGCGTCAAGTATTTCGTGCAAACGATCACACCAGCTGGCATTGTGTGCTTTGGGGATGGAGAACTCCTACATTTGGAGATGGGTGAGAGAGTTTTCAGTGAGAGAATCACTGTGGTTAAGGAATCTCTGTGGCCAACCTTGAAAAAGCATTAGAACTGTGTTTAAAAAAATATATTCAGATGATTTTGTCTGTGAAGTATTTATGTCATTGGCTGCACAACTTCGGACTCACTGTAGATTTACTGAGAAGTGGGAGATTATATTTTATTTACTTTTTGAATTAGCCTAGTGAATATTTTGCAAGGTATTTGATATTGAAATGTAGTGGGTTGTTTAGTTTATCTATGATTGTCATGTGTAAAGAAATATAGGACCAAGGGTGGTTTCTATTAAGAATTGAAGGGTTTATTTTAAATAGGTTGCACAGTTTTATTAGACTGCATGTTATATACACATCAGGGAGGAAGATGATCCTTTTGCCTGGCTTATGTTGGAAAACTGAAATTAAACAATGACATTGTCAGCACAAAATGTCATATATAATATGAGACCAGCAGCAGCAGCATATCATCCAATTCAAGGGCACCTCTGTATCTCAAAACAGTACAATTATGTCAAATCCATAAATCTTGAAATAATATAGCAATTTGAGAGAAAACATTTTTTTCTCAACCTTACACTGAACATTAGAATGTTTTTACAAGTAATACTAATGTGGTCCCCATAGAAAGGAAAATTATGCAGCATCACTTGCGATGACTGCTCCCAGTAAAGAGATGTTAACGACAAAAATAAATTTGCCAAGTAAGAATTTGAATGAGCCTGGAATAAAGTAATTACAGATCCAACATGAAAGGCACAGCTTGCCCCCATCTAATGTAGAACTTGCGCTTCACAAATAAATGGAGGCAAGCTGTGCCTTTTTTGTTAGATCTGTGTCTGTGCAAAAATGTATAGCCTAGATGCTAGAGAACATCTTTGTTGCGAACGTAGGGGCATATTATCAAGCCTGTGCGCTAAAATTATCGCCGCTTTATCGGCCGTAAACGGCCGATAAAGCGGCGATAATGGGCTTGATAATGGGCTTGATAATATGCTCTGTGGAATTCCAATCGAAGCCCATGTTAGATGTCTTCACATCTAACATGTGCTTCGATTGGAATTCCATAATTTAATTTTAATTTTAGCGCACAGGCTTGATAATATGCCCCGTAATTTTTAGTACATCATGTTTTTTAGATTCCCAGAAAGGTACTTTTGGTCTGTCATATAGTATCCCTGTTGGAAGCTTTTTTATAGTTGGTCTTACATATAAGAAGGGACCTGGTAGAGGAACATAGAAGAGAGAAGGATCCCCAATGAAATGTGCAGAGTGTAAGTATTTGATGCTCATGCAGATGAAGGTGCAAGTGCTTTGGTGCATCTTTAATATTGATGGCAAACATCTGTTCACTTAAATTAGTAACAGCCTGTCATGATTTCAATGAGATCTGCAGAATCGGTAGCGTTTTGTTGTTCTTTTATGTAATGTTATCGATTGTGTGATGGAATATCGAAGGCAGCGGATCAATGGGACAGAACATCATGGCAAGGCATTCAGGGAGAAAATATTCATAACTCTACATCTATGTATGTACCTTTGTTATAAATAAAAAAAATACATAGAGTTACGAATAGTAAATGTTTACCTTCCACTTATGTCTATGATACTTTTTCCCTGAATGCCTTGCCACAATGTTCTGTTCTGTCGATCTTCTGCCTTCACTGTTATATTTAGCTACGCTAACTATAACTTATGCCCCCACAATGCACTGCTTATGACCTCACATATTACATCGCTCATGACATGGTCAGTCTCATCACTGATGAAATCACTGATGACATCTCAAATGACATCATTCATGACATGACTGCTAATTTTGGCTCCAGGGACCCCATTCTCTGGCCATACTTTAAGGGGGAGGGAGAGCACAGACCTCCTCCCTGCGCCCATTTCAGCCCCCCCAGATTCCATCCACCAAGGCCCAGGCATGTCTCCTTGGGTGCCCTGCAGCCCATTTAGGACACCAGGTTTGTATGTTGGGGACCATGGGGGGATCAAAAAAGGCCCCTGTGGCTCCAGGCAGCTCCCTGCCGTCTGCAGGAGCCGACATTGCTCTTGCACACAGGGAGCGGCTAGGAATGCAGCACCCCATGTGTGAGAACAATAGTTCATCTGTTTCACTACCTGCATGTCTGTTGGCTGGGAAACAGATGAAAACTCAACTTCCAGCAAGTTTGACGGATCCTGCTTGCCTGGAGATGAGCTATGTTTGCACTCACTTGGTTGGTGCTGTCACAGCTCACGCCAAGCAAAGGCAAATGCTTATTCCCCAGGGATGGGCACCCAGAGACATAGCAGGAGCTGTCCCTGGTGGGATTTAGTCCCCAGGGCCATAAATGGCTCCCGGAGGGAGGTTGTGAAACCTCTTCGTTCAAATATCACAGGCCGGCCCGGGGAAGGTAGTGGTCCTTGGGGAAGTATATGGCCCGGGACAGGGGCTGCATGGCCCAACTACCAGTTTTAACTATTATTTTGGGTCCAGGAATGTGGTGGTGCCCTGGGCCCGAGGGGTCTGCATGGCCCACTTTAATTGGGGTTTTTAGCCCCCCGGAGGTGGTAGTCCCTGAGGCTTCTAACAGCCCCATAAAGGGGGGTCCGTCCGGCCCCCTCCATTTAATAAATAAAGCCCTCAGGAGGTGGTGTTTCCTGGGGCTCAAAAGAGCTTCATGAGGGAGCTGCGTGCGCCCCCTCCGATTCTTGTTCTGCCCCGGGACCTGGTCCACCAACAGGCTATACAGTAAACACGCGCAGGAGCCTGTTTTCCCAGTTGAATTGCAAAATGATTGCAATTTTGTGGCAACATTTTAAAAAAAATGTTACTTACCCTTGTGGGGTCTCTAAGGGACTGCAGGAGCAGAGCTAGGGTGTCATGGTATTCCTATCCTGTCCCCTCTTTTTTAAACATTTTTGGGGGACTCGAAGAAGCAGAGTCCCAAGATTACTAACAACACTTCCTGGTTGGTGTGTTGGTAGCCATTCAGATCTCTGTTTGAGATTGGGAGGGTTTGTGAAGGATTCACATTCCTAGATATACAGATTTGTGTTTCTTTTAATAAAACTGCTGAACGGATTTACACCAAATAAAAAAAACACTCTTTCTGGACCAACAGTTAGCTTTCTGCTAAATTTGGAAAAGGCACTATTTGACTCCCCTCTTTTTCTTGGCCCTTGCTTGATTGGTCACCCTGAAACTTTCCATGCACAACTAAAATCACTAGTGCACTACTCTGAAAATGTTTTGTGAGGATTCGTCAAATTGCGCAAAAGATACAGGAAAATCAAAAAAACGCTATTCCTGTGGAAACTAGGTGCTAACTATAACTACCTATTTTAAATATCTATATCTATATAAATATATCTATATAGCTATATCTCTATATATATTTAAGATGTTATATTTAAGATGTAGTTTGCACAAAACGCGTTATGTGATTAAGGTCGGGGGTAAGTGGCCGAAATGCGTCATCTGGACCGTATGTTGATGAAATAAACCTACACTTCAGTAGGAGTCTGTGCCCTTGTGTTTTTCCTGTGCGGTGGAACCGGGGATCTTCTGTTGATATATATATATTTATATTTATATAATTTTTTTCCAAACAGCAAAAGTGGGTACTCCTGATCAGCTGAATTCCTTTTATTTATTGTTTTAGCAGTGTGCTGTCTGTCTTGATGCGTTTCGGCTGATCCCAGCCTTTCTCAGAGTCATGTTGCCATTAAATGACTTCTTATTTAAAGGTGCAATGCATATAGAAATAGAAGAAACAATATCCTTTGTGTCTCTATCCTCATCATTATGCATATGTTACATCAATATTGGTGTGTTGTTCACATCATTTGAAAAAAAAATTACAATGAGATATTTTTTACTCTTTTTTTGTTATACTTTTTTTTACAAAGGTGCATTTTTATTAAAGACAAACCAACTCAAAGTTGTATCACCCCATAATACCTGATATGTGCCAGGAAACAATTTTAGAGGTAAACTCTAGGGCCCGTGCCCAATCGTAATCATAAGCACCACATTTAGCTAACCAGTTCTGGGCCAAAGCCCCAATCCCTATTGAAAGCATCATGTTACATGTGGTTGCTCAGATCATTAATCTCAAGTTACTAAACATAGATGACTCTAAGAATTATAGTTATTCACAAATAATCTACACTAAGATATCATTATACCATTCTGAATGAAAAAGTTTATCGATAAATAACTATGTATTGATTCAATCATTCATGTCAGTATAAACAAATATTCTCAATACAAAAACTTATTGTTTATACATTCAGAGTCAAAGTGTGAACCGACAATAGCAATTCATTCTATATCGATGACCCCTAGTTATTCAAATCAACCTGTGTATTCAACACATATAATGCAATCCTTAATCTTGCATCTTAATCTTCTGAATGAAAAAGTTAATCGATAAATAACAATGTTTTAATTCAATCATTCATGTCAGTATAAACAAATATTCTCAATACAAAAACTTATTGTTTATACTTTAAGTGCCAAAGTGCAAACTGACAATAGAAATTCTTTCTATATCCGCGACCCCTAAATATTCAAATCAACCTGTGTTTTCAACATATATAATGCAATCCTTAATCTTGAAATCAAAGGGTGTCTGCCAATATCTCAATGACTAAAACACAGCCATTCTATGGCATGAAATAAGTTAATCTTTTTAAATCATGCCATGCAGATAGAGCCTCTATAAATCAATTCCTTTTGGTAATAGCAATAAATCATATGTCAATTCAGTCATCCTTTATGGTATTGTCAATGCCAGTTCATGTGTAAAAGATGCTCAAAGTGTCAGAGTGAAAGATTTCACAAAAAAATCTCTTTCATTTTGTCCAATGGCAATAAATGTGCTAACATTTTTAAGTGAATAAAGTGACTTAGTGCTAAATACCCCCAATAGTAATACAAAGTGCTCAGATGTATAAAGTGCTCTTGTGCAGAAATAAATACATCCCTTCCCATAAAATCAATCAATATCAGAAGAAAATGTAGTGTAGTTCCTAGTTTCCCACTAGGCCCTGTGCATTGGAATAACATAAACAGTAGTATCGACGTAGAAGTGCGGATCTTCCAGGCCTCTACTGACTATGCTAAACTTAATTGGGTTTGTTACGAACTAACTCAGAGGTCACTGGAAACTTTCTTCTCTGCATAGGAAGTGATCAGCTTCCCTGGCACGGACAAGAAGGGATTCAGCTTTCCAACAACCGTGCAACATGACAACTTTGCTCCTCAGATTAAAAGTCAATCTCTAGGGTAGTGTGAAACAATTGACAGTTATTTTACTCAGTCAGGTTAGTGCAGATTACTTTCAGAATATGTAGAGAATAGAGAGACAGGTGTTTGTCAATAAAGGGTTAACATTTATTGAACAGTCTTTCTTCTCGTACAAGAGAAATGTATTGCCACAATTGCAAGACTTGTTATGATAAAAAGTACGTACAGTAAGATAAGTATTGCGAAATAATACTGTAAAAGCATTGATATGGTTTCTTAGCCATACAATGGTTTAAAAGTAATAAAACATATATACATTCAGATATACATTAGGCTAAAATACTCAACTGGTGCTTCTAACTACGCCTACCCCAATGTACCTGACCTAAGCCTAATACGTGGGAGGGGAGTAAGTAAGTAGCTTCAGTTTAAGTTGGTTTTGCCAAGGTTTGCTTCAAGAATTCTCTCTAAGGGTTTAGTCAACACCATACCTCTGAATAGAATGATGGAGGTCTGGTATCTCCTTCAGGGGGAACTCGGTATCCCAGTCACCCGCGAGGGCAGACTAGAAACGCTGGAGCTAGATTTCTCTGCAGGAGAAGGACAGCGTCTCTCTTCAGCGTGTCGAGGAGAAGGAGGGGGGACAGCGTCCACGGGCAGCTGGCATCTGCTGGGCTTCTTCGCAGAGGGTCGGCTGTTCAGCTCCTAGTTACATCACACCATCGTTCGCGCTTTAGTAGCGATAATGGTATCAGCAGCTTCAGGCGACGGGCAGCAGGCTGCAGCAACAGGGTCAGGCGACAACAGCCTACACAACAGCAATTGCTTAAGGCAACGTTGGTAAGATTTATACCTGACAGGTGCCTGGTTTGACGTAAGTTTGCTTGACATAAGACGTCAATTAAAGATGTCACTAGGAAGTGATAGCTATCAGTTGCTCATTAGAGTTCTATTACTAATCAAAACACAGCAAGCGGGGATTTCCAGGTTTGCTGAGTTTTTATCTTGTTGAAGAACTCGGAGTGTTAATCTAGGAATCTTCAGATAGTGACTTCTGCTCTGTCATTGCACTAATTGGTTGCAAAGGAAGTGGCAGAGAACTATTCTGGAATGTGGCTCTGTTCGTGTGAGGCCAGAGATGCCTTTCTGAATATTGCACTTGAACGGTTATGCCAATATAGGGAATAAATGGATTTATAGCCGAATAGGGGCATAAGGTCACAGTATCGATCAGGATCCTAGATAAGCACGCAACACCCACTCCACGGGTTCATGTCCATCAAATTACTAAAACTAGAGCAATAAGATGCATGTGTAACATTGCCCACCCCAAAATACATAAATGCATTTGAAATAGGCGTATATTGTAATACGTGAAATATAGGTACTGTACGTTTTTGAAGCATAGAAATCATTCAAAAATTAATGCATATGAAATCAATGAACGATTATGCAAAAAGAATTACACATGAAATATCTCTGAAACAGAAGAAGGGCGAGATAAATCATCACATATAAATGTGCTAGAGGCTGGTGTAAGTTTTATATGTCTCTAGATGTGTTTAGAAATAGAAGTGTGAAGCTTCTGTTCTCTAAGAATAGTTTTTACTTCAAGCAAAGAATTGTTCGTGCCAAAAAAGGTTCAATATTAAAAAGTGTTAAATTCAAAAGAATTAATGCTTGAACGGGGAAATAGAGTTCCAACGCTTTTAGCAGTTTTTGTTGATCAAAACTGAAGGCCGAATTCAGAGTTCATGGGAAAGCTGTGTGTCGGAAAGCTTTTCCAAAGTTATTGTTTCTGTTCGGGTGAGAACATCATATCAGACAGGCTCTCAAAGAATTGGTCTACAAAATCAGGTGACAGTTCAACCAAATTCGATAGTGCTGTAACTTGGCAGGTGTGAGAATGATTGCTGTCATCATAGTCGGGATCAGCAATGCTCACAGAAGGTCGTACCTGGGTGATGCTGCTTTTGTCACTCGCTCCACTGTTACCACCTAGTCCTAGTACAGGAGTCTCAACGAATGCCGTCATCAGGATTGGTAGCCGCTGGGGACAACACAATGCATGAGCCGTTACTGGACTGAGCAAAGTATCGACGTCCATTGGTACTGCTGATGGAAGTGAAAGACAGATGTCCAACACGCACTCATCTCCGCATAGCATACATCGAAGTACCGGTAAGATACAGTTCTGCCATATAGGTCTGAATGAAAGGAACCAGGTCATGTTTAGATCTCTCAGCCTGGCCAATCCAAGGACGTTAGTTATCCTGTCCCGGTAGCGCATTGCTAGGATTGTCTCTTCCATTCCCATGGGAGCTATGTCTGAGCTTTGGCTTGCCATAACGAAGCAGGACGGACAAAAATAAAATCCCTGCTACAAGTCCCAAAAATATGGGTATGCCGCCTAAAACAGAGTGTACAAAATTAGGAACGATTCCCAAAATTGCTTGAAAGGGTGTTAGCAGTCCCGTAAAAATCGTCTTAAATATGCCTGGGATGCCTGTGGCACTAGACATGTTAAGGAGTTGGCTAAGCATTTCTACGAAATGCACGGGGCAATTTGTTGATAAAAGGTCATGAACTTCAGTAGCTGTCCTTGCAACTAGAAGATCATACGTCTCTTTTGATGACGTTATGGGCACTGTTGTCTGCAAAAGCACAGACTTCATTTTGCTTAAAGTATCAATTCGTATAGAATAGAGATTCAGACGAGGCCAGATGGGAGTCACTGTGTCTGCAGGCCCACTCGGGAACAATGCTTGCATACAGCATTTGACCATGGATGTTACACTTACTAGATAACTTTCCCTGGCACTAGGCCACAACATCTGTGATCCGTTCTAAGAATGTAACTCCCGTTTGCGAGTTGCATAAAGAAGGGCTCTATCTGAGTTGCAGGTGTGACTAGCTGGTGGCATGAAAGGTTGTTAGAATTTCCATCACATGCTCCGTGTAAATTAATACCCTGACACAAAAGTATACCGCTTAGTGAATGTTTACAATTTTCACCACTAAGAAATACATTTTTGTCGCTGTCACTATAGCAAGAATGTGTGTATGGTAATTTCCATTCTGATTTTACATATCCTTTACCCAATCGTTCATACTGGCCAGTAGGTATGTATTCAAGGCACTTTTTAAATCGGAAAGTTGCTATCGGAATTGTGATAATTCTGTGTATTATCCATTCAATGACAGGACTCTCTGACATTGTCAATGGTAATCTCTCAAGTTTTTCGATGCTCAGGATTGTATAGTCTGCTCCTTTCTGTGCCAAACTGATCTGTTTATCAGTAAGGTTAAAAATGGAAAATAATGACGTTGTGTTGATTAAACGCCAAGGCACATAGCCTGAACGAAGATTTTGCAGTGTCCAGCCTAATTGTTTAATAGAACGTAATTGAGATTGGCCATGTTGTAACATTAGCAAGTCTCCATCTATCACATCATAGGCAGAGGATACAATATTGTCCAACGAATATATTCTGGAAGACAGAGTCATTAACCCATTGTCCACTACAGAAAGTGATTTTTCCAAATTAATACGATCAATTCCTCGTATTTTTTCAGCTGTTTCAATTTGTTTGACTTTCCAAGCCTCGTTGTAAGCAGCATAGATACAGGTCGCTATGACACGCTTTTGACGCCGTTTGCGTGGTCCAAGAATGAAATCGCGCAAATCAGCACCATCTTTTAGTAAAGACAAGTGTTGCTTAACCTCTTCGCCGCTAATGACAAGGGTAACTCGTCATGGAGTTTCCATTGATTTCAATGGAAATTACATTGAAGAGCCAGAAGCAGCATAGCATCCAAGTGGTTAATTTCAGCCAGTGTGGATGATGTTAGCCATTCGAGGCAGAGTTTTCCTACACTGTATGTTGTTATTATCCCTGGATGTTGTCTCTGGGAGTATCTCGGGTCTAGTCTGGTCATTTTTAACCCCTGTGTTTTATTCAGGAATCTATCTTGACAGCTGTTTGTGTCAGTAGGCCAGATTAACTACTTTTTCCAATCAGGATGTGTTCTGTTAAAATGTAAAACTTGTGATACGTCTAACTCAATATCTGCGGTTGCATTTTCAGGTATTGGCTTTGGTATAGACGGTTTATTAAGGTCTTTGATCTTAGCTAGGCCAAGACAGGATGTTTGGTGTATTGTGTCATTTTAAAACATAATTTGTTCTGGTTTCATGCAGGTTGTGAATAGTGCTTCAATGCATTGTACCTGCCAATCTTTTGTACCCCAAATTGTTTTCGTTTCAATGTTATTTTTCCAATAATCAAAACCAAATGTCATCATTTTTTCATAAAATGCTTCTGAATATATAAATTTAGAATTTGTCAGCATTGTTTTCATTCCTGTTTTATCTAACAGTTTGTAATAAAACGTTTCTGCATCACTGGTGTTAAACCCTGAGAAGTATTTGAATTTCTCAAAAAATGCTTTAGAACTGCTTTTAGGTGGTGTAGCACAATGTTCCCATTGATTATACATAAAAACATTTCTAGGCTGTGCAGATTTATGCAAGCAATGATCACCATAATGTGTGTAGCAGAATAATTGCTCATAACTAGATGAACCCTGTAAATAATCATGTTCTGTGAATCTAGCTGACATTACTAAATCTGACATCATGTCATTAATACTGTTAAAGTCCCAATCATCAGAGAATGTACTTGGTTTTACAAAGTCACTTAAGGAAACCTTCAGTTGATGAGGATACTTCAGACCATAGATCTCATAGTCAGTTTTCTCCCATACTACCCCACCAGGTATTGGAATTGCTGTGACATTTACTGTTGACAGTTCTCTTTTCTTCACGTGGGATGATCTGTGTGGTTTCAAGACTAGGTTGATGTTCTGACTTGCTGTGTCCATTCAATTGTAATAAACTTCCCTAAAATTAAAACTAAAATTAGGCATAGTAAGAGTATGAATACCCCTGAAATAATCCAATGCTCAATCAACGGTGAATCCAGATATAATTCTTTGATTTGTTGAAGGAGTCCTGTTGTATTTTCTGTAGAATACTTTTTTGTTTCTGGCATCACTTCGGGGTCGTTTTGATCTTCAGAGAAGTTGTCGAAGTTGATGAAATAACCAGAGGCAGTTCTGTCAATTGTTGGGATTGTTCTTTCAATCTGTCTCTCGGTAGCACTTTCTGATGCCACATTATTGTAGACTGGTGTTTCTTGACGAACTGTTTCAATCTGTGTCTCAAGAGGCACGAGTTCCATGGCATTATTGCATAGTCCTTCTCTGTGCACTGCAGGCTGATCGAATGTGATGAGTCTTTCAATTTGAACCTCTTGGATTGTTGCAAGTTTGGGTATTCTGTTGTTTCTTGGGAGTCCACTGGGCCTACTGTTGATTATAGGCCACATGCTTGTGGTTTTACCAGGTCGATAGACACGACTCTGTTCTCCTTTTTACCAGCAAGGGGCGGTAGTACAACTGATCTTGTTCCGGTGACTGTTCCGGTGACTGCCAAGACAGGTACTGCTTTTCTGTAAGAAGGCCCAAATTCCTTCTTCACCACGATCTTTTCTCTGACTAGATCCCCAATCCCCAATCTTTGGAATCCAGACAGGCCTTGCTGGGGCTGTTGCTTGTGGTGCCTCGTCAGTGGTAGATGGCTGTTGTTTTAACTTTATGTTGCTTAAGGATTTTCTTGTTTCATTCAGTTCCTGTAAAACAGCCAAACGATCTTTGATGTCAAAGTCTATTGTTTTTTCTTGTACCACTGATATCTGACTAGGTCCTGAATGTTCATTCTAATTCCGAACAATAGTTCGTATGGGCTGAAACCTTTTAGAGAATTTCTTGGCAAGTTATTAAGACTAGTCTGGACACGTATTAGATGTTTGACCCACCCAGCGCCTGAACCTAATACCTTCGCTGTTATAGATCGCTTTATGTCCCGGTTTTTTCTTTCAACCACACTATTCCCTTCGGGGTGCGACTGACAAGAATACCGCAACCCAATTCCCATGCTGGCCATGGCCTCCTTATAAGCTCGAGAGCTAAAAGCAGGACCCTGGTCAGAATGGAACGTGGTAATTGCGTATGTGCCGATATAGACTCGCAGATCTCTCTTATAACAGTTCTAGCGTCAGCCGAGCGCTGGAGGCCTCATTTTTTAAGTGTGTTAAGCCTTAACTGTGTACAATGGGACGCGCTTCTCTTCTTTGATTGCGCAGATAGACCGCCTTATGCTGTCCATCAGGGTTCCTGAAACTACACTGGCCTGTTCATTACTGCGATCTCTGTTGCAGTCTTCACAATTTTGAGCAAAACATTGAATATCTATGCTCATTCCAGGCCACCAGTACTCTGATTGTAATTCTTTCAGAGAATCCTTAATTGTTTGATGTCTCAGACCCAACCCCATGTGTGCTTCCAGTAAGAGGAAGCCCCTCCTGCTCCTGTTTGGAATTACTCTGTCCCCCACTCCAGGGATTCGAGCAAAAGGAACGGAGTTTGCATCGATTACGTATGCATAATTGAGTGGATAGTTCACGGGTAGTGCTGCACAGTCGCCTTTTACGGTCGTTTTTACTGCCAGCATGGTTTCCCCGTCTATGTATTTTTCTATACGCTTTTTTGTGGCTACGGAAGCCGGTTTAGTTGCTTCCGCTGTGGCTGTATTAGCCAATGAATTCCCTGCAACGTGAACGCCATCACGTTGAAGACTCTGTGCGTGAATCACGTGAGTCTTTTGTAGTTCTTTGTGTAGAAGAGCTACCTGTTTCCAGAGCATTTTATGCTTTATTGTGGCACCTGTGTCATCTTTGTAATCGTTTTCAATCCACCTCTGCAGTTTATTGTTGTAAGAGTTGACGCAAAAATGAGAATCGCACACGATAAGTGTCGGGAATTCACGTTCTGCATTTTCGAGAGCCATCTTTAAATATCTGATTTCAGTTCTCTGAACCGAACAGTTTCTTACAGATTCAGTTTTTGTTACTTTCGGTCTGAATTTACCGCACAGCGAACGACCTTTAACAATCGCACATGCTGCATCGTAGGATTTTCTCTCTACGTTGAAATGCTGTACAAATCTATCTGAATAGATTATACAGGCGTATTGTGGGAGAGGAAGAAGTTCGATTGGCAGAGGATATTCTTCTTCATATTCTAAATCATTCAGTTCTTCGAAATGCGGGGCGAAATAGTATTTCACATCTTCCGCTCCTAGAGAATCTATACACTGTATCCATTTCGGATCCAGTGACACTGTAGGCAGGTTTTCTGGGCTGAATAGCGCTTCGAAGGCGGATTCCGCTGTGAGGATGTTAATCCTTTTGCCGTGTGCTAGTTCTCTTTCATTTGCTAATGCGATTTGCACTGCTTTCAAAGTTCTTTCTGTGTGACTGAATGCTTTTTCTGCTTGTGTGTACAAGTGAGATTTAATTGAAATTGGTACCATTTCTCCCTCATTAGAGGTCAGGTATGTGAATCCGCATCTTCCTGGGATGACTCGGATTACAAGATCGCGTGTATTGTCACGTGTATCTAATTTTGTATTTGCTAACATGTCTGTTTGCAGTGATCTCAAAATTTCTGTGTGTTTTTGAGTCCAATTGATTTGTTTAAAATCAGGTTTAATTAGTTCGTAGAGAGGTTTAACCCTCTCTGCGTAATTTAGAATGTAAGTTCTTCCGAAATTCAGAAAACCTAGAAATGGATTGTAAATTCTTCAGCGTTTTTGGAGCTTGGAGTACAGCGCACTTCTCTAAGAAGTTGTCCGCTAGGCTTTTCCCTTCACTTGATAATTCGTACCCTAAGAATAGTACTGTCAGATGGGCAATTCGGGACTTTTTAAAGTTGAATTTGTAACCCTCTGCTGCGAACCCAAGTATAATGGTGTTCACTCTTTTAAAGTGAGTATCCAAGTCGTCATCTGTGAGATAGATATCATCTACGTAAGATAATGCCTCATCATCATATATTTGTAGTAACTCTGTTACCCTAGCTGAGAATAGTCCTGGGCTGTTCTTGAACCCCTGTGGGAGTCGACAGAATTTTTTCTGCGACCCAAATGCAGAGAAAGCGGTCAAATATCTGCTTTCCGGTGCAATGTTTTGACAAAAGAAACCATTAGATATGTCTAATGTCGTTTTATATTTTTTCCTAACTATGTTATTCATTAGGGCTGCACTATGCGAGTTTTGTACTGCAAATGTTTTGCAACATGTATTAAGGTGTCTGTAGTCCAAAACTAGACGATATGAATTGTCTGGTTTAGAGACAGGAAACAAAGGATTGTTCATTTCAGAGGTGCATGTTTCAATCACCCCCTGGTATTCAAGTTGATCTAAGATCTCCCTGACTTGTTTTTTAGCTTCTTGCTTAATGGGATACTGCCGTTGGGCAGTTGGTTCACTTTTTAGTTGGATTTTGTGAGGAGGAGAGTCCTCATCCCATCCTACAGGATTTTTATACAATGCCGGTGCCTGGGCTACTGCCCATTTCCTTGCATATGTATATTTTTTGTGAATCGGAATGTGATTCGAGAAGGCAGGCATAATCACTTCATCGCCACAAGGGCACTCCCTGACAAACTCTGGGGGCCAATCTTTTTCAGCTAACACAATATCATAGCCTTTTGAGAGCTTATCCCAAAATAGACCTCTTATTTTCCTAGTCTTATCACCCTCTATACGCAATGTTATTTCGTATATTTTATGGGGCTCGCTAAGTCTGGTGTCGGCAGTTTCAACCTGAATGTATTCATTCGTGTCCACTGTCTCCAGATGACTCATCAAGATCTTGCGCGCTATACTGATTTCTGCTGCACTGTCCAACATTGTCAAAGCCCACTCCCCGTTTTTCAACTGTGTCCTCAGTATTCTCGGCATGGTTGATTACTCTAATAATGGCTACCTTCTTTTTTGAAAATTGAGATTTTTTACTCTGAGCAGGTTCCTTGTCTTTGGACTTGGTGTGCTCTCCTGGGTCTGACCGTCCTCTTCTTTCCGAATTCTGTGGAAAAGATCGAGAGGGACGTGTATCAATACTTTGATATCTATCAGGTTTTTTCAGATTATCCCTATTTCTAAGGTTATATCTTTTCTCAGAGGGCTGGTGTTCTCGAGTCGGAGTTCTTTCCCTCCGTCGAGGAGACCTTCCTCTGGACTGGAAAACTTTTTCCTTGGGAGTGGATTGTTTATTTCCATCCCAGCTCTTTTTAGGAGTGTTTAAATTGTTTTTAATAAATAATTTTTCAGGATTTTCGAGCAGTTGGGGCTTTACCGGTTTTCCACCAAAGCTGTCTCTACCTAATTCTTCATAGCATTTTTCTATGATTTTGGCAAGCTCAACTGAATCTTTTATATCTGTTTCCTTCAACTTCTGGCGAATCGCCAGATGCTGCTTCTCCCTTTATATTGGCTAATAATATAGCCGAGACCTGCTTGAAGTCTTTCAGTAATTTCATACCAAGAGTTAAAGCGGGCTCTGGACCGTATTCATTTTGAATCTGTTTTAGCACTTCTGGTATTACCGCCATAGACGGAACACCGTGTGTTTTTGTGTAAATGGAAGCAAAGACTGTACCCCAAGTGTCACAGTCCTCCACGTGTGGTGCGATTCCCATAGGAAGGCAGATTGTCAAGATTCTGTGTTTATAATTAGTAAGGATGCTTCAGAATGGCGTGCTGTCAAGCAAGCAAGAGATCAACTGTATCATAGAATCGCTACCTTAACACTATTACGTCAATCTGATTTCTCAAATACAGTGAAAAATAAGTTAAATGAAGCAAAACGTGAACTCAGTACAAACTTTTATAAACAGAGTGAGGAACAATTTCTAAAACAATCTCAGAAGATATATGAGGAAAGTAACTTCACGGGTAAACTTTTGGCTTGGCAGGCTAAAGAACAAGCGGCTGCGAATAAGATTCATCTGTTAAAATGCCCGATTACACACACAGAGACCTCACAAACTGTTGCAATAGGTAATATAATGTTGTCACATTATCAAAAGATGTATACTCAACACCAAGATATAGATGCAGTTAAACTTAGGACCTTTCTAAATAAATACGAAATACCATCTCTTGCACAAGAGGTTCAGGAAGAAATGTCAGCTCCTTTCACTAACGCTGAGTTGGAACTAGTAGTTAAAGACTTACCAATGGGCAAGGCCTGTGGGCCGGATGGCCTGCCAGCCGAATTTTTTAAGGTTTTTTATGACTCCCTTTCGGACTTACTACTTCAGTTGTTAAATTCTATGTTAAAAGGGGGGCAAGTTCCTAACTCATTTACGGAAGGTTTGGTGGTTAGCTTTCCTAAAAAAGGCAAAGACCGTAAAGACCCTAATTCATATAGGCCCATTACCCTACTCAATACTGATTATAAGATTACAACAAAACTGCTTTCCTTGCGATTTAATTCCATGGCTGCTGCGGATCTTATACATCCAGATCAGAATGGATTCATCGCAAGCCGCCATCTTGCAACTAACACTCATTTTTTAGTAGAAGCCTTAGATTATTTTGAGATGAAGAAGATCCCTGCTTTGATTTTATTTTATTGCTTGATGCAGAAAAGGCTTTTGATTTGGTGGTTTGAAACACACTTTTTGTTATTTTGACACAATTTGGAATTCCTTCACAGATTATTAATTTAATTCAAAATTTGTACACGGGTGCTAAAGCTAAGATAATTATCAATTCGGCCTTAGTAGGTACAGTCTTAGTTCAGCGAGGGACCCGACAAGGCTGTCCTTTATCCCCCACTCTTTTTGCTTTTTTTATTGAGCCCTTAGCCATAGCAATTCGTAACTCTGTAGACATAGTCCCCCCTATTCCTACTATGGCCAAAATTAAAATGTATGCAGACAATATCATGCTGTTTATCAGACCAGATATGAAATATCAGGTCTGCGCCTTACAACTTTTTGAGGAATTCGAAACCTTAGGTGGCTATAGGATCAATAAAAGAAAAACCGAAATATTAGTGTGTGGAGGGAAGGATCCTAATGTCCATCTAGAGTTAGTCGGATGTATCAATCCAAGGCCAAAAAGATATTTAGGGATTTTCTTTTCGGCTTCGGTCGCAGATTTATATATACTTAACTTTGAACCTCTTCTGCGGAAAATACATTTAATGTTTACTAGGTGGAGTCCTCTGCCATTATCAATTTTGGGCCGGGTGGCCCTGATTAAGATGTCTGTGCTTCCACTGTTTAATTTTTTGTTTGCAACTATTCCATGTTTTCTTCCTGCAGCCTTTTTTTCAAAAGTAGAATCTTTATTTTCTGTTTTTATCTGGGCAAAAAAAACTGCTAGATTAGCATTAAGCACTCTCTATACAGACACAAAACAAGGTGGGCTATCTCTACCTAATATTAAAGATTATTATAGTGCATATTTTGCACAATATCTAGAGCACTTTAAGATTGGAGCGCAAAGACCTAGTTTATTTATTAATTTCTTCTTTGACCTTATTTGTCATGATACCCAGACTCCCTTCTTTTTGCAAATTCCGAAATCCCCAAAATTAGTACGATATAAGATTTTGCATTGGTTTTTTAAACGACGGGATGCTATCCTTAAAAGATATTCCCTTCCACGCTTTAACTCTAAAACTCCTCTGAAATATGTCTTCAAATATACAGAGACTAAAATAAGTTCAGATATTGTTATGCAATGGAATCATCGAGGTTTTAACAATTTATCAGATTTTATAAGGGATGGAGTCTGGATAAAGCCGTGCGAGATGCAACTATTAATTCAGGGGAATTATCTGCCAATAGGCTCTTATATTTTGATTTATAAAATGCTGGAACGGCTGGACCCAGGAAATCTCTGTTTACAGATTCAGCTATGGGAAGATTTGTTTGTGGTCATAAGGTCCAAGAAACCAGGGGAATGGAAACGCTGTTTAGCTCTTCACATTGAGATAGATGTCACCCCGAAAGCTATTAAAAAATGGCAAGATCAAGAATATCACGTTCTCTCTATAAATGTTTGGAAAACGTTAAATGAGTTAAACTTTAAAGTGCTACGCGGTGCTAATTGGAGAAGAATGTTATTTTTTAATAAATGGCTGCTATATTATACACCAGCCGCTATCTCAAAAATGTACGTTAACACATCTGCCAATTGTTTTAGATGCCAGCACTTCTCCCCTGCTAATTGGTCTCATACCATAGCTAATTGTTCTAAAATTGTACCCTTTTGGAATGAGATATTTAAGTTTCTACAAACTGATTGTAAGATTCAGATTTTATACAATGAAAAGTTGATGCTTTATGGGTACGATTCCGAACTGGAAATTGATGATCAAATCATCAATTTGGTATATATTGTAATGGCCGTAGCAAGGTCGTTAATATTGCAAAATTGGAGATCAACTCAGGTCCCGTCGCTCCAAGCATGGCTGCAAAAGATAAGAAATGTTAGAAGAAGTGAATTTTTATATGCAAAACGGATAGGAGGGTTGAGGAAGTTTGAAAAGACTTGGGATTCATTTTTTGAGTAATTATGGATCTCTTTTTGTTTGGTAAAAAGTAACCCTATATTTTATGTTGTCTGTATTCTGGATGCAATGTTACTTTACCTAGGCTTTGATCTTGATTTTGACATTGTATATAACTGCTCAGATTTTTAAGAACCAAAGAACTTCAATAAAAAATTGTTTAAAAAAAAAAAAAAAAGATTCTGTGTTTCTCTATAGGGGTAGTATCAGGAAATACTGCCTCTATTTGAGTGATTTTCTGTGCTAACCAGAAAGGAATTTGTTCCCGTTTTACGGGTGTTTTACCAAGACATGACTGTATGTTCTGTGGTGTAATTTTATTAGTGTTCCCCTGATGAGGGGTCAGCTGTGGTACATTAACAGCTGGCTGGACTGTTGCAGTCCGCATTACATATTGGACTAATTGCCTATGTATTTTAACTAATGTTTTTAGCTGTACTAACAGCTCTTCTCTAGACATTCTTGCAATGTCAGGATGTGGTGTGTAGCTGGCTAGAACCGGCCACGTTGCTCCTGGTCTACCTAGTGGACCGAGCCTGGTTATGTGATTATTATGTTTTAGGGCGCCATTAAACCAGAGCAGGTGCTCTTGGAATTTTAGTGGGATTTCAGTCTCCTCGAAAGGAGCGTACTCTTCCGGAGGTTCTTCTATTTTGTAATAGTGAAACTCTTTTGTTGTAGCGTTTGCCGCTGGAAAGTTTATCCATGAATAGAATACCTCTGTCTGCCGATATTCGTGAGCCTCTATCACGAAAATTACTGTACCACCTTGTGGTGTCAGTCCGTTTTCTATAAGTTTTAACATTATAGACTTTCTTAAGTGGACCGGGATGATAATTGCATCCGGGTCTGTGTGTTCGGGACCCTGCTGAGTCGCATCTGCTGCGGCCCCAGTGGTTCCGTTTTCTCCTGGCATTGTATAAATGCAGGTTTTGCAGAGTAGGTCTCCAAGGAGACAAAGATTAGGTGCACAATATTTTGGAACACTGTATCCTTCAACGTTGAATAAACCAGAGCTTTACATAGGAATCTCTTCCTACTGAGTTTGGGCGGATTTTAACCTTTCACCCACTCCAGACGTCTATTGGAGTATTTACGGGAGAAAGGGGTCTGTGTGAAATATGCACGACTGAGTTACTCTAACGTCTTGCGTTAGTTTATCGCCTTACCAAACGTTTGGGCGCCATGTAGTGTAGTTCCTAGTTTCCCACTAGGCCCTGCGCATTGGAATAACATAAACAGTAGTATCGACGTAGAAGTGCGGATCTTCCAGGCCTCTACTGACTATGCTAAACTTAATTGGGTTTGTTACCAACTAGCTCAGAGGTCACTGGAAATGTTCTTCTCTGCATAGGAAGTGATCAGCTTCCCTGGCACAGACAAGAAGGGATTCAGCTTTCCAACAACCGTGCAACATGACAACTTTGCTCCTCAGATTAAGAGTCAATCTCTAGGGTCGTGTGAAACAATAGACAGTTATTTTACCCAGTCAGGTTAGTGCAGATTACTTTCACAATATGTAGAGAATAGAGAGGCGGGCGTTTGTCAATAAAGGGTTAACATTTATTGAAAAGTCTTTCTTCTCGTACAAGAGAAATGTATTGCCACAATTGCAAGACTTGTTATGATAAAAAGTACGTACAGTAAGATAAGTATTGTGAAATAATACTGTAAAAGCATTGATATGGTTTCTTAGCCATACAATGGTTTAAAAGTAATAAAACATATAAACATTCAGATATACATTAGGCTAAAATACTCAACTGGTGCTTCTAACTACGCCTACCCCAATGTACCTGACCTAAGCCTAATACGTGGGAGGGGAGTAAGTAAGTAGCTTCAGTTTAAGTTAGTTTTGCCAAGGTTTGCTTCAAGAATTCTCACTAAGGGTTTAGTCAACACCATACCTCTGAACAGAATGATGGAGGTCTGGTATCTCCTTCAGGGGGAACTCAGTATCCCAGTCACCCGCGAGGGCAGACTAGAAACGCTGGAGCTGGATTTCTCTGCAGGAGAAAGACAGCGTCTCTCTTCAGCGCGTCGAGGAGAAGGAGGGGGGACAGCGTCCACGGGCAGCTGGCATCTGCTGGGCTTCTTCGCAGAGGGACAGCTGTTCAGCTCCTAGTTACACCACACCATTGTTCGCGCTTTAGCAGCGATAATGGTATCAGCAGCTTCAGGCGACGGGCAGCAGGCTGCAGCAACAGGGTCAGGCGACAACAGCCTACACAACAGCAATTGCTTAAGGCAACGTTGGTAATATTTATACCTGACAGGTGCCTGGTTTGACGTAAGTTTGCTGGACATAAGACGTCAATTAAAGATGTCACTAGGAAGTGATAGCTATCAGTTGCTCATTAGAGTTCCATTACTAATCAAAACACAGCAAGCGGGGATTTCCATGTTTGCTGAGTTTTTATCTTGTTGAAGAACTCGGAGTGTTAATCTAGGAATCTTCAGATAGTGACTTCTGCTCTGTCATTGCACTAATTGGTTGCAAAGGAAGTGGCAGAGAACTATTCTGGAATGTGGCTCTGTTCGTGTGAGGCCAGAGATGACTTTCTGAATATGGCACTTGAACGGTTATGCCAATATAGGGAATAAATGGATTTATAGCCGAATAGGGGCATAAGGTCACAGTATCGATCAGGATCCTAGATAAGCACGCAACAAAAATATTCCAAAGACTAATAATAACAGTAATCAGGAAATAGCAGTATCTAGATTTTGGGGAATGGGGAGGTGGGTGTGGAGTTCCTCATCCCAAATGTACTTCTAATTCTTCATCCCTGTTCAACCCATTAGAACATTTGATGTTCAGATCCAAAATGTATCTAGATTCCAAGCGTCCTAAGTTTGATGACCTAATGCCTCCTGTGATGTTCGTGGGCACCCTATCTATAGCAAAGAACATCAGTAAACCAAGATCACTTTCATGCTTATCGTAAAAGTGCTTTGCCACTGAATAAGTGAAATCCTTGTTCCTAATTGCTCGTTGATGTTCTACCATGCATTTTTTAAAGTGGAAAACAGTGCTTCCCATATACATCTTAGGGCATGGACAGTTGAGTCCATAAATGCAATGGTCGATGTTACAATTATAGGGACCACAGATCTTTTTTGGTTTGTCCATCACTAGATTTAAATGTGAGGACATTCTTCACCATTCTACAGGCCTTACAATGATTGCATTTATAAAACGCCTTTATGCTTGATAGCCATGTCTTTGGTTTTCGGCTTCCATCAAAGTAACTGTGCATCAGATTGTATCCCAATGTCCTACCTTTCCTGTAAGTGACTGGCGGTGCCCTCTGAAAATCTTGAACTATTGTACTATCACTTTTGACAACCTGCCAGTGTTTTTAAGGATATGGTATACATTATGGGACATTTGATTAAAACAGGTGATAAATCTAGTTGATGTTCCTTCCTTGGGGACTCTCTGATTGGGATAAAGCAATTGTTCTCTGTTGACCCCTTCTGATTTGCGTTCAGCCTCTGTTAGTGTCTTGGAATGATACCCACATTTACTGAACCTTTCATTCATTTTACGTACCTGCCCTTGGAATTCCTGTTCCTCACTGCAGATTATTTTTAGTCTCAATCTTTGTCCATAGGGAATGCTAGCTTTTAAATTTGTAGGATGCTGGCTTTTAAAAATGCAGAGTGCTATTGCCAGTAGTTATTTTCCGGAATACTCTAGTATTAATTTTACCATCCTTCACTTGTAGTAAGAGATCCCAAAAGATTATCTTGCTAACACTCCTCTGTGTTGTAAAATGTAGATTGAAGGTATTATCATTCAGAATCATCATATATTCTTCTGCCTCCTGTCTGGACCCACTCTATAACAAAAATAAGTTGTCAGTGTAACGGGTCCAGACCAGGGTGTGTTGTATATATTTAGCATTACCATCTGCCCATGCCATCGGCTTCTCCCACCAGTCCATCACCAAATTGGCAAAGCAAGGGGCGAAGCAGGTGCCCATAGCAGTCCCCATGGTCTGTCTACACACCCTGCCATCATGCATGAAGATGTTTTCCTTCAAGCAGACCTGAATCATCTTCAACAGCATTTGTGTATGTTCTAAAAAAAACATGCCGGTCTCTTTTTCAAATAGTACTCGCATGCTAGCAATCCCAGATCCCGTCGGATCGCGCAGTTGTTTATGGACCTTCGGTAATTGATAAAAAGAAGGAATCTTCGAATGCTCAGATCTTAAAAAGTTGTATTCATCCTGATCTAAAATACTGGTATCATCCCATAACTTAAGTTGCAACTGAAAACTTTTCACACTATTCCAATATTCGTCAAGTCTAATAACTTGCTAACATTCTACGTCTTGTAGTTGGCATATAGCTTTTTGGTCATATTTCTCTGCATCCATATTTCTATATTCCCATCTTTATCGCTGTTTTTTATTATAATAGAGGTATCTTCTTTTAAAAATTTTAGGGCTTCCCTCAGATTAGGTGTCAAATTGTCTTTATATCACCCACTCTTTGTACTCTGTTCGACAAGATCATGGATGACCTTGTCTTGAAAGTAATCAATATTGTTGTGAGCTGTAATAGGAATTGTTCAGGACTTGGTTTTAAAACCACTCATACTAGCAGACCCGATATCAATCCCCAAATTTGACATAAGATTTGCCATGTCCACACTAATGGTCTAGGCTCTCACTCTCTCTATGTAATGTTTCCAGAGTTACAAGTCCCTCCGCTTCCCCTATCGCCAAATCACAAGTTGGTACATTGACAGAGACAACATATTTGTTTTTCAATTTATGAATTTTGTTTATTTTTAGTTTTCTAATAAACAAAAACAAATCAATTCTGACCTGGGCATAATCAAATCCGGATGTGGGGCAAAAAGAAAGTCCAAACTTCAACAATGTTGTTTCATCATGTGTCAATTCCTTCTGTGTGAGATTAATCACAGTTAATTGTTCTTCTAGGTTTTTTTTTTCTGGCGTCGATTCTGTTAGCTCTGTACACCTTCTCCATTTGCTTCTTCCGGTCCGGCATCCTCTTCCCCGGAGTGGGTTTGTCCTTCTTTGGTTTCTCAGCTTCCCGTTTAAGGCGGTATTTGTTGTGAAAACCCGAGGCTGACCCTCTGACGCCAGAGTTAGCCCCATCATCAGTGCTGACATCAGAGCTGGTTACAGAGGAAATAAGGTCTTGTTGCCTATGTACGTCTTCTTGTAACAGTCCCTTTTTAAAGGTGTCCTATTTCTTGGCAAAATTCAGGATTCGCCCATCCATATAATCTTTCTTGTCCCTTTGAAATTTCTGTTGTTTCTTTAATTTCACCACATTTTCATGGTTTCTTAGTAGTTCATTCATCTTGTCTCTGAATTCTTTAACAAAATTGGAATTTTCTTCATTGTTAATGTCTTCACGTAAACGTTTCAGTTCTTCTCTTATCTTGGCCAAATAGAATTTTGCATATTTAACCAAGATCTCAATCATACCAGCGCTTCCTTTTGCTGTAAATGCTGTCCATTCTTCTTGTAGCCCTGGGTGTGGGATTTCATAAGTGGGCACTGTCAAAATTCTAAGCCCTTGTGGCACCAGTTTATCTTCCAAGTATTTGATCAGTGATGTTAACTTCTGCCACCTCATTTTTTTTAATCTTGCACAATTTCTCTAATTTAAACATGTTTTGCTTCAAAGTCAGCGTACCTGGGTTCATGGATGACACTCCTCCACTGGTACTGCCAACTTTGCTTTCATTTTCATTGAAGACATGCTTGACTTCCTCCAAGTGTTACCTGTCCAGATAATTGCCAGACAGTGTTGCATGCTGTGATGACATTCCTGCTTTCCACATAGTCCCTTAGTCGTCCTATCACTCAGGACTGCAAACACAGCCACGTTGTTTCAAATATCCTCAGATAACTTCCCGCTATGTTAGCCAAACTGATATACAAATGCTCCGATCCCTAATATCCGCTTTGGATGAATTTCCAAACAGCGTGATTACCCTGAGGCACAGCGGGAAGGTCGCTGCGGGTGGGAATCACTCAAATCCGCCAAGCAGCACTTTTTTTCCAAAGTCTCAATAAACAGCGATCACATCCGCCAGGGTGCGGGTGCACCACAACTGGAACGGCACCTGTCTACAACTTTTTCAAACAGCTCTGACGAAAAGAGCAAAAGTGGGAACTCCTGGTAGGCCAAATTCCTTTTATTTATTGTATTAGCAGTGTGCTGTCTGTTGTCCTGCTGCTTTTCGGCTGATCCCAGCCTTTCTCAAAGTTATGTTGCCATTACGTTTTTTTCTATTTAAAGGTACAATGCATATCGAAATGGAAGAAACAACATGTGTTGTGTCTCTGCCCCTCAGGATTCGCTCAGAGCCCAAGATCCTACCATTTAGGAAACTTCTTAAGACCTACTTGTTTCCACAGTAGTGATTAGCTGAGTCTCCCCTTCTGGTCTGTTGCGCCGGGACGCCCCTGGGTAAGCTGAGCGCATTATAAATTTCATATTATTATTATTATTATATTATTATATCCTTATCATTATGCATATTATACATCAAACTTGGTGTGTTGTTCATATCATTTTCTTTTGCAAAATTACAATGAGATATTTGTTACTTTTTTGTTATACTTTTGTTTAAAAAAGATGAATTTTTATAAAAACAAACCAACTCTATGTTGTATCACCCCATAGTATTTGATATATGCGGGGAAACAATTTTACAGGTAAACTTGTGGGCCAGTGCCCAAACCTAATCAAAAGCACCACATTTAGTTTAGCATATATATTTATTTTGCACATCAAATGATGCCAGTTCACAATGCGCTCATGGCCAGTGCCGATATTCAGGAAAGAAACATGCCCTCACTCACAATTAATCATCCAAAGAAAAATATGCTGTACTCCAAGAGTGGGCGAGACCGTAGAACCTTGAGGGACTCCAATAAGGACAGGGGTACAGGAAGCGAGGGCATGATTAACTTCGATCCTTTGCGTGCAGTTGTGAAGGAAGGAGGAAAACCAGTTTATGACCGGGCCTGACAATCCCATTCTATGTTGTAGGAGATCAATCACGTTTTTGTGTTTGATGGTATTGAAGGCTTAGGACAGGTCTAGAAGGATCAAGAGACAAGGGCCATTTTGGTCGAGGGCTCTCATGGCCTCATTAACAATGTGAGTTAGTGCCGTTTCGGTGCTGTGCCCCGCTCTGAATCCTGACTGATGGGAATCCAGGAGTTGATATTTCTCAATATGTTTGCATAGCTGAGAGTGAATGCATTTTATAAGCAAATTTGTTAGAGTCATGCTGCTGGTGATAGGTCAGAATTTGTTTGGATCTGATGAGTCTGCATTGGGCTTCTTGGGGGTGGGAGTAACTTGCCCAGTGTAAGGCAGTCTGGAATCTTTCCCTGTAAGAGAGATTCATGAATGATCCTGGACCAAAGAGGGAGAATGGCCAAGATCAAATCTTTATAGAGCTTGGCGGGGAGAAGATCACCAAAATGGTTTGAAGGTTTGTTGGATGCCATGTTGCGAAGTAACTCAGTGTCGTCTGGTAGGAGAAAACTGCTTCAAGAGGCGTGGTCAAAAGGAGAGTGTATTGTCGTGGGTCTGCCACCTCTCCTGATCCTGCCGGCAGTATCTTGCATAGCAAAGTTGGGGTAGTGTGTAATAGCTCCAGCTCAATTTTCATTGATTTTTCACCGAAGTGAGCTGTAAAATCAACACCACTAGGGAGCAGGGATAACGGAGTCCAGCTCTGGTTAGAGGATTGGTTAGATTGTTCCTTAATGATTTCAAAGAGTTTTTTTGGACTGTTTTTGGCTCCATCCAGTTGAAGTCTGTAATGATCGATTTTCGCCAAGCGTACATGTTTGTTGTAAACGCTTCTCATTTTCCTCAAGTGAGAGAGATTTGAGGTGGAAGGTGAGTTTTTCCAGAGTCTCTCCGTGAGTCTTAGATTGTGCTGTTCATCATTTAGGGCACCATTAAACCATGGTTTAGAGAATTTGACTTGGATCCTTTTGAACTGTTTTGGAGCAACAGAGTCAAGAATGTTGGCAAAAAGTGTTAATGTAATGCTCAGAAAGATCATCAAGGTTGGTTAAATTAGAGTGGGTTGTAGTCTATTTTTAGTGATTGAGGTTATCATATTGCGAGTCATTTACTTCACTTTAAGGGGTTTTCCCTGTCTACCCAGTCCCTTGTCTGGGATGAGGAAGGGAATTTGAAAATGGCCAGACCAGTCACAGGGTAGGATTTCTCCTATTTGTATGAAGTTGTCTTTGGCAATGATGAGGTCTAGAGTGGCGCCTTTATTGTGAGTAAGGCCTTTACAGATCTGTGAGAAATTGAGGTCAGAGAGGAAAATCCTAAAGGAATAAACAACTGGATTGTTTGAGTCATTCCTATGAAGGTTGAATTTTCAGAGGAATATATGACAGGGTTGATCCGAGCTCGAGTTAATGATCTCCATAATTTGCTCTGGGAAGACTAGATTGTCACCAGGAGGGTGATAGATTGAGTGTAGCACACAAACCTTTTTGTCTTTGTTCCAGATTTCAGAGACTAGCTTTTCACAGGAGGATAAGACCGTACTGGATGATTGTATTACTCTGAGGTTAGAGCGATGAATGCAGGCAATGCCCCCTCCTGTTTTATCTAGTCTGTCACTTCTGAGTATAAAGTAGTTGGGAGGTATTAAGATGTCAAGAATTGATGAGGAAGTATCATTGAGCAATGTTATATTAAAAAATTTAACAGGAATACTGCAAAAATGGCTGAACAGAATTACACCAAATTGGCAGAAATCTAGATCAGCATTCATTGTTTTTATTACCTCTTTTTATTGCAATAGAAAAGAACAAGGCAGCATTCACAGTATGTTTACAGTCGGAATACCATAGTATGTCATTTTCATCTTCAAGACATCAATTCATTCAATTTCAAACACATATCGCCATCCTTCACATCCATCTCACCATGTGTGGCCAGGCTTCCATAGCATTAGGCTTCATTCATTTGAGTGGCTCTACCAACAGCAGCACAGAGCCTTTCCCTACTTGTATTCTAACTCCCCCAGATCTTTGTCCATATCTGGGGTCATCCACCTGCATGCACCAATCCATATCCGCTGCTCAATCTCTCAATGTCGGCCTAGAATCTGCTCTATATCTTCTTGATATATAGTGTTTCACAAACATGAGACCAAATGTGATCCATAGACACCCCCCTTTGGATAAATCTGTTGCCTCACAAATATTTAAAAGGCATAATTGTGGCGTGGCCTCGACATTGCATGTACTTAATGTTGTCATGCACACCATTACTTCCATCCAATATTCCTAAATCACTGTGCTGTCCACCGAGATATGAAAAAAGGTGCTGCCATAGCCAGAGACCCTGGGGCATTGCAGCAAAGCTTATTTCCCCATTTTGACCAGTGTTGTGCAAGAGTAGCATGTTCTGTGCAGAATAATCGGAAGCATGAGCGAATGGCCACCTCTCTAGGGGATACCATTGCCTCCAACCATTCATCATCTTTCAAATGCCCTAGGACTCCCAACCTTTCTCTGACCTTTGTTAGGGCATCTGTAGAGTTATATAGTATGTTACAGTATGTCAAGGATACTGCTTTTCTAAAGCATGTAGTCATCTAGAAGTCTATCCTCCAAAGGGGAGGATTCAGGAAGATCCTCCCCCTCAGGAATGGCCTTTTGTAGCGCGTCTCGTATCTGTACATAGCAAAATGTTTTGGAGTATGCCAGCTCATACGTTCGCTGAAGCTCAGTGAAGGGTGTCACCTCCCTATTAGTCCATAGATCACCTACCTCCGAGAGACCTAAAAGGTCCCATTTGTCAAACCCCTATAACTCGCCAACAAGACCAGTCATGCTGGGTCCGACAATGGTGTTGCCCATATAATCTTGTCACGTCATCCCTGCGCCACTGATGTCCTATGCCAGACTTTAACAGTCACTGAACTGTGGGTGTTTAATTCTATATTGTGTTTTCCCCCATAAATGGCTCTCAGGTAGCACCCTCATGGCATATAATACCTATTCATGAGATAGGCCGGTTAGTCCAGTGGCAGATGGACCAAGTGGTTGACTAGTGTTAACTGTGCTGCCCAATAGTAATACTGAAGTGCAATTCCGCATCATACCAGCTACTCGTCAGCTTTTGTAAGGCTATTCTCAGTGTTTTCTCATCCAAAAGAATTGTTCTCACCACTGCTTCTACTGTTTGAAAATATGTTTGTGGGACCAGGTATGGTGTATTGTATTGAACATATAAAAGTCAGGGTAATGCCATCATTTTATAGATAGAAGCCTTCCCCAGCAATGTCAGGGGTGAGGACTTCCAATGTCGTACGTTGTCTTGAAGTCGCTGCAGGGGAGGTTCTAAATGACGTTAATGGAATACTGTGGGTTTCCTACTGATATAAATACCCAAGTATTGAAACACTACAGTCAGGCAGGACCTAGGGATGCATGGAGTGTCACCATGCAAGACATATCACCGATTTATCCCAATTAATGGTATAACCTGAGTGTTGTTGGTATAGAGCAAAAATGTGGCATATCCTATGTAGTGAGGGATAGGAGTTCGCACGTAAAGGAGGATATTGTCGGCATATGGGGAGATCCGATCTTCGCAGCCCTCTGACCATTTGAATGTCCTGATTAGTGGATCTCCTTGCATCCAAACCCCCTGGGGCTCAAAGACCAGCACAAAAAGGAATGGTGAGAGGGGACAACCCTGTCTCATGTCTCTCTTCAGGGTGAACAGCACCTATCTGCCTCCATTTACCATCACCTGTGCCAGGGGTTCTGTGTATAGAAGATGTATCCAGGATAAAAACTTTGGGTAAACCCCTGTCTCTCCTAAAGTGCAAAGAGGAAGGGCCATTCTATCATATCAAAAGCCATTCTAGCGTCAAGCAACACTACCAAAGCGTCTACCTTTATGTAACCTGCCCACCCTAGTACCTCATTAGGGCACCTCAAGTTTAGTGCAGTATTTCTATCGGGCATGAAGGCGGCATGATCTTGATGAATTAATGTGCCCATCAATGGGGGGAATCTAATTGCCAACAGTTTGGCCAAGATCTTGACTTCAGGACTCAGTGAGGAGTTTGGTTGATAAGTGGAGCAGCGATCTGGTGGTTTCTATAATATTAGCAAGTCTTTGGTCTTCTGGCAGTATCCCACCTCCAATTTTTCTTTAAACAGTATCACTAGATGTGGGGGAATCTTGGATGCTGTTAGTTTATGTAGTTCATTTGGTAGGCCATTGAGGCCCATTGCTTTTTCTGCATTAAAGGACCAAATGGCCTGGATAACTTCACTTTAAGTGAGGTCATTCTCTAGTAAGCCCCTGTCACTTGTCGTTAGAGTTGATACCTCAAGGGTGGCTAATAGATCCTGTGCAGACTTTGCTGTAACTCGCAATGACAGAGAATATAGCTCTGTGTAGTACGCTACCAAGTTGTCAGAAATACCCTGCCTGTCACTCACTGGGACTCATGCCTCCGTGACAATCTTGAATACCCACTTTGATGCTGCATCTCTTTTATCTAGCCAAGCCTGAAGTCTACCTGACTTGTCACCTACTTCATATAGTTAGTGCATAGTTGTTTGATACTTAGCTCTAGCTGCATCCTCTGCTACATCTCTATATGCGTTTTGCTCAATATTCAGGTAATGCCTCGTCTTAGTGTCATCTGTTGCTATCAAATCAGTCTCAAGGAGATGGAGTTCCATTTACAACTCCTTCAGTTGCACCAATGTTTGTTTTTTGTGGCACGCTATCACAGAGAAACTCTGTCTTCTTATCACCACTTTAAAGGCCTCCCATAGGACTTGGGACGAGTCTACTGTACCCTAAATTTCCTCAAAGTAGCTGTCTGTGGCCTTCAGCAATTAGGTTTGAATATGATGCACCTTCAAGTGCCAAGGATTGAGTGGTGATGCCCGGCCTCCCAGGTTTGGCTGATTCCCATACACCACCCAGAGTGGGGAGTGGTCCAAAATTCCCCTGGGGAGGAGATCTAAGTTGCTAATAGATGGACTTTGCCCCACCAGTCCAAATATATAATCTATGCATGATAAACTACCATGCACACTTGAGTGAAAAGTATATTGTTAAGTTTCGTATATGCCATATATCCACTGGGCCAGGAGCTGACTAAAAATCTACTAGAACCTTGCATGTGAAGTCTCACTGTCAGCCAGTGGTCTTGCTTCCTATTTTTGGTTGCATTGCAGTCCCCCTGATGAGCAACTCTCCTTGTGGCAGTTGCATAATGAGCATGCCTAGGTCTATCAGTGCCACTGTGTGTAACCTCGGTGGGATGTTGAGAGAAACAATATTGAAGAGTCTACTGTCCCAGTGTCCAGAGAGTGCCACAAAATGCCTGTGTGGATCGTGCAATATTTTTTGGATAGTGAAAGGAAAAGATTTGCAGAATAGGATGCCCACCCCTCTAGAGCCTCTGGAGTACCCATGTGTGGCACTAACTTATATAACCCGTATACAGTGCACTGTAGGATGTTTCCTACAGATGTGTCTCCTGGAGGAGGATCTTGTAAGGTGATTGCCGCTTCAGGAATTGTAATTCCACACCTTTCTTGATCTTATCTCCCAGCCCATTTACATCCCAGTAGAGAAGTTTAAAACTAAAAGCTCTTTGATCTGCCATCATTTAGTCTCATGTTGGGCCGCCATATGTCTTGACTGTCAGCTGGCTACATTAGGATAGCAACCGATTGGTCCATAACAACTGGGGGAACTAGGAGAAGCGTCAATATCTACTACTAAATCTAGTTGAAATCTGTTTTAACACACAGTGCGCAATTATCTGTGATGTCCATCATCGTCTGCTTCCTCTGTCATCCATCCACACAATCACACAAAGAATAAAGAAAGAATTTAATCTCAATACATCCTCCAACCCCTACCTGCCTCTATGCATTGCAGACTTAAAAGTGTCTACCACCCCAAAATTGCAGAGCGCCTGTGTATCCCTTTCCTTATGCCTCAGTGCAGGTGAACATGACCCAACCAGGGGTGGCCACCCTCAATCCCTAGGGGTAAAGTAGCTGTAACTTCTACCCTACAGAACCATAGTCCCAGGAAAGTCTTTCTCTGTGGTACTGTCTTCGTGACAGCACTGCAGACCTCGATTATGTGGCCCCTGCCTCTCTTTTGGTGGTTGGCCTGCGATCGTTGATTTCCTGCCATAAGCTAACCATCCAGCCAGCCCCATACCTCCTCAGGAGTCTAACAAAAACAAGTCTTGCCCTCAGTCACCACCTGGATTTTGGCCGGGAATAACATTGCTTATTTAAAGTCCTTATCTTGCAGGGTCTTCTTAACCTCAAGGAAGGAATACCGCAGTTTCTGCCCTAATCGTAAAATCCAGTAAGAATTTTATCATAGCATTATCGAGCTTGAGAGAAAGACCAGAACAAGCT